>NC_066582.1:385647458-386262789 GCF_024323335.1 Lathyrus oleraceus | reverse complement strand
TGTTTTGATGTGAACCAAAATGCAAAAGGAGAAAGGACTTAGAATTAGGATTTACCCATGCTTAAAGGAGTTCAAGAGCAACTAGGTCTCATGCCTTTAGAATGCAAAATTTGTTGAAGAGCAACTAGGCCTCATGCCTTTAGAATGCTAAAATTCAAAGTTGACTTCAAAGGACTTCTCCTTCAAACTTATTCTTTGTCCATTCCCTTTATTGTGTTGTGAGCTTTTTGATGTTTGCTTTTGTGTGATAGGGATCTCACCTTAAGATTGTGAAAAGAGGACCATTATCATGAGTAGACAAGTTGAGAGCCAAGTCAAATGGAGATCTTAGGAGCTTGAATTCAAACTTATTGATTTCTTGGTTGTGTGCTAAGTCCAAAGGAAATGAGCATCTTGAGTCATCTCTATGACTCCAAGAAAAGGAACTCCAAGGGTTTTTCTCTCCCCTCTTATCTTTGTTTGCTTTAGGAATAGTCATTCTCTCTTCTCCCCACTCTAACCAAGCCAAAAATCATTTTTAAAACTTTGACTTTATTTCAAATTAGAAACATAGGCCTTAAGCCTTTGACTTTTCAAAACTCTTTTCATAAATACTCATTGTAAATAAACTTTAATCCAACTTTGGCCTCATTTTGTAGATAAATCTAACTTGTAAATATAACCCATTTCAAGTTGTTTTGTGGTTCCAATGGCCACTTGTTAAAACCTTTCAAAAACATTAGTCATAGGTTTGAGTTATCATAGTGGTTGATGTAAATCTCACCTCATCCTTAGTGTTGGATTATAAGTCTTCCATGCTTATTATAGGGTTAACCCTTCACTATCATGTTGAAGCCTTCCTCACATGGTGGATTGTTGGTTTAGGTTGAGTTTTCTCCCTTTGATAATAAAAGACCTTAAGGCTTTTTAATTAAAATCAATTCACCAATCTTTGAGATTTTTACCCCGAACTACGAGGTTTTGATCCTCCTTTGTGATGGTACGTAGGCAATGGGTTCATCCATTCAAACAACAAAATTTGTAAATATAATCTACTCTTTTCTCATCCCTCCAATCTTTTGTACAAATCTTTTCACAAATACCAACCTATAACACATACTTGCAAAAAGGGCTCCCTTAGAGTACTAAGGATGTTTTGGGTGCGTAAAACCTTCCCATTTAATAACCAACCCCCTTACCTAGATCTCTGACATTTTTATTAGTTTTTTATTTGAAAAACTTCTTACTTGGCTTTTGTTTGCTTTTTATCATTTCCTTTGGACAAATAAAAGTGCGGTGGCGACTCGAATTTTATGTTGACTTTTGGTTGAGTCAATAAACCTAAAGGTAACGAAAACCCCGCTACAAGTATATTATGTTGTATGGTGGTTATAGCTTACCCACGACAGTGAGAAGCATTGTATGGTGCTGTTTTGGGCGGGTAAACAGAACATGCTCATGTGAGGTGAAATTGTAGGTGTGAAATGTTGTGCTTTAGGTGATATGCATCTCGATTAGGATTTGTCCTCTTTCGTTGGGGGAGAGGTATTTATAGAGGCTTTGGGCCAAGGATTTCATTGGGAAAGATCACCACCCACCTAGTCAACGGTGGACCGTTGAATCACTATTTTCGAGGGGGGCGTAGGTCAATTATTGACCTGACTTCTCTCTACCCCATAAATATCTTATCTGACGTTTACCCTAAGTAGGCGATATGGAATCTACGAATCCCCTAAAGGCATCATATAGTCATCTCCCTAGCTAGGTCTTTTACAAATATATCACTACAAAGAGCTAATATCAATTATGAATCAAATGTGACAATTTCTGAAATATTCATTTCTTTGTGAGTGTGCATAGTAACAGCGAGTCTGGGGCACGGCCGACAGGATCGAAGACCAACACGATGAAATTCAGGGGTGTTGTCGCACATGCTTTGCTCATTCTACTATAACAATCAATTCCCCACAATCAAGGTTGTTTTCGCAAACTCCTCGTATGTGTGACTAGTGTAATCAATTCCCCATACCAGGGGTTCTATTGCAGACGCTTTGTTCGTGAGACTATAATAATCAATTCCCCACAAGATAAAATAGTCCACCCCCTATGGAAGTTAGTCACTATAGAGGTTATGGTGGTTTGGCCACACGTTTACCTTGGATCGGGTTTTCACTTGGGGGGGGGGATATGGGAACCAACCCTTCATCGGGAACAACCCCAGTTACATCAAATAAACATCAAGAAAGTACCTTGTAAGTTCGCACATAATCCAGAGCTTCGTCCTCAAGATCGCATAAATACACCTCATATAGGTACTTAAGTATTTCGTTCCAAAAAATAAAGTATATACACAATATTCTTCCATTACAAATTAGTATTCATACAGTACCCAAAAAAATGCCCATAGGGCTACTCCAGCAAGGAGATGAAAATGCTCCACTTGCTGCAAGGAATTTTCAAAAGACTATAAAACCACCCCAAGGTTGGTGGGCATACAGCCGGCCAAGCACTTAGTCAGATGAGCATTTTCAAGGCTCATATACTTTATTCCTCTCCGAGCTTATGATAGAGATGCTTGAGCAAATGATTGATCGCCTTGATTAGAAACTAGAGCATGGCTCTTCCTTTCCTCAATCCTTATCAAATGATTCACCTGGTCAATGAGAGAACCATGGAGATTAAGGTGGAGAAAAGCATCCCATATCCGGGTGAGATAGGTAGAAGTTGTCTATAACTTGTACAAGTACATGTCCTACTGATCCATCAGATTATGAACGCTTTCTTCTAGCCGGTGGCTTTCCTCGTATTGTTTCTCAAACCAAAGAGTTTCCCATCAATTAGTTTCCTTGAGGGTCAAAGTAGTAGAAGCATGCCAAGTATACTGACCCAAAATTGCCAATTCTCCCTTCAGGGCATGCCTAGACAAATTGGCCAAATACAAACAATTCCTCCTCCTCCAGAGGATCTTGTAATTCTCTGAGGGAACGAGGGCCCAACCCTGAAGCACTCTGCAACCTTTGAAGAGCGTTAAAAGCATCATCACTTCCAGAGGTCTCAAAATTAATATAAGGGCCTGTTTCAATTCTTGTCGGACATATTCCCCATCTCAAAAGCCGAATCTTTACTTTATCCTTCATAAAATATACACACAATCAGTATCAAAGAAAATGTGTCAAGAAGAAGCAAATTGAAGGCAAAATAGCCAAGAGTTTCCATAACTTACTAAGGACAATATTCCTTTCATCCCAAGTACGAGCCTCCATCAGATATTGGGTATCAATAAGGCGCTTTAAGCATTTCTAGTCGGCCTCCTACGAGGGGACACCGCCCCCAAAATAACTTAGATCATTGATTAAAGTCATCAACCACTTCTTCTTATATGAATCCTCTAGATAAAGGTATTCTTCTATATATACATACACCTTATTTCCCATGATAAAACGGCTTTAAGTCCAGTACTTAGGGAAAAACTCAACACATATACCCTCCATATTGTTCCCAATATCGTAATATATTAGCGTGAACCTTTTGGTGGATAGGAGTTACCAAAAAGAACCGATTTTGAAAGGCTAAAACTCAGGAAAACTGTACCACCCCAATTTCAATTAATCTTATTTTAATTGAATTTAAAATGATTTATGTATTTTATTTGAGTGCTATATTTATTTAATTAGTATTATTAAGGATGGATACAAGTTTATTAGAATTATCACTAATTTTTAATTATTTAGGTAACAGAAATAATTAGAAATTGAGCTTCGGGAGGAAATTAAAATTTTAATTAAAAATAAGGAAAATATTGGACTTAGTGAGAATTAAGTGGAGTTAGTGAATTAATAAAATAGTAGGGTTTTATTTAAATAAATAAGAGAATTATATTTAGGTTTGTTGTGGTGGTGAGAAATAGTTCTCAGCAATGTCAGAGAGATCCATAGAAGATCAAGAGGTAAAAGAAAAGAGCTTCCATTGTCAAAAGTTTCAACCATTGCTGCAAATTTGAGGTAAAAGGGAAGGGGGGATTGTTCATGATATGGGTGTTAACTTCATATCTATGATGCTCTTGAATTTATGTTATGATTTGATAAAATATGAAGATGATAAAATATGAGGTTTGAATAATGATGTATATGTCAAAACTTTGATGTTTGGTGTGATTAAATGTTGTATTGTTCATGATTGATGAACTGTTATGCGTGTGAGGTCATTTGGGGTCAAAATCGGAGGCCTCAAGGTGCATCCATGGATAAAACGTTATTTTTCGCATTCTGCATAGCGATGACAAGCGTCACCCTGGGTGACATCTAAATTGTCATCGTATTGGGGGAGAAGTTCAACTCGACCAAGATGACGGGTGTCAACAAGGGTGATTATCTGACCGTTAGTCCATCATGATGAGCGCCTTGTGTTTTAACCATTAGAATGGGTGACAAGTAGCGATTTGGGGGGGATGACGGTTGCCATCCCTGCTAGGGGTTGATCGCCATCCCTATGTTAACTGGTCTAGGTTGTTTGTCTCAGTTTTTTGAGTAGTTTCTATTTTTGTTGGTTATATGATATTATTTTGATGTTGTTGATGAATATTAATGAGTTTTGTTGAAAATTACCTAATGTAGTTATTATGATGAGTTATGATAAAAATATTGAGATGTGTTGAGATGTTAGTTCCAAGAGGAACCACTGTTGTGGCTTTATATTGGCGATGCTCATGTTGAGTTTTAGGTTCAGAGAGGAACCGAGGATGAGTATTGGAGTTAGAGGTTTAAGACAAGTATTGCATTTATTTGTTGCATCCATGCATCATGTATATCAGAGAGAAACCAATAATAAGTCTAATGGTTCAGAGAGGAACCTGTGACAAGTGGATTAATCATTAACACACCTATGATATCTAAAAACTTTTTTACCATATGCATCGGAGTATACGAGATAAGATACATTGCATACATAACCACATTTGTGGTTAATGATTGTTGTGACTAATTGATATTACTGATGAGTGACATAATTTTCACTACCCTTGTTGTTTTATGCACTGCTAACATACATGAATGTATTTCTCACCCTATTTTGTGTGTGGTTCCTTACGCCTATGATGCAGATACTCAGGTAGAGGAGTCTTAGCTATTATTGTGTGGAGGATGGCATAGTAGATTTCTTCCTCTAGTATCACTTTGAGTTATTTTAGTTTCTGCGTGTTGCAATGATAGTCCAACATCTTGATAGGTTACTTTTCTGGTTTTAATTTTTTTTAGATTTGTTGAAAATTTATTTTTTTAAATTAAAATGAAGTTGATTTTTATTCATGAGACAATTAAAGATGAGTTGTTATTATTGTGTTTCCGCTTCTATATCATGTAAATCTAGAAAGTTGTTTTATGCTTAGAAAATATGACACCATATTGTTGAATGAATTATCCGCATGTTTTAATATAATATATGTTGGGGGTTTAGGGTGTTACATACTTTGTATCAGAGCAGGTCAGTATGATCGCCAAGGTGCTGTGAACTTGTTTATACCCTTGTGTGCAACATGTGTGGTAAACATTGTTGGTGTTGTTAGTTCATGTATCAGTTATTTGGTTTACTATTTATGATTAGTAAACCGTCTTGGCTAGTTGTGTAGACAGAAATGGTTGATAAGAAAGATCATGAAGTTATTGATGATCTTGAGGCGATGGCTCATATTATGGCGGAAGCGAATGTGGCACTGCATTTTGAAGCTACACAAAATATACTTGAGCGCATCGCGTACTTAAAGATACATAGAGTCTCTATCAAACTTTATCTATTCCCAATGGAAACATAAAACATCGATAAAACCCGGGCGAAGAGAAAAAAGGGTAAGGAAGCCGGTTATGCAAGGGGAAGGTATTAACATCCCTCATATTTGTTGTACTCAACGGGAACCATTTCGATTGTTCATTTCAAGAACGGGTGTTACTATCTAAAGATTACTCGCTAAAGGATAAAAAGGTTAATAAATAAGTGTGCTCGTGGAGGATTGGGGCCTTCGTTCCTACATATCCTCATAGTGTAATAAGGAAATAGAGCTCTCTAGTTCGTCGAACTAAGACAGATGCGCTAGTTGTTATAAATGTATGGTTTGAATAAAAGAATAATGTTGTTTGAACCCATATGGTAGGTACATCTGAGCCAATGGGGAAAGGTGGCATCGAGCATAAAACAAAGAGGTTTTTCCTATCGAAGGAATAGCAAGGTAAGTAAAGAAAGGCATAGTTTCTCGACGAGACAAACCAAAAGCTCTTGGTTCAAAGGCAGGCATTGGATATTGGCCCAAAAGTTTGTATGGAATCCAATGAAATAGTGTATTTGTTTCAAAGAGAAATTGCATCACTGGGGATGAAGGTATTGAATGTTGAATGATGAATGATGAATGATGAGTGAAAGGATAAGGAATAAATATGCTCGCCAAGTATTCACATCCTCGTGCCTACATATTATCACCATGCTCATCATTTCAGTATAAGTCCTCAGTAGTTTATTTTAGCAGTCAGCTCCGGCCTACGTATCCTCTACGTAGGGGACCGATGAACGTAAGTGAATGATCTAGTGAAATAAATAAAAGAAAGAAAAAACGCAACTCAGGTATAGGTTACCTTCACAAAGTCATTTAAACCAAAAATGTTGTAAAAATCTGCTACAAAAAGAAAAAGAAAAAGAAAAATTCACCCACTGTTAGTTGGTTCAGTGGTATCTGGCATTGAACTCGGTAGGGCAGATTACGATCTGATCCTCCACAACTGCAGTTGGGTCAAATAAAAGGGTTTACACAAATTTATGTGTCAGGAACCCCATGTTTGGATCATAATCACTAACAGGTCACTCTGCTATGAAGCATGTACAGATAACGGGCTTAATGTGATTGCGCCTGAATGAAAAGGACACAAAAAGAGATGAAGAGGAAGGCTTAGGTATTGTGGGATAATATGGGTTGGTTAGTATAGGAATGGAGTTTATGTCCGTGTTTGCGGTAAAGTGTCATCATGATACCCTTAGTTCACTCAGTTAATACCTATCACTGCATCCCGACTTGAACTTAGAAATCTTTCTAGCCCGAATCACTCGTTGACACCTGTTCTTCTTCTATGAGCTTTTTAGTGTTTTGCTTGAGGACAAGCAAGGGTTTAAGCGTGGGAGAGTTTGATGACACTGAATTTCACCGTATTTTCGACTCCAATTTCGCATGCATTTTAGTGGTTTTATTGTCATTTTGTTGTGTTATTACTATGTTTCTCTTTGTTTTCAGGTTTTTACTTTAATCGGAGCCCCGATCGAGAAAAGGAGTGAAAATGAGCTAAAAAGATTAAAATTCAGCATTTTGCACTTGTGGCTGGCGCCATAGGACCGTCAATGACGTGTCACAACTCAACTTCCCTCAACTGCCACGGTCCCCACTACTTCCACTAAGGCGCCACAATTTGGCCATATGGCGGGCGCCATGGACTTGTGGCGGGCGCCACAAAAAGAAATATTTTCCCTCCCAATTTCAAACTGAAGGGCATCCTTGTCTTTTCCATTATTTTCCTTGCCTATAAATATAGACTCGTTTTCATTTGTTTAATCATCCCAACTTAGAGCAGATGCAAACTTAGAGCAAACTTAGTTTCACTTAGGCATATAGTCAGTATTTTAAAGTGGTAATCGCTTCGCATTGGGGTGTTACCACAATTGTGTAATCAAGTCTGTGATCAAGTCTATAATCGAGTTTGGAGCACTTTGGAAGGAAGTTAATCCTGCCGCCATTTTCATTTCCGCTTCGCATTCTATTCAACCCTCCGATTGGAGCAGGTTTTTATTGCTTTGCCTTTATCTATTTTATTTTCCCGCACTGTCTTTACTTTATTTATTTCTCGCACTCGCTTTACTTTATTTATTTCTCGTACTCTCTTTACTTTATTTATTTCTCGCACTCGCTTTACTTTATTTATTTCTCGCACTCGCTTTACTTTATTTATTTCTCGCACACGCTTTACTTTATTTATTTCTCGCACTCACACTACTTTTATTTACTTTCCGCACTCGCACTACTTTTATTTACTTTACGCACTCGCACTACTTTTATTTAAATTAATGCACTTTTACTTTACAATGTCTAACTAAACCTATATGGTTAGAATGTAAGGATTGTAATTGAACCGATAATCCGTACAATTGTTCGTAGAAACACTTAAGAGCTAAAGTCGTCCAACGTCCTTTTAAACTTAATTGTTTTTAACTATTTCAAAATCAGCGAAAGCGCTTTGTTTAGTTCATTAGGAGTTTTTAACTAAAGAAGAAAAGTGATTTTAAAACTATTTTTGGACGCGTTTATAAGTTTAGAGTCTGGTTCGTGAGAACCTCTTTTGGTTAAGAAATCCTGGTTAAAATACTTTTCAACTTAGTCAAGATACTATATTTCTTAAAAATAGGTTTACTACTCTAACGCAATGCGCGCCTTTTTATAAGTGACAATAAGAGGGTTTGATTAGGGAGTACAACTCGGTTCTGAATACGCGAAAGCGACAGATCCTGTTAAATTGGTTCTTTTCAAAGTAGGAAGCACTGCCCATAAGTAGTTCTATTAGCAAGTACTTGGATTATTAATTGATTACGTGAATTACATTCGAGCCTGTCTTTTTTAATTGAACTTAATTTAATACTTTACTTTTCATTGCACACTCTAAAAAACCCTATTTTGATTACCTTTAATAAACACCATAACAATAGATAACGATAGATTGACACTTGGTCTCTGTGGATTCGACAATCTTTTATATTACTCTGACGCGTTCGTATACTTACGAAAAGCACGCATCATTGACCAATGCTACATCATGATCTACATAGGCTTACTCTAAGACCTTCTGCAAAGCCTCTCAGTATGCTTCTGAGTTCATCAGTAAAGATAAGACATATATTTTGGATGGGGTATGATATAATTGATCAACCACATTATATTCGCTTCTCTTAATCAACTTCACTACTTCATCATGATAAAATTTCTGGTTTATACCGCTGGACTGGCCAAACTGCACAATAGGAGTTTCCAACTGAGCTTTCTTACCCACCGAAGTATCTTCAATTCTTTTAGGGGGCACATAAGCAAATACTTGACCACTTCAGGTTACACCGCTTACATCAACAATATTCACAACATAAGAAAGGGAATGGATTGGGACTTCCTTTCCATCTTCCCACATTGTAGCATTGTATTTGTAAGAAATAACTTTGCCAGATTCATAGGGTGTCAGACTCGCCAATCGAATAACCAAAGGAGAAACGACAGACTTTTGACTATTGTAGGAAATCACAATTGGTTCAGGGATATTGAAATGGGGAACTATGACATTCATACCATGCTTATCTTCATCCTTATCTTTGGTAATCTGAATAAGATTTTTATCCAATATATCTTGTAAATCTCTCTTTACCGTAACACACCCTCGAGGGTTTCTTGAACGGATACAATAAGAAACATGATTGCGCTCGTAATAACTCATCTCGCACAAAGTTGCATGCATCTCGACCAAGGATCTTCTAATCATATTGACATCAAAGACACGGTACTTTCCAAGACATCCCTCAACCATATTCACAGTTATACCACCATGTTTAGACAACAGATTGGCTTGCACATTAGGACCAGAGTCTTCAAAAGATAAAATACTACTTTACACTAGTCTTTTCATTTCAACTTTCAAAGCAAGACCGTTTTCAATGTCATGACCGAGTGCACCTTGATGGAATGCACAATGATGATCATATTTATACCACCATGGATGTTCCTTTGGAATAGCTGGTGGAGTCCTGGCTTGTGCCAAGTTCTTTTATATCAAAGTAGGATATAATTCCACATAGGACATCAGAATTGGATCACATTTCGCTTGTCTTTGGACATGATTTTGTTGATGATTTATTGGATGGGTACGTTGTTGAAAACGTGGTTGATAATTTGGTGATACTTAAACAATTGGAGTAAGATTAACAATCAGGGTAACTGACGCTACATGTTGATGACGTTGGTTGCTTCTCGGAGATCTCCTATGCTTTTCTTGCGAAATAGCAATAGCGTCATGTTCCTTCTTTTTGGAAAAACCATTACCATATTTCTTGGAACTACTAGATAAACCACTCTTTTTCATCAATCGTCCCTTAAGGTATCCCTCTTCTAGTCTCATCCTCGTGTTTACTATCTCGATAAAATCACGGGGAGCACTTGCAACCATTCTATCATAGTAAAACGGACTAAAAGTCTTCAAGAAAAGCTTTGTCATATCTTTCTCTTCTAACAGAGGACTGACTTGCACGGAAATGTCGCCCCATCTTTGCGCGTACTCTTTGAAAGTTTCCTTATCATTTTGGGACATAGCACGAAGTTTATCTCAGTTTGGTGCGATGTCAACATTATACTTTTATTGGTGAACAAAATATTCTCCTAGATCATTGAAAGTATGGATATGGGTGCTATCAAGTCCCATATACCACTTCAAAGAAGCACTAGTCAAATTATCTTGAAAGTAATGAATCAACAATTAATGGTTATCAGTTTGAGTTGACATATTGCGAGCATACATCACTAAGTTACTCAAAGGACAAGAGTTTCCCTTATATTTCTAGAAACCCGACACTTTGAACTTATTAGGGATCTTTACAGTAGGAATTAAGAAAACATCATGAGCGTTCTTTCCAAAAAAATATTTTTGCCTCATAGCTTTAATCTCCTTTTGCATTGCTTGAAATTCATCCATCCTTTCATAGACACCAACACTTTCACTCTGATCAGCATGGAAAACATGTTCTTCCACATAAGGAGTAGCATGGACCATGGGAGGTGGTACAAACAAAACAGTTTAAGCAACGATAACTTCAAAAACTGGTTGATATCCTTTTGGCATAAAGTTAGGAGGCATAACCCAAGGGAAACCAGGAGTCATTTGGTGTTGTGGAGCACTGGCCGGAGCCACAGAAATGGGCGTAGAAGTGATTTCAGAAATCACAGTCCTTTGAAGAGGAGTCTGAGAAGGAGGAGGCTAATTATTAACAACCATTTGAGCTTCCATCATAGTAGACAACCTTTCCATATTATCCCTCAAAGTAGTAACTTCCTCGCAGAGTTCACAATTCTCTTGCTCTAAATGATCCATCTTCTTTTGTTGATTAGCATGAGTGTTGTACCGGTGAGACAGCTTGTCTAAACAAAGACCAAGAAAAGGAAGAAATAAGGCACCTGGAAAACTCACACAAATCAAGACCAAGATGCAACATGATGCTTGATATGCAAATTCAAATGCAAAGTTTTCAAGGATCTTCAAGATATAAAGAAAACTGCAAACATTATAAAGGAAATAACACATTTTAAAATACTTAAAATCTCATTTTATTCATAATGGTAAGGCTTACACTCTGAAATACAGTCTCAACAATCCTAAAACATAAGAGGAAAGAAGTTAGGTCTATGGAATCATATCCGATGATGACCTAAATCCAAGATGATACTTCTTGTGAAGTCTTTTGATCTCTCTTTCATAGTTGATCTTCAAGGAATCCTTTTCCATCACGAGTTGATCTATAATGCCTTTCCAAACACCAGAAGTAGGAAGATGAGTAGATGATGAAACGTTAGAGGAAAATAAATCCTCTTGGTTGCTTGACCTCTTTATAGCACGTTGCTCAAGCAACTCTATCAAGTCATCCTTTTCCTTCAACTACATCTGCAATTCTATCTTCTTGAGGTTTAGAGCATGAAACTTGTCTCCCAAGCATCCTTATCATGCTTCATGATTACCAAATCTTCTTGCAACTTCTTTATGCCTTTAATATGAATAGTGGGGTGGTTTGGCCACTACAAAAGACATAGGTCTCTCATAAGCGTAGGGCATCATGATTTTTTTTGCTCTCCTCTCCACCCCACTAGTGTAAGGCTCAAAAGCTACACAATTCTTCAATCCAAGCTCACTTTTTCCTTTCTTATGAATATTGCACCAAGCATGCACCATCCTAGCCTTGAATCCTTGAGTGTCTTTCCCTTCTTGGAAAAATAAACCTTCTAACAAAGTTTTATTAGGTTTGTCCTTCATAGCGAACCCAAGTTGATGTCTTGCCAAAGCCAGATTGTAGTTGATTCCTCCTTGTGTACCAAGAAAAGGCACATTAGATAAGTTGCCACAAATATCAATAATCTTGACGTTGTCGTAAACAGAAGAATACCAAGTGATGTCATCATTGGTCAGAGACATAAGTCTTTGAGACCACCTTAAACAACGCTTGTTTTCTTTGAAGATATGAGACTGCGGCAAGTGCGAAATAAACCAATTGTATAGCAAAGGTGCACAACATACAATAGTTATGTTTCCCTTAGAAGTCTTATGATGAATGGAGAAATAGGTGTCACCAAGCAAAATTGGAACAAGATTCCCAACCAAAAAGATCCTAATAGCATTAACATCAACAAAATTATCAATGTTGGGAAACAAGACCAACCCATATACAAGTAAGGCAAGAATAGCTTCAAAGGCCACCATGCTATCAGCATTAGCAAAAGAAGAGGCTCTCTCAATTAGAAATTTTAAATTCAACCCTATGATACCCCTTTTGACAGTGAGATTAGCATCTATGTCAAATTTCTTCAGGTGAATAGCTCCAACAATAACTTGAGACTCCAGAATCCCTTCCAAACCACAAAAAGGAACCCTATTAGAAACTGGTATACCCAAAAGATAAGCATACTCCTCCATGGTAGGCAACAACTGATAATCAGGGAAAATGAAGCACTGGTAGATGGGATCATAGAACAGACAAAAGTCAATGGTGTCTGAAATCCTTAGGATCATCCACAAAAGATGTTAGCTTTCTCAATTCCTTAAGATCAAGACATTTGAAATTGCATTTCCGAATATTCCTTATTCCAATATCCATGGTCAAAATATCTACAATGTTTTCAAAGTGAATCTCTAAGTTCCTTGAAAACTGAAAAAAAAAATGCTCACGAATGCAATGAGTGCATAATGCAACAACCACAAAAAAGATCACACAAGGCACAGAAGTAAGGTCCAAAGGTTCAGAGTCACGAGCATGGAGCCAGGGGCAATAACCAACCCATAAGGTATGTACTAAGGGTATAATCACTTGTAGAAAAAGGTTCTAAAAAACTTCCCAGAGTCATAATTCCATCTTTTAGATATTAACGGCTTAAACGACTACTCACCAACCAATAGTATTCTCAACAGAAACTCGTCTGAGTGCAGTATTATGTAACAACTAATTCAAGTCTAGACATGAATAGTCGTCGCAATACGAACTAAAAGGACAAGATCGATTAAGGGTTCTAAGGTCCTCAACTTCTCGGGGTCCCATGTCAAAAAAAGTAATGCCAATTACGACTACTTGTAAGACATCAGTAATCCCAAATAGGCCTCCACTGAGCAGGGGATCTCAAGTCAGCTCATTAAGGATTAACTCCATGTAAGCCAAACAAGACTATACCATCCTCCTATCATAAGAGCACTAAATTTCGGGTATAGGACTTATCTCACCATACATAGATCACCGAGCACCCAGATAGAATAAACAATAACAAACAATATCAAATATAATATACACAGATAAACAAAGATAGGCTAACCCCACTAAGGACTACTCCCCAGCAGAGTTACCACTTTTTATAGCGGTAAAATTTTGGGATTAAGTTATTGATTAACTTAACTCACAAAGCAAGAGTCGCCAATGCGCTTTTATTATTTCCAAAGGAAATGGAAAGAGAACAAACAAAACCCAAAGAAGTTTTAAGATAAAACTAATAAAAACATAGATAAGATTCGTGTTCCCTTTGCGGAGTCGAATATTCATTTCTCCCTTTTTTTAGCATATCTACCAGTAACCGGTGATATGTCTCCTGGATAATTGCCGTATGCTTGCAATTTTTCCCCAGCGAGTTATCTTTCATTTACCTTGTTGTTGTTGGTAACGATTGTTTCTCTTTTCGGTCGATCACCTATTATATGCCCAGTAACCGGTATCCCTGGTGTTCCTTCCATGCGAGTATACTATCCACGTTCAGACGGTAATGGATAATATATCTCATGCACTCTTTGGTTGAAGCCTTTTATCCTTCCCCATTTGAGTAAGATTCGTTTTCCCGTTGCGGAGTCGAATGCCCATCCTTTAAGTCGATTTGCTTTTTCAAGCCCTCCTTTTGGATGATGAGTGTTTTGGAAGTAAACCCCAATTCACGCTTTGGTTGGTCACCTATTATATACCTAGTAACCGGTATCCCTGGTGTTCCTTCCTTTCTGCTCCCTATTATGACCTTGGTCCCCTGCGGAGTCAGATTTTTCCTGAGTTGATATACCTTTTTCAGGTCTTCCTCAGATGTTTTGGTTGATTGATATTTCTCACCCTTATACCGGTCTTAGATATTCATTCTTCCTGAGCTTGTTGTTCTTTCACCCAGTAACCAGTGTTCAGATCACATGTCTCTTTGAGCTTGTTATCCAGTAATCGGTAATGCCTCATCCTTTTGTTTCCTCTAGAGAGTCTTTGTTAGACATTCCCCAGCGGAGTTTCTGTTATGATTTACCTTTTGCTGTATTGGCGTTTTCTCCAATATATGCAATTTTCCACGACAGGGAGATTCTGTGTGAATCTTATCCCCAGCCTGATGCCGGATTTTTATCCGAAGTATCCTTTGTGGATAGTTTTGCTGTATTGGCATTTTCCCCAAAACACGCATCTTTGAGTCAGTTTGAGTCTTTCCAATGGATTTTTTCCCTTTGGAAACTTCTTTTCCCCAGTGTCAGTCCTTTACTCCCCAATAAAGTCTCTAGTTTCAAGTCGTGTCCTGCTCACGCATTCTTTTCTTATTCCCATAAAAGTCTTGTCAGAGTCTCTGTTCCATTAGAAAGTGCATCATTCTTGTGGATTTGTCTTTTCTCCTGATTTTCTTTCCTTCTTTGTGGACCTATATCCCCCACAGAGTTTGTTTCTTTTGCATTCATACATTTGCATCATGAGGTCTCTTAGGGACCAAAATTTGTCTCTTTGTTGTTATTTAAGCCCATTCTACCGCGTCGAGATGAAGATTTTAACCTTCCCCTCTCCGGCTAGAATGACCTTAAATAGGGGCATCTGTAAGACCCCAATTTTGTCCCTAAGATCCCTCACGGCATCATATCATAGCCTTACAAAACCTCAAGGATCATTGGACACCTTGCTTCCTTCCCTGTGGGTGGGATCTTTCTTGAGAGTGATTCTTGATCACCAAGCATTGCTTGCATTTGTATATCATTGCTTTTCTTTTAATCACTAACCAAAAATGTACAAAAATATGTCATCTAACATTTGTCTTGCAGCTTAAGCAGTCAGCAGGTCAAGGCATTCAAGTGAATCCTTTGTGCAAGAGTTGAGGTTTTCATTCATATTTGGATCATGTGATCATTGTATTGAGCTTATGTGAGCTATAGGTTCATTTTTGGAACCAATTCACCAAGTAGCAAAGGCCCAAGTTCATCAGATTATTTTCAGATCATCTAAGGACCAATGCTAGTCAACTGAAAGTCAACTGTGGGTTTTGAATTGAGAAATTGAGTTTCTTCATCCCATTCATGTTCAAATAAGGCTTATTCATCATGTCAAACCTTTATCTTGAAGAATTTGAAGCCAGTGCAAAAGTTTCCCAAAATGGAAAGTGACCTGTAATTTCAAGTTTCCAAAAATGGAAAGTTTTTGGACCAACTTCAATTCAACTTTCCAACATCAAAGAAGCTTCAAATGAATTTTTGTCCAACATGAAATTTGAAGATCTCTCTCTCCCATTTCCAAAAAGTCAAAGATCATGAGCATCTGATGAATGGTTAAGGAGATATGATCAAATCATTGCCAAGTGTGCTTGGAACTTCAAAAGGCCATAACTTTTGATTCATAACTCCAAATTGAGTGCCTCTTTTGGCATTTTGCTTGTCATGACATATATTTTTCAAATCATTCATTACATTGCATGAAATTTCATCATATGATCATTTGTTCTTTCATGACCATTTTGGAGGGAAAATGACAAATTTGAAATCGGTGCATTGTATGAACAAAATACCATTGCCATTATGCTTATGAGATGATTTTAAGTGAAATTGATCATGCACATGCTACTGTTCATGTCCAAATGCTCCATGCACCTCACAATTTCAATTTTTGGTCATGACCCCATTTTCACTAATCTCAATTAAACCATGCTTAATTCTAATTTGGATGTGATTAGTAGAGCATATATAAACCAAAGCATAACAGAATTGTGGAGTTTTTGCTCATTTTAGATCCAAATCTCTCTTCCCTCCAAAATTTTCTTCAAATCCAAATTCGAATTTTCTTCACATAAGCTAGTGATTTTCTTGCATATTGTTGTTCTCTAATCCTCATTTAGTGCAGATTAAGCTTTGGTTTGAAGGATTCGAGTGGAAATCAAGCATATGAAGCTCAAGAACATGGCAATGGAAACTGATTTTTGAGCTAGATCCAAGCATCTCCAAGCCTCAATTCATTCATAAAGCTTCATAACATCATCTCAAGAGTAGATCTGGATACTTGCCAAGCCTTGAATCCATAGATTTCAGCGACTGCTCTTCAAGAGGTAGGTTTTTCGAATCTCTTAATTGTTGATTTTATGTGCATAACATTGTAGAGCTTTGATTGTTGAGCATTCTGATGAAAATTTCATGTGAAATGGTTGAGTATTGGCTGTGATATGATGATTTAAAGTTTTGTATGTCAAATTGTTTTTGCTCGATTCTCAAGATTCATGATGAATTAGCCTTAGTTAATGCTCGATCTGTAATGTACGTAGCAAGAGCTTTCTGATGATGTAAATTTTATGCGAATCTGGAATTTTTTTTTGAAGTTCATACTGTTCCTCCACGGTCTTCATGAAGAAGACGGTGGTTTCCACCGTGCCTGGCCGTGTGAACACTGTGCTAGGGTTTTCTGGTTCATTCTTGTAAAAACCAATGTTCGCGCACCTTTCATGCTTAGCTCGCGTGTTTGATCCTTCAGTGTTGCATCTTATTTGTTTTAATTCATTTTGACCTGGCGCTTGCATGGCACATTGGTGTCACTTCTATTGGTTCAGTTTACTTTGACTTGTCCACGCAAGCTTGGACCAGTGATGTGACTAGCCACATCAGATTAATGGAACACTGCGTTTAGACGCGCTTCCTTGGGCCTCTAGTTCCTGAGTTCGAACCAGCCTGAATGCAATTGCCATTTTATTCATTCATTTCATTATTTTCATGTTTTTTTGCAATTTTCATTTCATTTATCCATGATATTACAAAAATCACCAAAAATAGAATAATGATCCAATTAATTCCAAATTTTTTCTCATATGTTCATTGAAATGTCTTCTATTTTTTGATGTGAATTTCTGGAATTGTGCCTTGCTGGAATTTTAATTGTGTTGATTCTTTGAACATGTATGCAAAATGTGACATGCCTCATTCATCCTATTGTGAAATGCTCAATAATGATCCAATTGCCATGAAATTTTACATGATGATTCTTAACATCTTGATTGATTTGTGAGATTTTATTTGGCATTTTTTGCTATTTCCTTCTCTGTTTGGGATACATAGACTTTAGGTGTGACAATGTGTGTCATACAATTGGATGTCTTGCTTGTGTATTTTTATATCCATATCAGTTGGACTCTGTTGATTCTAATTTTTGGCATGATGATTGTGTTTGACATATTGTGTTCTCATAAAAATTTCCAGAATTGTTTGAGTCATTTCTGTTTTCATATGGAATTTTGATGCTTGATGACCAATTGTATGCACCTTTTGCTTGCCTTGCCATATCTTGCTCATGAGATGACTTTGCTTGATGCTTTTGACTTGGTCCTTTTGAGGACAGGTTCTCATGTGTTTAAAGTTGCATTATGTTGAGTATTAGCTTCTGTTTTGACTTTTTTCTCCACCTTTGACCCTAGGCTTTGCCCTAGGGGTTTAGACTCACATTTGAGCTTTGTATTTCAGGTTCAAGCCTTTAGCTCCATGGTTGATGTTGCTTCCTCATTTGAGCTTTGTTTTTCACTTTGTTTAACTAATGTTGATTGTGTTGTAGGTCTTTGGTGGTGAACTCAATTGAGTTTATGGCCTACATGTTGTACATATTGGTTGTTTGACTGTTGTTATCTGTTGGTTATTTGTCTGAACATAATACTGATTGTTTAGCTTTTCATACAGATACCTTAGCCGCTTTAAGTTCATTTGAACTTTTCTTTGCTTGTGGTTGGCATACCACTTAGGTAATTTCCTTAACTCCATGTAGTCTGGAAGACCTGTCATTTTCTTTTGGCAGGCACCTGTCTGAAGTCCTCCTTAAGAGGCAATGTCTGTGTATGTTTACCTTTGTGCTTAAGACCTCCTTGTTGAGGCATACAGGTTAAGTCCTCCTAAGTGAAGAGGCATTGGCAGATAGAAGGGATGTGCAATCCATCCCCTGCTATTCAGTTGAGTCTTTCATATTGCTCGCACTACGTGCTGATGCATTTGAATAAACACCCAAGATCATTGTATATCGAGTCGGTCATGTGGAGTAGAGTTCCTCATTCTGGACTCCCACACTTTCATTGATTCAAGCTCACCCAGGCCAGGATTAAGAGCTATGAGGTCTAACCCTCATTTCCAATTTCATCTGCTTCACCCTAACTCTCAATGTTAGGGTTAAGAGCTCAAAACACCCCTAACAGAACCGGCTTGTTTGTCGAGGTTGATATGACCCCTTGACTAAAGCCTAACCTTGATTGAGCCTCTAAATTGAGTAAAGTGTGTGCTAATTAATTGATTGTGATTGCTTGTGCTTGCTTTGCATATTGTTCTTGCATACTGCTTTTGCATGTTGTTGCATATTGCTTGTAGCATCTGTTATTTGCTTTGTTTAAGGAGTCAGATATAAGACCATTGATTGGCCATCTGTTTCCTGTTCCTATTGGGGAGCTGGATTTAAGACCATTTATTGGCACTCCATTTCCTTTCCTGTTTTGTTTTGTGGAGTCATGTATAAGACCATTGATTGGCATCCTGTTTCCTTGTTTATTTTATTTTGAGGAGTTAAATGTAAGTCCAACTATTGGCATTTTGTTTCCTCTGTGTTGTTCAGGAGTCAGGTATAAGACCATTGATTGGCATCCTGTTTCCTTATTTCTCTGTCCAGGAGTTGGAAGTAAGACCATTGATTGGCATTCCATTTCCTCTTTATTGCTTTATTTCTTTGCTTTATGCTGGTTGCCTATTCCAAAGGAATCACTTGGATCATCTACATATGATCTCAAGAGAGGAACTCCTAAGAAGTTTTGCTCTTCATCCTCCCACCTTTTTGTTCTTAAAACCTCCATTTCCATGTTAACCCAAACCAGAAAACTATTGTGCAAACATTTCCACTTGCTTTTCAAAACTAGAAACCTAGGCCTTATGCCTTTGATTTTCAAACTTCACTTTCATAACGCTTCTTCTGAATTGAATTCTAATCATACTTTGACTTCATTTTTGTGAACAATTCTAATTGACTAATTCCACTCATTCAATTGTTTTTGGTGGCCTTGCCCACTTCTTAATCGAGTTTTCATACATTAGCCATAGATCTCAATTATCTTAGTGGTTGATGTGAATCTCACCTTTTGTCCTTAGTGATTGAATTGTAAGACTTCCTTGCTTATTATAGGGCATAATCCCTCACTAGCAAGTTGAAGCTGTTCTCACATGGTGGACTTGTGGTTCTATAGGTTGAGTTTTCTCCCGTGGATAACGAAAGACCTTAAGGCTTTTGTTTAAAATCAAACCACTTATCTTTTTTTTGGAAATCTTTTAGCCGAACTACGAGGTTTTGATCCTGTAAAGGTACGTAGGCAATGGGTTCATCCATCCAAACACAGAAATAATAAAACTTGTACATTCTTTTCTCATCCCTTCATTCGTGTTTGCACAATAAATATTTCATAAACAATAATCTTTGCAACAATTTGTGAAAAGGGTTCCCTAGGAGTACCTAGGATGCATTGGGTGCCTAACACCTTCCCTTTGCATAATTACCCCCTTACCCAGATCTCTGTACCCCTTTTATTAGTTTTCTTTGTAAAACTTCTGAGGCTTTTGTTCGCTTTCTAGCCATTCATTTGGATAAATAGAAGTGCGGTGGCGACTCTATCTTTTGTATGATTTACCTCGGATCTAATCAATATTTCCGATGGTGACGAATACACCGCTACAGAAAAGTGGCGACTCTGTTGGGGAAGCAAAATATGATTCCTAGTGGGTTTGCCAACTTTTCACAATTGTTGTGATATATTGTTTATGACATATTTTGGTGCAATTTGGGATTACTGTATTGTTTGTAATGATTGATTTGCTTGATATATCAATTGCTTGCTTGCTTTGGTGATCTCTGTAAGATGAGTTCTATACCCGAACTCGAGTGCACCTTATGATAGGAGAATGGCATAGTCTCATCGACTTGTGTGGAGTTATTCCTTAGCAAGTTGACTTGCGAGTCCATTCACTTGGTGGAGGTCATGTTGGATTAATGATGTCACATAAGTTATTTGTGGTTAGGCATTATTCTTTCAATGTGTGCCATAGAAGCCAAGGACCTTAGTTTACCAAGCCCATCTTGGCCTATTTTTAGGACGTAGTGCGGAGGTCGTTCAGATGTAAGATCTGATGCGATTGTTACGCGATACTACACTCATAAGAGTCTCTCTTGAGAATATTTTTGGAATACGAGTATTCGTTCCTCCGATAATATTCGAAAAATGGGACGATGACTATGGGAACCTCTGGTAGAACATGTTCGGCAGGTTTAAACCATAGTACACTCCCTTTAGGTGGTTCTTAACCGAGACTCCATGCTCGTGACTCACAACAAACCCGTGATTCATGGTTGATCCGTTCAGACATCCTTAATAGCAATGGAACTTGGGTGTTGATAAGGTGAAAGCCCTAATCCACCAAAATGGATGATTGATATTAAGGAGGTTGAACCGTTCATATATCGTTAATATCAATGGAACTTGGGTGTCGATAAGGTGAAAACCATAATCCACCAAAATGGATGATTGATATTAAGGATAATATGAACTATCCCATGACCTTTGTCTGGTGTGCTTTGCTTGATCCTTGAGTGTGATTGTTGCATTCATGCATTCATGCATTCATCTGCATCCATATCATCAGATAAAAAGAAAATTTTCAAGGAACTTAAGGGGTCTATTTGCAAAATTTTCAGATATGGAAAGACAAAAAAGGCATACAAAGAAGTACAGCTTCAGACAGCCCGATCTGAAAGAGTTAAGGAATCTGACATCTTATGTACTAGATCCCTTGGGTTTCAAAGCTCGTTTTGGGAAGCTTCTGCCTCTGCTGACTACTCAGGTTGACGAAGGGTTGATGGGTACTTTGGTTCAGTTCTATGATCCTCTGTATCATTGCTTCTCTTTTCCAGACTTTCAGCTGTTGCCTACCCTTGAGGAGTATGCTCATCTTATGGGTATTCCGATTCTCGATCAGGTGTCGTTTAGTGGCTTGGAGAGTATTCCTACTTCTCGAGAGATCGCAGACTTGTTGCACATAGATGAATCCTTGGTTAAAGCTCATATGACGACCAAAGGTGGAATTCAAGGTCTCCCTTCTGAGTTCCTCATTGCTCAAGCTACTGTTTATGGGAAGGCCATGAGTGAGGACGCCTTTGAAGCCATATTTGTGCTTCTCATCTATGGACTGGTATTGTTCCCCAATATCGAAAAATTTGTGGATGTGAACGCTATTAGGATCTTCTCTGTTCTTAATCCCGTTCCGACTCTGTTGGGTGATACCTATGTCTCTTTGCACCTGAGGAATGCAAAGGGTGGTGGCGCTATTGTGTGTTGTTTGCCTCTGTTGTATAAGTAGTTTATTTCTCACTTACCTCAGACGTTTGCCTTCAAGGAGAACAAGGGATGTCTACGGTGGTCCACGAGACTCATGTCTCTCACTAATGATGATATCTCTTGGTATGATCGTGCATATGACGGTGTCCAGATTATTGCTTCTTGTGGTGAATTCTCCAATGTGCCTCTTCTTGGTACATGTGGTGGGATTAGCTACAACCCTATCTTAGCACGTCGTCAGCTTGGGTTCCCCCTAAAGGATAAACCTAATAACATTCTGTTAGAAGGTGTGTTCTTTCAGGAGGGTAAAGATCCCCAAGGCCTGAAAGCCAGGATGGTCCGCGCTTGGCGCAAGATTCACAAGAAGGGTAGAAGTGAGTTGGGTCCGAAGAATTGCATAGCTTTAGAGCCGTATACTACTTGGATAAGGAAGAGAGCGTCTGAGTATCTCATGCCTTATGATTATCCGAGACCTACACCTTTGGTTGTGGCTGGGCCTTCAACCCTCCCTAACCAAGGCGTAGAGGAGTTGAGAGACGAAGACCTTTCACGTGCCTGGATCCGTGAAAGAGAAGAGTTGCTTCAACAGCTTAAGGAGAAGGATGCTATGATCGAGTTCCTCGAGCATCAGGTCATTGATGATCCTGATGATACATGGACGTCTCTACTTCCTCAGTCTTCCAAGTTCTGGAAAAGGAGGTATGACAGACTCGCCAAAGAGAAGGCGGATATGGAAGCAGCATATGAGAGAGAGATAAAGAGGCTTCGTGCAACTTATCTTTCGGCATCCCGAGCTTCTAGGGATCCATAGGATGTTTATTTTCCTTCCCTCTTGTAGTATGCTTGACAATGCTGTACTTCTTTTCTCAAATATATTTGATGAGATATTTTCCATATGCGATCAAATGCTTAATATTCAAAATTTGCAAATAATACCCTAAAGTTCCTTCAGAAAATAAAAACAAATCATATGCACGAGCATTGCATGCATCATTTTGCATAAGCAGGTGTTTGTTCCGGTCTTCTTGTCTGTGGCCTAACTCTGTGCTCTTCATTTATTTTGAAGACAAGCTGACTCATCGGTACTACACCAGAGCCAACTCTGCAAGATTGATGGATCATCTCGAGCAAGAGAATCGTGAGCTGAAAGAGGAAGTCACCAGACTGAGCACTTTGATGGAGTCTTTCCTAGCTGCTCAGAATCAGCCGTCTCCAACACCTCCAACTCCTCCCCAGAGGACTGTTATCTCTGAGGTTGCTTCCTCAACAGTGCCAGCTACCAGTGCCCATTTTGTGCCAACAGCCATGCCAGTCGGGTTTCCGTGGGGTATGCCTCCTGGTTTTATGCCTGATATTCCCGCACCAACGTTTACTTCTATGCCGGCATCTAGCCCGGTCATTGTCGTGCCTCCTCCTGTTGTGCATACCATCCTAGGGTAGACAACACCATCTATCATTCTGAGCCGTCTGAGGGTCCAGACTTTCATGAGAAGATTGATGCTATGAATGATCAATTTCTTGAACTCCACAAGGAATTGAAGACCCTTCGAGGAAAGGATTTGTTCGGCAAGTCTGCAGCCAAGCTCTGTCTAGTTCCCGGTGTGAAAATACCTGTCAAATTCAAGGTCCCAGACTTTGAGAAGTACAAGGGGAACACCTGCCCGCTCAGCCACCTGGTTATGTATGCCAGGAAAATGTCTACTCAAACGGATAATGATCAGCTGCTCATTCATTATTTCCAGGACAGCTTGTCCGGTGCTGCACTGCGATGGTATATGAGTTTGGACAGTGCAAACATCCGTTCCTTCAATGATCTTGGCGAAGCCTTCGTCAAGCAATACAAATATAACGTGGATATGGCTCCCGATCGGGATCAGCTCAGGGTCATGTCCCAGAAGGACAAAGAGACATTTAAAGAGTACGTCCAGAGGTGGCGAGAGCTGGCAGCTCAGATTACTCCTCCGCTGGAAGAGAAGGAAATGACCAAGATCTTTTTGAAGACCTTGAGTTCATTTTATAACGAGCGGATGATTGCTAGCGCTCCTTCTGACTTCACCGAGATGGTGAACATGGGGATGCGTCTAGAGGAAGGAGTCCGTGAAGGACGGTTGACTAAGGATGAAGGTTCTTCTAGCAAGCAATATGGGGTGTTTGCAAAGAAGAAAAATGGGGAGGCACATGCTGTGCAATCCCATGTCAAACCCAGAAGACCCTCTGTGAAGAGGAAGCCTGTGCGTTCAGCCAGCAGTCAGCATCAGGTGGCTCACATAGCACCTGTTTTCAGAGATCAGCAATATCATCAGCAGCATCATAATCAACAACAATCTCAGCAGTATCATCAGCAACAGCATCGCCCTCAGCAGCAGGCTTACCAGTCTCGCGGTAACAGTAATCAAGTGAATACGAGTTATGAGAGGAAGAAGATCACTTTCGATCCGATTCCGATGTCATACGCAGAGCTGTATCCCTCTTTGATAGAGCGGAAATTGATTACTCCCAGGGACCCACCGGCTGTACCTGCTAATCCTCAGTGGTGGTACAAGCCCGATCAACATTGTGTTTACCACTCCGGTGCTCCCCGCCATAATGTGGAAAACTGCTTTCCGTTGAAGACTAAGGTTCAAGACCTTATGAGGTGCGGAATTTTGTGCTTTGAGGACGTTGGTCCCAATGTTACGAAGAACCCACTGCCCGAGCATGGGAAGTCTGTTAACATGGTCCAGGGTTGCCCTGGCAAATACAAGGTCAAATATGTAAGCCATATTCGACAGTCACTTGTTGAGTTGCATCGTCTGCTGTGTCAGTACAGTCATTTGGAGCATGATCATGATAAGTGATATATTTGTTCTGTTAACAGATTGGGTTGTCGCCAAGTGCGTAGAGATCTGCAAGAATTGTTGGATGATGGGACCATCGAGATTCTTCAGAACAGAAATGTTGATGAAGATGAACCAGAGGTTAATGTGATTTCTCCTGTGTTCAGGATCCCTGAGCCTGTTGTCATTCGATATGATGGTAGCAAGCAGAAGGTTTCTCCTGCCCTGATTATCAAGCCTGCTGGCCCTGTGCCTTATTCATCTGATAAAGCAATTCCATTCCGCTATAATGCTGTTGCTGTGGAAGATGGGAAAGAAGTGCCCTTGCCTTCTCCCTCTGTTGTGAACATAGCTGATGTGAGCAGGTTGACCCGTAGCGGTCGTGTGTTTTCACCACCGAAGCCTCAGGCTAGAGCTGACTGTGTTGAGCGTCCGGTGGGGAATGCGGTTAATTCTCCGAATCCGACACCTGTTGCTAAACCCTCCTCTGTACAAAAGACTCCTACTTCTTCTGTTGGCCCTAGTGGCATTGTGAATGAAGACTGTGATGAGATGTTGAGGCTCATCAAGAAGAGTGAGTACAACGTTGTAGACCAGCTTCTACCAACGTCGTCCAAGATCTCCGTGTTATCCTTGCTTCTGAATTCAGAACCTCATAGGAAGGCTCTGCAGAAAGTTTTGGACGTGGCTTATGTTGATCATGATGTCACTATAGAACAGTTTGACAGCATTGTTGCAAACATTACTGCTTGCAACACTTTGAGTTTCTGTGACGCTGATCTCCCTAAGGAGGAAAGAGACCACAACATGGCTTTACATATATCCATGAATTGCAAGAACGACGCCATGTCCAACGTGCTGGTGGACACTGGGTCATCTTTGAATGTATTGCCGAAATCCACTCTCTCTAGATTGTCGTATCAAGGGCCTCCCATGAGGCAGAGTGGAGTTGTTGTGAAAGCTTTTGATGGGTCGCGTAAGACTGTGATTGGGGAAGTTGACCTCCCAATCAAGATTGGGCCAAGTGATTTCCATATTACCTTTCAGGTTATGGATATTCACCCATCTTATAGCTGTCTCCTTGGTAGACCATGGATTCACGAGGCTGGCGCCGTGACATCCACCCTACACCAGAAGCTGAAATTTGTTAAGAACAAGAAACTGGTTGTGGTAGGGGGAGAAAAGGCTCTCCTGGTTAGCCACTTGTCTTCTTTCTCATACATTGATGCTGAGGATGAAGTTGGAACTCCTTTCCAAGCTTTATCTATTGCTGAGCCAATTGAGAAGAGAACTCCTTCATTTGCTTCCTATCGTGATGCGAAACTGGCCATTGAATGTGGTGCAGTTGCTGGTTTAGGAAAAATGATCGAGCTTGAAGACAACAAATCCCAGGCTGGCATTGGCTATTCTTCAGGGGTCTTCAACGACAAAGGGTTGTTTAAGAGTGGAGGTTTCATCCACGCTGATCGAGCTGACGAAGTTGCTGCTATTCTGGAAGAGGATGCAGAGAATACTGACAACTTTGTCATCCCGGGCGGGATCTGCCACAATTGGGTCGTTATGGATGTTCCTACGGTCATTCATAAGTCAGCGTAATATGTTCACTTTGTTTAAAAACCCTTCTTCCATGCCAAAAGGAGAAGTGATGACATTGTTGGCAACGTTTATACAATGATATTTCATTCAATAAATTCATGTTAAATGTTTGTTTTTCCAATTGTTTTCACTTTTTGCTTTTTTTGCATGAAATTGGTGATCACAAAAGACCCTAAAAACAAGAATAAAAGCAATCTTTTCATCTGCATAATGATTGCCTTGTTTGTTTTCTAAAAAGCTTTTATATCCAAATCATTATGCAGGTTGATTCTTAAACCCATTGAACATAATGATCCAACGCCATCTCCCAATTTTGAATTCCCTGTATTCGAGGCAGAGGAAGATGATGTTGAAGAGATTCCTGATGAGATTACCCGTCTTCTTGAGAACGAAGAGAAGATCATTCAGCCGCATCTTGAGAATCTGGAAACAGTCAACTTGGGGTCTGAAGATTGTGTTCGAATAGTGAAGATTGGGACACTCCTTGAAGAGTATGTCAAGAAGGGGTTGATCAGTTTACTACGAGAATATTCCGATATCTTCGCTTGGTCGTATGAAGACATGCCAAGTCTAGATACAGATATTGTGCAACATTTCCTGCCTCTGAAGCCTGAGTGCGTGCCTGTGAAGCAGAAGCTCATAAGAACTCATCCTGACATGGCAGTGAAGATCAAGGAGGAAGTTCAGAAGCAAATTGATGCGGGGTTTCTGGTGACTTCTACGTATCCTCAATGGGTGGCCAATATTGTGCATGTGCCTAAGAAAGACGGAAAAGTCCGTATGTGTGTTGATTATAGAGATTTGAATAAGGCTAGTCCGAAAGATGATTTCCCTCTACCACACATTGATATGTTGGTAGACAATACAGCCAAATTCAAAGTCTTCTCGTTTATGGACGGATTTTCCGGATATAATCAAATCAAAATGGCACCCGAGGATATGGAGAAGACAACATTCATCACACCTTGGGGAACATTCTATTATCGAGTGATGCCCTTCGGTTTGAAGAACGTCGGAGCCACGTATCAACGAGCTATGACTACCTTGTTTCATGATATGATGCACAAGGAGATAGAGGTCTATGTCGATGATATGATTGCTAAGTCCCGAACGGAAGTTGAACATGTTGAGCATTTGTTGAAGCTTTTTCAGCGTCTGAGGAAGTTCAGACTTCGTCTGAATCCGAACAACTGTACATTTGGAGTCCGTTCCGGCAAGTTGTTGGGCTTTGTTGTCAGCGAGAGAGGTATTGAGGTTGATCCTGCAAAGGTCAAAGCAATACGAGAGATGCCTGCGCCCAAAACTGAAAAGCAAGTCCGAGGTTTTCTTGGCCGCTTGAACTATATTTCCAGATTTATATCCCACATGACTGCCACATGTGCGCTGATATTCAAGCTCCTCCAGAAAGATCAGTCTCATGATTTGACCGGGGATTGCCAGAAAGCTTTCGAAAGTACCAAAGAGTATCTGTCTGAACTTCCGATCTTGTCTCCGCCTGTAGAAGGAAGACCCTTGATAATGTATTTGATTGTTCTTGAAGACTCGATGGGTTGTGTCCTTGGTCACCAAGACGAGTCAGGAAAGAAAGAACCTGCTATCTACTACCTGAGTAAGAAGTTCACTGATTGTGAGTCTCGATACTCAATGCTTGAGAAGACGTGTTGTGCTTTGGCTTAGGCTGCTAAGCGTTTATGCCAGTACATGATAAATCATACAACTTGGTTGATATCCAGAATGGATCCAATCAAGTATATCTTCGAGAAGCCTGCTTTAACCGGGAGGATTGCCCATTGGCAGATGTTGTTATCTGAGTATGATATCGAGTATCGAGCTCAGAAAGTTACCAAAGGTAGTATCTTGGCTGACCACATGGCACATCAGCCGATTGAAGATCATCAGTCTATTTAGTATGACTTCCCAGACGAGGAGATTCTGTATTTGAAAATGAAAGATTGCGATGAGCCTACACTTGACGAAGGTCCGGAACCTGGTTCCAGATGGACGATGGTGTTTGATGGCGCTGTAGATCAGTACGGAAATGGAATTGGGGCAGTAATCATTACTCCTCAGGGCACATATATTCCATTTACAGCAAGGCTAACTTTCAAATGCACGAATAATATGGCGGAGTACGAAGCCTGCATTATGGGATTAGAAGAGTGCATTGATCTAAGGATCAAGCATCTTGATGTATATGGTGATTCGGCCCTCGTTGTCAATCAGATCAAGGGTGAGTGGGAAACGAATCAGCCCAGTCTCATTCCATACAGAGATTATGCGAGGAGGATTTCAACGTTCTTTACATAAGTCGATTTCCACCATATTCCTCGAGAGGATAATCGGATGGCAGATGATCTTGCTATGCTTGCTTCTATGATTGTGGTCAAGTATTGGAATGAAGTTCCCAACATCACCGTGATGCGCTTGGATAGACCGGCTCATGTATTTGCAGTTGAAGAAGTGAATGATGACAAGCCTTGTTATTACGACATCAAATGTTTCCTCCAGAACCAGGTCTACCCGCCTGGAGCATCTGTGAAAGATAGGAAAACTCTGAGAAGGTTGTCGGGCAGTTTCTACCTCAGTGGAGAAGTGCTTTACAAGAGAAATTTTAACATGGTTTTGCTCAGATGCGTGGATAGACACGAAGCAAACTTGTTGATGACTGAGGTCCATGAGGGTTCATTTGGTACTCATTCCAATGGACATGCCATGGCTAGAAAGATGTTGAGAGCAGGCTACTATTGGCTGACAATAGAGTCTGACTGCTGCAAATATGTGAAGAGATGCCACAAGTGTCAGATTTACGCGGATAAGATTCATATTCCTCCGACACTTCTAAATGTGATTTCATCACCATGGCCTTTCTCTATGTGTGGAATTGACATGATTGGCATGATTGAACCGAAAGCGTCCAACGAACACAGGTTTATTCTCGTAGCAATTGACTACTTCACCAAATGGGTTGAAGCCGCATCGTATGCGAATGTGACCAGACAGGTGGTCGTGGAGTTTGTCAAGAATCAGTTGATATGCCGTTATGGTATGCCTGATAAGATCATTACTGATAATGGATCTAACTTGAACAACAAGATGATGGAAGAATTGTGCGCTGAGTTCAAGATTGCACACCATAACTCCTCTCCCTACAGACCCAAGATGAATGGGGATGTTGAAGCTGCTAATAAGAATATCAAGAAGATTATCCAGAAGATGGTAGTCACGTACAAAGATTGGCACGAGATGCTGCCATTTGCTTTGCATGGATATCGTACATCTGTCCGCACTTCAACAGGGGCAACCCCTTTTTCTCTTGTTTATGGCATGGAGGTTGTTCTCCCAGTAGAGGTGGAGATCCCATCAATGTGAGTCTTGATGGAAGCCAAGTTGACTGATGGTGAATGGATTCAGAGTCGTTATGACCAACTGAATTTGATTGAAGAGAAGAGATTGACTGCCATGTGCCATGGTCAGTTATATCAGCAGAGAATGAAGAAAGCATTCGATAAGAAGGTCAAGCCCCGCGTGTTCCGAGAAGGTGACCTTGTGCTCAAGAAAGTCTTGTCTTTCGCACCCGATTCCAGGGGAAAGTGGACTCCAAACTATGAAGGTCCATATGTTGTCAAGAGAGCCTTTTCAGGTGGTGCTTTGATGCTTACAACAATGGATGGGGAGGATTTCACTCGTCTTGTAAATTCAGATGCAGTCAAGAAATACTTCGCCTAAAAAAATAATAAAAGAAAAAACAGAATAGCTCGCTAAGTTGAAAACCCGAAAGGGCGGCTTAGGCAAAAATGAGCGTCTCGGTGGATTGAAAACCCGAAAGGGCAATCCAGGCAAAAATTAGAGACATGAAAAAAATGAATTTGTATCCCGCTAGATTGAGTACCTCACCTTGGGGCAATCTAGGCAAAAAAGTAGGGATTTGGCAAGTAACTGCATCCTGACAAGACTTTCTGTTTCACAACTGTCTTTTCGTCAGAGATTCTCGCTCAGTCACCGTCAACTGAAGCGTCAAATACATCGGATTCAAATTGGTAGAGAAATGGTCATTATGTTCAATGTAGCCCTCTTCCAATATATATCACCGATTTCAAATTTTATACAGATCTATGGAGTCTTGCCATTTGCAGGCTACCATTCCATCAAATAAATTTGAGCTTTTATCCAATTATTTGCACTCTTATTTGTTTCAATTCAACAAATGTTTTGCATGTTTTAATTCATAAAATGTCATTGTTTTAAACAAACAAGTTTTTTTCAAAATTGTTTTTAAGCAAAGTGAACATTCACAATGATGAAAAAGATACTTAAGAATTTCTCAGTGCTCTCCCAAGGGTGGCATGTTTTCCAACAGGGTAAGACATTTGTTCATATTCCTGGCATGGCTGTATCCTCTTTCTCCAGATTGTTGTTGGGGTTTCTCCCCAAGCAGAGCTTCTGTTGAGATTTTGTTTCCCAAGCGTGGTATTTGTTGGGATTTCTCCCGAGCAGATTTTTTGTTGAGCAGAGCCTTTGTTATGACTTTCCCCATCAGAGTGCTTGTTGAGGTTTTCGCCTCTTCTCCCTTCAGCAGAGCAGTGATTCTGTCCTTCTCCGTAGTTGTTGTTCCTTTTGGAAGGTTTAGTATTTGGTGGTTGATCCCCCAGTTCTCCTTCTCTGCCTCAGATAAATCCCTAGTAGATTTGTGGCATGGTGGATTGTATCTGTGATGATTCCTCCCTTGCAGAGATTTGGTGATTTCCTGATGTTTTTGATCCCCATTAGAGTTGCTTGTGTGGCAAAATCTACTTGTGTGATCTTTTCTCCTTCAGTTGGGTTTTTCCCCTAGTGGAGTTGTTTGGAGTGGCTTTCGTGGCAGTTTTCGCCTGTGTAGTGAGCTCCTTTTTCCCAGATGAGACTGATGATCCATCCTTGCAGAGGTCTTGTTGTTTCCTGATCCCGGCAAATTGTTTATTCTCCGGTGTTCCTGGCTTTCTCTCCTATGGTGTAGTACCGAGCGCTTGATTCCTGGACCTGTTTGTGTTAGATATGTCTGTTTTGTCAGCATTCATCAAACATAAATCACGCATATTCATGCATACTTTCAACATTCAGATATGCATGTTGCATTTCTTGCCATATATCTTTTGTTTGTTGTCTCCTGTTGATGGTGATATAGATCTCCCCAGTAGATCTCTCCAAGCAGATGTCGGGTGTCTAATCTCTCAATATAGAGTCAGCCCCTTAAGCAGAAAGTGTCTGTCATTCCTTCTGCAGTTCCCCACTGAGATATATCCTCGTGGATGACGGTTTTTTCCGTTTCCTCCCAACACATATATTGGGATGGGTTTTCCCTATTGAGTTATATCCTCATTAGGACGGGTCTTGATTCAGTTTGCCTTTTTGGTTTGATCCTAAATTGGCCTCTTGTGACTATCTCTTGTGCTTCCCTGTGGAATAAATGGATAATTGCTCAGTAACCGGCAATCATTCACTTTATCCTCAACGGAATTTGTGGGCTTCTACCTAGTAACCGGTAGTTGTAAGTCCTATCTTTGTGGTTTTCTACCCAGTAACCGGTAGTTGTAAATCCTATATACCGTTTTCCCTCTTTGTGGAATCTGTGGTTGTTTACCCAGAGATTGGTATTTGTGAACCTTTTGTTCCTCAGCAAGAGTCGGTGGTTTTCTACCCAGTATTCGGTAGTTGTAAATCCTATTTTCTTGCTCTCCAGCAGAGTTTGTGGTTTTCTACCCAATAACTGGTAGTTATAAACCCTATTTGTTTTTCCCCGTGCGGAGTAGTGATCCTTTCGCTCCCCACGGAGAGTTTGTGGCTTCTACCCAGTAGCCGGTAGTTGTAAGTCCTATCTTTGTTGGTTTTCTACCCAGTAACAGGTAGTTATAAATCCTACTTTCATCCCCTAGCAGAGGTAACCTTTGTGGTTCATCCTGGTTGATGGCGGATTTTGCGGTCTTCTACCCAGTATTCAGTAGTTGTAAATCCTTGTTGTTGTTGTCTCCCCAATGGAGTATGTGCTTCCTTGTGGAATAGTTGGATAATTGCTCAGTAGCCGGAAATCATTCACCTTTTCCTCAGCTGAGTCTTTGGTCTTCTACCCAGTATTCGGTAGTTGTAAATCCTATGTTCTCCCCTGTGCGGAGTTAACCTTGTTGTTCATCCTAACCGATGATGGTTACTCATCCATGGTTTTCTACCCAGTATTCGGTAGATATAATCCCTTCTTTGTGGTTATCTTCATCCAGTATTCGATCTTGATATTCCCTCTTTCTTGTGGATAATTGCCGTATGCTAGCAATTTTATCCTCTGCGGGTCCTTTCCTCGTTTTCCAGTGATTTGTTCCCCGAATCATTGATTTCATATCAGTGCATCCCCGGTGAGTCCTCTTTCATTTACCCTTTTGTTGGTAATGACTGTTGCTCCCTTTGATCGGTCATCTTTATATACCTAGTTTTGGTATCCTGATGTCCTTTCTTTTCGGTTGATTTATCCTTTGTTAACCCAGTAACCAGTTGTGGATAATCTTCCATGCGAGTGTATTATCCACGTTCTGACGGTAATGGATAATATATCTCATGCACTCTTCAGTCGAAACCTGTTGTGTTTCCCCAGTCGAGTAAGATTCGTGTTCCCTTTGCGGAGTCGAATATTTATTTCTCCCTTTTTTGAGCATGTCTCCCAGTAACCGGTGATATGTCTCCTGGATAATTGCCTTATGCTTTCAATTTATCCCCAGCGAGTTATCTTTCGTTTACCTTGTTGTTGTTGGTAACGATTGTTTCTCTTTTCGGTCGATCACCTATTATATGCCCAGTAACCGGTATCCCTGGTGTTCCTTCCATGCGAGTATACTATCCACGTTCTGACGGTAATGGATAATATATCTCATGCACTCTTTGGTTGAAGCCTTTTGTCCTTCCCCATTTGAGTAAGATTCGTTTTCCCGTTGCGGACTCGAATGTCCATCCTGTAAGTCGATTTGCTTTTTCAACCCCTCCTTTTGGATGATGAGTGTTTTGGAAGTAAACCCCAATTCAAGCTTTGGTTGGTCACCTATTATATACCTAGTAACCGGTATCCCTGGTGTTCCTTCCTTTCTGCTCCCTATTATGACCTTGGTCCCCTGCGGAGTCAGATTTTTCCTGAGTTGATATACCTTTTTCAGGTCTTCCTCAGATGTTTTGGTTGATTGATATCTCTCACCCTTATACCGGTCTTAGATATTCATTCTTCCTGAGCTTGTTGTTCTTTCACCCAGTAACCGGTGTTCAGATCACATGTCTCTTTGAGCTTGTTACCCAGTAACCGATAACGCCTTATCCTTTTGTTTCCTCTGGAGAGTCTTTGTTAGACATTCCCCAGCGGAGTTTCTATTATGATCTACCCTTTTGTTGTATTGGCGTTTTCTCCAATATATGCAATTTTCCCCGGCAGGGAGATTCTGTGTGAATCTTATCCCCAGCCTGAGTCCGGATTTTTATCCGAAGTATCCTTTGTGGGTAGTTTTGTTGTATTGGCGTTTTCCCCAATACACGCATCTTTGAGTCAGTTTGAGTCTTTCCAACGGATTTTTTCCCTTTGGAAACTTCTTATCCCTAGTGTCAGTCCTTTACTCCCCAGTAAAGTCTCCAGTTTCAAGTCGTGTCCTGCTCACGCATTCTTTTCTTATTCCCATAAGAGTCCCGTCAGAGTCTTTGTTCCATTAGGAAGTGCATCATTCTTGTGGATTTGTCTTTTCTCCTCATTTTCTTTCCTTCTTTGTGGACCTATATCCCCCACAGAGTTTGTTTCTTTTGCATCCATATATTTGCATCATGAGGTCTCTTAGGGACCAAAATTTGTCTCTTTGTTGTTATTTAAGCCCATTCTACCGCGTCGAGATGAAGATTTTAACCTTCCCTTCTCCGGCTAGAATGACCTTAAATAGGGGCATCTGTAAGACCCCAATTTTGTCCCTAAGATCCCTCATGGCATCATATCATAGCCTTACAAAACCTCAAGGATCATTGGACACCTTGCTTCCTTCCCTGTGGGTGGGATCTTTCTTGAGAGTGATTCTTGATCACCAAACATTGCTTGCATTTGTATATCATTGCTTTTCTTTTAATCACTAACCAAAAATATACAAAAATATGTCATCTAACATTTGTCTTGCAGCTTAAGCAGTCAGCAGGTCAAGGCATTCAAGTGAATCCTTTGTGCAAGAGTTGAGGTTTTCATTGAGATTTGGATCATGTGATCATTGTATTGAGCTTATGTGAGCTATAGGTTCATTTTGGAACCAATTCACCATGTAGCAAAGGCCCAAGTTCATCAGATTATTTTCAGGTCATCTAAGGACCAATGCCAGTCAACTGAAAGTCAACTGTGGGTTTTGAATTGAGAAATTGAGTTTCTTCATCCCATTCATGTTCAAACAAGGCTTATTCATCATGTCAAACCTTTATCTTGAAGAATTTGAAGCCAGTGCAAAAGTTTCCCAAAATGGAAAGTGACCTGTAATTTCAAGTTTCCAAAAATGGAAAGTTTTTGGACCAACTTCAACTCAACTTTCCAACATCAAAGAAGCTTCAAATGATTTTTTGTCCAACATGAAATTTGAAGATCTCTCTCTCCCATTTCCAAAAAGTCCAAAATCATGAGCATCTGATGAATGGTTAAGGAGATATGATCAAATCATTGCCAAGTGTGCTTGGAACTTCAAAAGGCCATAACTTTTGATTCATAACTCCAAATTCAGTGTCTCTTTTGGCATTTTGCTTGTCATGACATATATTTTCAAATCATTCATTACATTGCATGAAATTTCATCATATGATGATTTGTTCTTTCATGACCATTTTGGAGGGAAAATGACAAATTTAAAATTAGTGCATTGTATGAACAAAATACCATTGCCATTATGCTTATGAGATGATTTTAAGTGAAATTGATCATGCACATGCTACTGTTCACGTTCAAATGCTCCATGCACCTCACAATTTCAATTTTTGGCCATGCACCCCATTTTCACTAATCTCAATTAAACCATGCTTAATTCTAATTTGGATGTGGTTAGTAGAGCATATATAAACCAAAGCATAACAGAATTGTGGAGTTTTTGCTCATTTTAGATCCAAATCTCTCTTCCCTCCAAAATTTTCTTCAAATCCAAATTCGAATTTTCTTCACATAAGCTAGTGATTTTCTTGCATATTCTTGTTCTCTGATCCTCATTTAGTGCAGATCAAGCTTTGGTTTGAAGGATTCGAGTGGAAATCAAGCATATGAAGCTCAAGAACATGGCAATGGAAACTGATTTTTGAGCTAGATCCAAGCATCTCCAAGCCTCAATTCATTCATAAAGCTTCATAACATCATCTCAGGAGTAGATCTGGATACTTGCCAAGCCTTGAATCCACAGATTTCAGCGATTGCTCTTCAAGAGGTAGGTTTTTCGAATCTCTTAATTACTGATTTTATGTGCATAACGTTGTAGAGCTTTGATTGCTGAGCATTCTGATGAAAATTTCATGTGAAATGGTTGAGTATTGGCTGTGATATGATGATTTAAAGTTTTGTAGGTCAAACTGTTTTTGCTCGATTCTCAAGATTCATGATGAATTAGCCTTAGTTAATGCTCGATCTGTAATGTACGTAACAAGAGCTTTCTGATGATGTAAATTTTATGCGAATCTGGAATTTTTTTTGAAGTTCATATTGTTCCTCCACCGTCTTCATGAAGAAGACGGTGGTTTCCACCGTGCCTGGCCGTGTGAACACTGTGCTAGGGTTTTCTGGTTTGTTCTTTTAAAAACCACTGTTAGCGCACCTTTCATGCTTAGCTCGCGTGTTCGATCCTTCAGTGTTGCATCTTATTTGTTTTAATTCATTTTGACCTGGCGCTTGCATGGCACATTGGTGTCACTTCTATTGGTTCAGTTTACTTTGACTTGTCCACGCAAGCTTGGACCAGTGATGTGGCTAGCCACATCAGATTAATGGAAAGTTGCGTTTAGACGCGCTTCCTTGGGCCTCTAGTTCCTGAGTTCGAACCAGCCTGAATGCAATTGCCATTTTATTCATTATTTTCATGTTTTTTTGCAATTTTCATTTCATTTTATCCATGATATTACAAAAATCACCAAAAATAGAATAATGATCCAATTAATTCCAAATTTTTTCTCATATGTTCATTGAAATGTCTTCTATTTTTTGATGTGAATTTCTGGAATTGTGCCTTGCTGGAATTTTAATTGTGTTGATTCTTTGAACATGTATGCAAAATGTGACATGCCTCATTCATCCTATTGTGAAATGCTCAATAATGATCCAATTGCCATGAAATTTTACATGATGATTCTTAACATGTTGATTGATTTGTGAGATTTTATTTGGCATTTTTTGCTATTTCCTTCTCTGTTTGGGATACATAGACTTTAGGTGTGACAATGTGTGTCATACAATTGGATGTCTTGCTTGTGCATTTTTATATCCATATCATTTGGACTCTGTTGATTCTAATTTTTGGCATGATAATTGTGTTTGACATATTGTGTGCTCATAAAAATTTCCAGAATTCTTTGAGTCATTTCTGTTTTAATATGGAATATTGATGCTTGATGACCAATTGTATGCACCTTTTGCTTGCCTTGCCATATCTTGCTCATGAGATGACTTTGCTTGATGCTTTTGACTTGGTCCTTTTGAGGACATGTTCTCATGTGTTTAAAGTTGCATTATGTTGAGTATTAGCTTCTGTTTTGACTTTTTTCTCCACCTTTGACCCTAGGCTTTGCCCTAGGGGTTTAGACTCACATTTGAGCTTTGTATTTCAGGTTCAAGCCTTTAGCTCCATGGTTGATGTTGCTTCCTCATTTGAGCTTTGTTTTTCACTTTGTTTAACTAATGTTGATTGTGTTGTAGGTCTTTGGTGGTGAACTCAATTGAGTTTATGGCCTACATGTTGTACATATTGGTTGTTTGACTGTTGTTATCTGTTGGTTGTTTGTCTGAACATAATACTGATTGTTTAGCTTTTCATACAGGTACCTTAGCCGCTTTAAGTTCATTTGAACTTTTCTTTGCTTGTGGTTGGCATACCACTTAGGTAATTTCCTTAACTCCATGTAGTCTAGAAGACCTGTCATTTTCTTTTGGCAGGCACCTGTCTGAAGTCCTCCTTAAGAGGCAATGTCTGTGTATGTTTATCTTTGTGCTTAAGACCTCCTTGTCGAGGCATACAGGTTAAGTCCTCCTAAGTGAAGAGGCATTGGCAGATAGAAGGGATGTGCAATCCATCCCCTACTATTCAGTTGAGTCTTTCATATTGCTCGCACTACGTGCTGATGCATTTGAATAAACACCCAAGATCATTGTATATCGAGTCGGTCATGTGGAGTAGAGTTCCTCATTCTGGACTCCCACATTTTCATTGATCAAGCTCACCCAGGCTAGGGTTAAGAGCTATGAGGTCTAACCCTCATTTACCATTTCATCTGCTTCACCCTAACTCTCAATGTTAGGGTTAATAGCTCAAAACACCCCTAACAGAACCGACTTGTTTGTCGAGGTTGATATGACCCCTTGACTAAAGCCTAACCTTGATCGAGCCTCTTGATTGAGTATAGTGTGTGCTAATTGATTGATTGTGATTGCTTGTGCTTGCTTTACATATTGTTCTTGCATACTGCTTTTGCATGTTGTTGCATATTGCTTGTAGCATCTGTTATTTGCTTTGTTTAAGGAGTCAGATATAAGACCATTAATTGGCCATCTGTTTCCTGTTCCTATTGGGGAGCTGGATTTAAGACCATTTATTGGCACTCAATTTCCTTTCCTGTTTTGTTTTGTGGAGTCAGGTGTAAGACCATTGATTGGCATCCTGTTTCCTTGTTTATTTTGTTTTGAGGAGTTAAATGTAAGTCCAGCTATTGGCATTTTGTTTCCTCTGTGTTGTTCTGGAGTCAGGTATAAGACCATTGATTGGCATCCTGTTTCCTTATTTCTCTGTCCAGGAGTTGGAAGTAAGACCATTGATTGGCATTCCATTTCCTCTTTATTGCTTTATTGCTTTGCTTTGTGCTGGTTGCCTATTCCAAAGGAATCACTTGGATCATCTACATATGATCTCAAGAGAGGAACTCCTAAGAAGTTTTGCTCTTCATCCTCCCACCTTTTTGTTCTTAAAACCTCCATTTGCATGTTAACCCAAACCAGAAAACTATTGTGCAAACATTTCCACTTGCTTTTCAAAACTAGAAACCTAGGCCTTATGCCTTTGATTTTCAAACTTCACTTTCATAACGCTTCTTCTGAATTGAATTCTAATCATACTTTGACTTCATTTTTGTGAACAATTCTAATTGACTAATTCCACTCATTCAATTGTTTTTGGTGGCCTTGCCCACTTCTTAATCGAGTTTTCATACATTAGCCATAGATCTCAATTATCTTAGTGGTTGATGTGAATATCACCTTTTGTCCTTAGTGATTGAATTGTAAGACTTCCTTGCTTATTATAGGGCATAATCCCTCACTAGCAAGTTGAAGTTGTTCTCACATGGTGGACTTGTGGTTGTATAGGTTGAGTTTTCTCCCGTGGATAACGAAAGACCTTAAGGCTTTTGTTTAAAATCAAACCACTTATCTTTTTTTTGGAAATCTTTTAGCCGAACTACGAGGTTTTGATCCTGTAAAGGTACGTAGGCAATGGGTTCATCCATCCAAACACAAAAATAATAAAACTTGTACATTCTTTTCTCATCCCTTCATTCGTGTTTGCACAATAAATATTTCATAAACAATAATCTTTGCAACAATTTGTGAAAAGGGTTCCCTAGGAGTACCTAGGATGCATTTGGTGCCTAACACCTTCCCTTTGCATAATTACCCCCTTACCCAGATCTCTGTACCCCTTTTATTAGTTTTCTTTGTAAAACTTCTGAGGCTTTTGTTCGTTTTCTAGCCATTCATTTGGATAAATAGAAGTGCGGTGGCGACTCTATCTTTTGTAAGATTTACCTCGGATCTAATCAATATTTCCGATGGTGACGAATACACCGCTACAGACAAAAGTCAAGGTTTATTGAGAAAGTGGTTCATGTTTGAAAACAAGAAGGTTTTTGATAAAAAAAGAGAGACGATTTTGAAAATTAAAGAAGGGGAAGAGATGAAGAGACTATCCTAGAACATAAACTAAAAGCTAGGGAGGAAAGATCTAACCAAGAGATAACAAAGATTATGACATGAGTCAAGCAAGAATTCTCTCCTTTGGATTAAACCTCAAGCAATCCAAATAATCAAAGAATAATGTATGTGTCAGATGAAAGCAAAGTAACCAAGTCAAGTCTTCAAAAGAAGCCCAAATTCAAAGGTACCAGATGAATCCCAGAATCTCAAATCACAAACTCTCAAAGCAAGGGCCGAGATCCTAGTTCTAAGTCCATAACTCCACAACAATGCCAATGATAGTAACCTTAAGTCCAAGAATTAAGAGAACCAATTTTTTAGGGTTTTTTCCTTTATTAATGTCTTTAAAAGAAAAATAAGTCCAAATGGACAAAGGAAAAAAAGCATAAACATAAACAAAGGTCCAAGTGGATAAATAACAAATAGCATAAGTACAATCAATATGATATGAGATGCTAAAGTAAAATCATAAATTAAATTAAATAGCAAGAAATAAATGACAAAAAATAAATGGCATAACATATATGACATTAAAGTAAAGTTAATACAATAATATTTTAGTAATCGAAAATAGAAATAAATTTGTCATTTTTGGGAGAACACTCAACTATTCACCCACAAGTATAAAAATATGGACCTCTACATCACCATGAGAAGGGATCCAACTTGGATAAAATCAACAAGTATGGCACTATCTCTCTTAGATGAAAAGGAAACAATATTTTTCACACAATACCATGGGGAGTAGGAACTTGCAATATCGCTTATGAAAATAACTCACTTTTCGATTCGGGACAAATTTAGCGCTATGTTAAGCAATAGTAATTGGACTTATGTAGAAGTCACAACTATCTGAGGCCGACCAATAATAATATTTCTGTTAATACATGCTAGAGAAATGATATGCAAATCATTCTCATAAAGTTATGCCACACAAAAAAGAAAAGAGGATGGATCAAGCACAAAGGATAAGAGAGTTTTCTATTACATCGATCAATACTTCATGATACTTAGGACAAACTTATGAATCAATCCAAAGTACCTTAAATGATCCATGATCAATTAGGAGGTAGATTTGAAATGATGAAAGTTCATCAATTACCAATTCGCACATCATGAACAAGATGTACATAACCCATCCAATTGTGCAAGAGAAAAAAGAAAGAGAAACAAATGAAGAATAAGAAGACAAGAGAAACCAAACCCAAATTGGATCAAAGGATTGATCAAGTCATCATCAAAATCAATCATCCATCTTGGTGGATTAGGGTTTTCACCCCATCAACACCCAAGATCCATTGAGTTTGATGAGACCTATGATCAAAATAGCTAAGACCCAAGGCCAACAGAATTCAATAGAAGTCAAACAAACAAGCATAAATGCAAGAAAATAAAATAAAATGCATCAAAAATATTTTTAAAATGAATTTTAAAAGGGAAATAAAAGGAAAATTCATAAAGCCTTTTAAAACACCAATAAATGATCAATATAATTATGGAAGGTTTGAGATAAAATAAGAAACAGAAAATAATTTTTTTAGAATTCTTAAATGCATAAAAGTATTTTTAAACCAATTAAAACAAAGGAAAAAAGAGGAAATCCAAGAAAAATATAAAATCAATAAAATAAAATATGGAAAAATAAAAATCTTATGAAGAAAAAGAAAGAAATATTTTAGAAATTATTTTGGTATTTTTTGGATAAATAATAAATTTTTTATAAATTTTTAAAGAAAGTGTAATTTAAACTAAAAAGGAAAATGAAATAAAAAACAGAAGAAAAAAAAACATAGGCGTTGGATCTGGCCTCATTAATTGACGTGGCAGATCCAACAACTATCAGGCTAGGGCGTATGATGGAAAATAATCAAAATAAAATATGGAATCACATTCAAAATGGACCAATCAAAACATTTCAAAATGCCAACGTGGATAACCAACTCAGATGGCCTAAAACAACTCCGATCATCTTTTTCGGTGATCCCTCAACGAAGCTTCATCATTTGAAAAAGTAAGAACATGAGACTACCACGAATGGGATCGTCTCTTCATCACGAATTCAACCTTATGCTCAAAATTCATTTTTCTAAACTGAGCATGGAGAATTTAAGAGAAGTTTCAGAAACAAACAAGTCACGAAAAGTAAAATTAAATGATGAAATCTATCAAACAACACTAGATAAGTTAGAGGAAAGCATCATAGAGTGAAGAATTACATTGTGGTAACTTGCTTGAGTTCAAATGATGCTCAAAACTACCTTGTTCAAATAATAATCGGAGGTAGAAGAAGCTTGATTTGGTCAGAAGGTCTTAGAGCTTGGGAAATATTGCAAAAGCTTCAGAGGAGATCGAAGGTGCTAATAGAATTAAGAAATTAAATTGAAATTGGCTAGAAATCAAAACATGATAGCTCAGAAGAGACCGAAGGGGACTTTAGTGCTTTCAATATGGTTGGTGACATAATGGGTGATTGGTCCATGTTGAAGCATAATGGGATTTCGGCCTAGAATGTTATTTTAAGAATTTTATTTAATTAGTTTTTAAAAAACTTAATAATTTATTTAATAAATAATATTATTAAATAATAATTAATAAAATGACCTAGTCATCAATGCTACATCATTAGAAATAAATTTTTTTATTCTAATCATCACTGTCACATCAACAAAATTGAAAGGGGATCAACTAATTCTCAAGGAATGTAAAGTTGAGGAATACAAAATTGATTTTTTTAAATAGGAAGATTAAGAATTAAAAATCTTCAAGTTAGAGGAATCGAAAATGTATTTAAATCTAGATAAAATGAAAAAAGTTAAGTCAAAAATCAAGTTGGCTCGATTAATTGATGATTACACAAAAGTTGTTGTATTGAACTTTCTGATGTAAATGGATTATTCAAAGATAGCAATGTTGAGCTAACAAAAGAAAAATACTAATTTTGACAGGTTAATATAGTGATTAGGTCATGATTAATGTATAATTGACTGAGAGAGATTTCTATAATTATTTTCTAAGCCATTAGAAATCAATATAAAGGTAATATAGTACATAAAGTACATCAAAGATTGGCCATAGCACTATCACATTTTAGTTTTATTTAACAAGTCCAAATATAAGATCTTGATCAATATATAAATTGGCTAGATAATACAAGGATGTTCATTAGCCTGACTTACATCGGGTACCCAAGCAATAGCCTTATTTCCAATAAAATGGCAAATAGGAACCGTTCCCGGTTTAACATTGAGAACTTCATGCAAGACAATAGGATTCATACCTCTAGTGTCATGGTGACAAATAGTTAGTGCTTTTGATTTAGTTCCATCAGAGGCTACCAATGGAACCATGTAAGTTGTTGTTGCATTTACCATGTGGCAATAAAATACAACTTTTTCAATATTCAATCTATGGCACATCACTGCTTTGTCTCCAACTTTCTTTACTTCCTCCACTACATATTTGTCATGATTTTGAGCAAAGGAACTTGACATCATTTTGATATTCTTTCCAAGCTTTGAAATAGAAAAATCCATCATTGATTCTAGTGATAGGGCACAATGTTTATCTTCTCCTATTGCTGATGGGGTTCCACAATAGTTGTTAAGAATGTGAGCTTCTTTTTCATCTGATGTGTGTGCTACAAAATATCTAGTTTCTTTTTTATCCCACACACTAAATTTAAAAGGTTGATTTTCTTTTCCAGATTCTTTTTTATCACACATACTAAATTCACAAGGTTGATTTGTTCTATCAATTTCTTCTTTAAACCAAATCCATACTCCAAAAGGTAGATTTGTTCTATGAGTTACATGTGTTGTTAATTTTGATGATTTGGTATCTAAATGTTTATGGATACCTAAATTCATTATTTTCCCCGGATAAAGGTCATGTTCAAAAAAGATGGTCCAATATTGTTTCTCTTCTTCACTTTTGATAGGTGTACTGGTTTCTTTATCTGCAAATCAAAAGTTAAACCAAATACATAATCATAAATAGTTGCCATCTACATTACTCTACGTTAATATCAACCAACTCTTATATAATTATATATACAGGTACATATTGAGGTAAAATAAATAATTAACAAAAAATTTAGATATGCCAAATGAAACTTGCAAATATGAAGAATTTTTATTTTGGTACTAATACAAAGTATTAGTTTGTTGTTATTCATTGCAAATATACATTTTTTTTACGTTTCTTCCTTTTTATTTTGTTTTTTTTCACTGTAAAATTTATTTGTATTGGAATTGGTCTTATAATATGTACAATATTTTATTTTAATCCTTTAAAATAAACACTAAAATAAATATTTAAAAATCTGATTTTAATATGGTCAATGCTTTGGGACTAAAACAAAATATAAAAGACAAAAAAGAAACAATATAATATATATATATATATATATATATATATATATATATATATATATATATATATATATATATATATATATATATATAAAATAAACTAAAACTAAAATGTGATAGATTTAAAAAGAATAAATCTTTAACAAATCTTCTGAGTTGTGGAGGATCATAATATACGATAAAAAAATCTCAAAAAATATAATAATGTTGTATTTTCATGATTAAAATCGAATCAAAGATTTTTTATTAAACTGAAAGAGATCTTATGATCTTATCTATCTACCCTTATGTTTTAACTTTAACATTTAAAATATACCTTACAACAACTACAATTATATTTGTAGTTTAATGAAATATTTCACTTCTGAAACTTTTGTTTAAATAAGGTTCTCCCCGTTAATGATTATTGCTTTTTATGTCCCTATAATGCACTGTTGACCCATAACAAATTTGTATATCCCAAAATTAACATTCACTTTTTTATTTAATTTTGTATTTGATCATAATTATTTATTAGAGTATCTTAAAATGATTATATTAAATTTAATTAAATTTATAAACTTTTGTTTATATTTGGAACCATCAATTATCAATGTTTATATTTGATATCAAAGTATCACAAAAAAAAAATTAATATTTCACTTATCAATAATGTAAAACTCTTTTCTAAAACTATCTCATAAAAAATATAGAAAAAGGTATACATATGGAGAGAAATAATATTAAACTTATATGACAAATACTAATGTATGCCCTTAAAACAAATGTTAAATAACTCAATATAAAAATATATAGTCTTAAAAATTTTAAAATTATTTTTCTTTACAATATTTAAACTTTGAGTTCCTTAATTTAAGATAATAGGGCACAAATTAGCAATATACTTTACTAACCAGACAACAACAGATTTGAAAGTTCTTTAGGTGTTGGAGTGTTTGGCCAAACAGACTTCCAATAATCTTCTTCTAATTTAGATTCATTGATTCCCACATGAGCGCACTGCAAATAGATAATTAAACTTAAATGAAACTAACGTTTGAAAAAGATGTCGAGAATAGCAATACCGAAAGCTTACGGTTTTTTAGTGGGTCATGTATGTAAACATATTATATGGGGCATCAGCATACAAATAGTTACATGTAATAGTATTTGAGTATTACTGAAAATTGATAAAATAAATAAGTAATCAGCAACATGTATACAATAAAAAAAATTTATATGGGGCATCAGCATACAAATAGTTAGATGTATAAAGTGCTTCCTGATTACTATAATTAAAAAGGATCATAATATTCATTCTAAATACTGCATTGAAACAATAAATTTTTTTCAAATCACATAAAATATTGATTGAAATTTGAGACAACTAAATAAAAGTAATCAAGCAAGAAAATAATAGCTTACAAAAAGGAGAAGTAAAATTGATAGATTTTTAAACTCCATTAAGCTGTGTATTGACTGAAGCTTTGTGAGTGTGTGAATATAAACAACATACTGCTGCAAATATATATAGTGAATTCAATGTCTAATTCAATCTGTGTGTGAAAGTTCATCTCAAACGCATGTGACATAAAGCTACTATTTGAGTTTCTTTAATTTTTGTTCAGAACTGTGTTGGAATGTGATTTTCTAATTGGAAAAGCTAATCCAAACATAACTCAATTCACAATAAATATTGCTGAGTACTGGGCTATTTTTGAGAAACTAAATTAACAATAAATATTAGGTTATTTTTGAGAAACTAAATTCACATTAAATATTTCTGAGAACTAGGTTATTTTTGGGAAACTAAATTCACAATAAATATTAGTGACCACTAGAGTATTTTTGAATAAGTAAATTTAGAATAAATACGGTCAAGACTAAGTTAGTACTATGCTCTAGTCCCTTCATTTTTTATTATAAATTATTTTTTATTTTTCACATTTATTAACAAATGTAATAATTGTGGTATAAAAAAAAAGAAATTGCACAAGATTTTACAAAATTGTCTTTCATTAATGGTATTGGAAAGATAAATTAACATAATTAAAAGGAGAGAAAGTAATAAATATTTAAGAATATAATAAAAAAATATTATTAGTGATTCATTGATATTTTAAAACTACTTATATTTTGGTATAAAATATTTTTCCAAAACGACTTATAATAAAAAATAGAGGTAATAATTTATAAGAAAAAAATAAATTTTATGTTTATTAATTTTTTTTAATTACATATAAAAGAGAGATAACACAATTATTTCTATACACTCAATTAAATTATCATTCACTAATAATATTAAGTGATTAATGCACTGATATTTTTAGAATAAATTGTCATCTATATAGATTTGTTGTCATTTACTTATACTTAAGCTCCTAAAAGTTTAAATTTTTATACTTATAAATAAGGTCTGAGGGAGTATCTTTAAAGAAACAATCTATTAAATTGACTCTAAACATTTAGGAGTACTAGGTTTTCTTTGGTCAACACTAACTTATCTTCAAAGAATTGATAGATTAATTAAATTCACAAAAAATATTGGGAGAAGTAAGTTTTCTTTGAACATTGGTACATAAGTTATATTTTCTCTATTCCAAATTATTAGTCAATTTATAAAAAAAAAATTGTCCCAAATTATAAGTCACTTTACAATTTCTGATATTTTTTTGAATATACCCTCTATCATTTATTATTTTTTCTTCTTTGAATTCTTTAAATTTCTCTTTCAAATATAATAAATGAATAACAATAGTGTAAAATTATAGTACAAAATTTATCTTTCCTATATAACATTTATTAAGTTTTTTAATTCGTATGAAATGCAAACGACTTATAATTTGAGACGAAGGGAGTATTTGTAGATAAGCTTCTCAGCTTTCTTTGAATAACTATATTTAAGGTTAATTGTAAGTGTTACTAGGGATAAAAATGGGATAAATTGGGTATAAGATATTTTTAAGCTTATATATATATATATATATATATATATATATTATATATATATATATATATATAGAGAGAGAGAGAGAGAGAGAGAGAGAGAGAGAGAGAGAGAGAGAGAGAGAGAGAGAGAGAGAGAGAGAGAGAGAGAGAGAGAGAGAGAGAGAGAGGAGAGAGAGAGAGAGAGAGAGAGAGAGGAGAGAGAGAGAGAGAGAGAGAGAGAGAGAGAGAGAGAGAGAGAGAGAGAGAGAGAGAGAGATGTTTTTTTAACTTATTCTAAATCATAGCCTAAAAATTAAATCTAATCTAATGGTTAAATCTAATTAAAGAGTTAAGATTTGGTGTAAGTTAAAAAACTTATTCTTCAAGTGAGTTGAACCTCACACACACACACACACACACACAGGGAGAGAGAGAGAGAGAGAGAGAGAGAGAGAGTTGTGTATGTGAGATTCTTAATCGGGGACGATGCCAAGGTCTTCACCCAACATGACATTGTTTTAGAGACTACTTCATAAAATGCGGGAGCTCGCTTGAGGACATGTGACCTGTATAGGATCGTTATCCGAACATTTGTCACATGAGAAAGTAAGAAAGGGTCATACTGTGACCCCCTTAAAGGTATACCATGACCCTCTTAAAGGTAGGTAGTTTATGATAACACATAAACTACCACAATTTATTAGCTTGAATGGCGCATGTTTTAGTGTTGATTTTCTATATTTTGTGGTTTTATGCTATTATTATGTGTATATTTCATGTAATAATCAAATAGTGGCCTCTGCTTGAAGAAATTGCGAAAAACGGTGAAAACGACAAAGTTTTGAGTGTTTAAGGCTGTCATGACGGGCTCTGCCCAACCATGACGCATGTCATGGGGTGATCAACTTCAACCATCAGCGCAAACCGTTAGCCAAAGCGAATGAGGCAAGTTTCAATAGCATGACAGATGACCCATCTTCATGATGATGCCTTCCATGACTGTGACAGACGACTCGTCAAACTCGTGAGATACGTGTAAAGAGGAGAAAGCTGACAACCGGCCACTAAAAGAGTTTCACATCCCCTTTGAGGACGAGCCTCACTGGAGTATAAGTAGTCCTGTAAACCAAGCTAACAAATTCGATCTAAAACCACCTCTACTGCAAATCATGCAGTAGAACCTATCTCCGCTAACCCATTGGAGGACCCAAATTTACATCTCAGTGTTTGTTCAATTCGCTGACACACTGAAAAGTATTAGCGTTGACCCTGAAGCCATTCAATTAAGACTATTTCCTTTCTGCTTAAGAGGCAAAGTCAAAGCTTGGTAATAGTCTCTCCCATATAATTCCATAATAACATGGAATGAGCTAAAAAAGGATGTCCTCGCTGGATACTTTCCACTGAGCAAAGTAGTGCAACTAAGGAACCAAATCACCTGCTTTAGGAAGAATGATGGACAATCTTTGTTCAATGTGAGGGAGGGCTATAAGGAAATCATGAGAGCATGACCACACCATAGGTTATAAAAGTGGTTGGTTATCCATACATTTTATAATGGTCTTCTCTATCAAATGAGAATGATTATTTATGCCACCGTAGGCGGAGCTTTTATGAATAAACCTTTCATTGATGGTTACGCTTTAATTGAGAGTATGACTCAAAACCATTACCAATGGAGAAGAGAACATGCTCCCGCTGAGAATACACAACCCAAAGGAGGTATGTAGAAAGTGAGTTGTTTTAATCACATGAACACTAAAGTAGATGTCCTTACTCAAAAGATTGTCAACTTAATAATTAGCATTGTAGCTACTGTAGCTACAATGACTCCTAACTACGAAATATGTGGAGTCCCTGGACACATAACTACCGATTGTTAGTTACTAACTAAGCTCACCCCAGACCATGCACACTACGCGTAAGGTAACCCGTACTCCAACACGTATAATCATGGATGGAGAAATCATCCCGATTTCTCCTATAAGAACAATAAACCTACCTTGGCCCCCAGTTCTTCACTACATGCTTCTTTTAGAAAGTCAAACCTTGAGGTAATGATGGAGAAATTTATCATGACCCAATCCCAGCAAAATGAGGACTTCAAGAACCAAAGGCCTCACAACAATGAATTGCTAAGATAACTAGCGACTAAGGTTGATGCCATAACTACTCACAGTAAGATACTTGAAACAAATATTTCACAAGTAGTCCAACAACAAGCGCCTTCAAGAGCCCCTGCTACAATTTTTCCAAAGCATCCTCAACCCAACCCAAAAGGGCATGTGAACTTTATAACAATGCGAAGTGGCAAAGAGTTGGAAGTCGTTGATAACAAAAGGGATGAAGGAAAAGATATTAAATTTGTACAATATGGGAAGGATAGGGAGTCATCACCACATGCGAAGGAGGTAGTCGAGAAAGAGTCGTATGTGCCTACCTCGCCATATAAACCTACTATCCTGTTTCCATAAAGATTAGTAAAACCCAGGATAGAGGACAATTTTGGGAATTTTGTTGAAGTGCATTAAAAGTTATATATCAAAATCCCTTTCAATGAGGAATTGTCACATATTTTATGTTATGTCAAATTCCTTAAGGAACTTCTATCAAAAAAGTTAAACTAGAAGATACTAATATTGTAGTGTGACACAAGAGTGCAACATTGTCTTCCAAAGTAAGTTGCCTCCGAAATAAAAAGATCATGGGAGATTTTCACTTCTCTATGTTATAGGCACAATTAGTTTCAAAAAAGATTTGTGTGATCTCGAGGAGAGTGTGAGTTTAATTCCTTTGATCGTTTATGTGAAACTAGAATTATTTTGTAGCTGGCAGATAGATCGGTCAGATATCCTATAGGAACTGTACATGATATGGAGATAAATATATGTGAACTAGTCATCCCTATAGACCATGTTGTGATGGATTTACCGGAAGCCACTAAAATCCAAATCCTACTAGGTAGACCCTTCCTTGCCAAAGCCAGAGCATTTATTGATGTTAAGCATGGGAAACTCACATTAGAAGCAGGGGATGAAAATATCGAGTTCCTATTGTCCAAACTTATGAAAGCCCTACTTTTAAGAACTCTTATTGCAGATTCGACATAGTCGCAAGACATGTTGATGAATCCTTCTTTTAATAAGTCCCTTATAACATAAAAAATAACACCTAATGAGTGATATTTTCTACGATAGAAAAGAAGAAAAAACATACGAGAAGGTGTTAGATGGAAGCCATGTTACTCAATACCAGAACTTTAATAAAGAAGGCTTAACTCTAGCATATAAGATGATCGACAAGGTGAAGAAAAAACCTCTACAGCTAGACCTAAGGTACGAACCTCCTCATAGAAGAAAGAGATGAAAAGCGAAATTACCTAGGATTTGGCTTGAGATGTTCAAATGGAGCCCTAAGGCCGGTGGGAATGTTTTTTAGCATAACGTTAATATAATAAGTCTGAAAGAGGCACCCTCTTTATTCATATGGACAAGCAAGTCGAGATACTGGCGTTAAAAGAAGTGTTGCGTAGGAGACATCCCACGGGTTTTTAATTTAATGGTTTTTGCTTTTCTTTTTAATTTTCAGAAAATAAAGAGATCAATCGCTTGACATCTATCATCCACATGCAGGCGTAAATTGTAACACCCCCATTTTTAAATTTATTTTATTTTATTGAGTCAATATATACTTATATAGTTTATAGGTGTGTTGCGTGTATATTTTGTGGGATTATTTGATGTTGGATGATATTTATAATATCATTCACCATTTTTAGTTAATTAAAATAATAGAAGAATATTGAGAAAAATAAGAAATATGATTTATGGAGTAAAAAGTGGTATAATGAGATAAGTGGTGGGATAAGGTGAAATAAACCAAAAATTTAGGGGGGAACTAGAAATACAAAAGATTAAATTAGGTTTTTAAAAGAAAAAGAAGGGGAAAATAGGTTTGTGTGTTGTACGTGAAAAGTCGTGGGAATTGGAAGTGGATGGGCAAAAGCAAAGCTAGATGGGATAACTACCATTGCTGAAAATTCAACCTTTTGCTGCAAATTTTAGGTAAATGGGGGAGATTATTCATCCATGGGTGTATTATTCATAAAGGATTTAGAGGGATCCTAACCCTCTTCCTTATTGTTTTCTCCAATCCTTCATATATGAGGTTTTGAGTCTTTGAGATGGTTGTGCATACCTCTTTAGTTTATCATGCTTTGATTATGTTTTATGTTGTGATTATGTATTGAAATTTGTATGTAATTGTATAAGAAATAATGAATTGGTGTTGTTTATGTTTTATGCTTTGATGGTGATGATTATATATTTAAATATGCATGATAAGTTGGTGTTTATGTGTAATTGGTACTAACTAAGTGTGTTATCTATTTGATATAACATAGTTGATACGTTTTCGTTCGATTCGAGAAGTTGGGAGTTGAAATCGACGCTTTGGAAGTGCTCCAATGGTTGTAGCGGTGTATTCGTCGCTATATGGTTTATTGATTAAACCATAAGCAAAGAATACAATGAATCGAGTCGCCACCGCACTTTTATTTATCCTAAGGACTGGTTAAAAAGCGAACAAAAACCTAAGAAGTTTTACACGTAGAAAACTAATGAAAAAGATCAGAGAGTCTGGGTAAGGGGTAAATTACGCAATGGGAAGGTGTTAGGCACCCATCACGTCCTAGGTACTCCTAGGGAGCCCTTTTCACACTTGTTGTATAAAAAATGTTTATTTGTTTTGACATAATGTGCAAACATGAATGGGATGATGAGAAAAGAATGTACAAGTTAATTATTTTTGTGTTCGAACGGATGAACCCGTTGCCTACGTACCTTCCATCAAAGGTAAGGATCAAAACGCCGTAGTTCGGCTAAAAGATTTCCAAAAATTAGTGAGTTTAATTTTAAAACATAAGCATAAAGGTTTTTCATTACCAATGGGAGAAAACTCAACCAACATCAACAATCCACCATGCGAGGACGGCTTCAACATACTAGTGAGGGGTTAACCCTATAATAAGTATGGAAGGCTTACAATCAACTCACTAAGGATAAGGTAAGAATTACATCAACCACTATGGTAATTAAAACCTACGGCTAATGTATGAAAACATGTTAACAATGGACAAAGCCAAAACAATTGAGTGGGTGAGGTTAATTGATTATGATTATTCACAAAATGTGGTCAAGGCATGATTAAGATCGATTCAAAGAAGTGTTATGAAATGGAGTTTGAAAAGTCAAGGACTTAAGGTCCAAGTTTCTAATTTGAAAAGACATGAAGATGTTTGCACAACAAGTCAAAGTTTTTGAAAGCAAAGTGTGAAAAAGGTTTAGGACAAAGAAGGTATGGATGATGGAATGTAAAACTTCTTAGAAAGGTTCACCTCTTGAAATCATATAGAAGATGATTCAAGTGTGTCCTTAGGAATGAGGCAACAAAGCAAGTAAATAAAAAGCAAGGTGATACCGGATGCCATCAATGGTCTTATACCAATCTCACAAACAAAAGCGGATATCGGATACCAATAAATGGGTTTACACCAATCTCCTAAAACAAAACAATGATACCGGATGCCATCAATGGTCTTATACCAATCTCACAAAACAAAGGCGGATGTCGGATACCAATAAATGGGTTTACACCAACCTCCTAAGGTAAAACAAAACTTGGATGTCGGACGCCAATCTATCTGGACTTATACCAACCTCCAAAGTATGGTCATAGGAATACAAATGCCACATCACAGGGACTTACAATTGCATCCTCTCATACAACAAACAAGAGAAAAGAAGATATGAGTGACCAATGAGGTCTTACACTCTATCCTTCCATATCATGGGAACAAAAGCCAATCAACATGGGCTTATAATTGTCCTCAATGGGCAAACAAACATAGATCACAAGGATATGCAATAATGATCATACAAGAATTAACAATCAATAATGATGAATGCACAATGGCAAGTAAGCAATCATGTTCAAATGAATCAAATAATCAATCAAACAAGTTCAAGTAGCACGCACTATAACCACACAATTGGGCTCAATCAAAGGTTGGACTTTAAAAGTCAACTAGAGTAGGATGAAAGGCGCTCTTAACCTTGACATTGAGAGCCAAGGTGAAGCAGATGAAAGGATATGAGGGGTGTGCCTCATCACTCTTATCCCTGGTCAGGGAGAGTATTGAATATCAGAAGGTGGGGGAGTTCAGAAAGATGGAACTCTCTCCCCAAGTTAGACTCGATTGATCTTGGGTTTTTTACTCAACATGCATCAAACACAAGTAGTGTGAGCAATGTGAGAGACTCACAGAATAGTAGGAGATAGGCTACATATCTCTTTTGTCTACCAATTGCCTCACATGAGGTCTTTACCTGCTTAGGGACAAAAATAAACAATCACAAACAATGCCTCTTAAGGAGGACTTCAGACAGTTGCCTGGCTAAATAACGAGCCAGGTCTTCCAGACTACATGAAGAAGAAGGTGCTATACCTCAATGCAAATGCTATACAAGCAAAGCAATGCAAGTTCTCAAAGGAACTAAAGCGACTATGGTACCTGAAATCAATCAAATATAATCAGCATCCCAATCACAAAGTCAAAGACAACAACATAATAGCCAACAGATAACATAATCACACATGTGCAAAGCATCCTACAAAACAAACAAGTTAGTTTACAATAGTCAAATGAAACAACTCAATCAATTTGCATTAATTCCTTTAAAGCACTTTGCTTCTTGACCTGAAAAGTCAAAGTCAAACTCAAACATGAGAATTAAGACCACTAGGACAAGCCTAGGGTCAAAAAGGAGGGAAAATCTTAAAACAGCAAGTGAAACATGATCAAAACCAAGATAATTCAATTAAGAAGAAAGTCTAATTGGTCTCATATCAAAACAATACACCAATTTCATTTCATGCACAATTTAGGTCAAAGTAAGCAAGTGTGAACCACATATGAGTAAACAGAATGATTACAATCAAACAAATACCAAAACAGCTCAATAAATTCCACAAAACTTCCAGCTCAAACAGGACACATTCAATGAGCTACATGCCAATTTTCATGCCATTTGGACCAGTGGAAGTAGGGAAATTAAATTCAACATGTCATGGCATGCCAAAATCAACCTAAACTAGGTCACAAACCAAGTGTCAACTTCAATCAATTGTAAAACAGTGAGATCAAATGAGAAATGAATGGGACCAAAGCCAAAGTGAATCTAAACATGTCAAGAAACACTCCACCAAATTTCATCTTCATATAGTAAGGGATGAGGATTTCACAAGCTATGGAAGTCAATCACTCAAACAAGGTTCACAAAATGGTAAACAGCAAACAAAAATACCAATCAAATAGGAAATGTATCAACAAATCCTACAAAACTTCATGGTGAAACTAGACATACACATGATATCACATGGAAAAAATCAGAGCCATAGGCATAGCATAGGTATGGGAAATAAAGTCAGGAACATGGCATAATATAGTGTGACACACATTGTCACACTCAAAAAGATCACATCATATCTCTCTAACCAGGGACTAAAAAATAGCAAACTATACATCAAAATCACCAGGAAAGAGTCAAGAACAAGCATGTGAAATTTCAATTATTTTGGATAATGCATGATTATTTTATGATCAATATGGTAAAGCATACACATATAGCATACATGTCAAAGATCACTAGGCCAATCCAAAAAATCACCAGGCACAACTTCCATTATCATGCCTAAAAAAAACTAGACAAAATTCTAAATCCAACAAAAAGAATTCCCACTCAATTTGGATTAGGGATGATTTAATTATGAATTTTGTAAGTTTGATCAAATTATGAAATATTTATTTAAGATTTAAATTGATTTAATTAATACGCAGTGGCATAATTGTAATTCCAAGTGCCAGGATGCAAAACGCATCGTTCCATTAAAATGCTGGCGCCACGTGATTGGCTGCTTTCAGCGGGAAACGGAAATTTGAATGCGAAGCCAAGGAAGCAAGATCGAAACGCGAAATTTCCAGAATTCTTGAGCTTCATCATTGTTCTTCGTTTCCAGATTCGGTTATGAACAATTTTCAACCAAATCATACAAATCATATACCGTTCTCTCCATCTCTCCACGCAGGTCATGGATATGGCAATGGTTTGGTCCAGAAGTTAATATATAAAGAGATCCACTCAAGAATTGTTTTGTCACACAAACTTTGAATCAAGATATCTACACGATTACTCCATGGAAATGCATGATTCAAACATCAAAATGCTCTACGTTCAAAGATCTATTGAATCCACATGGCAATTGCAACAATTAGAAGATTCGAAAATCTCACCTTCTTGAAGTACAGTGTGAAATCCTTGCTCGTTTTGTTCCAATTCGTGAAAACAGATGTAGTGTTATGCTCAAGAAGATGATTGATGATGAAAATTCAGCTCAAAGGTGCACGAGGAAGTGGAAATTTGCAGCTGCCATTGGAGAGTGATGCTTTGCAACAGTTGGAATTGGCCACGATTCTTGCTTCAAATGCTTCAAACAGAAATTTAGAATCACCTGCACATGAAGAATCAACAAAGAACTTGCCACAATATTGATGAATTATTGATGAAATGATGAAGAAAGTGAATGTGAAAAATGTGAAAATTGAGAGAATTTTGTGAGTTTTTGGATTGGATCTGAAAAAATGATTATCCTCCTTCTCAATTCTGTTAGAATTAAGCTTATATACTTCATGTTAATCCATCCTTTAATCATGATTAAGCAAAATTGGATGATTAGTGAATGAGCTTGTTTTGTCAAATGGCCTTTTTGCCCTTATGCACCTTGAACCAATGGAACAGTAGTTTTTCACTTTGAGCAAATCATAAAATGCATTTGGAAGCTATTGGAATTGGTCCCATGTGAAAATTCCTTGTATTTTGAAATTTGGACTTTTTTCCCACCAATTTTTAATTAGTTCACTTGAAAAATGACCTTTTTATGTGAAGGTTTTTGGTGAGATGTAATGATGGATTTGGATAGTACACATCAAATGGGGTTTGCTCAAAGAAGAACCATCCAATTTGGCCATTCCATGTGAAAGTTATGCCACTTTGAAATTCCAAAATTCTTGAAAATGATTTGATCATAACTTGCCAACCATAAATGAGAAATGAGTGTTCTTGGACTTTTTAGAAAGGTGAGATCAAGATCTTCTACTTTCATGTTGGACAAATTTTGATTTGAAGCTTGGTTCATGATGTAATTTTGAGGAGCAAGACTTTCCCTTTTTGGCAGGTGAGAATTACAGGTCATTTCCATTTTGGGAAACTTGTTGTCTGACTTCAAATTCTTCAACCTTGATCTTTGAAATGCCAAATGAGGCTTATATGGGCATGAATGAGACCTTTCCAACCATCTCACACCTTCCAAATCCTGATTAAATGCACAGTTGACCACAGTTGACCACAGTTGACTTTTTTAGGGTTTTGGTCGACTGGGCCATGCTCTGATGAATTCCAAGCCTCTTTCCCTTGAGATTTTGATACCAAATGATGTCACAACTCATATGAATCTTTGATGAATGATCATGGTGCCCAAATTCTTCAAGAATGGTCACCATCCAATGCTCAATGAATGATTTGACTATTTTGACCTAGTTTGCTTCATCTGCAAGAAACAAGGTTAGATGACAATATTTTTGTACTTTTGGTTAGATAACAAATGAAAAGCAATGATATACAAATGCAATACAAGCTTGGTGATCAAGAACCACATTCACAAGATACCCACCCACTAGGAGGGAAGCAAAGATGTACAATGATCCTTGAGGCAATGAATGACATGATATGATGCCTTGAGGCCATGAGGGATCTTAGGGCAAAAATTGGGGTCTTACAATGGTGAAAATGCAATTTCTGCTTGTTGCATAGCGGTGACGGGCATCACCTAGGTGATGGACTACCTGTCACTACGTAAAAGAAACTTGACGGGCGTTAGCATGGTGATTGATTGTCCATCACTGCATCAGGGTGGGGTGACGATCGTCATGGGGATAATGGGGAGACCATCATGGTCTCCGAAGACGGGTTCTTGGTCCGGGCGTCACAGGGTGAAGGTTTGGTGGGGGAAAGGGTGACCGTCCAATCATGATGACCATTATGACATGAGGTTTTACCATCATCCCTTGTGTTGACTAGGTTTGGGTCGTCGACTCAATTTTCTGAGCTATTTCGGATAGCAGTAACTAGTTATTACTATTTGTCGATATTTTCCTGAGTTAGCGAATAAAATAAGGGATGTATTGAGCTATCTGAAATGTTTAGAGTTGAGTAAAAAAGTAACTTAGTTAAGATTTAGAGTCGTGTATGAGCTCTGGGAGTCATGGGCTGACTCTGATGAGAATGGATGTAAAATATTATCTATCTATAGGTATTGTGGGGTATGGGTATGTCTATATGTAATATAGTGAGTAATGTTATATATATATATATATATATATATATATATATATATATATATATATATATATATATATATATATATATATATATATATATATATATATATATATATATATATATATATATATATATATATATAAAGGGAGGTTCAACTTACTCAAAGAGTAAGTTTTTTTAACACACTTCAAATCATAGACTTTAAATTGAATTTAATGTAATGGTTTATATTTTTAATTAATGAAATTCTTACCCAATTAATAATTCAATTAAATTTAAATTAAAGTCTATAATTTGGAGTAAGTTAAAAAAACTTACTCTTGGAATGATATGAATACGTTAATGATTGGTGATGGTTGTGAATGCTACATAACTAGGTTAGTGATTGGTGATGGTTGTGAATGCTACATAACTAGGTTAGTGATTGGTGATGGTTGTGAATGATATGAATACATTGTTATTTGTGTGCACTATTCTTTATTGCCTTATACACCGTGAACACTTTTAAATGTATTCTCACCCTCTGTTATTTTGTTTGTGGTGTTTTGTACTCTTTTGGAGTACAAATAATCAGGTAGAAAAGTAGTTATTGTTTGAGCTAGAGGATAACATTGAGGGCTCTTCAGTTACTTTATTATTTTGTTGAGTCTATTAGTTTTGGTGTCACTCTGATATGTAACAATTGGTACAGATTGTTTGTTACATTTTATATATTTTCATATATGTTTTGAATTACGTTATTATCTTTTTGGTATTGAAACTTTTTATGTCACATGATGTTTCTATTTCGTTTATTTAATAAATGTTTTTTCGAGTAAAATATTTGGTGAAGAATGTGTAATGCCCTATTTGAGAAAACTTAATTGAATTATATTATAAATAAAGAATTTGGATTTTAGGGTGTTACATGAATCTCCATGTTCTGCCCTGCCTTTCTCACATTTTTCTCATTACATTACGGACAATGCATGATTTAAGTGTGGGGGAGGAATTTTCCCACTTTTCATAGATTAAATTTACTTGCTTTTTAGTTTAGTTGACTTTTTTTTGTAGATTAGGATTTCCGTACTTTTTAGTTTAGGTACTTTAATTTTTAATTTTTAATTAGTGTTATCGAGTCCATACATGTATTGTCAAGTCTTTTATACACGTGTTTCTGCAATTTTATTAATTTCTCCCAATTCTTGAGCCCACCAATTTTTTTTTGAAAAACCGTAGGATTCGTAGCATATTTTAAAAGTATATGGGATACAAAGCAGGAGAGGCCAAGGTTAAGGACACTTGGGAAAACCTTGATAAGATCAATATTATTCCAACACCTAAAGCTTCCTATATATGGATATTAATTTAATGACATATTGTGCCACAATCTCGAATTTTTGGTTTTTAGTAATCCTCAAGTAGTTTATTTATTCAAAAATTCCAGTTTTTCTCAACATAGTGCTCCACGATTCAAGCCAATTTCTCCATGATTTATGCACTTTTAAAATCCGAATTAGCTATAAATACCCCCTGTAATGAAGATAAAAGGCACCCAAGCTTACTTTAAGCCATACATTTACTCTTGTAAAGTATAAATACCTCATATTGAAGTGCTTATTAAATTTTATTTCTTGCATTATTTTAGTTTAATTTCTGCTGTATTTTTCATTCTGCTGCTACTGTTATTATACACATTAAATGTCAAATTTGTCAAATACGTTTAGAGATGGCGGAAGATGACAATCGGCCATAGAAAGACTATGGCGTTAGTAGTAGAGAATGATACTTGTCAATTGGTCTTTGTGGGATTCGACATCTTTCATACCAAAACCGACAAAGTCGTGCACTTGCAGGAGCATCAGTCTACAAGTCTTCCTTAATCAAGGGGAGTAGTTACTTCCTTTAAGGGTTTCCTAAACCCTGGACCCAAAAGGCCTCTATAAATACTTCTTCCCTAACGGGAGAGAAGACAATTCATAACTTACATATAATTCCCACAACACAACGCTGATACACATAGCCTTTCACCTCACATGAGTAGGTCCTTTAAATCCATCGTAACACCACCATAGAAGGCTTCTCGCCGCTTTGGGCAAGCCCTAACTGTCTCTAAGTATCCCATACCCATGTAATAAGATCATGCACTTTTGTGCTTTTGACTAATGCAATGACGCCTACCTTGGGGCCCTAGTAACACTAAACTCACTATTACCATCCACTCCCATACCTCGCCTTTTTCATACATGATTACTGGGAGGGATCTATCCCCTAAGCCAAAGGATACCAGTGGTAGCGGTGATTTTAATGCCCTGGCTGAGATACGTGCCACCATGGACGAATTAAAATGCCAGAATCAAACACTTGAATAAAATGTCCACAACATTAGAACTCACAAGAAAGAATCAAACCCCCCATAGGAGATGTAAGTGTTGGATCCCTCACCACTCTCAGGCGAGATATGGGAAATGTATGTTTCTAAAGAATTTTTTACTCAAATACCCCACATTTTCAAAAAAAATCCCAACATAACCCGCTTTTCAAATTATTTCCTAAACTAACCCAGTTTAAAAAAAACGTTAAGGCATCAGTGCTAGATCAATCGGCGCCTATCCTTAATTTTAAATAGGGGGTCTCAATTGAATTGGCTACAACATATGGTGTTGTCAATCCAATTAGCGCCCATGTGTATAAAGTGAGAGGAGGCGCCAATTGGTCTGGCTCCTCCGTGTATTGTGTAATTTTTTTTTGTATAAATAGATGTGTTGGGTGATTCATTTTTCAACATCTCTTTTCATTATATTGCAAACATGTTTCGTCTTCGTCACCACTATGGAAAAGTGATTTATTCGAGAGATAAGCCTCCGATGGAGATGATGTTTTGGAACATTTGTCCTTTTGAGCAACTAAAGAGGGAGTTGGTTCGTTGGTTAGATGGAAACATACATGAAGGGGAAAAAATTAGAAGTATTGAGAGACTCGATAGCGTACGTGGTTGGGTGCGAGTAAAAAATGATAAGGATGCTAGGGAAGGGATGTTTGGACCAGATGACCTCAGTTTGATTGTTTAAATCAGTTAAAAATGTTGTTTTTAAATGTTGTGGTTAAGTATTTTCATTTGTTTTAATATTTGTTGTTTGTGTTGTTTATTTAGACTTGTTCGGTTTTAAGTGTGTTTGTTGTTAACCTTGTTTGGAGTAATGTTTGTTGTTAACTTTGTTGTAACAAAAAGTTATTAATATATCAAAATCAAAGGTTACAAAAATTGAAAGGAGATACTAAATTATAATGCAGAGGTTTATCCTAGATTGGGACATTTTTTCTTATTGTGTCCGGGTTGACGACATATACTACATAATGTTATCATTTTATCAGTCGTATCCATTTCCGTTCTAATACGCGTGCTGTTTGGCCATCCTTTTTCTTTCTTCGCATCTAATCATTGTGTCAAACTATGTCCCCTTCATATGGAGGCCAATATTCCTCCATTGCTAGCACTGAGAAGTTTTCGTTATAGACATTCATGACGGTAATGGCCTTGTAAACATCAGATAAATGGTTGTAAGTGTCTTGGCGAGTATGTGTGCATGTCGCAATGACATGGGAGCAAGGAATATGGAAGGCCTGAAACTTTCCACAGTCGCACCAACTTCTGTTTAGTCTGAAAGTATAGGATAAATTTGGCCTCCCCTCATTATGGTGCATTGTTTCCTGTACACTGAAAATTTGCTTATGACGGTCAAAGATTGTAACCGTGTGTGTGCTAGCTTTGATATTTTCCTCTTTCATCACTTTCATACAACATTCACTAAAAAATTGACCTGACATTAACATTGCACTCCATCATTTACCTTTGGCTGTGAAGGTAGATGCCAACTTAAAATAGGTTGTTCTGACCAATGCGATTATTGGTAGACTTCTAATGCCTTTGAAAACATTGTTCATGCATTTCACAAGGTTTTTTGTCATGTGGCCGCATCGACAGCCTCTGTCAAATGCCCTTGTGCACTGCTCTAATGGTATGTTATCCACCCACCTTCCTGCATCTGCATTAGACAATCTAATTTCGTCACAGTAATGTTGAAATGACGGTTGAGTTAGAGCATACCCAACATTTACCACTTTTTTGTGAAGGTTCTTGTCTTTGATTGGACACATGAAGTTTTGTGCGATATGTCTAATGCAATAATCATGGGTAGAAGGAGGATTATGCCATTCGTTATCATGGTTATTATAAGGAGTCTCAATGGAAGCATGTCTATCTGAAATCAAACAGAGATTGGCTTGTGGAGCGACATGTGCTCTGAGATGACTAAGTAAGAAACCCTAACCACCAGCGATTTCACCTTCAACCAAAGCAAAGGAAATGGGAAAGACATTCTTGTTGTCGTCTTGTACAACAACCATAAGCAAAGTTCCCTTGTATTTGTCGTATAACCATGTTCCATCAATTTGAATAATAGGTTTGCAGAATGTAAAACCTTTGATGTATGGTTGAAACGCCCAAAAGAGGCGGTAAAAAATTCTATTTCCAGCAACACAAGTTCTCTCTGGTGTAAATGCTGGAAATGTCTCCATAATTGCAACAATTCCCGGTGCGTATGTTTTAAGTGCCCATAAAAACCGTGGAAATTCTTTGCATGAATCCTCCCAGTTGTCGAATATCTATTCAACAACCTTTGTCCTTGCAATCCATGCATTCTTGTAAGAGGGAGTATAATTATATCATGTGACGATATGAGATATTATTATACTCACCTTTATTGATGGGTCTTTGTTAACAAGAGGCAAAATGTCTTGACATACCAATTCAACGCTTAATTTTCGGTGATCTTGTACAACATTAGTGGCAATGCAACTGTGAGGTGGGTCTATAAAAGCTATCTCTCAAGAATCGTTTCTCTTATTGTGAGACGCAACCAACCGAAACTTACAAAGGATATTACGACATTCGATGACATACCTTCTCGAATCAGTGTGTTTCATGGTGAAATCAGCAGAGTTATCCATGTGAAATTTTTTGATAGCTCGCACACATTCTTCTATAGTGCAGAATATGTCTCCTACTTTTAACTCACCCTCTGACCGTGGATACAGGTTATAAAAAACACTGTCGTATGATTCATCGTCATGGAAGTCCATGTTTTTCATATGTTGAGGCGGATTATATACATGACTTGGAGGTAACGGTGTTGGATGATTGTCATCTTAAATGTTGTTGTTCAACATATGATCAACGTATGTCTTGGTTTCTTCTTCTTCTTCTTAATTAACGACGTTGACTCCTACTTCTGCTTCTAGGTCGGATTCATCTGAGTCTTCTGGATCAAATTCATCAGATTCAGCTTGATTAGTTATCTGAGATTGTTGAGATGGTTTACTTTGTTAGAGATTAATATATAACTCAATAGAGATGCAAGAAGAATGTTCGTGACTAACAAACATATATTCAACATCTTCATCGTCTCGCACCTTTAGCGGGTAAAATTTACATTGATTGTTTTTTAAATAAATTGGATTCTGCTACGTGATTTGTGACACAAGACCAGATCCTAGGCAGGATTCTATTCGTTTTTTCAAATGCAATAAATTTGAATTTCTCTGGATCGTAAATCACGTAGTATCGGTGTTTCGAAAACTAAACCCGTATACATCACACTCATATGTCTCACTGTTGCAGTGAGCATTGATAATATATTTGGATGCAGATGACATAGTAATATAATGAAGTTGTGTAGGTTTGACAATGAATTTATGCTGGTTTGGGGATGAATTTAAATTTGTGTTGGTATGAGGTAGAATATAAATAGAATGTGACATGGCATCCACGCAAGAGCTAGCGCAGATCCATTTGACGTCTGACTGCAATTTTTGAACATGGGCACTGTAGCGGTGTATTCGTCGCTTTATGATTTATTGATTAAATAAAAAGCAAAGTATACAATGAATCGAGTCGCCACCGCACTTTTATTTATCCAAAGGATTGGCTAAAAAGCGAACAAAAGCCTAAGAAGTTTTACACATAGAAAACTAATGAAAAGATCAGAGAGTCTGGGTAAGGGGTAAATTACGCAATGGGAAGGTGTTAGGCACCCAATGCGTCCTAGGTACTCCTAGGGAGCCCTTTTCACACTTGTTGTACTAAAATGTTATTTGTTTTGAAATATTTATTGTGCAAACATGATTGGGATGATGAGAAAAGAATATACAATTTTTATTGTTTTTGTGTTTGAACGGATGAACCCGTTGCCTACGTACCTTCCATCAAAGGTAAGGATCAAAACGCCGTAGTTCGGCTAAAAGATTTCCAAAAGTTAGTGGATTCAATTATAAACACAAGCCTTAAGGTCTTACGTTATCCACGGGAGAAAACTCAACCTTATACAAACAACGAGTCCACCATGTGAGAAAAGCTTCAACTTGCTAGTGAGGGGTTAACCCTATAATAAGCAAGGAAGACTTACAATTCAATCAACTAAGGACGAATAGGTGAGATTAACATCAACCAACTAGGATAAATCAAACCTATGGCTAATGTATGAAAACTTAACAAGAATGGACAAAGCCACAAAACAATTGAATGGGTGAAGTTAATTGATTATGATTATTCACAAAAGGAGAGTCAAAGTATGATTAAGATTGATTCAAAAGAAGTATTATGAAATGGAGTTTGAAAAGTCAAGGACTTAGGGTCCAGGTTTCTAATTTGAAAGCATGAAGATGTTTGCACAATATTTATCTCAAGTTTTGAAAGTAATGTGTGAAAAGGTTTAGGATAAAGAGGGATGAATGGATGAAGATGGAGTGTAAAACTTCCTAGAAGGTTCACCTCTTGAAATCATATAGAAGATGACTCAAGTGTGTCCTTTGGAATAGGCAATGAGTAATAACGCAAAAGCAAACAAAAGAAGAAAGCCAACAAAAGCGGATACCGGATGCCAATCACTGGACTTATACCAATCTCCTAAAACAAAACTGGATATCAGAGGCCACTCTATGGACTTATACCAATCTCCTCAACAAAAAAATAAAAAGTGGATACCGGATGCCAATCTATCTGGACTTATACCAATCTCCAACATAACAAAGCAAACACTTGGATGTCAGATGCCAATTTATCTGGGCTTACTCTAACCTCCAACATATGACCATAGGAAAACAAATGCCAAATTACATACAACAAACAAATGCATCAAGCAAAGAGAAGATGGGTGGCCAATGAAATGGTCTTATACTCACTTCCATATCATAGGAACAATGGCCAATGAATGGTCTTACAATTGTCCTCAATGGGCAATCAACAAGGATATGTCACAAAGACAAATGAAATGATCATGCACTAATGAGCAATTAATAATGATAAATGCACAAATCATACAAGCAAACATGTGCATATGAAGTAAGCAATCAATCAACCAAAGTCATTCAGCACACTCTATAACCAAACATCAGGCTCATACAAAGGGTTAGGCATTAAAGCCAACTGGAATAGGGTTAAAATGGTTCTCTTAACCTTGACATTGAGAGCCAAGGTGAAGCAGATGAAAGGATATGAGGGGTGTGCCTCATGCTCTTCCAGACAAAAGTAAACAAACATTGCCTCTTAAGGAGGACTTCAGACAGTTGCCTGACCAAGTAACAGGCCAGGTCTTCCAGACTACATGAAGAAGAAGGTGCTATACCTCAATGCAAATGCTATCAAGCAAAGCAATGCAAGTTCTCAAAGAACTATTAGCAACTAATGGTACCTGATTTGAAGAACAGTGTTGATTCGTGGTTATGTGGCCCTGGAAAGTAGAAAAAGCAGCTCAATGGTGCTCCAGAAGGTGAATGAGTGAAGATCCTAGCTCAGCAACGCTTGGTAGTGCTCAAAAATCCGACTGCCATGTGAGGATGCTCAATGTAACAGTGCTGGTTTTTGCTCTACAATTGTGGATTCATGCTTGCAAAGGCTTCCAAAATGATAGTATATGATGGACCAATGCACAAGAGCACGAGTTCTTTGGCAATTTTTTCAGAAAAAAGCAAGTGAAGAATTGAGAGTTTTGAGAGAAAAAATTTGGATCTGAGTTTTTGTAAATTTTGGCTAGGGTTTTCAGTCTGAAATATGCAATATATACTCCTGATTAACAATGCCTAAACTTGGTTAATAAGATGGTAAATGAAATTAGCTCAATGGAGGTGTTTTGGCCAATTAGTGAAATCACTCATGTTGCATGTGCATGGCATGCTACAGTGAGAAAATGGGCCTAAACATATTCCAAATATGGTTTTTGATCATTTGCAATTGGTAGAAAGTGTAGGCAAGGCTTAATTTGAAAGTCAATTTTTCACCTCTCCCTTTTTTAATTCAATGCACTTGAAAAAGTCCATTTTGATTGGATGATTTTTGGTGAAATGTGATGAAGGATTTGGATAGAGCATGTCAAATGTGACTTGTAGCAAAAAACCTCACTCAATTTGGCCAAATGGTTTGGAAGTTATCTCACTTTGAAGTTCAAAAATTCTTGAGAATGATTTGATCATAACTTGCCAACCACACATGAGAAATGAGTGTTCTTGGACTTTTTGGAAACGGGAGAACAAGATCTTCAACTTTCATGTTGGACAAAAATTCATTTGAAGCTTTTATGATGAAGTAAATTTGAGGAGAAGAACTTTCCATTTTTGGCAATTTCCAATTACAGGTCAACTTACTATTTTGGGAAACTTTTCACCTGACCTCAAATTCTTCAATGATGATGTTTGACATGTTATATGAGGCTTGTATGGACATGAATGAGACCTCTCAAACCAATTCCTACCATCAAATCCCTGATTAAATGCACAGTTGACCACAGTTGACTTTGCTAGGGTTTTGGTTGACTGAACCATGTTCTGATGAATTCCAAGCCCCTACCACTTGAGATCTTGGTTCAAAATGATGTCACAACTCATATGAACTCTTAATGAATGATCATGGGGCCCAAATTCTTCAAGAATGGCCACCATCTATTGCTCAGTGGCTGTTTTTGACTGATTGACTGTTGATTGCTTCAGCTGCAAGTAACATGGTTAAATGACAATATTTTGTACTTTTGGTTAGTAAACAAATGAAAAGCAATGATATACAAATGCAATACATGCTTGGTGATCAAGAACCACACTCACAAGATAACCCACCCACTAGGAGGGAAGCAAAGGTGCACAAAGATCCTTGAGGCAATGATATGGTATGATATGATGCCATGAGGGATCTTAGGGACAAAATTGGGGTCTTACAGGCACCAATCCATATGGTGCCTTGTGTGCGTAAGCCTCGAGATTCTGCGCTGCATGCAAATAGCCATGCAGCCTAGTGAAAAGATGATGCATGCAACCTGCCACGACCTAGGAAGCGCCAGTCCATTTGGTGCTAGCATGTAACAAATACATGTGCACGCCAATTCAATTGGCGCTAGCTTGCATGCTCAATTTTCCATGCATGCACACTTATGCATGTATCTCATTATAAATAGACATACAACTCACCACTTCTTCCTCAGTAACAATCACTTCTACATCTGCAACAAATACTCTTTCATCTGCAACAACCACTGTTTCATCTACAACACTATGACAAGATGTCTCTGCTCACTATGGGTGAATCGCATAGAGGCACAGTTGCAAACATAGCATCTTATGTAAGTGTTTACTTATTTTCATATTTTTCTAACACATTTTTTTATAAAGTAACTTATTTTGTTGTTTATTTTTTAGGATGTTTCTAGGTTTCCAACTCGTCTCCACGAATTTGTTGCCATGGACGCGTTGATTCAACCTTATGTCGAACTCGCCGGTTTTAGACATGTAAGCAAAATCATGTCTTGGTCGGTTAATACTAAATTTATTCTTGCATTATGTGAAAGATGGCGTCCCTGGACACACACATTCTGGTTTCCAACCGGTGAATCTACCGTGACGTTAGAACATGTCTACATGTTATTGGGACTGCCTATTGAGGGTAAGACGGTAAATGGTAAAACCAACTATGTGAATTAAATTTGCATGGACCTTTTCGATGATGACTTGTTAGATGATAACTCGAGAGGTCAAAGTATACTCTTTTCACGGCTTAAGGCATATTAAAACAACTTACAGTTAAATGAAAATTCTACCGAAAACACTCAAATAATAAAAATTAGGTGTTATATTATGCTTTTAATTGGTTTATTTTTATTTCACAAAGGTAGTGGTTCTAGTATGCATGTTATATATTTACCTTTACTAAGACATTTAGATAGAATAAGAAGTTACAGTTGGAGTCCGCTTATTTGGCTTATCTTTATAGATCTTTGTGTAAAAATGCACACAAAGACATATCTACATTTTCTGGATGTGATCTTTTGCTCCAAGCATGGGGTTGGTCCAGACTACCTTCCCTAGCATTCGTCAACCACAACCCGTTCACATTTCCGTACGCACAAAAGTAAGTTCTTAACAATGGACTATATTTACTTACTTTACCAATTATTATCTCTAAATAATATATTTACTTTTATGATGCTGATGGTCGACACGTGGTATGAGTTGCAACAGATGTCCTAGAGACTGTATTACCTAGTAACCCAATCTCTTGGATCACCTTCGACCAATAGATGTATTGCCATTAACCAAATTAATTCGTAATAATTTTTTAATTTCTTCTAAAAAATTTATAATCTAATACATGTTCACATTTCAGTTCATTTGGCGTCCATATCTAAACATGGATCATGACCCTAAAATCAACGAACAAGACACAATCGTTTGGACTGCATGCGCACCGATCATAAGATTCACCATTATGGAGATGCACCATAATTATCGTGTTAAATTTCAATTCGGTATGCTTCAACACATCCCAAATCCCCCGACAAACCTCGGAGATTGGCATCTACGAAAAATTAACGACCAATGGAACTTTAACCCTTGCTAAAGCTTCGCTAGATCTGAGTGTCGAAAATGGAAGCACCGACAAAACCATACCTTAACTGACGTTATGATTCCAACCGAAGAAAAACCAACTCGTAATTATATGGCTTAGTACAAATTGGTTGGATTTGAGTTCCTCGCCAAGGATATGTACCTTTACGACCCACGCCAGGTAACTTATACACAAGAAGGTTCAATATCTAACCCCTAACAACATTGTCAGACCGGTTACTCACAATCCCCTATCCATCAAAATTTCTGGTCCACAAACACACAAACCTACCACCCTAACTTGCCAAACACCCAACCACAATACCAAGAGCATACCCCGTACCACCACTAACAAGTAGATCATCATCAATACATCCAACATCGCTATACACCTAACACATCACCCTACCATAGACGCCTTAGACAAAAGACTTAGAGATCATTTAACACCAACCATACCTCCTCATACTATAGCCAAAAATCCTAAACATCATAAAACCAAAACATGCAACAACCATAGGGCTACCAAACACCATAACAATCATTTAAACCTTTCCTCGATGCATCATTCACACCAATCTCGCCCTCCAATCGTCATGGTCACCCTCTAATAACTCAAACACAACCCACCTAATCTAGCATGGGTCACGAACTCAGCTATGGAGGTAGCGCTTCATCGCATACACAAGACTATGCAGATTTGTCTAAATATCTTAGGCAATCTCCTGTAGGCGGTGGTGATGTTCCTAGGCCCTCAAATACTCAAACACCTGGGGTGAATCATCAATGTAGGTTAGGGTCACGCATTCGGGTAGCTAGGGGATGTGGGATCGGAGGTCAGTTAGGTCATCCCAGTCAACGACATTAGTCTTTTTGGTTAACGTATGTAAACACATATTAATATTAATATCAATTGGTCCGATTTTGACTTTTATCTAAAATGTATATTATTTTTCAAAAAAAATTACGAAACACACATAGGTGTCAGACCAATTGGCGCCTCCTTTATAACATAACACATAAGCTCCAATTGGATTGGAAGCACTAGGTTCACAAGCTAATCCAATTGGAGCCACCTCTTTAACTTAGAGAGCAGACACCAATTCATCGGGCGCCGCCTCTTCAAAATGGGGTAGATTGGGAAATAATCTGAAAAGTGGGTTATTTTGGGATTTTTTTTTGAAAACTGTGTTATTTTGGTCAAAAATTCATTTCTGAAGGGTTCAAACCTCTCTCTCTAGCCAAGTTTTAAAGGCACATTGACTTATATGAACACACCGCCTCCACCAACACACATGACCATCATTGGAGCATTTGACTCCCTAAAATGCAAACTGTTGTCTGGCACCTTCAAGGACACCGTCGTGCGATGGTATATGGGTCTACCCCGAGCTTCCATCACCAGCTATTAGAAGCTTGTAAAGAGACTTGTACATCAGTTCTCCTCCAGCTGTCATAAAAAGATGCCCACCACCAGTATGTTCTACATACAACAGGGTCTGTCAGAGTTACTGAGGGACTATCTCACCTGATTCAACGAAGCCACCATTAGAGTCGTTCCCCCAGATCAACAAGAATGGTTTCAAGAAGGTACACTTTAATTAGTAGCATTCAAGAATGGTTTAAAGGAGGTATACTTTAATGAGTATCTCTACTATAAGTCAACACTCTCATTAGCATAAACGGTGGCAAGGGCATAATGTTATATAAAAGGGCGTGGATAACAACGCCGAAAAGAAGGTGTAAGATGTCAAGGAGCATGTTCCCAACACCGAAGGTTCACACCACCAGAGGAAGAGTAATTATTCCTAACCTATTAAATGCAATACTACTTTTAAGAGAATAGGTAAGAAAACATAGAGCTTTACGCCTTTGAACACTTATTGTGAAACCGGTCTGATGCGAGGTTTTTAACCTGCACGACATCCCTACACCTCGAGCTCCAAAGGCAGATGTAATGGGTCTAGAACCAGGTAGGTAGTGCAAGCTCCATGGGATCAAAATAAACCACATTGAAGATCGTTACTAACTCAAGAAAGGGACCGAGAGGGTGATCTAAGATGGATACCTCAAGAAGAATGTCAATGGCCATTCCTCCTGTTGAGCATACAAATATAGCTATCGTGGGTGAAGCGATGCTTGGATCCCTAGGCTCAACAAAGTTGTGACACACACTTAATACTATTGTAGGAGGATTCACCGGAGGCGAGGAACCTAGGTTCGTCTATAGAAGCCACGATTGTGAAATTTTGAATATATAAGACCTCCCCAATATTGAAGGAGAAAGATGCAACTGACATTTGTTGGACATGTGACTCCCCACATAAGAGAGAGAGGGGGTGAATTGTATGTTTTAGAAAACTTTTCTTTGAATTTTTTTGGGTCAAAATCAAAATTTGAAAACATTTTAGAAACGTTTTAGAGTTAATAAGCAGAAAAATAATTTGCAGACGGTAAAGTGCGGAAATAAAGAGTTAAGGGAAAAGAGAAGAACACCAGGAAATATGCATGTTTAGTCAAAATCAAATTGTTAATGTCCCTAATATTTGATCTTGAGAGTATCCAATATACGTAAGAGCTATTAATGGATTAAATTCTTGAGCCCCCTTATATAAGAAAAAATGAAGTTTCTGGCGAACTTTCAACCAAATAAAAAATACGGGAGAGAAGTCGTGATTCTTCCTTCCAAACGATTGATCAAAGCGATAAATCTCTTTTACACAAGAAACTTGGAGCGCTTAGTCTTCAAGCTTTAAATAAATATTTTATCACAGGTTGACCTTGAACCTTTAGGACTTTTAACACATGATTGAGCTTGCAAACTGAGACTTGGTTTTATACCGGACTAACCAAGAATTTGTGCAATTTTACTACTCGTCTAATCTTGAACCGAAACAAGCTTTTATCATGGGCTGAGCTTTAACTTAAATTTGGTTTTATCACGGGCTAACCAAGAACCTCTTAAAGCTTTGAACGGACTGAACTTTCGAACCTAAGTAGAGACTTGATCACACAATCCCAAAACCAAAGTCTTTTACGTGTTTAGCTTTGAACCCAACAAATATTTAAATGGATGAGTTGTTCAACCAAGGTAAAAATAAAAATTCCTCGGTAATTACCCTTCCAGAAATTACAATTTTCTCACTCGCACACTGACTTTCTCAAAAAGAACTTCGGCTAACCTTCCGTGAGAGAAAGTAAAGAAAGATAATTTTTAGAGAGAAACTGAGAAGTGAGAAACGAAATCACATTTTATGGATGTGAAAATATGTGGCTAGAAGTTGGCACAAAAAATTAAAATTTTTGGGGCCATTTATGAATTTCTAATCGATTGGCAATGTGCACTAATCAACTGGTATGCCTAAATTAATCGATTAAAAGACTGAAAAGTAAAGGAAAGTTATTTAGCCATTGTCCATCATTAAGATATTGTACTAATATCTTAGGGGTCATTTTTGAACTGACCCAATCAATTGGGTTAAGATGCCAATCAATTGGCAAATACAAACATTCTCCTAAAGCTTTTCTGACAGCTTCCAACTCATCTGGAATGGCTTCAATGTATTTTCTTGATAAAAATAAGTTTTAAATTTTTTTTGTGTGTGTGTGATTAGCCGTATACTTTGCAAGAAGCCCAAATGCTTTTACAATATATTCACTAAGACGTTCAAGTTGTTCTTTCACATGATTCAAGTCTTGTCAGATGTTTCTATCTTGTGGAAACTTGCTTGAGTTCATTTGAGATAAGGCTTGAGCTATGTTCCATTTAGTTTCCATCCTCAGAGATTCAAGTCCATAAAACTCTAATACTTTGGTTTACATATTTAATCGCTTTAAGCTTGACTTTAGTTGTTGTCATCAAAGACAAGTTGTTTTTTAGGTGCGTATGGAAGTAGAAAAACGGTCTAGAGGGGGTGAATACACCCAAATTAAAAAATGCAACCGCCGATTTTCAAAATTAGAGTATTTTCAAAAATGAGTTGTGAGCGGAAGGTTTGAAGCGAAAATGAAAATTATACAATCGATTAGGATCAAGCAAACACACAGTTTGTTTCACAAATATCCAAGATTACAAACAATGACACATTTGGTATGAGTTGAGTCAAGATATGTAGTCATAACAAGTGTACACAATCGATGTTATATAGAAAATTTTCATATGTTGGTTGATTTTAGTAAAAGGTTTTTATTTCGAATTCGAGCGATAAAACGTAGCTTTTTATTCGCGCATGGGTGGAATGAAGCTTTTGTTTGTTCGTTGCGTCACAATGCATAAAACACCATTCGTTTATGAAAAAAAATGGTCGCGATGAGGCCGAACAATTAGGTTTGATGGGTTAGAGTTATTTTTAAGTGGAAGACGAGTATCTTGTAGGAAAGTTACACGGCTTGTATCTGAATGCTTGGGAATGACATGGATATACATCCAATAGACCATTTTTCATTTATGAAAGAATAAGTTGGACTCGATACCGTTATCATTTTTTGAACAGATGACAAATGCTCAAAAGGCCATCTATATGACTTGTATCCAAACACTCGGGGATCACAAAGATATACATCAAATAGATCCTTTTTCATCAGAGTTATTGGGAAAATATTAGAAGTTGATTAAAATGGAAAGATGACAAGTATTCGAAAAGGCAAGTTATATAACTTATATCCGAACATTCGGAGATCACATTTTTCATCTAATTTTAATTAATGTATTTTTAGAAAAAAAGAGAGGATTAGATCTCTATTAGGGTGTGAATAATATACATTCCTATAGCCCAATCCAAATCTCTAACACTCATTTTAACCTAAGAGGAGGCGCCAACTCCCTTGGCGCATGCTTCCAAGGCATTGCATGGAGGCGCCAGGGTTGCTGGCGCATGCATGTGTCATTTAGCACATGCGCCCATGCATCTGGCGCATGCATGTGCTTGTGTGTGTGACGCCTAACCCTTTGGCGCATGCATTTCATGTTTCATCTATAAATACCTTGCGCATCACCCATACTTTTTCACACAACTTTTACCCTCCAACCCCATTTTCTTTCATTCTACTTCAATCTCCTTCAATATTTTGTTCTTTAACCATGTCTGAATATATTCACAAGAGAAATGTTGATTTAATTTTTTCAGCAGTCGCACCTCGGATAAAGATTCGACTTTGAAATATAGATTCGTTCGAATGTTTTAATCGGATGTTGGACCGTTGGTTAGAAGGGGAAGTTGTAGATGGTGAATGGATTAGAAGGATTCAATGGCTTTAGTCCACGCTCAACCCAAATGGATAAGTGCGTGAATGGGTGGATATTAAGACTGACAGAGACCCTGATGCCTCCTCTTAAGACCAATATGCGCCAGCAACCCTAGTGCCTTCATGCAATGCCTTGGAAGCATGCACCAAGGGAGATGGCGCCTCCTCTTAATCTACTACTACTACCACTACTACTATCACTACTACTACGACTACGACCACTACTACGACCACTACTACTACGACTACCACTACTACTACTACTACCACTACCACTACCATTACCACTACCACTACCACTACCACTACCACTACTACTACTACTACTATTACTACTACTACAACTACTACTACTACTACTACTACTACTAATAATAATAATAATAATAATAAAGAGAAATGGAAAAAATAAACCATTCGCATGGACACGGTAAACAAAGTTTCTTTTCTCTCTCTGTTTCACGCTGGAAAATAGAAACAGAAAACAAACCCTTCTTCTCCTTTATGAAAAAACAAAGAAAACCCTCTCTTTTATCACAAACCCTTCCTTTCAAACAAACAAAAAAATCCTTTTATAAACCAAGAAATAGATCAAACAAGAGAAAAGCATGAACTAAATCAATATTAAAAGGAAGAAAGGGAAGCAAGAGAAAAAATTCCTTTTACAGTCTTCAGAGTCTTCAGATTATGTATGTGATTGTCTTGGACATGCTTGTGTTCAGTGTCATATATGATTTCTTCATTTTTGGATCAGCTATTCTGGACTTTGTTTGATTGTCACACATTGTTTCATTTGATTTAGTTTACCTTAGAATCTTGAACAGTTAGAGAATTTTATTAGGGTACCAAGTTGTTTCATTCTTTGTTATCATCAAAACTTAGAGATATATTGCAGAACCAAAATCTTGTTCTAACAATCTCTCCCTTTTTGATGATGACAAAAACTTCAGACTATTGATGAAAGAATGATACTTCACAAGATGGATAGGAAAATGAATTAGAGTCAGATATAGTATGACTCTCCCTGATATTGGCAAGCTCCCCTTAAATCTGATAACTTGTTTCTTAGATATTTATTCAGATACATTCTGTAAGAACGCTTAGACTGCACAATTTATTTAAGGTCTTAGAATGTAAGCAGTGCATTATGAGAGTTAGATATTTATTTCATCAGAAGGTTGTTTATTTATTTCTCCCCCTTTTTATCAGACTAAAAAAGAAACACATTAAGAGAAAAACATATAGAGCAAAACAAAGTTTCATTAGATAAGTTGAGATAAATACATAGAAGAAGAAAGCTTCAGAGGAAAAAAAACACTTAGACTAGGAAAAAAATTCAAAGAAAAAAGAAAATTCCTAGAGTTCCTAAGGCTTTAGAGTAGGAGGAATCCTCTGAAGTACCTGGGCAAGAAGGTTCTGAATGCTAGAGTTGACTGAATCTTGCTTGTCGAGTCTGACTCTCACAAGTCATTGTTCCTTCTGATGTTCTTCCAAAGTCTGGAGAACCAACAGAGAAATATCAGATGTCGATAACTCACCTCGAGTCAGAGCAACTTCAGTAGTCTTTGCAGTCTCCTCTGTAGCTATGCATGCTGCTTCTTCAGCATCAACTTTAGCTTCATCTTCTGCATCAATAGCTTCAGCGATAGCTTTTTCCTCAGCTTCCTTCCTGGCCTTCTCTTCAGCTTCCTGCACCAGACGCGCCTCTAGTCTTTCTTCATCTCCTCTGATGTAGTCATTTATGACTTGTTCAGAGAGTCCTTTGAGCTTAAAGACCTCAGATGTCATGCATATGAGAAATCCATTCCAGTGAGTCCTTACTTTAGAAGGATTGTCACTTAGTCTGGATTCTTTAGATAGTTGTTTGAGCCTCGCACCTAAGCTTTCTCAGAATATAGCAAATACATCTTCTAGGGTTGGAAAGGTTGGTTCAGGTTCATAGGTTGGATTAATGGGTTAAGAGGGAATTTGAGTAGTTTTAGAGGGTTCAGTGGGAGGTCAGAAGATGGTAGAGTTTTTGATGGTGCTGACGGAGGTGTGGAGGGAGATGGTGTAGGTTCAGAAGTTTTTGGGACAAACAAAGTCTGTTCAGAGTTTGTTGTGGCTTAGAGTTGTGCTAAGGTGGGAGAGGAAGGGTCAAGAACTTGTGGTTGTTCAAAGTCAAAAGAAAGGTCATAATATGGAGGAGATGAGGGAGTAGATGAGGGAGGTGAAATGGGTTCATTGGAAAGCAGGGCCTCAGATACAAGGAGAGTTGTGGTTGTGAGGTCGAATTTTTGTAAAAGGGATGAGGATGTGTTAGTTTCAAAGTTGTGAGGTTCTTAGGGAGTTTGAATGGAAATAGTTGGTTCAAAGGGAGAATATGTAGGGGGTGGTTTAGGTAGGGAAGGGGATATTTGCTTAGACCCAAAAAGTAAAGGAGCTTCAGAGATAGAAGACTTACTTGGAGCGGGGGAGCTCATAGGCACATGCGGCTGAGTTTCCAAAGGTTCTCCCAGCTTCATAGTCTTCTTCTTTGACTTCTCATAGGGCTATCTCTTTCTCTTCATGAAATTTGGTGGCTATTTCGGTAGCCAGTCCATAGAGAACTCGAATATGTCAATACCTTGAGACGTCAGATCTTAAAGGTAATGAGCAATAACCTCTAGGGGATCTATCTTAGAGAAAATATACAACCCATTTGGTATCTTCCTCTGATCCTTTAGAGCTTCCTAGGAGGTGTCCAAGGTTGGTTTGACGAAGACTCTATCAATGACCCTCATGCTCTTCAGATTGTTGGCATTCAGAGGCTTGCCGAGATCCACCGTTACATCTTCCATCATGTTAATGAAGATGAGGTGGTGCACTATCCCACTTTCTATTAAGACATCAGAGATCAACCTCCCCATAGGGATGTAGTTTATGGGCTTCATAATATTTCTTGTATCTCTGACTAAGTCCCTCAGATATTTGAAGAGTAAGGAGGGATGATTCAGCTTCATTCCTTTGTGAAGGAAGTACATGATGGATAGTCATATGAATTTGATGATGGACAATGATGGATAGTTCCCAGAATAATCTTCAACCAGGCCCTCAGATTCTGGTGAAGTTCCTTGTTCATGGAGGTTTTCCCTTGTGGGTTCTGATTGAATATTGTGGGGATTATTTCCTGGGACATGTATTTTACCCTATGGTTGATGTTGTAGATCCTTCTGCCACGACCTTTTCCATGTCCAGAAGCTTCGCTATGGACTTCTCTGTGATAACCATCTTTACCCCCAGGATGTAGGAGACAATGCAATGGTCGTCGCAGTATGCAAATATCCAGAATTCCTTCAAATGAAATGTGTATACAGGACCATAGAGCCTCTTGAAGTAGTTTCCCCAGTCTTGTTTCTCTAATTCTTCAGTGAGATCAACATCGTTTCTCTTCAAGTTGTCGAAATCCACCAGCGTTTCACATAATACTTCAAACTTCTTAAATGGCGTGGCAATATTTATATGAGGGGGATGGTCAAGAACGTGGGGTTCTCTGTAAGCAGTTATTGAAGTCGTAACAGTTTGAGTGGCAGCTTGTTGGGGAGATTTAACACGTTGTTCACCAACATCCATTTGTTGGGAATATTCATAAACTTGTTATTGTTGAGTATCCATTTGAAGTTGTAGAAGATGAAGATTATTAATGAGGATGAAGATTGATGAAGTTGTAGAGAAAACTGTCTGTAAAAGGGTTTGTGTTGGTTGTGAGTGAAAAGTGTGAAAGTGTGAAATATGGTAAATATATATATACCTAACCAAATAAAATGCAAAAACGACATTGTATTTAATGAATAGGGGACAAAAAAAATAATTATTTCAGAATTCTGAGTTGACAAGCGTGGAGAGTATTAAATGCAGCTAATACTAGTTGTCTAATCTCAAGATTAAGCACGTTGCTCGATGGGATCTCAACAATTTGGCTCTTGAGTTTTTAGCTAGACAATTTCCTAGAAGATTCAAAGCCACACGTTTGATATACCACGTGTTGTTGTATCTGAAGTCAGGAATGCCAAGAGTTTTCTGACTCAGATGGATTTTAGCCCATATAGCATCTAACTTGTAGAAGTATCAGAACCAGAACCAGATACGTACCAGATGATTAAGTCAGAGCCTATTTTAACATTGAGGAAGCACAAGGATATATTCATTCTGGGAAATCTTCCATATTTAAATGTTTTAGAATGAAAAGAAATCTATCTTCAGCTAAGTATTCTATGTGCTTCACTTTGGAATGCAAAATAGGATTCTTACTTAAACATATCTCAGTATGATTGTCATAAAAGACATGGATGTTATTCTCATATATCTAAAAATCCTCAACCTGATTCTTTTTCCAGAGCATCCGAGTGCTGCATAGTGAAGATGAAATGCATTTTACTTCTACAGTTGAGAGTCCAATGGTTGATTGTCTTTTGCTATCCCATGAAATGAGGTTTCCTCCCATAAACTGACAGTTCCCAGGTGTGCTTTTGCGTTCCAATTTGTCTCCAGCATAATCTACATCATAATACCCAAAAAGCCTATACTCTGATGTTTTCTTATACACCAGGCCTAGGTTAGGTGTTCCTTTCAGATACCTTAGGATTCCCTTAATAGCAGTTAAGTGAGATTCCCTTGGATCTGACTAAAACCTGGCACAGAGACATACAATGAATAATATATCTGGACGTGTAACAGTAAGATAGAGAAGAGATCCTATCATACCACGATAGAGTTACTGACAAACCTTTTGACTCGCTTCTTCTTTCTCCAGAATGCAAGTAGGATACATGGGAGTCTTTGCTGGTTTGCTTTCTGACATTTTAAACTTCTTCTTAATTTCTTCTATGTATTTTCCTTGATATACATAAGTATCATTTAATGTTTGATTGATTTGAATCCCCAGAAAGAGCTTTATTTCTTGCATCAGACTAAAAAATTATGTCATCAACGTATATTTGACAGATTATTAGGTCGTTTCTGATGTTTCTACAGAAGAGAGTAGAGTCCACTTTGCCTCTAATAAAATCATTTTCCAGAAGAAAAGAACTTAGTCTGCCATAGAAAGCTCTGGGAGCTTGTTTCATACCATATATAGATTTTTTCAGTTTAAAAACATGTTCTGGACATTTTGAGTTTTCAAAACCAGGAGGTTGATGAACAAACACCTCTTCAGAAATATATCCATACAGAAACACACTTTTGAAATCCATCTGATATAATTTAATAAAGTAATTTACATCAAAAGATACAAGTAGACAAATAGATTCTAACCTGGAGACTAGAGCAAAGGCTTAATTGTAGTCAATACCTTCCTATTGACTATAACCGTGTGCTACCAATCGTGCTTTATTTCTGACCACTTCACCCTATTCATTGAGTTTGTTTCCATATACCCATTTGGTTCCAATCACATGGGTTCCCTTGGGTCTTGGTAGAAGATCCAAACATCATTCTTTTCAAATTGAACAAGTTCTTCTTTCATTTCCAGAATCCATTCTTTGTATTGAAGAGCTTCTACATAGGATGTTGGCTCTATTAGAGATACTATTCCCAGAAGTGTTTCTTCAGAAGCTGTGAATGTTGATCTTGTTATGACAGGTTCATCCTTTTTTCCCAGAATCAGTTCTTCAAAAATATTCGGTCTATTTCTTGATCCTTTTTTGCTTCTTCAGATTCTTTGGTCTTTTCGTCAAAACATGCAAGAGTTATTTTCAAATCTGCAAAATTGTCAACTAGCTTTGACTTTTCAGAGTCAAGCTTATCATCAAATCTGACATGTATTGATTCTTCCACAATTTTTGTTTATGTATTGTATACTCTATAGCCTTTAGAGCGTTCTGAGTATCCCAACATAATACACTTTTTTTGCTATAGAGTCAAACTTGTTTAGATTACCTTTAGTATTTAGAATAAGACAAGAACATCCAAAAGGATAAAAATAAGAAATGTTGGGTTTTCTTCCCTTACACAGTTCATAAGGAGTCTTCTCCAGAATAGGTCTAATAGAGATTCTATTCTGAATGTAACACATTATATTCACAACTTCAGCCCAGAAGTGCTTAGCCACATTTGTTTCATTGATCATGGTTCTGGCCATTTCTTGGAGGGTTTTATTCTTATTTTCTACAACTCCATTTTGTTGTCGAGTTATAGGATAGGAGAAATCATGAGATATTCCATTAGAGTCAAAAAGATCTTCAAAAAGTTTATTTTTGAATTCACCACCATGATCACTTCTGACTCTGATGATTTTAGAGTCAAATTCATTTTGCACCTTTCAGCAAAAACTAGTGAACACAAAATGTGACTCATTCTTGTATTTTAGGAATTTTACCCATGTCCAACGACTATAATCATCAACAATGACGAGTCCATACTTCTTACCATTGACTGACGTTGTCTTAACAGGTCCAAACATGTCAATGTGTAAAATTTCCAGAGGCTTAGAGGTATAAACAACATTTATCTTTTTGAATTTTTTTATAGAAAATTTTCCTTTATGACATGCCTCACAAAGAGCATCCGAAGAAAACTTCAGCTTAGCTAGGCCTCTGACTAACTCAAGTTTATTTAGCTGAGAAATCCTCCTCAAGCTAATATAACCCAAGCGTCTATGCCACACCCATTACTCTTCATTTACATACATTAAACATTTTACATTTTACATTTTGATCTTTTAAATCTGAAAGCTTGATTTTGTAAATGTTGTTCTTCCTCTTACCGGTGAAAAGGACTGTGCCATTTTTATGATTAACAACTTTGCACATTTTTTTGATTAAAGATTATATCATAACCATTATCACTTAATTGACTTATGGATAACAAGTTATGCATTAATCCTTCAACATAAAGGACATTGGAAATATAGGGAAGAGATCCATTACCAAATTTTCCAGATCCTCTGATTCTTCCTTTCTGATTTTCTCCAAAGCCTACGAAACCAACGTCTTTAACTTCCAGACTTTGTAACATATGCTTTCTTCCCGTCATGTGTCGCGAGCATCAAGAGTCTAGGTACCATGATTGGTGTTTTAACTCCGCTGTATAAGATATCTACAACATATACTATTTTATCTTTTAGTACCCAGAATCTTTTGGGTCCTTTATGATTAGTTTTCCCAGAGTTTCTGACAACTTTGGGTTTTCTAGCATTATTGAATTTCTCTTTAGAGTCAGATGAACTTTCAGAAGTGGCTGCCTTGAGTGCAATGTTTGCTTTATCCTCTTCAGAATCAGATTCTGAGGCTTCAGATTCCGAGTCATCCCATGTTTCCATGAGTCCCTTCTTCTTTGCTTTGAAGGAGATTTTCTTGAAAACTTACTTTTTGGAGATGTCTTTCTTGAGCTTTGGACATTCATTTATATAGCGTACATGTTTCTTGCGTTCATAGCAGGTCACTTCTTTGTTGGATCTGCCTCTGGAGATTGACTCTGGACGATCTCCCTTCTGTCTAGGTCTTCTGAAGTTGTTATTTATTTTTCTCTAGAGTTGTTTGATACTTCTGAATAGAAGAAATAACTCCTTTTTGTCATCAGAATCTTCCTTCTCAGAGTCCTCGTTGTCTTCTTCTTCAGGTTCCAACACTTTGTTCTTTTCTGGATTCCTTCTTTCTGATCTAGACTTTAGAGCTACAGATTTGTTTTTATTCTGAGTTTCATCTTCCTCTAGCTCTATCTCATGACTCCTAAGGGAGCTAATAAGTTCTTTAGAGCTTGGAAGGTCATATGAACAACTTTAATATTCATAAAAAATTGATTTGAAGCTTGGAAGGTCATCATCCATTTCAAAATATTATAGGTCATTTTGACTGAAACCCTAATTTTAGGTCAACTTCCCAAGGACCTAACTCACTCATTTTTCATGATTTTGAGGTGGGATCAAATGCATTGGAAATTTTTAGATGTCTAATTCATTTGTTATGTTGAACAAATTTTCATAATCCTAAAATAAGTATATGTGATAATGCAAAATATTATAGGTCACTTTGGACCAAAGGCATTGAAATGTGAAAAAGTCCAACTTCAAGTGGCCATAACTTTCTCATGAAAACTCCAAATGATGCAAACTTTAAGTCCAAATTGATTGTATTGAAAAGATCTACAACGTATTTGTTGAAGGTTTTGTCATTTGGAGCTTTCATAATTGAAACAGAAGGGTTTGAAGTTGGTCCATTTTGGAAATTTTCACATGCACATGTTTTGCACCTTGAACTTTATGGCCAATTTTCACTAATTTCCCACCTCCAAATGAAGTTTTGTTCAACATAAAAATTGATCCTCATGTTAAGACCTTTCCAACCATTACCCATAAGGCCATGTTTTATTTTGGGAAGATGCATTTTCGAAGAGATGAAGAATCATGTGCATTTTTAGAAACCAATTGAAAACACCATGCACACTCATTTGTAATCATATTTGCACGTCCAAACTTGGTCATTGTGATTTCAGCTTGCCAAATCAATAGGATTTGGGCCCTCCATGCGCCTGTACAGGCCCATGCATGGAGGCCCTCATCACTCATGCACATGAAAATCCCATACTTGCAGCTTGCCTTGCTATAAATACAGGTGCTTACCTTCACCATAAACGAACCTTAAGGCGCCTCATATGCTGCAGAAACTAATCCAAACCTCACTTTAAAGGAATTGTGCAATTTCACTTTCATTTTTCACATCCAATTTTCAACTTCATTAGTTAATTATTGGACTTAAAATTCCTTGGCCTTGCTTCATCTTCATCTCAAGAGCAAACTGCAATCAAGAATTGTGAAGAATCGTGCTTCATAGATCTGCATTTCAGAGGTGGATGTTCAAACTTTTTTCAATCGAAACTCACTGATTCTTGCTTATTTCTTGTGTTTATTGGCTTGGCTGAAGTACTCTCATAAGAGGCATTTGAATTGTGTCTTTATTTTGCAAATCTATGAAGTTCAGATTGAACACCATGATTTTCTCTCTCTGATTTCTCTCTCTATGAGGATCTAGAGAAGGAACCAATGGTACAGGGGTGATGTACATCACCCCAGCTTTCCAATAATATGAGGATCACTTATTTTTATTTAGTTTTCCATACCTGTAAATGTCACCGGAATCTTCATGTTCGCCGGAGAAGACGGTGGTGTACACCACCGTCCCAGCGCCAGATTGAATGTGGACCCTTGGATCTTATCTCCAGTTTATATCATAACCATCAGATCTTATGACTTTTAATAAATCATTGTGTGGCTCAGTTGACTTGGATCCATGGTAAGCGCGCGCTGAGAGTCCTTGGATGTGCCACCTCATTTAATGAGGTTGATCCAACGTGCCATGATTTTTCTCATTTTCTGAATTTCCTTTTATTTCAAAAAATCAAAACTCTTTCATTTTAATTCCAAAAAATATGGGACCAATTGCATTATTTTCCTTTTTAATTCTAGTTTTTGAAAATAATTTTTAATAATTTTTATTTTATCATTTGATATTTTTTGTGAATTTTCTCTTTTCTGGTTATTTTTAATTCATTTTAAATAGTTTTCAATATTCAAAAAATACAAAAATATTTTCTTAACCTCTTTGAATGATGATGAATCTATGAAAAATATTCTCATCAATTTATTAATTGATTTGATATTTATTTGAGATTTTAGTTCAATTAGGTTATTTTTTATTCATTTTTAATTGATTAAGAATAGTTTCTGGTTTCTAAAAATGCTGAAGTTTTTTGTCAAACTTTGTTTGACCTTGTTGAACTTAGGATGATCCAGTTGGACTTTTCAAAGTTAATTTGAAATGGATTTGAAGTTTGACCTTTAATTGTTTATTTTAATTTAAGTATTATTTTAATTTTGAAAAATACCAAAAATATTTTTATTTGTTTCTTGACTTCTAAGTTTCATTTTGCTTCTGTTTACTATTGTTTGACCTTGATTCCATCTATCTTTGGTCAATGTACTTTGCTTACTTCATTTGAATTTCAATTCATGTATATTCTTATTCATCTTCTTCTTCATCTTTTTTTTTTATCAATGAGTTAAAGATTGGTGGTTAGCCTTGATATATGGGAGGTTTAACCTTCCTTGATTCAAATCTAATTCATCTTGATCAAAGATCAAGTGAATGGCTTTGCATTAAGGATAGGTTGCTTCTTGATCAAGCAAAAAACCTAAATCAATACAAGATCATTCTTCTTCTTTTTTGGCATGGAAAGTTGTAGGAGCTTGGCTTACTAGTCAAGGTCTCTAACTTGTGTTTGTTGCCTATATTTTTACTGACCGGCCTCAGATAGGTGTGACTACTACATTAGTCCACTTACGCTTGCTTAACATAGCGCTAAATTGCCTTATGGCACACTAACACTAACTATTGACCATTAACTTTTAATTCAAGTCATTTAATTCTTGCAATTAACTTTAATGCAATTTAATATCTTGTTCATTATTTCATTTGCTTTTTCCCTTTGCTCACTTGAGCTCATGTTCATGCTAATGCAATTTGCCTTTTGCTCATTTGAGCACATAATTATGTATATACTATTGCGCTTGTGTTTTGTTTTAATTGTTGTGAACCAAATGCAAATGGACAAAAGGACTTAGACTTTAGGACATTCCCTATGCAAAATGGAGTCAAAGAGCAACTAGGCCTCATGCCTTTAGAATGCTATAAAAGAAGAAAAAAATGTCAAAGAGCAACTAGGCCTCATGCCTTTAGAATGCTTAATCTTGAAGATGAACTTGAAAGGATCCTAATCTCTAAACTCACTCTTGTCCATTATTTGTTTGCATTATAGAACTTTTTGATGTGTGTGTTCTTGTGCTAGGGATTCCAACTTGAGCCAAATTAAAGAACCATTGTCATGAGCATCCAAAGTGAGAGATACAAAAGCCATTGGAAGATTCCTAGGAGCTTGTTTGATTATTGGATTGATTGCTTGAGTATTTGCTTATTTGCTTGCTTATTCCAAAGGATGGGAGCTACTTGGATCATCACTATGTTCTCAAGAAGGGAACTCCATTATGGTTTTATTTCTCTTCCTTCATCTTTGTATGTTTAGGACTTAGCCATTCTTCTTCTTCCCTCCACTCTAACCCAAGCCAAAACTTTTGTGCAAACATTAACATTTGTTTTCAAAATTAGAAACCTAAGCATTATGCTTTTGATTTTCCAAACTTATTTTCATAACACTTATTTTGAATTGAATCCTTAAGTCAACTTTAACCTTTTTGTAAATACTTTTCATGTGATAAATACAACTCACTCAATTGTTTTTGTGGTTTCAATGGCCACTCCTTACCAAAACTTTTCATAAACATTAGCTATTAGGTTTGAGTTATCCTTGAGGTTGATATAATACTCACCTATATCCTTAGTGATGGACCATAAGACTTCCATGCTTATTATAGGGTTAACCCCTCACTAGCATGTTGAAGCTATCCTCACATGGTGGATTTGTGGTTTTTAGGTTGAGTTTGTTAGACGGTGTGGCTAGTGATCGAGAGGGGGGGTGAATAGATCACCTCTTCTAAAATAAGCGGATTTAAAATTTTATCAGAGTTTTTAAACTTGGCAGAAAATTTCAGTCCCGAATCGACTTCCGTCTATTCTGAACTGCTACTAGAAAACCGGACACGCGAATGTAATGCTGGATTTGAATTAGAATGACAGAAAATATTAACACTAGAATCTTATTAAATTGAATGCACTTATCACTAAATCCTATTTCCAATGAATAAAACTCAGCTAACAGTTTTGTCAAACAGTTGGTGTGTATGTGATCAATGATGAACAACAGTGGGGTTTAGTTAAAGAAGTTTTCTTGCCACTGCTGTCTCTCAAAAAATATAGTCACAACACACTAACTGAAATTACGAAACTGTTGGAAACGTAAAGAGGAGTAAGGAAAGAATATGATACGCAGAGATTTGGTAAGGAAGTTCCCCACGTCGTCCTCGCGTGTGGGCACGTCTCCCTCTCAATTTCAAATGAAATTGAGAACTTTGATTATCAATTATGCCGAATTCGTTGATACAAGGTTACGATACAAAGACAGAATTCTAAATTCCAAGAACTTCTTCTTGTATGAAACCTCCACTTGATCTGAGCACGATCAAGAATTTCCTGCACGAAATTGCAAACAATTCACCGGTTCCACGACCTGTTTGCGAAATCCCCCGATCTCCAAACGCAACGCTGCGGCTGAATCTGTTCTGCAAACGTGACTAACAAACCCGCAAGAATACTCCAGTTCTTGAAGGACAAACCAGTAGGTTTTTCCTCGAAACCCCCTTCAATCTTCAACTCAGCTAGATCCTCGATCGTTCCACTGAAAACCTCAGCTAGATCTTTGATCGTACCACTGAACGTTATCTCGTTGATCCTTTAATCCAAAGAACAAGAATGATTATGTGTTGATGTTCTTGAAGAAAAGTGATTGAGAAGATGAAGAAGACGAAGTCTCTTTCAGGTTTCTAACTGCTCAAAACAATTGCTGCTACACACTCCTTTGATTCGTGTCTCAACTGTTTTTCCCTCTCAGAATTCGTGCCTTTACACTGCTGTCACAACATTTCTTATATATGCAAAAACAGGAGATGTTAGAACATAAAACAGACTTATGTATTGATACATGAGGGTATGCATCAATACATACTGTAAGATAAATGAGTTTTTGGGGAATTTAAGTATGCATGGATCGATGCATAATTCGTATGTATTGATACATAGGACATTGCAACTAACATGGATCGATGCATAATTCACATGTATTGATACATAGGACATTTCAACTAATCATGGATCGATGCAAGGCTCGTATGGGTCGATCCATAGAGCATTTTGCCTGTCCATGTATCGATACATGACTCGTATGGATCGATACATACTGAACAAAAGAATTTTGTGATTTACATCATACTGTATGGAACGATGCATAGGATTATGTGTTGATGCATACTGACACAAAATAGATTTTATGAGTTCTTTTAAGAGATGTATCAATGTAGGTCTTTATGTACAGTCAACATTTGGATGATGATCACACAATTTGCTATCATTCAAAATTTATTCAAAGTAAAGAATTTTCTCACAGAGTTTTCTCCCTTGGATAACAAAAGATCTTAAGGCTTTTGCACCAATCAATTCACCAACATGCTTTGAGATTTTTACCCCAAACTACGAGGTTTTGATCCTAATCTTTTTTAAGATGGTACATAGGCAGTGGGTTTATCCATTCAAACACAAAATTGTAAATAATTTGTACATTCTTCTCTCATCTCCCCAATCATCTTTGCACAAACAATTTTTCACAAATACCAACCTACCTTACAACAAATTGTGAAAAGGGCTCCCTAGGAGTACCTAGGATGTTTTGGGTGCTTAAAACCTTCCCACTGCATAACCAACCCCCTTACCCAGATCTCTGACATTTTTATTAGTTTTTGATTTGATAAAACTTATCGATTTTTGTTCTCTTTCTAACCTTTCCTTTGGATAAATAGAAGTGCAGTGGCGACTCGATTTGTATGATTTACTTTTGATTTAGTCAATAAATCTAAAGGTAACAAATACCCCGCTACAAAAAAAGTGGCGACTCTGCTGGGGATAAACATTTGCCTAGTGGGTTCTGCCTATTTTTCACATTTGTTGTATTATATTGTGTATATTATTTTGTGACATATTTTTGTGCAAATTTGGGATTACTGTATTGTTTGTGATGTATGAATTGTTTGATATATAATTTGCTTGTATGCTTGGTGATCTTTGTGAGATGATTTCTATACCCGAACCCGAGTGCACTTAGGATAGGAGAATGGCATAGTCTTGTCAACTTTTGTGGAGTTATTCCTTAGCAAGTTGACTTGCAAGCCCATTCACTTGGTGGAGGTCATGTTGGGATCAATAATGTGACACGAGTAGTCGTGGTTAGGCATTACTCTTTCCAATATAGACCTTAGAAGCCAAGGACCTTAGTTCACCAAGCCCATGTTGGCCTATTTTTAGGATGTAGTGCGAAGGTCGTTCAAGTGTAAGATTTGATACGATTATTACGCGATACTACACTCATAGGAGTCTCTCTTGAGAATATTTTTGGAATACGAGTAGTCGTTTATCCGATAATATCCGAAAGATGGGATGATGACTATGGGAACCTCTTGTAGAACATGATTGTCAAGTTTAACCCTAGTACACTCCCTTTGGGTGGTTATTAACCGAGACTCCATGCTCGTGACTTGCAACAAAACCTTGATTCATGGTTGATATGTTCTTGTGTATCCTTAATATCAATGGAACTTAGGTGTTGATAAGGTGTAAACCATAATCCACCAAAATGGATGATTGATATTAAGGATGACCTGATCCATCCCATGACCTTTGTGTGGTGTGCTTTGCTTGATCCTTGAGTGTGATTGTTGCATCCATGCATTTATGCATTCATTTGCATCCATATCATCAATAATGAGAAAATTTTCAAGGAACTTAAGAGGTCTATTTGCAAATTTTCAGACATGGATAGACAAAGAAGAAACACAAAGAAGTACAGTTTCAGATAACCCGACTTGAAAGAGTTAAGGAGTTTGACATCCTATGTATTAGACCCCTTGGAGTTCAAAGCTCGCCATGGGAAGCTTCGGTCTATTCTTTCTACTCAGGTGGATGAAGGTCTGATGAGTGTGTTGGTGCAGTTCTATGATCCCTTGTACCGTTGCTTCACTTTTCCGGATTTCCAGCTTTTGCCTACGCTTGAGAAGTATGCCTATCTTGTGGGTATACTTATTCTAGATCATTTGTCGTTCAGTGGTTTGGAGAGAGTTCCTACTTCTCAAGAGATTGTTGATATGTTTCATATAGATGAATCTATTGTGGGTGCTCATATGACTACCAAAGGTGGAATTCAACGTCTCCCTTCTGAGTTCCTCATTGCTCGAGCTATTTTGTATGGGAAGGCCATGAGTGAGGACGCCTTTGAGGCCATATTTGTACTTCTAATCTATGGGCTAGTGTTATTCCCCAACATCGACAAATTTGTGGATGTGAACACCATTAGTATTTTCTCTACTCTTAATCCCGTTCTGACTCTGTTGGGTGACACTTATTTCTCTTTGCATATGAGGAATGCAAAGGATGGTGGTACCATTGTGAGCTGTTTGCTGTTATACAAGTGGTTTATTTCGCACTAGCCACAAACGGTCGCCTTCAAGGAGAACAAAGGATGTCTACGGTGGTCCACGAGACTTACGTCTCTCACTAATGATGATATCTTTTGGTACAACTGGGTGTATGATGGTGTGCAGAGTATCGACTCTTGTGGTGAATTCTCCAATTTGCCTCTTCTTGGTACATGTGGTGGAATTAACTAAAACCCTATTTTGGCACGTCCTCAGCTTGGTTTCCCCTTAAAGGATAAACCTAATAACATTTTGTTAGAAGGTGTGTTCTTTCAAGAGGGTAAAGATCCCCAAAACTTGAAGGGCAGGATGGTCTGCGCTTGGCGCAAGATTCATAGGAAGGGAAGGAAAGAGCTTGGCCCAAAGAACTGTATTGCTTTGGAACCCTATACCTCGTGGGTGAGGAGGTGAGCTTCTGAGTACCTTATGCCTTATGAATATCCGAGACCTACACCTTTGGTTATGTGTAGCGGGGTATTCATTACCATTAGAGATATTGACTAAATCTAAGGTAAATCATACAAGTCGAGTCGCCACCGCACTTCTATTTATCCAAAGGAATGGTTAGAAAGCGAACAAAAACCTAAAAGTTTTATCAAATCAAAAACTAGTAAAAATGTCAGAGATCTGGGTAAGGGGGTTGGTTATGCAATGGGAAGGTGTTAGGCACCCAAAACATCCTAGGTACTCCTAGGGAGCCCTTTTCAAATTTGTTGTAAGGTTGGTGTTTTGTGAAAGTTTATTTGTGCAAACATGATTGAAGGGGCGAGAAGAGAATGTACAAGTTATTTACATTTTGTGTTTGGATGGATGAACCCATTGCCTACGTACCATCTTAAAAAAGATTAGGATCAAAACCTCGTAGTTCGGGGTAAAAATCTCAAAATGAGTTGATGAATTGATTGACCCAAAAGCCTTAAGGTCTTTTGTTATCCAAGGGAGAAAACTCAACCTAAAACCACAAATCCACCATGTGAGGATAGCTTCAACATGCTAGTGAGGGGTTAACCCTATAATAAGCATGGAAGACTCATTGTCCATCACTAAGGATAAAGGTGAGTATTACATCTACCTCAAGGATAACTGAAACCTAATAGCTAAAGGTTATGAAAAATTTGATTTAAGAAGGTGGCCATTGAAACCATACAAAGATATTTGAATGGGTTGTATTTACCAATGAAAAGTATTTACAAAATGGTCAAAAGTTTTGGCTAGGGTTAGAGTGGAGAAAATATGAAGAATGGCTAAAGTCCTAACATACAAGAGGTAAGGGATAAAGAATAAGACCACACATGGAGTTCCTCTCTTGAGATCATATGGATGATCCAAGTAGCTCCCATCCTTTGGAATAAGGAATCACATAAGCATAAACTCAAGCAATCAACAATCAAATGAACTCTTGGAAATCTCCTCAATGTGTCTTGGATTTCTCTCTCTTAGAAGTTCATGGCAATGGTTCCTCCATTTGGATCAAGTGGGAATCCCTATCAAAAAAAAAACACACACATCAAAAGATTCTAGCAAAAACAAATGAGGAATTGACAAGAGGAGTTTAGAAGTTGGTCCTTTCAAAGTCATCTTCAATATTAAGCATTCTAAAGGCATGAGGCCTGGTTGCTCTTTGACATTTTAAGCATTCTAAAGGCATGAGGCCTAGTTGCTCTTCAAACTCCATTAGCTTGGGTAAAGATCCTAAAGTCTAAGTCCATTCGTCCATTTCTTTGCATTTGGTCCACAATAATCAAAACAAAACACAGGCACAATAATATATACACAATTATGTGCTCAAGTGAGCAAAAGGCAAATTGCATTAACATAAACATGTGCTCAAATAAGCAAAGGAAAAAGCAAATGAACAATATGTACAAGAATAGTAAATTGCATAAAAGTAAATAGCAAAAAGTAAATGTTAATGGTTAATGGTCAATGTTAATGGTTAGTAAGCCATAAGGCAAATTTAGCGCTATGTTAAGCAATCGTAATTGGACTTATGTAAAAGTCACAACTATCTGAGGCCGGTCAATAATAATGTAGGCAACAACACAAGTTAGAAGTCTTGATTAGTGAACCAAGTTCCAACAACTTGCCATGCCAAAAGAAAAAGAGAATTGATCTTGTATTGGTTTAAGTCATTTGCATGATTTAGGAAGCAACCTATCCTTAATGCAAAGCCATTCACTTGATCATTTGATCAATATGAATTAGATTTGAATCAAGGAAGATTAAACCTCCCTAATCAATGCTAACTTATCCACCTTCAACTCATTGATCAAAAAAGAAAAGAAGAAGAAGAATATGAATAATGGAAAATGGAAAAGTAAAGAATAAAGTGCATTAAATGAAATAGAATGTACCAATCAACAAGTGTTGACCAATGACATGGAGGATCATGGTCAAACAATCAAAAATAGAAGTGAGATGAAGATTGGAAGTCAAGAAATGAACAAAAATATTTTTGGCATTTTTAATATTTAAAATGAACTTGAATTAAAATATTAAAGAAAGGTCAAACTTCAAATCAACCTTGAAAGGTCCAAGTGATTTATCCCAAGTTCAACAAGGTCAAACAAAGTTTGACAAAAAATTTCAGCATTTTTAAAAGTCAGAAACTATTTTTAATCAATTAAAAATGAATAAAAATAACCTAATTGAACTAAAATCTCAAATAAATTTCAAATCAATTAATAAATTGATGAGAATATTTTTCATAGATCCATCATCATTCAAATAGGTTAGGAAAATATTTTTGTATTTTTTGAATTTTTAAAACTATTTAAAATGAATTAAAAATAACCAGAAATGAGAAAATTCACAAAAAAATAACAAATGACAAAATAAAAAATATTAAAAATCATTTTTAGAAACTAGAATTTAAATGGAGAAGAATGCAATTGGTCCCATATTTTTTGGAATTAAAATGAAGAAGTTATGAATTTTTGAGAATAAAGGAAATAAAAGAAATTAAAACAGAAATTAAGAAAAAAAAAAACCACAGGCGTCTGATCAAGCCTCATTAATTGACGTGGCTGATCAGACGCTCCACATGCGCGCGCTCATGGTAGGCTTGAGTCAATGAGAAACACGTGGTATTTAAAAAAGTCATAACATCCAAAGGCTGAGATTAAATCTGGAAATGAGATCCAATGGTCCAGAGCTCATCCACGTGGGGACGGTGGTGGAAACCACCGTCTTCTCCGGCGAGACTCACCGCTCCGGCCAAGATTTGCAGGTTTTCAAAACTCAATTAAAATGCACGATCCTTATACCAAATTGAAGTTGGGGTGATGTACATCACCCCTGTGACCTTGAATTGTACTCAATCTTTCTATAGAATAAGAAATCTGAGCTGGAAGATTTAGGTACATAAATTGCAGTTCATTAAAACACAAAATCAAAGCCACCACTGGCTTGCCTCTCAAGTGAGGACTTCAGAAAACACAATAGCCAAGCAAATGGATCAAAGATTAATGAGTTTCGAAGAAAAAACCAGTTGATGATCACCTTTGAATTGTGAAGATTTGAGCTACCTTCCTTGCTTCCTTTAGCCAAACAGAACTTCTCTAGACTGGATGATGAAGGTCTAGGAACTTTAGATCGAAAGATTCAACCAAATTCAGTTGAATTTTAGATATGAAAATTTGAAGAAAATGTGAACTAGTTCCTTTAGGTGTGGCTAGGTTTTGATTTCTGCAGCATTTCAGATTGATTCAGGGTCCTCAATTATGAAGCATAGCATGTCTATTTATAGCTGAATTGGAGGATAGGCAAGGAAATACTCGTGTGCATGGCAAGTGGATATTCTTTGCATGGGCTTGCATGATCATGTAGAAGGCCCAAATTCAATTGCATTTGCATGCTGATTACCAAACCACTTGAAATGGACATACAGATGGCAATGCAATGGCTTGTGCAATGAGTTTCAACATGTTATGCATAATTGAGCTTAAAACTTCACCTCTTCGAAAATGCCACTTGAGAAATTGAAACATAGGCATGTGGGTAATGGTTGGAAAGGTATTGACATAAGGAACAAATGTTATGTTGGACCAAAACTCATTTGGAATGTGGAAATTTATGAAAACAGGCCATGAAGTTCATAGTGCAAAACATGCCTTTGAGAATTTTGTCAAATTGGACCAACTTCAAGCCCCTCTGTTTTGGTGATGAAAGCCTTTAATGAAAAACTCTCCAACATCAAAGTTGTAGATCTTTTCAATACAATCAAAATGGACTTAAATTATGCATCATTTGGATATTTGATGAAGGAGTTATGGGCACTTGAAGTTGGACTTTTTTGCCTTTCAATGCATTTGGTCCAAAGTGACCTATAATGTTTTGCATTATCACATGTATTTACTTTAAGATTATGAAATTTTGTTCAACCTAACATTTGAAGTAGACATCGTAAGCTTTCCAATGCATTTGATCCCACCTCAAAATCATAAAAAATGAATGATTTATGTTCTTGGGAAGTTGACCCAAAATTAAGGTTTCAGTCAAAATGACCTATAATGTCTTGGAATGGGGGATGACCTTGCAAGCTTCAAATAAATTTTGGATGAACATGAAAGTTGTTCATATTGTCCTTAAGAACATTTTTTTTAATTGGGATCATCTCCATTTGACCAACACATAAGAAGTTAGATCTCAGTGCATTTCAAAATAGTTAGATGAATTGACTGATCAACTTCTCAAGTCCACAACTCATATCTTGATGGATTAATGATTGAGGGTACTCAAATAAGTTCAAATATGCATGAAATGATGAATTAAAGAACTTACCTTGATTGTATTTGACCATGGGCTGAGGTTGCTTCATTAGCAAGGCATTGTGGATGATCAGATGAATTAGGGTTTCCTTGGGAACAAACCTCAAACCCTTTGACTTGAGTTGATCAAAATGATGAATTGAGATACTTGGGAGGCATATTTTATGGATGAGAGCTTTGGGAACCATTGCCATGCTTGCTTTCATCTTCTCTTGGCCTTATCTTTGCACAAAGGATCTCCTTGAAGCTCTTGACCTTGTGATTGCTTAAGCTACAAACCAAACATGTTCAAATGGGGTCCATTCATCATTCAAAACGCTAATCTCGAAGGAGAAAAAAGCAGAGCCTGAGCTATCATGCTCTCTAGGCGAGCAACATGGTTTGCTAAGCGAAGCTGAACTGTCATGTTCGCTAGGCGAGCAAATCCTTCGCTAGGCGAAGCTCACGCGTTTTCAAAATATAACAGAAAATCCTGGACTTGGACCTCTCTCATTTGAGCCCACAAAGCCACGAAAATCAGGTTATAAATTCTAGAGTTTCAGTGAAACAAAACCCTAGAGAAAAAAAACGGGAAGAGAGAAGAAGGGAAGAGCTGACAGAATTTAGAGCAGCCTCCGGACACTGAAGGGAACTCATCTGCAAAGAGCCAATTCCATCTCATATAAACCCTCAGATTGCTCTGCAAACCCAACGGTGCAATTCAATTTCATTCGATCTCTCCAATCAGGTTTGCCTTATTCCTATTACTTTAGGCTTTTAATTTGAATACTCTGAATGTATGAGGTATTATCGTGAGATTTTTCCCACCGGTAAATATGCATGAATGTGTAAAACAACACCTTAACTGTTTAATCGTTTAATTTCTGAAATGCGTGCCATAGGGTTTGGGGTTTCTGAAACCGCACTGTTATCAAAGAAGAACCTAGAACCCGCAGGCGTTCGCTAGCACCATCGCTAGGCGAGCCTGTAGCGAGGCTTCGCTAAGCCTTCGCTAGGCGAAGCAGTAGCGAGCGTGACAGAAGTTGTTTTTACTCTTTAATCTGTTTGGTGATTGTTATGACAGGCTTTCTCTTGCCTCCGTGCACTGTTTACCTAACGCTTTGTTGTCATGTTTCCTTTGTTTGGTGCAACTCTTGATTGCACCCTGTCTTGTTATTCTAATCTGTTTGTTAAGTTTTTGTGAGGACTCACATGACTCCTGAAAGGATAGCTTGCTTGGCATTCCACTTTATTTGTGGGATACCATTTGGAGATTTATTCCGATTACCTGTATTGACTTGCTTTCTTTGATGGTGCCAGCTTGAGAGATCTCCGGGTTTCTTATTTCTTTAGTTGCTGTTACTTCGGATTTTTATCCGTGTGGTAGATCTCTTGATCCCTTTACCTTTCCCGCATTTTACCGCTTTCTTAGCTGAAAGACCTCGATAGAAGGCGATGTTTTTTGTGTGTTTACTTTTGTGCCCAAAGACCTCCAAGAAGAGGCATCAGTGCTAAAGACCTCCATGAAGAGGCAATTGACGGATAAAAGGGATTAGAAGTCAATCCCCCGTTATTCAGTGTGTCGTTCTTTATGCTCGCACTACGTCTCGAAGCTTCAGAACAAAAGCCCAAGATCTTTTGTCCGATCAGTCAGTGGAGAGGGTTCCACCTTTCTGAATCCCCACTTTTTGTCATGAGCTCTCCCTGTCCAGGGTTAAGAGCTATGAGGCCTTATCCTCATTACCCGCTCACCCTGAAGTTCAATGTCAGTGGTTAAGAGCCCATTTGATTACCTATTCCATGGCTTGTGTGTCGAGGTTGATATGACCCCTATTGACTAAAGCCCTACCCATGTATGTTCGAGCCCCCTGGTTGGCATTTTACTTTATGCATGTTTGTTTTGTATGGTGTGATCGTCTCCCCATAGGATGCTAGGCTTCGTATAGTCTCCCGTTTGCATGTCGATTAAGGTAGCACTGTTCCTTCGTCTAGGACTTCCTTTTTGCATGAGCATTCCCAAAACACAAACAAACTCATTGATTTTTCTTCTCCTAAGAACACGTTAACTCCTTCTACTACAGGCGAGTAAGTCTCCAAAGGTCGAGCATCCGGTAGATTGCGTAGTAACGTCGTTCATCTAAAAAACACAACCCTTAACCCGTAGTTAGCCGAACTACAGTTTTCTCTGATTCTCATTCCAGATGAGATACGTAGGCATAAGAAGCGATGTCTTAGCGAGCACACTCCTCTTTAACCCATAGGTAGTCGAGCTACGAAGACTCTGATTCTCATATCCAGATGAGATACGTATGCAGTGAATGCGACATCCGTGCGAGTCATTTTCTTTTAACCCTCTTTTAGTAAATAGTACATTAGATAAAACCACACCCTTTAGACAAGAACAACAAAAGTGGATCCCGTAGAGTACTACGGATGCATAGGGGTGCTAATACCTTCCCTTCGCATAATCGGCTCCCGAACCCAAGATTTGGTTGCGAGACCTTGTCTTTTCCTTTCCTTTCCTTTTTCTAGGTTTACTTCGAGCGTTTCCTTTCCCTCCTTTGGGATAAATAACGCACGGTGGCGACTCTTCTATCATTTCTTTTTTCGCCGGTTGTTTTTTCGCATTCCTTTTTTAGGTTGCGCCAGCTGGCGACTCTGTTGGGGATTTATTTTCCCTAGTGGGCCTTTCCTAGCGTTTGTTTGTTTATTGTCTATTGTGTGTTATTTATTTATTGCTTTGCATACTTATCTGCTTGCATTGCATCCTATGTGTGCTTTATTGTTTCATGCATACTGTGTTGGCTGTGTATCTGTTTCAGTGTTGGGTGGGAGTCACAAGAGGTAAAAGGCCCAATACACAGGCTATGAGTGAACTTTAGGACACCTAGGAATAGAGTGATTCATGGGAAGCGGGTGGTATGGCGCCACTTAACGGAACATGGTATCACGAGCAGTTCAGATTCTGATGGGGTATTATCGTTGCATACACCTGGTGTGCATATGATGATATTCTTGAAAGGATTGTTTATCCTGCGTTTCCCTTGACCTTACCCTGGCCTAGATTACACCTATGAGTGGGGCGGGAATGATCATTTATAGGTACTGTTGGTGACCATGTCCTGTTGGTGACTTTTGTTTGGTTCTTGTTGGTGACCGTTGGTTCTGAAGTATGGGTTCTAAGTCAATGACTGTGTTTTATGGTTCCTGGTTCTGAATTCGTGCTGAAGTTCTGATCCTGTTCCTCGTGATATACAACCAACCAGCCATTCTTTCATCATTTTGCATCATAGCATGTTTATTTTCAAAAAATATGCATAAAAAAAAAGTTAACCCGCATATGCATATCGATTTTCAGGTTTATTCATGATAAAACATAGCATACATCATACGCATCATACACATATCATTCTTGCATCATTACAGGTGTTCTGGAAGAGGATTTCTCATTCTGGTTCCCATGTGGCAGAATTGCTGAATATCGTCCGCACCGTTACGCAACAAGGCATAATCAACGGAAGATCATGGATCAATTGCAAGCAGAGCTCGCCAAGATGAAGATCCGCATGAATCAGTTCATGGATTTGGTTCAAGGGGTGGCTCGGGGACAGCAAGAGCTCAGGAAGATGATGCAGAGGAATCCCGCCACTACTCAACCAGAGACGTTGACTGATCCTCCAACTGGAGAGGTTAACGGACCCAGCGCACCGGGGCCTATCCCGATCCCACGTGCTAACCCTGATCAACAACCCACTCATGATGATCAGGACGATCAATTCCCTTTGCTTTAGGAGGACTTTGGTATGGGTCATGGTATGGACCCTATGTTTCGGAGACTGGAAGAGAGGTTGAAGGCAGTGGAAGGACAAAATCCTCTAGGAGTAGACGTTGCTGACTCGGGATTGGTCCCAGGCGTGAGGGTGCCACCGAAATTCAAGGTCCCGATATTTGACAAATACAGTGGCAACTCTTGCCCAAAGACCCATGTGCAAGCCTATTTCCGTAAAATGGTTGCATACTCCGATGACGAGAAGCTACTTATGTACTTTTTCCAGGATAGCCTAGCTGGGGCATCCCTGGAATGGTATATGAGGCTGGACAAAGCCCACATCCGCTGCTGGAGGGATTTGGCTGAGGCTTTTGTGAAGCAATACCAGTACAACACAGACATGGCTCCAGACAGAACTCAACTTCAGAATCTGTCTCTTAAAAGCAATGAGTGCTTCAGGGAATACGCTCATCGCTGGAGGGAGACAGCTTCCCGTGTTCAACCTCCTATGTTGGAAAAGGAAATGGCTAACACGTCATGAACACTCTGCCCGGACCTTACTTGGAGCGCCTGGTGGGTTGCAATGCCTCCAACTTTGCTGATGTAGTCTCTACCGGAGAGAGGGTGGAGAATTACCTGAAGACATACAAGATCCAGAGTGGAGGTGGATCTTCATCAGGGGTGAAGAAGCCGTTCATTCAGGGACAGAAAAGGAGAAAAGGGATGCAAGTGCCTTATCTTCTTATCAGAACAGGGGTAACCGGAGGAGTGACTTTCAGAACTATCATCAACAACCGTATGTTGCGGCTATGACCATTCCAGCTGCAGCACCGCTACAACAACAACAACCCCAGCATCAACCAGCTCAGTACCAGCAACAACAACCGGGTAACAGACCCGCCTATCAACAGAGGCAAAGGATGATGGACCGGCGTTTCGACACTCTTCCAATGTCGTACGCTCAGTTGCTTTCTAGTCTTCAACAACTACAACTTGTGCAGTTACGCACTCTGGCTCCTCCTGTTGGTAGGCTTCTGGTTGGTTACGACGCCAACGCTAGGTGCAGCTTCCACTCTGGGGCACCTGGCCACAATATTGAGAACTGCAAAGCTTTTAAGCACGTAGTTCAGGACCTCATAGATTCAAAGGCCATCGACCTTGCACCGGCTCCTAATGTCGTTAACAATCCCATTCCCTAACATGGTGGTGCAAATGTTAATATGATGGAAGGGGAAGCCAGATCCGTCAAAGATGTGTTGAAGCTGAAGACTCTGTTGTTGTATATTGTAGCGGGGTATTCATTACCATTGGAGATATTGACTAAATCCAAGGTAAATCATACAAAGTCGAGTCGCCACCGCACTTCTATTTATCCAAAGGAATGGTTAGAAAGCAAACAAAAACCTAATAGTTTTAACAAAAACTAGTAAAAGAAACAGAGATCTGGGTAAGGGGGTTGGTTATGCAATGGGAAGGTGTTAGGCACCCAAAACATCCTAGGTACTCCTAGGGAGCCCTTTTCACACTTGTTGCAAAGGTTATTGTTTTGTGAAATTTTTATTTGTGCAAACATGATTGAAGAGATAAGAAGAGAATGTACAAGTTATTTACATTTTGTGTTTGGATGGATAAACCCATTGCCTACGTACCCTCTTATAAAAAGATTAGGATCAAAACCTCGTAGTTCGGGGTAAAAATCTCAAAACAAATTGGTGAATTGATTGGTCCAAAAGCCTTAAGGTCTTTTGTTATCAAAGGGAGAAAACTCAACCTAAAACCACAAGTCCACCATGTGAGGATAGCTTCAACATACTAGTGAGGGGTTAACCCTATAATAAGCATGGAAGGCTCATTGTCCATCACTAAGGACAAAGGTGAGTATTACATCTACCACAAAGATAACTCAAACCTAATAGCTAAAGGTTATGGAAAAAATTGATTAAGAAGTGGTCATTGAAACCACAAAAGAAATTTGAATGGGTTATATTTACCAATTAGAAGTATATACAAAAGTAGTCAAAGTTGACTTAAAGATTCAATTCAAAATGAGTGTTATGAAAAGAAAGTTTGAAAATCAAAAGCATAAGGCTTAGGTTTCTAATGTTGAAAACAAAGGTTGAATGTTTGCACAAAAAGGGTTTTGGCTTGGGTTAGAGTGGAGAGATGAAGAAGGAGGGCTAAGTCCTAAGGAAAACAAAAAGATGAGGGATGAGAAATGAAACCACACTAGGAGTTCCTCTCTTGAGATCATATTGATGATCCAAGTAGCTCCCATCCTTTGGAATAAGCAAGCACAAAGTATAAGCAATCAAACAAGACTCATAAGAGATCCTCAATGTGTCTTGTATCTTCCACTTGGATGAACCAGGTAATGATCCTCAAATTAAGCTCAAATGGAAACTCCTAGTTCAAGAGCACACACATCAAAAGTTCCATGGGGTAAAACACTCTCATAATCAGAGACCGGGGAAATAACAAACTAAAAGTGAGATTAAGACTCGAGCCTAATAGTTGTCATGCAATCAACATCCCTAAGTTGAGGTCTCTAACAAGAACTTAACTCACAAATAAACAAACATCACACACTATATCCATACAAGAGGCTCAAACAATGGGTGGGCTTTAGTCAAGAGGGGTCATGTCAACCTCGACAAACAAGACAAAGTGTAAAGGGTAATCTGTAGCTCTGAACCTCTAACATTGAACGTTAGGGTGAGCATATCAAAATGGTAATGAGGATGAGACCTCATGCTCTTAACCCTGGCCAGGGTGAGCTCATGACAAAGAAAGCGTGGGGATCAAGAAAGTGGGATCCTATTCCACTTGACAGACTCTGGACAAAGATTTGGGGCACATGTTCAGAAGCATCAACACGTAGTGCGAGCATAAAGAACGACACACTGAATAACAGGGGATTGGCTACTAATCCCTTTTATCCGTCAATTGCCTCTTCTCTTGGAGGTCTTATCAAATATAACACATGCCTCTTTGGAGGTCTTTGAGCATAATTTTAAACAAACACAAACAGAGCCTCTGAAGGAGGACATGCCAGCAAAATGCCTGCCAAAAAGGTGACCGGACTTCAGACTACATGAAGTAAGAAGCTAACTACCTGAGTGGTGTATCAACCACAATCCAATGCTCAAGCAAGAGATAAAGCAAGAAAGAAACTAAGGTACCTATACAAAGACTAAACAGTTAGTATTTCAGTCATAAAACCAACAGACAAACAGTGAAACCCTCTAATAGTTACACAATTCAGTGCATAAGTGCCCTAGCACTCAAATGAGCTCATGAGTTCACCACATCAAGTAAAACCCTACAAAATAACAATAGGTCAGTACTCAAATGCATTTGTATCTCACAAGATCAATGATGAGTATCGAAACCTAAAACACAAGACAAAGATAGTTTATGTGCATTTAAACAACACAACAAACACCAACAAACAAAGACATAAGAGATGATTTCAAAACCTAACCAAATGACCAAACCAGAACCCACCCTTCTACACATTACACATTCAAACACTCCACTAAATGTCCTCAAAAGGACCAGCATCAAATCAATATTCAAATGCCTCAAATTGCCTATGCCATGCAATGACTAAAAATAAGCACAAAATGAACTTCCAACTTAGAAAATTCATATCAAATCAGAAATGCATGCAATAACTTTGGGATTTTTTATACAAGTTTCTCATGCCATGGATGTTCAACATGCAAATGGTCAAATCCAGAATGATGCAAATGCTATGTGAACAAAAATGCACCAATTCAATGTCAAAAATGTGACACAAATTGTCACATTATTCTCTATGTGTCAAAAATGATGATAACATGTGAGAAAAAATCCAAACCAGTGACTAATAATTCATGTCATGTATGAATGTCATTTATGCAAAAAATTGGATCAGAAGGTTCAAAAATGAGGATTTCACAATGCATTGAATGCAATAGATCAATTTAGCACAATGTTCATTCAAAAACTCACAAATAAAAATCCAGACATCAACAATTCATGAATTCAGCACCATAAAAACGTAGACATCAATATAAAACCGTGAAAAAAATTTGGGACTCATTTGGATCATTTTTGCATTTTTTATGAATTTTCTTAAATAACCAAAATAATTGAATAATCAAATGAAAATGGAGGGAAACGAATTAATTTGAATAAAACCAGAAAAATCCACAACCATCAGATCTGGCGCGCGCTAAGATCAATGGTCCACATTTGAATGAATGAAACGCACCGTTTCACTTAAACCAGTCAGCATGCTACTCAGCGCTTCAACGCATGCGTGGCTCAGTCAAAGCAATCACATCCAATCAATCGTCCAAGCAAGCGCACACATGGAATACACAGTCAGACAAAACCCTAAACACGCTGACGCCGGAGCTACAACTCCGGTCGTCTTCTCCGGCGAGACGCACGGTGGCGCCGCCCAAAAAAATTCCAGAATCTTACAAGGCCTACACCATTCGAATCCTCTTTCAATGCTGAATCTAAATATGCTAATGGCTCATCCTAATTCTCCCTATGTTTTGCAGATCGAAGAGAAACATTTATGAGATCTAAACTTACAGTCCACATAACTTCCTCAATTCTTAGTCAATCTCAATTCTAAACATATGTACATGCTCTACTCATCAAGATCTACCATTCTATGATCTAAAAATAGCAAAAAGAGAGAATGAATTTTGAGTCACCTTGAAGTGAAGACCTCTGAAATCGTGTTCTCACAAGCTCATCAGCTCCAGATCACTTCCACTACACTTCCTTTGAAGCTTTATGCAAAAAGAATTGGATGAAACTCCTTGAATGCACCTCAATTTCCAAATCTGATCCACTTGATAATGCTCTTGAGCTGCTTAAATTCTTGATGAATTGCACCAAATGAATGATGATTCTTGATCAGTGAAGCATGAGGATCAAGATTATCCAATAATATTTGAGGCTTGTGTGAAGAAAAATGCAAATCGAAGAGAGAGAATTTTTGGAGAGTTTCTTGAATTTTGATCTGAAAAATTCTGTCATTGCAGTTATGATTAGGGTTTCTGTATTTATACTCCATGCTAATGACAATGCTAATCCTCTTTTCCATGTATTAATCATGATTAGTGAGTATTGAAGCAAATTTCAAAAATTCACATTAAGCTAGCATGGCCATAATGCACGTGTTCTTTCCCATGTTAAGGCTTTAATCCACTCAAAATTATCCAATGGTCATGCTTTGAAGAGTAATTTGCTTGCACCTTAAGCCAAAAATGAATGGTGAACATTTTCTTAAATTTGCACATGTGTGAAATAACGAATTCATGGTCATTATTCCTTTGCATAATTGGGCCAAATGATGTCAATTTCAGATGTCTTGAACATGAGAAGCATTTTGAAAAAAGAATGGACCAATTTGGAGCATTGCATCAAAAGTTATGCCATTTTGAATTTCCTTGCACACCTTGTGATCAAATGACCATAACTCCTCAACCATTCATCTTATGGACATGAATTAGGACTTTTTGGAAAGGGGAGACAAAGATATACAACTTTCATGTTCACCAAAAATCCATTTGAAACATCTTTGACATTGAAAAGTGAAGTTGAAGGTGGACCAAAAACTTGCCAAATTTGGAAACTTTGAATTATAGGTCACTTTCCATTTTTAGTAACTTTTGCCATGACCTTTGAATCTTCAAGATGGATGTTTAGAATGATGAATAGACCCCATTTGAACATGATTTAGGTGTCTCAACTCATTTCCCCACCTCATAGCCCTCAGTTGACTGCACAGTTGACTTTTGGTCCTTAGATGACCTTGAAATGTCTTGATTAACTTGAGCCTCTACCACTTGGTGAAATTGCTCAAAATGAAACCCTAGCTCATGTAAGCTCCTTATAATAATCATGTGATCCTCATACCAAGAAAATACCTCATCTCTTGCACAAAGAGATCTTCTTGAAGCTCTTGACCTGGTTGTAGCGGTGTATTCGTCACCATTGGAAATATTAACTAGATCCAAGGTAAATCATACAAAGATAGAGTCGCCACCGCACTTCTATTTATCCAAAGGAATGGCTAGACAGAGAACAAAAGCCTAAGAAGTTTTGCAAAGAAAACTAATAAAAGGTCAGAGATCTGGGTAAGGGGGTTAGTTATGCTATGGGAAGGTGTTAGGCACCCACAACATCCTAGGTACTCCTAGGGAGCCCTTTTCACAACTTGTTGTATCAGGTTATTGTTTATGAAAATATTTATTGTGCAAACATTGATTGAAGAGATGAGAAAAGATTGTACAAATTAGTTATTCTTATGTTTGAATGGATGAACCCATTGCCTACGTACCTTTTCATGAAAGATAAGGATCAAAACGCCGTAGTTCGGATAAAAGATTTCCAAAAAGTGAGTGGATTGATTTTAAACAAAAGCCCTAAGGTCTTTCATTATCAAATAGAGAACACTCGACCTGAGTCAACAATCCACCATGTGAGAATAGCTTCAACATACTAGAGGGGTTAACCCTGTTATCAGTATGGAAGACTTACGATTCGATCACTAAGGATGAGGTGAGATTTACATCAACCACTAAGATAATTCAGATCTATGGCTAATGCATGAAAACTTGATTAAGAAGTGGACAAGGGCCACAAAAGCAATTGAATGAGTTGAATTAACCAGTTAGAATTATTCACAAAACACAGTCAAAGTATGAGTTAAAGTTCAATTACAATGAGTATTTATGAAAGTGAAGTTTGAAAATCAAAGGCGTAAGGCCTAGGTTTCTAATTTGAAAAAAGAATCTGATGTTTGCACAATTTTTGGTTTTTTGGTTTAAAGATGAAAAAAATAGAATTGTTTAGCACAAAAGGGTTAAGGATAAGGGACAAGGCCACACATAGGAATTCCTTTCTCAAGATCATAGAAATGATCCAAGTAAGTTCCTTTGGAATCAGGCAACACAAGGCAAAAGCAAATAAGCAAGCTCAAAGGAGCAACAAAACTGGAAATGGATGGTCAATAAATGGTCTTACGTCAAACTCCACAAAGCAACATGATAGGAAACAGATGGCCAATCAATGGTCTTACATCTGACTCCACAAAAGAAAACAAGATAGGAAACAGATAGCCAATCATTGGTCTTACATCTGACTCCACAAAAGAAATAAAACAAGAAACGGAGTGCCAATAAATGGTCTTATATCCAGCTCCCCAAAAGGAACAGGAAACAGATAGCCAATCAATGGTCTTACATCTGACTCCTCAAACTAAGCAAGTAACAAATGCAAAAAATGATATATAAAACAATATGCAAAAGCAAACACAATCAATCACAGCAATCAATTAGCACACTCTATACACAAGCAAGAGGCTCAATCAAAGTTGGGCTTTAGTCAAGGGGTCATATCAACCTTGACAAACAAGCCAATATTGTTTATGGGTGTTCAGACTCTTAACCACTGACATTGACCGTCAGGGTGAGTAGATGAAATGGGAGATGAGGGTTAGACCTCATAGCTCTTAACCCTGGCCGGGGTGAGCTTGAATCAAAGAAGGTGTGGGAGTCCAGAATGAGGAACTCTATTCCACATGACTGACTCGATATACAATGATCTTGGGTGCTTATTCAAATGCAACAGCACATAGTGCGAGCATAATGAAAGACTCAACTGAATAGCAGGGGATTGATTGCAAATCCCTTCTATCTGCCAATTGCCTCTTCACTTAGGAGGTCTTAAGTCACATGCCTCAACAATGAGGTCTTTAGCACAAAAGTAAACAAACAAAGACATTGCCTCTTAAGGAGGACTTCAGCCAAATGCCTGCCAAACAGAAACGATAGGGCTTCCAGACTACATGGAGTTAGAGAGATTACCTAAGTGGTAAACCAACCACAAGCAAAGCAAAGCTCAGATAATGAGCAAAACGCTACTAAGGTACCTGTATGAAAAGCCAAACAATCAGTATTCACATTCAGACAACCAAACAATTAATAACAGTCAGACATTCCCAATATGTACAAAATGTAAGCCATAAGAGGCAAACACTCAAGTGAGTTAGCCACCCAAGGACCTACAACACAATCAAAATTAGTTAAACAAAGTAAATTGCATCTCAAGCAAGGAGATCACATCATCCATTAGAACTAATTTCTTGAACCTGAAAGGCAAAGCTCAAATTGTGAGTACAAACCCCTAGGGAAAAGCCTAGGGTCAAAGGCAAAACAAAAAGTCAAAACAGTAACCAATATTCAACATGAAGCTCATTTAATCAAGTAAGAACATGTCCTAAAAAGGACCAAGTCTAAAGCATCAAGCAAAGTCATCATATGAGCAAGATATGGCAAAGGCAATTACAAAGCACACAATTGGTCATCAAGAATGAAAATTCCATATTAAAACAGAAATGAATCAAACAATCATGAAAATTTTTATGTGCATACAACATGTTGAACACAATCATCATGCAAAAAATTGGAATCAGAAAAGCTCAATTGACCTAGGAATGAAAATGAACAAGATCAATATCAAATTGTGTGACACACATTGTCACACCATACATTCATGTACCTAAAACAGAGATGAAAAATTCTAAAAATGCACAACCAAGCCTCAAATATCATACAACATATTGGGAATCAGCATACCAAATTTCAAATCAATTGGCCAATGTATGAGCATTTCACAATAGAATTGGTACAACATGTCACATTTGCAATACATGTTCAAAGAAGCCAACACAATTAAAAATCCAGAAATGATAAAATCAAAAAATAAACACCACAAAATAATAGACATTCACATGATCATGTAGGAAAAAATTGGGAATTAATTCGATCAACATGCTATTTTTTATGATTTTTTAAATTTGGCATGAAATAATGAAATAAAATGTGAAGCATGAAAAGTGAAATGAAATGAATAAATGGAAACGGCATCATGGAGATTCGAACTCAGGACATGGCAATTAAAACAAGCGCTGAAAAACAATTAACGAAAACACAATGGCCACAGCCAAAATCGAACTAAGAACGAGAAGGTTGCAAGCGCTTCATATCAAAACGCCAGCGTTTAGGTAAAATGGAAGAAATAAGTGAAAACAAAATTTCCAAACGCAGGATCAAACACATAACGCCAAGGCTAATTGCGTTCAAACAGTGTATTTGAAACTCTGAACCAGGAAACCCTAGGTCCTGTGCAGGCGCGGCGGTTAGCGGTGGTTTCCACCGTCTTCTTCGTGAAGACGGTGGCGCTACAGTAACACGTGACAATTTTTTTTCCAGAATCATGCAAATCATATACCATTCGAAAGCTTGTTCCATGCACAATCCAAATCCAGGCTCAATTCATCATAATTCTTCCTAATCAATGCAAATCGAAGAAAAACATTTTGATCTATAAAACTTCTACCAAGAATAACTCATGCAATACTTCACCATTCCAAATTCTAAAAGCATCAGTGTGATCAGCATGAAAAGCTCTACCTAAACATGGCAATGGAATGAAGAATTAAAAGGTTCGAAATCAAACCTTCTTGAAGAGCAGTGAGTGAAATCAGCGTGTTCAAGGCTTCAATTGATCCAGATCCAATCCTGAGATGATGACTTGAAGTTTGATGCAATAATTGAGGCTTGGCACGACCTAGATCTAGCTCAAATGGAAGTTTCCATCTTCATGTTCTTGAGCTTGCACAGCTTGATTTCTGCTCGAATTCTTCAAATCAAAGCTTGACCCATACTCAATGAAGCTCACTGATCATGATTCTCCAATAAAATCAAGGTGTTATGTGAAAGAAATTGAAATTTGAGATGAGAGAAAAAATGGAGGGAAAGCAAAATTTGAGATCTAGAATGTGATTGTTATCAAAATTCTGTTAGGATTAAGGCTTTATACTATGTGTTAATCACTCTGAAAAATTAATTAAGCAATGGTTAGTGAAAAATTAGTGAGAATGAGGTGCATGGAAAAATTAGCAAAAACACCCTTGCATGGTGAATGAGCACGTGAACAGTGCTATATGGAGGTGTAGGATCACTTAAAATCATCTCTTGCACATGTTGGAATTGGAATTTTGTTCATATGATGCACCAAATTTGAATTTGGTATTTTCCCTCCAAAATGTTCATGAATGAGCAAATGGTCATGTGATGAAATTTCATGCAATGCAATGAATGATTTGGAAAATATATGTCATGAGGAGCATTATGCAAAAAGAGGCACTCAATTTGGAGCTTTGGATCAAAAGTTATGGCTTGTTGAAGTTTCATGTACACATTGCAATCATTGGATCATAACTCCTCAACCATTCATCAGATGCTCATGACCTTGGACTTTTTGGAAATGACAGAGAGAGATCTTCAACTTTCATGTTGGACAAAAATTCATTTGAAGCTTTTTTGATGTTGGAAAGTCAAGTTGAATTTGGTCCAAAAACTTGCCATTTTTGGAAACTTGAAATTATAGGTCACTTTCCATTTTGGGAAACTTTTGCACTGGCTTCAAATTCTTCAATATAGATGTTTGACATGATGAATAAGCCTTGTATGAACATGAATGGAATGAAGAAATTCAATTCTCACACTCAAAGCCCTCAGTTGACTTTTAGTTGACTTGCATTGGTCCTTAGATGACCTGACAATGCCTGATGAATTTGAACTTCAACCACTCGGGGAATTTGCTCCAAAATGAACCTCTAGCTCATATAAGCTCAAGATAATGACATGTGGTCCTCATACCAAGAAAATACCATCACCTCCTGTACAAAGGAAAACCTTGAATTGCCTGGCTTGATGACTGCTTAGACTGCAAAACAAATGTTAGATGACATATTTTTGGTGCTTTTGGTTAGTGATTAAACAAGAAAAGCAATGATATACAATGCAAGCAATTCCTGGTGATCCAAAACCACTCACAAGGATATCCCACCCACAAGGAAGGAAATCAAGATGCTCAAAGATCCTTGAGGCTACGTAATGCTATGATATGATGCCATGAGGGATCTTATGGACAAAATTGGGGTCTTACACTGGTGATTGCTTAAGCTACAAACAAAAGATGTTAATGACATATTTTTGTGCTTTTGGTTAGTAAATAAAACAAGAAAAGCAATAATATACAATTCAAGCATGCTTGGTGATCTCAAACCACTCACAAGAGATCCCTACCCACAGGGAAAGGGAGCCAAGATGCTCAATGATCCTTGAGGCTATGCAATGCAATGTCATGATGCCATGAGGGATCTTAGGGACAAAATTGGGGTCTTACAGATGCCCCTATTTAAGGTCATTCTAGCCGGAGAAGTGAAGGTAAAAATCTTCGTCTCGACGAGGTAGAATGAGCTTAAATAATAATAAAGAGATAAATTTTGGTCCCTAAGAGACCTCATGATGAAAATGTATGTATGCAAAAGGGTAGTACTCTTTGGAGATATGTGTCCACAAAGAAGAAAAGAAATCCGGAGAAACCGACAATCCATATGAGTAATTCACTCCATGGGACAGAGCCTCTAGGACTCTTATGGGGATAGAAAAGGAGATAAATTGCGCGAGCAGGTCACGACTTGAAACTTGGGGAACAGAATCCCAAAGGGAGTAAACCCAATGGAAGGACATCGAGCTGACTCGAAGGTGCATGTGTTGGGGAATATGCCAACACAACAAAAGGCGATCCACAACAGATACCTCGCTGGGGATGTCTAAAAAGACTCTCCTGGGGAAGCATCGGGATGAGGTGTTACCGGTTACTGGGTAACAAGCTCAATGAGACATGAGATCTGAGCACCGGTATAAGGGTGAGAGAACAACAAGCTCGAGAAGAATGAATATCTAAGACTGGTATAAGGGTGAGAGATATCAATCAACCAAATCATCTGAGGAAGACCTAAGAGGTATATCTCAACTCAGGAAAATCTGACTCCACAGGGGACCAAAGTCATAATAGGGAGCAGAAGGAAGGAACGCCAGGGATACCGGTTACTAGGCATATAATAGGTGACCAACCAAAGCATGAATTGGGGAATATTCCCAAAACACTCATCATCCAAAAAGAGGGCAGAACGCAAACTCGATTATGGGATGGACATTCGATTCCAAAACAGGGATACGAATCTTACTCGACTAGATAAGAACAAAAGGCTTCGACCAAAGAGTGCATGAGATATATTATCTATTACCGTCGGAACATAGATAATATACTCGCATGGAAGATTATCCACAACCGTTTACTGGGTTAATAAAGGATAAATCGACCGACAGAGAAAGGCCTCGGGATACTAAAACTAGGTATATAATGATGACCAAACAAGGGGAGCAACAAACATCACTGGCAGACGGTAAATGAAAGAGGACCCGCTGGGGATAAAATTGCTTAATCAGAGCAATTATCCAAAAGAAGGAGGGAATATCAATACCGAATATTGGATAATGATAACCGTCAAAGAGGGAATTACATCTACCGGATACTGGGTAGAAAACCACGGAAGAGTAACTGTCATCAACTAGGATGAACAACAATGGTTAACTCTGCAAAGGGGGGAAAATAGGGTTTACAACTACCGGTATAAGGGTAGAAAACCACAAACTCTGCTGAGGATAAGGTGAATAATTATTGATTACTGAGCGATTATTCAGTTACCACAGGGAAACACCAAAGACAGTCGCAAGAGGCCAATTTAGGATCAAACCAAAAAGGCAAACTGAATCGAGACTCATCCTAATGAGGATATAACTCAATATGGGGAACCCATCCCAATATATGTGTTGGGAGGAAGTGGAAACAACCGTCGTCCACGAGGATATAACTCAGTGGGGAATATGGCAGGAAAGATAAAACACTTTCTACTTAAAGGGGCTGACTCTATATTGAGGGATCAGACATCGACATCTGCTTGGGAAATGTATTACCAACTAGCAGAGGATAACAAACAATAGATATATGGCAAAAAATGCAATATGAATATCCAAATGTTTGAAGGTTATATGCACAAATGCGTGATTTATGTATGATGAATGCTGACAAACAGACATTCTAACACAAACAGCTCCAAAGGAAAAGGCACACAGCCGTCCGGTACTACATCTCAAGGGAGGAAGCCCAAAATTCCAATGGAGAGTATCCAATCTTCCGGGGAATCAGAGATACCAGGAAATCACAAAATCTCTGGGGGATGAATCATCAGTCAATCCGGCTGGGGGAAAAAAGTTCATTGCACAGGTAGAAACTGCTACAAAAGCAAGTCTACTAGGGAATCCATCTAAGGGATATAGGAGGAATCTGGTGATCCGACACGAAGTACCAAACTCACCAAGGAGATCACACTTGCTGAGGAGAAAAGATCGCTCTTCCGCTGAAGGGGAGAGTGGTGAACATCTCATCAAGCATACCACTCGGGGATGAACCATAAAAGGGGCTCTGGAGGAAGAAGATATAGTCATTCCAGGGATATGAACAAATGTCTTTCCCTGTTGGGGATCATACCACCCTTGGGAGAGCACTGAGGATCTCCTAAGTATCCTTTATCATTGTGAATGTTCACTTTGTTTAAAAAACAAGTTATGAAAAATTCATTTATTTAAAATAATGATATCCTCTCAATTAAAAGTATGCAAAACATTTGTTGAAACAGAAACAAATAAGAGTGCAAATAATTGGATAAAAGGCTCAAATTCGTTTGATGGAATGGTAGCCTGCAAATGGCAAGACCCCATAGATCTTTACAAGTTTGAAATTGGTGATATATATTGGAAAAGGGCTACATTGAACATGATGACCATTTCTCCACCAATTTTGAATTCGATGTATTCGAAGCTTTGGTTGACGATGAATGAACAAAAATCTCTGACGGATGACAGTTGTAGAACACAGTCTTGTCAGGATGCAATTACTTGCCAAATCCCTAATCTTTGCCTAGATTGCCCTAGGATGAGGTACTCAATCTAGCGGGATGCATATATTGATTTTTTGTGTCTCTAACTTTTGCCGGGATCGCCCTTTCGGGTTTTCAATCCACCGAGACGCTCATTTTTGCCTAAGCTTCCCTTTCGGGTTTTCAACTTAGCGAGCTATTCTATTTTTATTTTTTAGGCGAAGTATTTCTTGACTGCATCTGAATTCACAGGACGAGTGAAATCCTCCCCATCCATAGTTGTAAATATCAAAGCATCGCCTGAAAAGGCTCTCTTAACAACATATGGACCTTCATAGTTTGGAGTCCACTTGCCCCTGGAATTGGGCGCGAAAGACAAGACTTTCTTGAGCACGAGGTCACCTTCTCGGAACACACGAGGCTTGACCTTCTTATAAAAAGACTTCTGCATTCTCTGTTGATACAACTGACCATGGCACATGGCAGTCAATCTCTTCTCTTCTATCAAATTCAGCTGGTCATAACGACTCTGAACCCATTCAGCATCAGTCAACTTGGCCTCCATCAAGACTCTCATTGATGGATCTCCATATCTACTAGGAGTACAACCTCCATGCCATAAACAAGAGAGAAAAGGGTTGGCCCTGTTGAAGTACGGACAAATGTACGATATCCATGCAAAGCAAATGGCAGCATCTCATGCCAATCTTTGTACGTGACAACCATCTTCTGGATAATGTTCTTGATATTCTTGTTAGCAGCTTCAACAGCCCCATTCATCTTGGGTCTATAAGGAGAAGAATTATGGTGTGCAATCTTGAACTCACTACACAACTCTTCCATCATCTTGTTATTCAAGTTAGATCCATTATCAGTAATGATCTTATCCGGCACACCATAACGGCATATGAGTTGATTCTTGATAAACTTCACGACCACTTGCCTGGTCACACTTGAATATGATGCCGCTTCAACCCACTTGGTGAAGTAGTCAATGGCTACGAGAATAAATCTGTGTCCGTTGGACGCTTTCGGCTCTATCATGCCAATCATGTCAATTCCCCACATAGAGAAAGGCCATGGTGATAAAATCAAATTCAGAAGTGTCTGGGGAATATGAATCTTATCCGCATAAATCTGACACTTATGGCATTTCTTCACATATTTGCAGCAGTCAGACTCCATTGTCAGCCAATAGTAGCCTGCCCTCAACATCTTTCTAGCCATGGCATGTCCATTGGAATGTGTACCAAATGAACCTTCATGGACCTCAGTCATCAACAAGTCTGCTTCGTGTCTATCCACGCATCTGAGCAGAACCATGTCAAAAATTTTCTTCTAAAGTACTTCTCCATTAAGGTAGAAACTGCCTGACAATCTTCTTAAAGTTTTCCTATCTTTCACAGATGCCCCAGGCGGATAAATCTAGCTCTGAAGGAAACACTTGATGTCATAATACCATGGTTTATCATCCTTCACTTCTTCAACTGCAAATACATGAGCTGGTCTATCCAAGCGCATCAAGGTGATATTGGGAACTTCATTCCAATATTTAACCACAATCATTGAGGCAAGCGTAGCAAGAGCGTCTGCCATCCCATTCTCATCTCGAGGAATATGATGGAAGTAAACTTCAGTAAAGAAAGTTGAAATCCTCCTCGCATAATCCCTATATGGAATAAGACCAGGATGATTCGTTTCCCATTCACCCTTAATCTGATTGACAACGAGGGCCGAATCACCATAAACATCAAAATGCTTGATCCTTAGATCAATACATTCTTCCAATCCCATAATACAGGCCTCATTATCAGCCATATTATTCGTGCATTTGAAAGTTAGCCTTGCTGTAAAAGGAATATGTGTGCCCTGAGGAGTAATGATTACTGCCCCAATACCATTTCCGTACTGATTTACAGCGCCTTCGAACACCATACTCCATCTGGAACCAGGCTCTGGCCCTTCGTCGAGTGTAGGTTCATCACAATCTTTCATTTTCAAATACAGAATCTCCTCATCTGGGAAGTCATACTGAACTGACTGATAATCCTCGATCGGCTGGTGTGCCAAGTGGTCAGCCAAGATACTACCTTTAATAGCCTTCTGAGCTCGATACTCAATATCATACTCAGATAACAACATCTGCCAACGGGCAATCCTCCCGGTTAAAGCAGGCTTCTCAAATATATACTTGATTGGATCCATTTTTGATATCAACCAAGTTGTATGATTTATCATATACTGGCATAAATGCTTAGCGGCCCAAGCCAAAGCACAGCATGTCTTTTCAAGCATTGAGTATCGAGACTCACAATCAGTGAACTTCTTACTCAGGTAGTAAATAGCATAATCTTTCTTCCTGGATTTGTCTTGTTGACCCAGTACACAACCCATCGAGTATTCAAGAACTGTCAGATACATGATCAAAGGTCTTCCTTCTACAGGCGAAGACAGTATTGGAGGTTCAGACAGATACTCTTTGATACTATCGAAAGCTTTCTGGCAATCCTCGGTCCAATCATGGGACTGATCTTTCCTGCGGAGCTTGAATATCGGCGCACATGTGGCAGTCATGTGGGATATGAAGCTGGAAATATAGTTCAAGCGACCAAGAAAACCTCGGACTCGCTTCTCAGTTTTGGGCGCAGGCATCTCTTGTATTGCGTTGACCTTTGCAGGATCAACCTCAATACCTCTTTCGCTGACAATATAGCCCAATAACTTGCCAGAACGGACTCCAAATGTACACTTGTTGGGATTCAGACGAAGCTTATACTTCCTCAAACGCTGAAAAAGCTTCAACAAGTGCTCTACATGTTCCACTTCCGTTCTCGACTTAGCAATCATATCATCAACATATACCTCAATATCCTTGTGCATCATATCATGGAACAAGGTAGTCATAGCTCGTTGATACGTGGCTCCGACGTTCTTCAAACCGAAGGGCATCACTCGATAACAGAATGTTCCCCAAGGTGTGATGAATGTTGTCTTCTCCATATCCTCGGGTGCCATTTTAATCTGGTTATATCCGGAAAATCCATCCATAAATAAGAAGACATTGAATTTAGTTGTATTGTCTACCAACATATCAATATGTGGTAGAGGGAAATCATCTTTCGGACTAGCTTTATTCAAGTCTCTATAGTCCACACACATTCGGACTTTTCCATCTTTCTTAGGCATGGGCACAATATTGGCCACCCATTGAGGATATGTAGAAGTCACCAGAAACCCCGCATCAATTTGCTTCTGAACTTCTTCTTTGATCTTCACTGCCATATCAGGATGAGTTCATCTGAGCTTCTGTTTCACAGGCACGCACTCAGGTTTCAATGGTAGGAAATGTTGCACAATATCTGTATCTAGACCCGGTATGTCTTCATATGACCAAGCAAAGATATCGACATATTCTCGTAGCAATTTAATCAACCCCTTCTTAACAAATTCTTCCAGGAGTGCCCCAATCTTTACCTCTTGAATGCCGTCTTCAGACCCCAAGTTGACTGTTTCCAGATTCTCAAGATGCGGCTGAATGATCTTCTCTTCATGCTCAAGTAGATGGGTAAGCTCGTCAGGAATCTCTTCAACATCATCTTCCTCTGCCTCAAATACAGGGATTTCAAAATTGGGAGATGGTGTCGGATCATTATGTTCAATGGGTTTGATCAACCTGCATAATGATTTTGGATATGAAAAGCTTTTAGAAATCAAACAAGGCAAATCATTATGCAGATGAAAAGATTGATTTTATTCTATTTTTAGGGTTTAATGTGATCACCAATTTCATGCAAAAAGCAAAAAGGGAAAATAATTGGAAAAACAAACATTTAACATGAATTTATTGAATGAAAATATCATTGTATTTATGTTGCCAACAATGTCATCACTTCTCCTTTTGGCATGGGAGAAGGGTTTTTAAACAAAGTGATCATTACGTTGACTTGTGGATGACTGTAGGAACATCAACAGCGACCCAATTGTTGCAGACCCCTCCAGGGATGATGAAATTGTCAGAGTCCTCTATATCTTCTTCCAAGACAGCAGCAACTTCTTTCTCCTGACCGGTGTGGATAAAACCTCCACTCTTGAACAACCCTTTCTCATTGAAAACCCCAGAAGAAAAGCCTATGCCAGCCCAAGACTTATTGTCTTCCAGCTCAATCATTTTTCCTAAACCAGCAATTGCACCACACTCAATGGCCAATTTCGCATCTTTATAGGAAGTAAATGAAGGACTTCTCTTCTCAACAGGCTCAACTATAGATAAAGCTTGGAAAGGAGTTCCAACTTCATCCTCAACATCTATGTACGAGAAGGAAGACAAGTGGCTAACCAGGAGAGCCTTTTCTCCCCCTACCACTACCAGTTTCTTATTCTTCACAAATTTCAGCTTCTGGTGTAGGGTGGATGTCACGGCGCCCGCCTCGTGAATCCATGGTCTGCCTAAGAGACAGCTGTACGATGGGTGAATATCCATAACCTGGAAGGTAATTTGGAAATCACTTGGTCCAATCTTGTTTGGGAGATCAACTTCCCCAATCACAGTCTTACGCGACCCATCAAAAGCTTTCACGATGATCCATCAGTCTTGAAGAGTTGGCTCTAGTGTAGTACCGGTGAGTCAGCTTGTCTTCAAAATAAATGAAGAACACAGAATTAGACCACAGGACCAGAAGCCGGGAACAAAACCTGCTTATGCATATGATGCATGCAATGCTTGTGCACATGATTTGTTTTTATTTTAAAGGAACTCTAGGGTTTTATTTGCAAATTTTGGAAATATTAACTGTTTATCACATATGGAAATATCTCATCAAATAATATCAGAAGTACATCATTGTCAATCGTATAAAAGAGGAAAGGAAAATAATCATCCTATGGATCCCTAGAAACAATCATCTAAAGCTCGGGACACAGGAAGATAGGATGCGTGAAGCCTCTTCACCTCCTTCTCGTAAGCTGCCTCCATATCTGCCTTTTCCTTGGCGAGTCGGTCATACTTCCTCTTCCAAAACTTGGAAGACTGGGGAAGTAGAGAAGTCCATGCATCATTAGGATCATCAATAACCTGATGCTCGAGGAACTCGATCAAAGCATATTTCTCCTTAATCTGCTGAAGCAACTCTTCCCTTTCACGGATCCAGGCACATGATAGGTCTTCGTCTCTCAACTCCTCTACTCCTTGGTTAGGGAGGGTTGAAGGTCCATCCACAACCAAAGGTGTAGATCTCGGATATTCGTAAGGCATGAGATACTCAGATGCTCTATTCCTTACCCAAGCAGTATAAGGCTCCAAAGCGATGCAATTCTTAGGACCCAACTCCTTCCTTCCTTTCTTATGAACCTTGCGCCAAGCGCGAACCATTCTGCCCTTCAAGCCTTGGGGATCTTTACCCTCCTGAAAGAACACACCCTCTAACAGAATGTTATTAGGTTTATCCTTTAGGGGGAACCCAAGCTGACGACGTGCTAAAACAGGATTGTAGTTGATCCCACCACATGTACCAAGAAGAGGTACATTGGAGAATTCACCACAAGAGTCAATAATCTGCACACGATCATACACACGGTTATACCAAGAGATATCATCATTAATGAGAGACACGAGTCTCGTGGACCACCGTAGACATCCCTTGTTCTCCTTGAAGGCGACCGTCTGAGGTAAGTGAGAAATAAACCACTTATAAAACAGAGGCAAACAACACACAATGGCACCACCACCCTTTGCATTCCTCATATGCAAAGAGAAATAGGTATCACCCAACAGAGTCGGAACGGGATTAAGAGCGGAAAAGATCCTAATAGCGTTCACATCCATAAACTTGTCGATGTTGGGGAACAAAACCAACCCATAGATGAGAAGTACAAATATGGCTTCAAAGGCATCCTCACTCATGGCCTTCCCATAAACAGTAGCTTGAGCAATGAAGAACTCAGAAGGGAGACCTTGAATTCCACCTTTGGTAGTCATATGAGCACCAACTAGAGATTCATCTATGTGCAACAGGTCAGCTATCTCTTGAGAAGTAGGAATACTCTCCAACCCACTGAACGACAACTGATCCAGGATAGGTATACCCACAAGATAAGCATACTCCTCAAGGGTAGGCAAAAGCTGGAAGTCCGGAAACGTGAAGCAACGGTACAAGGGATCATAAAACTGCACCAATACACTCATCAACCCTTCATCCACCTGAGTAGTCAGAAGAGGAAGAAGCTTCCCAAAGCGAGCCTTGAAACCCAAGGGATCTAATACATAGGATGTCAGATTCCTTAACTCTTTCAAATCTGGCTGTCTGAAGCTGTACTTCTTTGTATTCCTTCTTTGTCTTTCCATGTCTGAAAATTTTGCAAATAAACCCCTTAAGTTCCTTGAAAATTTCTTTTATTATTGATGATATGGATGCAAATGGGTGCATGAATGCATGAATGCAACAATCTCACTCAAGGATCACGCAAAGCACACCAAACAAAGGTCATGCGATGGATCATATTATCCTTAATATCAATCATCCATTTTGGTGGATTATGGTTTACACCTTATCAACACCCAAGTTCCATTGATATTAAGGATACATGAACAGATCAACCATGAATCAAGAGTTTGTTGCAAGTCACGAGCATGGGGTTTAGGTTAAGAACCACCCAAAGGGAATGTACTAGGGTTTAAACCTGCCAAACATGTTCTACAAGAGGTTCCCATAGTCATCATCCCATCTTTCGGATATTATCGGAGAAATGACTACTCGTATTCCAAAAATATTCTCAAGAGAGACTCTTATGAGTGTAGTATCGCGTAATAATCGTATCAAATCCTAAAAATAGGCCAAGATGGGCTTGGTAAACTAAGGTCCTTGGCTTCTAAGGTCTATATTGGAAAGAGTAATGTCTAACCACAACTTACTTGTGTGACATTATTAATCCCAACATGACCTCCACCAAGTGAATGGACTTGCAAGTCAACTTGCTAAGGAATAACTCCACACAAGTCAACAAGACTACGCCATTCCCCTATCATAAGAGCACTCGAGTCCGGGTATAGAACTCATCTCACAAAGATCACCAAGCATACAAGGAATTAATATCAAGCAAATCAATCATTAGATACAATACAGTAATCCCAAATTGCACAAAAATATGTCACAAAACAATATAATACGACAAGCTTGAAAAGATGGCAAAACCCACTAGGTTTTCCCCAACAGAGTCGCCACTTTTCTGTAGCGGGGTATTCGTTACCATTGGAGATATTGACTAAATCCAAGGTAAATCATACAAAGTCGAGTCGCCACCGCACTTCTATTTATCCAAAGGAATGGTTAGAAAGCGAACAAAAACCTAATAGTTTTAAGAAAAACTAGTAAAAGAAACAAAGATCTGGGTAAGGGGGTTGGTTATGCAATGGGAAGGTGTTAGGCACCCAAAACATCCTAGGTACTCCTAGGGAGCCCTTTTCACACTTGTTGCAAAGGTTATTGTTTTGTGAAATTTTTATTTGTGCAAACATGATTGAAGAGATGAGAAGAGAATGTACAAGTTATTTACATTTTGTGTTTGGATGGATAAACCCATTGCCTACGTACCCTCTTATAAAAAGATTAGGATCAAAACCTCGTAGTTCGGGGTAAAAATCTCAAAACAAATTGGTGAATTGATTGGTCCAAAAGCCTTAAGGTCTTTTGTTGTCAAAGGGAGAAAACTCAACCTAAAACCACAAGTCCATCATGTGAGGATAGCTTCAACATGCTAGTGAGGGGTTAACCCTATAATAAGCATGGAAGGCTCATTGTCCATCACTAAGGACAAAGGTGAGTATTACATCTACCACAAAGATAACTCAAACCTAATAGCTAAAGGTTATGGAAAAGTTTGATTAAGAAATGGTCATTGAAACCACAAAAGAAATTTGAATGGTTTATATTTACCAATTAGAAGTATACACAAAATTAGTCAAAGTTGACTTAAAGATTCAATTCAAAATGAGTGTTACGAAAAGAAAGTTTGAAAATCAAAAGCATAAGGCTTAGGTTTCTAATGTTGAAAACAAAGGTTGACTGTTTGCACAAAAAGGGTTTTGGCTTGGGTTAGAGTGGAGAGATGAAGAAGGAGGGCTAAGTCCTAAGGAAAACAAAAAGATGAGGGATGAGAAATGAAACCACACTAGGAGTTCCTCTATTGAGATCATATTGATGATCCATGTATCTCCCATCCTTTGGAATAAGCAAGCACAAAGTATAAGCAATCAAACAAGTCTCATAAGAGATCCTCAATGTGTCTTGTATTTTCCACTTGGATGAACATGGTAATGATCCTCCAATTAAGCTCAAATGGAAACTCCTAGTTCAAGAGCACACACATCAAAAGTTCCATGGGGTAAAACACTCTCATAACCAGAGACCAGGGAAATAACAAACTAAAAGGGAGATTAAGACTCGAGCCTAATAGTTGTCATGCAATCAACATCCCTAAGTTGAGGTCTCTAACAAGAACTTAACTCACAAATAAACAAACATCACACACTATATCCACACAAGAGGCTCAAACAATGGGTGGGCTTTAGTCAAGAGGGGTCATGTCAACCTCGACAAACAAGCCAAACTGTAAAGGGTAATCTGTAGCTCTTAACCTCTAACATTGAACGTTAGGGTGAGCAGATCAAAATGGTAATGAGGATGAGACCTCATGCTCTTAATCCTGGCCAGGGTGAGCTCATGACAAAGAAAGCGTGGGGATCTAGAAAGTGGGATCCTATTCCACTTGACAGACTCTGGACAAAGATCTGGGGCACATGTTCAGAAGCATCAGCACATAGTGCGAGCATAAAGAACGACACACTGAATAACGGGGGATTGGCTACTAATCCCTTTTATCCGTCAATTGCCTCTTCTCTTGGAGGTCTTATCAAATATAACACATGCCTCTTTGGAGGTCTTTGAGCATAATTTTAAACAAACACAAACAGAGCCTCTGAAGGAGGACTTGCCAGCAAAATGTCTGCCAAAAAGGTGACAGGACTTCAGACTACATGAAGTAAGAAGCTAACTACCTGAGTGGTGTATCAACCATAATCCAGTGCTCAAGCAAGAGCTAAAGCAGGCAAGCAACTAAGGTACCTGTACAAAGACTAAACAGTTAGTATTTCAGTCATAAAACCAGCAGACAAACAGCGAAACCCTCTAACAGTTACACAATTCAGTGCATAAGTGCCCTAGCACTCAAATGAGCTCATGAGTTCACCATATCAATTAAAACTCTACAAAACAACAACAGGTCAGTACTCAAATGCATTTGTATCTCACAAGATCAATGATGAGTATCCAAACCTGAAACACAAGACAAAGTTAGTTTATGTGCATTTAAACAACACAACAAACACCAACAAACAAAGACATAAGAGATGAATTCAAACCGTAACCAAATGACCAATTCAGAACCCACCCTTCTACATATTACACATTCAAACACTCCACTAAATTTCCTCAAAAGGACCAGCATCAAATCAATAATCAAATGCCTCAAATTGCCTATGCCATGCAATGACCAAAAATATGCACAAAATGAACTTCCAACTTAGAAAATTCATATCAAATCGGAAATGCATGCAATGACTTTGGGATTTTTTGTACAAGTTTCTCATGCCATGGACATTCAACATGCAAAAGGTCAAATCCAGAATGATGTAAATGCTATGTGAACAAAAATGCACCAATTCAATGTCAAAAATGTGACATAAATTGTCACATTATTCTCTATGTGTCAAAAATGATGATAACATGTGAGAAAAAATCCAAACCAGTGACCAATAATTCATCTCATGTATGAATGTCATTTATGCAAAAAATTGGATCAGAAGGTTCAAAAATGAGGATTTCACAATCCATTGAATGCAATTGATCAATTTAGCACAATGTTCATTCAAAATATCACAAATAAAAATCCAGACATCAACATTTCATGAATTCAGCACCATAAAAAAGTAGACATGAATACAAAACCATGAAAAAAATTGGGACTCATTTGGGTCATTTTTGCATTTTTTATGAATTTTCTAAAATAACCAAAATAATTGAATAATCAAATGAAAATGGAGGGAAACGAATTAATTTGAATAAAGCCAGAAAAATCCACAACCATCAGATCTGGCGCGCGCTAAGATCAATGGTCCACATTTGAATGAATGAAACGCACCGTTTCACTTAAACCAGTCAGCATGCCATTCAGCGTTTCAACGCAAGCGTGGCTCAGTCAAAGCAATCACATCCAATCAATTGTCCAAGCAAGCGCACACATGGAATACACAGTCAGACAAAACCCTAAACACGCAGACGCCGGAGCTACAACTCCGGTCATCTTCTCCGGCGAGATGCACGGTGGCGCCGCCCAAAAAAATTCCAGAATCTCACAAGGCCTACACCATTCGAATCCTATTTCAATGCTGAATCCAAATATGCTAATGGATCATCCTAATTCTCCCTATGTTTTGCAGATCCAAGAGAAACATTTATGAGATCTAAACTTACAGTACACATAACTTCCTCAATTCTCAGTCAATCTCAATTCTAAACATATGTACATGCTCTACTCATCAAGATCTACCATTCTATGATCTAAAAACAACAAAAAGAGAGAATGAATTTTGAGTCACCTTGAAGTGAATACCTCTGAAATCGTGTTCTCACAAGCTCATCAGCTCCAGATCACTTCCACTACACTTCCTTTGAAGCTTTATGCAAAAGAATTGGATGAAACTCCTTGAATGCACCTCAATTTCCAAATCCGATCCACTTGATAATGCTCTTGAACTGCTTGAATTCTTGATGAATTGCACCAAATGAATGATGATTCTTGATCAGTGAAGCATGAGGATCAAGAATATCCAATAATATTTGAGGCTTGTGTGAAGAAAAATGCAAATCGAAGAGAGAGAATTTTTGGAGAGTTTCTTGAATTTTGATCTGAAAAGTTCTGTCATTGCAGTTATGATTAGGGTTTCTGTATTTATACTCCATGCTAATGACAATGCTAATCCTCTTTTCCATGTATTAATCATGATTAGTGAGTATTGAAGCAAATTGCAAAAATGCACATTCAGCTAGCATGGCCATAATGCACGTGTTCTTTCCCATGTTAAGGCTTTAATCCACTCAAAATTATCCAATGGTCATGCTTTGAAGAGTAATTTGCTTGCACCTTAAGCCAAAAATGAATGGTGAAAATTTTCTTCAATTTGCACATGTGTGAAATAATGAATTCATGATCATGATTCCTTTGCATAATTGGGACAAATTATGTCAATTTGTTATGTCTTGAACATGAGAAGCATTTTGCAAAAAGAATGGACCAATTTGGAGCATTGCATCAAAAGTTATGCCATTTTGAATTTCCATGCACACCTTGTGATCAAATGACCATAACTCCTTAACCATTCATCATATGGACATGAATTAGGACTTTTTGACAAGGGGAGACAAAGATCTACAACTTTCATGTTCACCAAAAATCCATTGGAAACATCTTTGACATTGAAAAGTCAAGTTGAAGGTGGACCAAAAACTTGCCAAATTTGGAAACTTTGAATTATAGGTCACTTTCCATTTTTAGTAACTTTTACCATTACCTTTGAATCTTTAAGATGGATGTTTAGAATGATGAATAGACCCCATTTGAACATGATTGAGGTGTCTCAACTCATTTCCCCACCTCATAGCCCTCAGTTGACTGCACAGTTGACTTTTGGTCCTCATATGACCTTGAAATGTCTTGATTAACTTGAGCCTCTACCACTTGGTGAAATTGCTCAAAATGAAACCCTAGCTCATGCAAGCTCCTTATAATAATCATGTGATCCTCATACCAAGAAAATACCTCATCTCTTGCACAAAGAAATCTTCTTGAAGCTCTTGACCTGGTGATTGCTTAAGCTACAAACAAATGTTAGTGACATATTTTTGTGCTTTTGGTTAGTAAATAAAACAAGAAAAGCCATGATATACAATTCAAGCATGCTTGGTGATCTCAAACCACTCACAAGAGATCCCTACCCATAGGGAAAGGGAGCCAAGATGCTCAATGATCCTTGAGGCTATGCAATGCAATGTTATGATGCCATGATGGATCTTAGGGACAAAATTGGGGTCTTACAGATATCAAGGGCTACTTGTTGAAGGCCAATGTTTTCCCCGGTTGTGTGGATTGTGCTACCCAGAATAAAGGTTGTTTGAAGCTACTGCAAGGTATCCAGGCCTTGCTCGACGAAGGTACCCTCCAAGCTGAAGACCTATCGACCCAAAGGTCTGTTGAAGGGGTTGTTGAAGAGGCGTTTGAGAATGCTGGCCAGGTCTCCGCGGTCAATAATGAAGATGGGGATAGCGATTGTGACATTGATAATTGGGTACGTCCGAGGATCCCGGGTGAAGTCATCAACAACTGGTCTTCTGAAGAGATTATCCAAGTCACTCTTCTTGAAGAGTAATTTTCTTTGTTTATTCATGCATATCCAAGTCTTACGTTCCGCCCAGGACTTAACGACTCATTGTAGGGCTCATCTATGTGGATACTTGCATCTTTTATCATAAATAACGGACGTCTTTTTGCATTCAAATATTTTGTTCACTGTCTTTCTATTTTTGTAGTTTTCAAAAATCAAAAAATATTTGGCAATCTTTTGTTTAGTTTTTACTCCTTTTTCACACTCATAAAGCACATACCATCACTCATGCAGATGCACATCACCGGATCCTATTGATAACCGTTCTGCTATGGCTCACTTCGACTTTGAAAATCCAATCTTTCAAGCTGAAGAAGAGGGTGATGAAGACTGTGAACTCCCTGAAGAACTTGTCAGGTTATTAAAACAGGAGGAAAGGATCATTCAACCGCATCAAGAGTCTACTGAAGTGATTAATCGTGGCACCGAGGACGTCAAGAAGGAAGTCAAGATAGGGGTTGCTTTGGAAGATAATGTGAAGAAAGGGTTGATTGAATTGCTGCAAGAGTATGTTGACATCTTTGCTTGGTCTTATCAGGACATGCTAGGGCTTGACACAGACATTGTGGTACACCGTTTGCCTCTTAAAGAAGGTTTGCCTCTCAAAGAAGGTTGTCCCCAGCAGAATTCCTTGCCTCGACTTGGCATTCTCCCCAGCATTTTGCATCCCTTCATGTAGAATCATATTGCATTGCATCCTCCCAAATCACGTAGCATTTCCATTTTCATGGAGCATTATGAAGGAGAATTGCGATCCAAAACGCAGCGGAAATTAAAATTTTCTCCTTTAGAGATCCTTACGAATGGTCATGATCAGTGATAGAATATTTACCTCTTGTGACGATTGAAACCTTTGGTACAGATCTCTTGTGACGGTCAAAAACCTTTGATGCAGATCCACGAAGCGATCACGAACGTTGAACGATGACAACGTCTCTACTCAGTCCACACGAACGGATTCCTTCAATCACAGTGCTAGCTGGTACGAATGAAGGCATCTGCACAAGGGTTCTATTTATAGAACCACTTGTGTGGGCTTCAAGCTAAAAAGTCCACTTAAGTGTATTTTGGCCCATATCTTATAATATGCCGAAAATCACTTAAGCCCATGGTACCTTACCATATTTCGTATTCTACTCAAGTACACCGTACCTTACGATGTTCTATAATTCACTTAAGGGCACCGTACCTTACGGTATTCCTTAGTTACTCTATCTCTCATCAATCCGTCCTTTGTGTGTGACCCTGTAGGTTTTCATGACGTTGGCAATTATATTAAATCACGCATTTAACATAATAAACAGTGAGCGGTATCTAGCAACACATCACTGCTACCCAAGACACGAAAATGTCATGTGATCTGACAATTCCTTCTGTGATAATACTTATGTGTATAATTACCCTTTTGCCCTTATGTCTATATTGAACACAAGGCATAGACCGTGTCATCCTTGTCCAGTTCAATATTGGGTCCATAAACATTTATCCTGTTATGCAGGATGGGCAAATTCCATCTAGGTCACTCATGTCCCTCAGCATGCTTCGTGGAGTACCCATCAACTGTCTTTATGGTTATCCAGTTACGGACAATGTTGGATCAACAATAAAGCACTCGACTCTACATCTAGGGTCCATAGTGGTTTCAGGCCGAAGAGTGGAATACACTATTATCACCATGAGAATAACTTATGACACTTTGCATAACTTTCTATATAGTATTCTCATAGCGGGTCAATCCGGTATCAATATTACTCCTAATATTCATACCTATGTTTAAGACTTGATAACTCCTTATCCATGATCCATGAGATGTGATCATCAGTCTACAAACATAATAGTCTTAATGCTTTAATGTTATCCCACTTCACACTAAAGCTCGACTACGGATACTTTAAGAATAATGTCCTTATGTTTAATGTGTTCTCATGATTAAGTCACACTTAATACATTAAACGGACTATCTATTCCAGGGACTTTATTAATCAACCATAATAAAGAAAAAGCCTTTTATTATTCGATACAAGTACCAAAATTATTGGCCTCTAGGGCTTACACCAACAATCTCCCACTAGCACTAGAGCCAGTCAGGCCTACCCCGTATGCCCATTGATCTAGTATGGCCATCATGCTTCTGCTGCGCAAGAGGCTTTGTCAGTGGGTCAGCTATATTGTCAAGTGTAGGTACTTTACATATTTTCACATCTCCTCTATCTATTATCTCTCGAATGAGATGATAACGCCTGAGTATGTGTTTGGATCGTCGGTGAGATCTAGGCTCCTTAGCTTGTGCGATAGCACCATTGTTATCATAATAGAGACCAATGGGATCCACAATGCTAGGGACTATGCCAAGTTCACTAATCAACTTTTTGATCCAAACAACTCCCTTTTCTGCATTTGAGGCAACAATATACTCGGCCTCGGTTGTAGAATCAGCAACTGTATCTTGCTTTGAACTTTTCAACCTCACAGCGCCACCATTTCAGCAAAACACATAACCATTGGAATCATTCATATTAAAGCGTCTCAGCACCTTGTCTATGTACTCTGACTTAGGCCAAGCATTTTATGATCTATCTCTATAGATTCTGATTCCTAATATATAGGCTGCTTCACCTAGGTCCTTCGTAGAAAAGCATTTCCCCAACCAAGACTTTACTTATTGTGGGGTAGGGATATCGTTTCCAATGAGTAATATGTCATCCACATATAATACCAGGAATACGATCATGCTCCCACTAACCTTCTTGTAGACACAAGGCTCATCTTCGTTCTTGATGAATCCATATTGTTTTACTATTTCATCAAAACGAAGATTCCATGAGTAGGTCACTGGCTCATCTTGATCCATGAGTAATACATCACCTTGATCCATATATCTCAGGTAGGTGACGTATCCTGCCTGACCTACGCTGGTCTTGTTCTACTTGAGCAGGTTGCTCTTACACAACTACTTGTGTTTCCTGCTCCAATTCCTCCATAGGTGTGTCGATGCTTTGTGATTCTTGAATTTCTTCAAGCTCTACTTTCCTCCCACTGGTTCCTTTGGAAATAAAATCCTTTTCTAGGAAAACTCCAGTTCGAGCGGCAAACACTTTGCCCTCAGAAGGATTGTAGAAGTAATATCCTCTTGTTTCTTTAGGCTACCCCACAAATAAGCATTTGTCAGATTTGGGCTCAAGCTTAGTTGAAATTTGTTGTTTTACATAAACTTCGCAACCCCAAATCTTCATGTAAGACATATGTGGTTTCTTACTACTCCATATCTCATATGGTGTCTTCTCAACCTTTTTGGATGGAACACGGTTAAGTGTGTAAGCTGCTGTCAATAGTGCATGTCCCCAAAAGGAATTTGGAAGATCGGCGTGACTCATCATGGATCGGACCATGTCTAACAGGGTTCGATTTCTTCTCTCAGATACACCATTTCATTGGGGTGTTCCAGGAGGAGTAAGCTGGGATAGGATCCCACACTCTTTCAGATGGTCATCAAACTCTAGGCTTAAATACTCACCAGCTCGATCTGATCGAAGAGTTATAATATTCTTACCTAGTTGGTTTTAACTCGTTAGGTTTCACCCTTTTAGTATTAATGTTATTAATAGGCATTTCGAGATCAAGGACATGTAGTCCATTGCTCATTTATGCTGTAGCATAGAATATATCATTCAAATAAATTGAGCAACAATTGTTCTTTATTATAAATGAAAAACCAAACTTGTCCAAACAAGAAATGGAAATAATATTCCTGCTAATTGCAGGTACATAATAACAGTTCTCTAACTGAATTATAAAACCATTAGGTAAATTCAATACATAAGATCCTACGGCTAAAGTAGCAACCTTTGCTCCATTGCCAACTCGTAGGTCAACTTTACCTTTTGTCAAATCTCTACTCCTTTTCAGCCCCTGCACATTTTTACAAATGTGAGAACCACATCCAGTATCTAATACCCATGATGCAGAAGTAGATAAATTTATTTAATAACAAAAATACCTGAAGTTGAAGTCTCTACTCCATTCTTCTTATCTTCCAGGTACTTTGGGCAGTTTCTCTTCAGGTGTCCGGTCTTACCGCAATGGAAGCAGGTGCCTGCCTTTGCTATGCCTCCACTAGGCTTCAAAGCAGCAACAGTGGGTCTGGGTTTGGCAACTTCCTTGCCTTTCCCTTTATCACCCTGCTTGGTGGGCCTTTTGTTCTGTCTCTTTCCATTTCCGATCATCAGAATGGACTTCCCTTTTGACTTCAGATTCTGCTCGGCAGTTCTTAACATGGCGAGCAGTTCCGGAAGAGATTTGTCCATATCAATCATATTGAAATTTAGGACAAATTGACTGAAACTATCTGGCAACGATTGCAAGATCAAATCAGTCGCAAGTTCCTTTTCGAGGGGAAAACCCAATCTCTCAAGGTTTTCCACATACCCAATCATCTTGAGTACATGGGGACCTAGAGGGGCTTCCTCAGCTAACTTGCTTTGAAAAAGGGCTTTTGAAACTTCAAACCTCTCATGCCTTGCTTGCTCTTGATAGAGCATCTTCAAGTGTTCGATCATATCGAACGCTGACATGTTCTCATGTTGCTTTTGCAATTCTGAGTTCATGGTAGCCAGCATGAGACAAGCAGTTTCATTGGCATCATCGACATGCTTCTTATAAGCATCTCTTTCTGCCTTAGGTGCAGAACTAGGAGGTTCCTCTTCAGGAACAGGTGTCTCCAAGACATACAGCTTTTTATCATGTTTGAGGACAATCCTTAGGTTTCGGTGCCAATCCAGAAAATTTGTCCCAGACAATTTTTCCTTGTCAAGGATTGATCGCAAGATATTGTTAAAGGTGTTTGCTGTCATGGTTATCTACATAAGGATTAAGAAAATATAAGTATCATTGACATATTTAATTAGGCCTTTAATCAAATATGCTCCCACTATTTTACTCAAAACAAATGACCCTCATCATTTGATTCGGAAAATCCCGTTGGAAGATTTTCTAGTGGGTCGAGATCCATATTTCACTTCGTTCTAAGTTCGCGTAGGCGGATTACACAAAACTAGGTTATTTAGGTAGGAACTCCTTCCAGTTGTATCTCATACAACTCTCGAAAATTTCAGTTGGGTGAATAACTCCTTATTCCAATCCATCATATGGATTATTCCCAACTCTTGCTTCTAAACATATATAATAAAATTATAATTAAGTTTGACTCATCGTTTTAGCAGTTGGATATTACAATTATCCCATCGCACCTCAACTAATACAAAACATGCACCTCGCGTAGGCGAAACCTACATTATTCGATACCAGTCTTGATGAGTGCTAAAACTTGGAAAGCAAACATATATAATATTATTATAATTTGTTTAGTTAAGTTTTACCCATTGTCTTAGCAGTTGGATATTACAATTATCCCATCGCACCTTACTAATATATAGATCATGCACCTCGCGTAGGCGAAACCTACATTATCCGATACTAGTCTTGATGAGTGCTAAGACTTGGAAAGCATAAACTTAATATTTTAGTTTGAGGGAATTGCAATTGTTCTGATCTCACCGGCTTATTTATCATATAAATCGTCTCTCACATGCATCAACATACATACACATGCATCAACACACATACACAATGAAACAGTTATGGCCCCTAGCGCAATTGTTCTCCCAAGCCAATGAGAGAACCTAAGCTTACCTAATAACGATCTAAGCTTCTCCAAGCAAGATCTTCAAGGTTGTCCTCCTTTAATATTGAATTCTTCTCTAAGCTTCTCCAAGCAAAATCTTCAAGATTGTCCTCTTTTGATATTGAAATCTTCTCTTTCTTCATAACATTGTCTTCTTATCTTTCTTCATAACATTACATTCCAGAAGAAACTCGTTTTACATACGAGGGTTTGAGATGAGAAAAGAAGTTACATTAAGAGATCAAAAGGAGAGGCACGACACGCAGGTCGTATTTTAAAACCCAAAACAAAATAAAGGATAACTAAGGCCATAACTGATCACCACAAGGCAATAATAATAAACACATTATTATTATTATTAATTTTTAATTCCTTTAATTAATTAAAACAAAATTAAATTTCGGCGACCGATCAAACTACGCAGAGTTAGCCGGGGGTTCCGCTGCCCGGTCAGCACAACCCTTGCATAGTCACAAAACAGAAACCCCGAGAATTCTGACTTGGTGAATGTGACGACCGTCACCCAGCCCATGACGAACGTCATGCCCAGCGTGTTACGACCGTCACAGGGCATGTTACGACCGTCACAGGGCCAAAAACAGAAACGCCTACAATTTTGGATTTGTGAGTGTGACGACCGTCACAAAGCACGTGACGGCCGTCACGTCCTTGTTACGACCGTCATGGGCCTGTTACGACCGTCACGCATCCAGCGCTTGTTACGCTCGTCACGAGCTTCACGCGGCCAAAATAACAGAACTTTGAAACAGTCTACAGACCTCTTCCAAAAAGCCCTAAATTCACAACTCCTTGACGGCACAACCCTTGCGCCGTCACCAACCCTAATGCGCCAATTTCAGACCGTCAAACACACCTCGATTGTTAATTCAGTATGATTGATCAACAGGTCATTGCTTAACCATACTAATGTCGGATTCCGAAGCAAATGACCATTGATCGCTCAAAGGAAAACAATCATTTTGTGTTTGAATGAACGAAACAGAAACAGTATATCACATATACCGTACTTTGCATTAGGATTACTTATATCATATATAAGCTGATCGGTCTCAATTGCGTAACCTATGGACGATCGATGTATCGCTGCTTCACCATACTAATGTCGGTACCGAAGCATAGTCAACATCAATCATCCAACTCGTACACTCAAGATGCCAAATTTAATTACCCGTTTAATTAATTGATTCATTCTGTCTTTTAATCATATTAATACAGAAATTAAACAGCTATCCGATTCATGGTTTCGTAAGTGGCTCTGATACCACTGAAGGAGAATTGCGATCCAAAACGCAGCGGAAATTAAAACTTTCTCCTTTATAGATCCTTACGAATGGTCATGATCAGTGATAGAATATTTACCTCTTGTGACGATTGAAACCTTTGGTACAGATCTCTTGTGACGGTCAAAAACCTTTGATGCAGATCCACAAAGCGATCACGAACGTTGAACGATGACAACGTCTCTACTCAGTCCGCACGAACGGATTCCTTCAATCACAGTGCTAGCTGGTACGAATGAAGGCTTTGAGTGTGAGAGAGAGAGAGAGAGAGAGAGAGAGAGAGAGAGAGAGAGAGAAAACGAAATAATGCAACCGCCATTTTATGCTTCTGCACAAGGGTTCTATTTATAGAACCACTTGTGTGGGCTTCAAGCTAAAAAACCCACTTAAGTGTATTTTGGCCCATATCTTATAATATGCCCAAAATCACTTAAGCCCATGGTACCTTACCATATTTCGTATTCTACTCAAGTACATCGTACCTTACGATGTTCTATAATTCACTTAAGGGCACCGTACCTTTCGGTATTCCTTAGTTACTCTATCTCTCATCAATCCGTCCTTTGTGTGTGACCCTGTAGGTTTTCGTGACGTTGGCAATTATATTAAATCAAGCATTTAACATAATAAACAGTGAGCGGTATCTAGCAACACATCACTGCTACCCAAGACACGAAAATGTCATGTGATCTGACAATTCCTTCTGTGATAATACTTATGTGTATAATTACCCTTTTGCCCTTATGTCTATATTGAACACAAGGCATAGACCGTGTCATCCTTGTCCAGTTCAATATTGGGTCCATAAACATTTATCCTGTTATGCAGGATGGGCAAATTCCATCTAGGTCACTCATGTCCCTCAGCATGCTTCGTGGAGTACCCATCAACTGTTTTTATGGTTATCCAGTTACGGACAATGTTGGATCAACAATAAAGCACTCGACTCTACATCTAGGGTCCATAGTGGTTTCAGGTCGAAGAGTGGAATACACTATTATCACCATGAGAATAACTTATGACACTTTGCATAACTTTCTATATAGTATTCTCATAGCGGGTCAATCCGGTATAAATATTACTCCTAATATTCATACCTATGTTTAAGACTTGATAACTCCTTATCCATGATCCATGAGATGTGATCATCAGTCTACAAACATAATAGTCTTAATGCTTTAATATTATCCCACTTCACACTAAAGCTCGACTACGGATACTTTAAGAATAGTATCCTTATGTTTAATGTGTTCTCATGATTAAGTCACACTTAATACATTAAACGGACTATCTATTCTAGGGACTTTATTAATCAACCATAATAAAGAAAAAACCTTTTATTAATCTATACAAGTACCAAAAGTATTGGCCTCTAGGGCTTACACCAACACATTACGCCATTGAAAAATTCAAACATACGCATGTAAAGCATAAAGCATTCTCGGTATCCCAAGTGATGAGCCAGAAGTTGTTTCCAATACTCAGACTGAAGATTGTTCATGACTTACCTTTATTATCCCCAACAAGGGTCATTGGCCCATGCGCCGCCTCTATTATCATTTTCCTTATTTTTGCCGATGCTGACAGGCATGAAAGTTTTTCCGGTATTCAAACCGAAGTGGCATTCAGGCCAGGTTTCTGGTATTCAGACCGAAGTGGCATTCGGGCCAGTTTTCCGGTATTCAGACCGAAGTGGCATTCAGGCCAGGTTTCCGGTATTCAGACCGAAGTGGCATTCAGGCCAATTTTTCGGTATTCAGGCCGAAGTGGCATTCAGGCCAGGTTTCCGGTATTCAGACCGAAGTGGCATTCAGGCCAATTTTCCGATGTTCAGATCGAAGAAGTTTCCGACGTTCAGGTCGACGCAGCTTGTGGCATTCAGGGAAATGTTCCGATGTTCAGATCGAAGAAGTTTTTGACATTCAGGTCGACGCAACTTGTGGCATTCATGCCAGGTTTCCGGTATTCAGACCAAAGTGGAAATCAGGCCAGTTTTCCGCTATTCAGACCGAAGTGGCATTCAGGCCAGGTTTTCGGTATTCAGACCGAAGTGGCATTCAGGCCAATTTTCCGATGTTCAGATCGAAGAAGTTTCCGACATTCAGGTCGACGCAACTTGTGGCATTCAGGCCAGGTTTCCGGTATTCAGACCGAAGTGGCATTCAGGCCAGTTTTCCGGTATTCAGACCAAAGTGGCATTCAGGCCAGGTTTCCGGTATTCAGACCGAAGTGGCATTCAGGCCAATTTTCCGATGTTCAGATCGAAGAAGTTCCCGACATTCAGGTCGACGCAACTTGTGGCATTCAGGCCAGTCTTCCGGTATTCAGACCGAAGTAGCGTTCAGGCCAGTCTCTCGGTGTTCATGCCGATATTAATAATCTCATATCTTCCGATGTTCAGATCGAAGTCATTTCTAGTATTCAGACTGATGAGCGGCATTCAGGCCATGGTTATTTCTGTGTTACCATTTATTTTGGTATCCAGGTTAACATTCTTTTTCGGTATTCAGACCGACTCTCACCGTACCAGACGGATTCTTCTTTCAAGACCACCTCTTTGCCGATTCCGACAGGCATTGTTACTTCACTCCACTTCAGTGCAAGTTTTCAGGCTTTTATTGTATTCAATCCCTTGATACATCGAAAGTGCGAAAGCCGCTGCTATCTTCCTTTCGGGTCTCCAGTTGATTGAATAGGGGCAGCTGTAATGCCCCAAAATATTCTCCCATCATTCATGTATTCATTTTTAGGTAATTTAACATTTCATATTGCATTTCATCATGTCATTTAGAATTAGATCCAAGAAGCTTGAATGTCATCCAAGACACTTTGTGGGTTCTATCTGGGTGATCGGTCAACACAAGGGAATGACGTGAGTTACTTCCAACATGTTCAAATGGGGTCTATTCATCATTTTAAACGCTAATCTCGAAGGACAAAAAAAGCAGAGCCTGAGCTGTCATGCTCGCTAGGCGAGCAAGATGGTTCGCTAAGCGAAGCTGAACTGTCATGCTCGCTAGGCGAGCAAATCCTTCGCTAGGCGAAGCTCACGCATTTTCAAAATATAACAGAAAATCCTGGACTTGGACCTCTCTCATTTGAGCCCACAAAGCCACGAAAATCAGGTTATAAATTCTAGAGTTTTAGTGAAACAAAACCCTGGAGAAAAAAAACGGGAAGAGAGAAAAAGGGAAGAGCTGACAGAATTCAGAGCAGCCTCCGGACACTGAAGGGAACTCATCATCAAAGAGCCAATTCCATCTCATATAAACCCTCAGATTGCTCTGCAAACCCAACGGTGCAATTCAATTTCATTCGATCTCTCCAATCAGGTTTGACTTATTCCCATTACTTTATGCTTTTAATTTGAATACTCTGAATGTATGAGGTATTATCGTGAGATTTCGCCCACGGGTAAATAAGCATGAATGTGTAAAACAACACCTTAACTGTTTAATCGTTTAATTTCTGAAATACGTTCCATAAGGTTTGGGGTTTCTGAAACCGCAGTCTTATCAAAGAAGAACCCAGAACCTGCAGGCGTTCGCTAGCACCATCGCTAGGCGAGCCTGTAGTGAGGCTTCGCTAAGCCTTCGCTAGGCGAAGTAGTAGCGAGCGTGACAGAAGTTTTTTTCACTCTTTAATCTGTTCGGTGATTGTTATGACAGGCTTTCTCTTGCCTCCGTGCACTGTTTACCTGACGCTTTGTTGTCATGTTTCCTTTGTTTGGTGCAACTCTTAATTGCACCCCGTCTTGTTATTCTAACCTGTTTGTTGAGTTTTTGTGAGGGCTCACATGACTCCTGAAAGGATAGCTTGCTTGGCATTCCACTTTATTTGTGGGATACCATTTGGAGATTTATTCCGATTACCTGTATTGACATGCTTTCTTTGATGGTGCCAGCTTGAGAGATCTCCGGGTTTCTTATTTCTTTAGTTGTTGTTACTTCGGATTTTTATCCGTGTGGTAGATCTCTTGATCCCTTTACCTTTCCCGCATTTTACCGCTTTCTTAGCTGGAAGACCTCGATAGGAGGCGATGTTTTTTGTGTGTTTACTTTTGTGCACAAAGACCTCCAAGAAGAGGCATCAGTGCTAAAGACCTCCATGAAGAGGCAATTGACGGATAAAAGGGATTAGAAGTCAATCCCCCGTTATTCAGTGTGTCATTCTTTATGCTCGCACTACGTGTCGAAGCTTCAGAACAAAAGCCCAGGATCTTTTGTCCGGTCAGTCAGTGAAGAGGGTTCCACCTTTCTGAATCCCCACTTTTTGTCATGAGCTCTCCCTGTCCAGGGTTAAGAGCTATGAGGTCTTATCCTCATTACCCGCTCACCCTGACGTTCAATGTCAGTGGTTAAGAGCCCATTTGATTACCTATTCCATGGCTTGTTTGTCGAAGTTGATATGACCCCTCTTGACTAAAGCCCTACCCATGTATGTTCGAGCCCCCTAGTTGGCATTTTACTTTATGCATGTTTGTTTTGTATGGTGTGATCGTCTCCCCATAGGATGCTAGGCTTCGTATAGTCTCCCGTTTGCATGTCGATTAAGGTAGCACTGTTCCTTCGTCTAGGACTTCCTTTTTGCATGAGCATTCCCAAATCACAAACAAACTCATTGATTTTTCTTCTCCTAAGAACACGTTAAATCCTTCTACTACAGGCGAGTATGTCTCCAAAGGTCGAGCATCCGGTAGATTGCGTAGTAATGTCGTTCATCTAAAAAACACAACCCTTAACCCGTAGTTAACCCAAATACGATTTGCTCTGATTCTCATTCCAGATGAGATACGTAGGCATAAGACGTGATGTCTTAGCGAGTACACTCCTCTTTAACCCATAGGTAACGAGCTACGAAGACTCTGATTCTCATATCCAGATGAGATACGTATGCAGTGGATGCAACATCCGTGCAAGTCATTTTCTTTTAACCCTCTTTTAGTAAATAGTACATTAGATAAACCCACACCCTTTAGACAAGAACAACAAAAGTGGATCCCGTAGAGTACTACGGATGCGTAGGGGTGCTAATACCTTCCCTTCGCATAATCGGCTCCCGAACCCGAGATTTGGTTGCGAGACCTTGTCTTTTCCTTTCCTTTTTCCAGGTTTACTTCGAGCGTTTCCTTTCCCTCCTTTGGGATAAATAACGCCCGGTGGCGACTCTTCTGTCATTTCTTTTTTCGCCGGTTGTTTTTTTGCATTCCTTTTTTAGGTTGCGCCACCACCCAAAGGCAAAGGGAACCAAGATGCTCATGATCCTTGAGGCTTTGCAAATGAAATGTTATGATGCCATGAGGGATCTTAGGGTCAAAATTGGGGTCTTACAGATGCCCCTATTTAAGGTTATTCTAGCCGGAGAAGAGAAGGTTAAAATCTTCGTCTCGACGAGGTAGAATGGGCTTAAATAATATCAGAGAGACGAATTTTGGTCCCTAAGAGACCTCATAATGCAAATGTATGTATGCAAAAAGTAATACTCTGTGGAGATATGTGTCCACAAAGAAGAAAAGAAATCTGGGGAAACTAACAATCCATATGAGTAATTCACTCCATGAGACAGAGACTCTGGGACTCTCATGGGGATAGAAAAGGGGATAAATGGCGTGAGCAAGGCACGACTCAGAGCTTGGGGAGCAGAATTCCAAAAGGGGTAAGTCAATGGAAAGACCCGAGCTTACTCAGAGGCGCGTGTATTGGGGAATATGCCAATACAGCAGAAATTATCCATAACGGATACTTCGGATAAAAATCCGGACTCAGACTGGGAGAATCCACTGAGGGACCTCATTGGGGAAAACCCGAACAAAAACTCCTCTGAGGAAGCAATAGGATGAGGTATTACCGGTTACTGGGTAATAAGCTCAAAGAGACATATGATCTGAACACCAGTATAAGGGTGAGAGAACAACATGCTCGGGAAGAATAAATATCTAAGACCAGTATAAACGTGAGAGATATCAAACATCCGAAATCATCTGAGGAAGGCCTAAAAAGGTGTACTTCAGCTCAAGAAAATTTGACTCCGCAAAGGAAAGAAAAAGTCAAAATAGGGAGCAGGGAGGAAGGAACACCAGGGATACCGGTTACTGGGCATATAATAGGTGACCAACCAAAGCGTGAATTGGGGAATATTCCCATGACACTCATCATCCAAAAGAGGTCTAAAAGCAGACTCAAATATAGGATGGACATTCGATTCCAAAAAAAAGGGATACGAATCTTACTCGACTGGGAAGAACAAAAGGCTTCGACCAAAGAGTGCATGAGATATATTATCTATTACCGTCAGAACGTAGATAATATACTCGCATGGAAGATTATCCAGAACCGGTTACTGGTTTAATAAAGGATAAATCGACCGACAAAGAAAGGCATCGGGATACCAAAACTAGGTATAAAATGATGACCAATCCCGGGGAGAAGCAATCGTCACCAACAACAAAGGGTAGACGAGAGATGACTTGCTGGGGATAAATTGCTTGATCAGAGCAATTATCCAAAAGATGAGGGAATATCAGCACCGAATATTGGATAATGATAACCGTCAAGGAAGGGATTACATCTACCGGATACTGGGTAGAAAACAACGGAGAAGTAACCGTCATCGGTTAGGATGAGCAAAAGGTTAACTCTGCAAGGGGATGAAATAGGGTTTACAACTACCGGTATGAAGGTAGAGAATCACAAAAATAGGACTTATAACCACCGGTATTAGGGTAGAAGGCCACAGACTCCGCCGGGGATAAGATGAATAATTACTGGTTACTGAGCAATCATTCATTTACACCACAGGGGAGTGCAAGAAGCAACCAAAAGAGGCCAATCTAGGATCAAACTAGATGGGCACGCTGAAACAAAACTTGTCCCTATGAGGATATAACTCAATGGGGAACTCAATCCCAATATATGTGTTGGGAGGAAAACAGAAGCAACCATCATCCACGAGGGTATAACTCATTGGGGAATATGGAAGGAAAGATGAACGCTTTCTGCTTATGGGGCTGACCCTATATGGAGAGATCAACCACCAATATTTGCTTGGGGAATATAACACCCTCAAACAAGAGATAACAAACAAAGATATATGTCAAACAAATGCGACATGAATGTTATCAATATGCGCATATGTATGGTTTAGGTATGATGAATGCTGACAAACAGACATATCTAACACAAACAAGTCCAACGAACAAGTACACAAACACTTTCTGCTTATGGGGCTGACCCTATATGGAGACATCTCAAGAGAGAAAACCAGGACCACAAAGATCTCCGCAGGGGAAAGCAAAACATTCCGGCTGGGGGGCAAAGATCATCAAAATCCGCCATGGAAACACTCTATTGGGGAAATTATTAAAGGGGATCATGGAACTCCGTGGGAAATAACCACCAAATCAGAAGTTTCCAAGGGTCATCAAACACTGTCCCAAATAATGAGATCACATCTGCTGAGGAGGAAGAATCACTATTCTGCTGTAGGAAAGAGGGATGAATAAATCTTCCCCACACTCCGCTAGGGGGAAGAAACCACAAAAGGCTCAGGAGGAAGAGGACACCAACAAGATAGGAATAGGAACAAATGTCTTACCCTGTCAAGAATCTTACCATCTTTGGGAGAGCACTGAAGACATCCCCAGTATCCCTTTCATCATTGTGAATGTTCACTTTGCTTAAAAACAAATTATGAAAGATTTATTTAAAACAATGATATTTTTCAATTAAGACATGCAACACATTTGTTGAAATGGAAACAAATAAGATTGCAAATAATTGGATAAAGGTTCAAATTTATTTGATGGAATGGTAGTCTGCAAATGGCAAGACTCCATAGATCTTTTCAAATTTGAAATTGGTGATATATATTGGAAAAAGGCTACATTGAACATCATGGCCATTTCTCCACCAATTCTGAATCTGATGTATTTGAAGCTTTGGTTGATGATGAATGAGCGAGAACCTCTGACGGATGACAGTTGTAGAACAAAGTCTTGTCAGGATGCAGTTACTTTCCAAATCCCTATTATTTTGCCTAGATTGCCCCAGGGTGGGGTACTCATTCTAGCGGGATACATATATTCATTTTTTTTTATGTCTCTAATTTTTGCCTGGATCGCCCTTTCAGGTTTTCAATCCACCGAGACGCTCATTTTTTCCTAAGTCGCCCTTTCGGGTTTTCAACTTAGCGAGCTATTCTGTTTTTATTCATTTAGGCGAAGTATTTCTTGACTGCATCTGAATTCACAGGACAGGTGAAATCCTCCCCATCCATAGTTATAAGTATCAATGCACCGCCTGAAAAGGCTCTCTTAACAACATATGCACCTTCATAGTTTGGAGTCCACTTGCCCCTGGAATCGGGCGCGAAAGACAAGAGTTTCTTGAGCACAAGGCCGCCCTTTCGGAACACACGAGGCTTGACTTTCTTATCAAAGGCTTTCTTCATTTTTTGCTGATATAACTGACCGTGGCACATGGCAGTCAATCTCCTCTCTTCAATCAAATTCAGGCTGATTCGTTTTCCATTCACCCTTAATGTGATTAACAACGAGGGCCGAATCACCATATACATCAAGATGCTTGATCCTTAAATCAATGCACTCCTCCAATCCCATAATACAAGCTTCATACTCAGCCATATTATTCGTGCATTTGAAAGTTAGCCTTGCTGTAAAAGGAAAATGTGTGCCCTGAGGAGTAATAATCACTGCCCCAATACCATTTCCATATTGATTTACAGCGCCATCAAATACCATACTCCATCTGGAACACGGCTCTGGCCCTTCATCGAGTGTAGGCTCATCACAATCTATCACTTTCAAATACAGAATCTCTTCATCTGGGAATTCATACTAAACTGACTGATAATCCTCAATCGGCTGATGTGCCAAGTGGTCAGCCAAGATACTACCTTTAATAGCCTTCTGAGCTCGATACTCAATATCATACTCAGATAACAACATCTGCCAAGGGGTAATCCTTCTAGTTAAAGCAGGCTTCTCGAAGATATACTTGATTGGATCCATTTTGGATATCAACCAAGTCGTATGATTCAATATATACTGGCGTAAGCGCTTAGCAGCCCAAGCCAAAGCACATCATGTTTTCTCAAGCATTGAGTATCGAGACTCACAATCGGTAAACTTCTTACTCAAGTAGTAGATGGCATGTTCTTTCTTTCCTGATTCGTTCTGCTGACCAAGGACACAACCCATTGAGTCCTCTAGAACTGTCAGATACATAATCAATGGTCTCCCTTCCACAGGCAGAGACAGAATCAGAGGCTCAGTCAAATACTCTTTAATACTATCAAAAGCTTTATGGAAATCCTCGGTCTAATCATGGGACTGATCTTTCCGGAGGAGCTTGAATATCGGCGCACATGTGGCAGTCATGTGGGATATGAATCTGGAAATGTAATTCAAGCGGCCAAGAAAACCTCGGACTTGTTTCTCAGTTTTGGGCGCAGGCATCTCTTGTATTGCTTTGACCTTGGCATGATCAACCTCAATACCTCTTTCACTAACGATAAAGCCCAATAACTTGCCGGAACGGACTCCGAATGTACACTTGTTGGGATTCAGACGAAGCTTGTACTTCCTTAAACGCTGAAAAAGCTTCAACAGGTGTTCTACATGCTCAACTTCCGTTCTTGACTTAGCAATCATATCATCAACATATACCTCGATCTCCTTATGCATCATATCATGAAACAAGGTAGTCATAGCTCATTGATACGTGGCTCCGGCGTTCTTCAAACCGAAGGGCATCACTCGATAACAAAATGTTCCCCAAGGTGTGATGAATGTTGTCTTCTCCATATCCTCGGGTGCCATTTTAATCTGATTATATCTAGAAAATCCGTCCATAAATGAGAAGACCTTGAATTTAGTTGTATTATCTACCAACATATCAATATGTGGTAGTGGAAAATCATCTTTCGGACTAGCTTTATTCAAGTCTCTATAGTCCACACACATCCAGACTTTTCCATCTTTCTTAGGCACGGGCACAATATTGGCCACCCATTGAGGATATGTAGAAGTCACCAGAAATCTCGCATCAATTTGCTTATGAACTTCTTCTTTGATCTTTACTGCCATATCGGGATGAGTTCTTCTGAGCTTTTGCTTTACAGGAACACACTCAGGCTTCAAAGTTAGGAAATGTTGCACGATATCAGTATCTAAACCAGGCATGTCTTCATATGACCAAGCGAAGACGTCAACATATTCTTGTAGCAACTCAATCAACCCTTTCTTAATAGACTCTTCCAGGAATGCCCCAATCTTCACTTCTCGCACACAATCCTCAGATCCCAAGTTGACTATTTTCAAATTCTCAAGATGCGGCTGAAGGATCTTCTCTTCATGCTCAAGTAGACGGGTAATCTCGTCAGGAATCTCTTCAACATCACCTTCTTCTACCTCAAATATAGGGAATTCAAATTTGGGAGATGGTGTTGGATCATTATGTTCAATGGGTTTGACTAACCTGCATAATGATTTTGGATATAAAAGAAATTTAGAACTCAAACAAGGCAAATCATTATGCAGATGAAAAGTTTGATTTTATTCTTATTTTTTAGGGTTTTTCGTGATCACCAATTTCATGCAAAAAAGCGAAAAGGGAAAATAATTGGAAAAACAAACATTTAACATGAATTTATTGAATGAAAATATCATTGAATTTATGCGCCAACAATGTCATCACTCCTCCTTTTGGCATGGGAGAAGGGTTTTCAAACACAATGAACATTACTTTGACTTATGGATAACTGTTGGAATATCCACAGCGACCCAATTATTGCGGATCCCTCCGGGGATGATGAAATTGCCAGAATCCTCTTCGTCCTCTTCCAAAATGGCATCAGCCTCTTCATCTCGACTGTTGTGGATGAAACCTCCACTCTTGAACAAACCTTGCTTGTTGAAGACCCCAGAAGAATAGCCTATACCAGCCCAGGACTTGTTGTCTTCCAACTTGATCATTTGTGCCAATCCAGCAGTTGCACCATGCTCAATGGCCAACTTCGCATCTTTATAGGAAGTAAATGAAGGAGATTTCTTCTTAACAGGTTCAAAAATGGATAAAGCTTGGAACGGAGTTCCAACTTCATCCTCAACATCTATATATGAGAAGGAAGACAAATGGCTAACCAGGAGAGCCTTTTCTCCCCCTACCACCACCAGTTTCTTGTCCTTTACAAATTTCAGTTTCTGGTGTAGGGTGGATGTCACGGCGCCAGCCTCGTGAATCCATTGTCTGCCTAAGAGACAGCTATATGATGGGTGAATATCCATAACCTGGAAGGTAATTTGGAAATCACTTGGTCCAATTTTGACTGGGAGATCAACCTCACCAATCACAGTTTTGCGAGACCCATCGAAAGCCTTCACAACTACTCCACTCTACCTCATGGGAGGCCCCTGATATGACAACTTCGTAAGAGTGGTCTTCGGCAATACATTCAACGATGACCCAGTGTCCACCAACACAGGTTGTTACAAACGGTGATATTTGCAACAATGATGTCGAACTGTTCTAGTGTGACATCGTGAGCTACGTATGCCACATCCAACACCTTTTGCAGAGCTTCTCGGTGTGGTTCTGAATTCAAAAGTAGTGATAACACAAATATTTTGGATGGCGTTTGTAGAAGCTGGTCTACAACGTTGTACTCGCTCCTTTTGATGAGTCTCAACATCTCATCACAATCTTCTTTTGTATTGCCACTCGGGCCAACAGAAGCAGGAGTTTTCAACATAGAGGAGGGCTTAGCAACAAGTGCCGGATTCGAAGTGCTCACAGCATTCCCAATCGGGCGTTCGACAAAATCAGCATCAACACTTCCTCGAGTATCATCTTGAGGCTTCGACGGAGCTGAAAACACACGACCGCTATGGGTCAAACCACTAACATCCACAATGTTAACAACAGATGAAGAGGGCAAGGACACCTTTTTCCCATTTTCCACTTCTACATCATTGTAGCGATAGGGAACCTCCTTCTCAGAGGAGTACGACATACGTCCGGCTGGCTTGATAGTCAGAGCTGGAGAAACCATCTGCTTGCTACCATCATACTTGATGACAACAGGCTCAGGTATCTGGAATACCAGAGAAATTACGTTGACTTCGAGCTCATCTTCGTCAACATTTCTGTTCTGAAGGATCTCAATGACTCCTTCGTCCAACATCTCTTGAACATTTCTGCGCACCTGGAGACACCCTCTCTGATTGACAGAACAGACTCTGCATCTATCATGGTCATGCTCATAATGGCTATAATCACACAGCAAGCGATGCAACTCAACCAGCGATTACCGGATATGGCTGACGTATTTAACTTTGTACTTGCCAGGACAGCCCTGGACCATATTAATAGACTTTCCATGCTCGGGAAATGGATTCTTCTTTACGTTTGGACCTACGTCTTCGAAAAACAAAATCCCACTTCTCACAAGGTCTTGCACCTTGGTCTTCAGGGGATAACAATTTTCCACATCCTGTCCGGGAGCACCGGAATGATACACACAATGAAGCTCAGGCTTGTACCACCATTGGGGGTTAGCAGGTACATCGGGAGGATCTCGCGGAGTGATTAACTTTCTATCAATCAGAGATGGATAGAGTTCAGCATAAGTCATCGGAATTGGATCAAAGGTGTGTTGGTGTAAGCCTCAGAGGCCAATACTTTTGGTACTTGTATCGAATTATTTATTAATAATAACAGACATTCTCTTTATTATGGTTGATTAATAAAGTCCCTGGAATAGATAGTCCATTTAATGTATTAAGTGTGACTTAATCATGAGAGCACATTAAACATAAGGACACTATTCTTACAGTATCCGTAGTCGAGCTTTAGTGTGAAGTGGGATAACATTAAAGCATTAAGACTATTATGTTTGTAGACTGATGATCATATCTTATGGATCATGGATAAAGAGTTATCAAGTCTTAAACATAAGTATGAATATTAGGAGTAATAATTATACCGGATTGACCCGCTATGAGAATACTCTATAGAAAGTTATGCAAAGTGTCATAAGTTATTCTCATGGTGATAATAGTGTATATCACTCTTCGACCTGAAACCACTATGGATCCTAGATGTAGAGTCGAGTGCTTTATTGCTGATCCAACGTTGTCCGTAACTGGATAACCATAAAGACAGTTGATGGGTACTCCACAAAGCATGTTGAGGGACATGAGTGTCCTAGATGGAATTTGCCCATCCTGCGTAACAGGATAAATGTCTATGGGCCCAATATTGAACTGGACAAGGATGACACGGTCTATACCTTGTGTTCAATATAGACATAAGGGCAAAGGGGTAATTATACACATAATTATTATCATAGGAGGTTTTGCCAGATCACATGACATTTTCGTGTCTTGGGTAGCAGTGATGTGTTGCTAGATATCGCTCACTGTTTATTATGTTAAATGCGTGATTTAATATAATTGCCAACGTCGCGAAAACCTACAGGGTCACACACAAAGGACGGATTGATGAGAAATAGAGTAACTCAGGATCACCATAAGGTACGGTGCACTTAAGTGGAATACGAAATATGGTAAGGTACCAAATACTTAAGTGATTTTGGCATAATATGAGATATGGACCAAAATACACTTAAGTGGGCTTTTAGCTTGAAGCCCACACAAGTTATTCTATAAATAGAACCCTTGGGTAGAAGCATTGTCACTCCACTCAGACTGAAATTCAAGTGAAGACTTGGAATTTCGTTTCCCTCTCTCTCTCATTCAAAGCCTTCATTCGTACCAGCTAGCACTGAGATTGAAAGAACCCGTTCTTGTGGACTGAGTAGAGACGTTGTCATCGTTCAACGTTCGTGATCGCTTCGTGGATTTGTATCCAAGGTTTTGATCGTTACAAGAGATCTGCACCAAAGGTTTGAATCGCCACAAGAGGTAACGATTCTATCACTGATCATGCTCATTCGTAAGGATCACTAAATGGAGAAAATTTTAAATTCCGCTGCGCCTTGGAGGGCAATTCTCCTTCAAGGTGACCCTCTTCCTCTCATAGTTGGTGCTGGCATTGTTGTTGTTATTTCGAGGTTGGTAGGCCTGCTATTGTGGACATTGCTATTGTTGCCGATATTGCTGAGTTTGTGGTTGTTGATAATGTTGAGCTTCCCTGAAAACATGTGCTATATGAGCCACCTGATGCTGACTGTTGACTGGGCGAGCAATCGTCCTCTTCACAGAGGGTCTTCTCTTGACATGGGAAGACACAACATGTGTCTCTCCCTCCTTCTTCTTTTCAAAGCTTCCATATCTCTTTGCTGAAGAGCCTTCATCTCGAGTTAAACGTCCTTCACGGACCCCCTCTTCCAATCTCATTCCCATATTCACCATCTCGGTGAAATCTGACGGAGCACTGGCTATCATTCTCTCATAGTAAAACGAGCTCAAGGTTTTTAAGAAGATCTTGGTCATGTCTTTCTCCTCAAGGGGAGGCACTATCTGAGCTACCAATTAGCGCCACCTCTGGGTGTATTCCTTGAAGGTCTCTTTCTCTTTCTGGGACATCGCCCTCAACTGGTCCCTATCAGGAGCCATATCCACATTATATTTATATTGCTTGACGAAGGCCTCGCCGATATCATTGAAAGATCGGATGTTCGAACTCACCAAACCCATGTACCACCGGAGAGCGGCACCAGACAGACTGTCCTTGAAATAGTGGATGAGCAGTTGATCATTATCAATTTGTGTCGACATCTTGCGAGTATACATCACAAGATGACTGAGCGGGCATGTGTTCCCCTTATATTTCTCAAAGTCAGGCACTTTGAATTTAACCGGGATCTTCACGTTGGGCACAAGGCACAACTCAGCAGCACTCTTACCGAAGAGATCATTTCCCCTCAAGGTCTTCAGTTCCTTACGAAGCTCAAGGAATTGGTCATTCATGTCGTCCATCTTCTCATAAATGTCTGGGCCCTCAGATGGCTCAGAATAATAAATGGTATCTTCAACCCTTGGTAAAGTGTGCACGACAAGAGGTGGCACGGACATGACCGGGCTAGATGCCGGCAAAGAAGCAAGAGTCGGAGCAAAACCCTCTGGCATGAAGTTGGCGGGCATTCCCCAAGGGAATCCGGCTGGCATAGATGGCGCAAAATGAGCTGTTGCAGCAGGCACAGTAGACGTTACGACCTCAGAAATGACCGTCCTCTGGGGAGGAGTTGAGGGTGTTGGAGAAGACTGGCTCTGAGTGGCTAAGAATGACTCCATCAGGGCAGTCAATCTGGCTACCTCTTCCTTCAGCTTGCGATTCACTTGTTCCAAATGATCCATCAGTCTCGAAGAATTGGCTCTGGTGTAGTATCGGTGAGTCAGCTTGTCTTTAAAATAAATGAAGAACACAGAGTTAGACCATAGGACAAGAAGCCTGGAGCAAAACCTGCTTATGCACATGATGCATGCAATGCTTGTGCATATGATTTGTTTTTTATATCAGAGGAACTTTAGAGTTCTTTATGCAAATTTTGGGAAATATTACATTTTTATCACATATGGAAATATTTCGTCAATAATATCTGGAAAATAGTTTTTACACCAAAGAAGTACATAATTGGTAACCAAATACAAGAGAAAAAGGAAAGTGATCATCCTATGGATCCCTAGAAACAATCATCTAGTGCTCGGGACACGGGAAGATAAGATTCACGAAGCCACTTCACCTCCTCCTCATAGGCTCCCTCCATATCTGCCTTCTCCTTGGCGAGTCGATCATACTTCCTCTTCCAAAACTTGGAAGACTGAGGAAGTAGAGAAGTCCATGCATCATCAGGATCATCAATGACCTGATGCTCGAGAAACTCAGTCAAAGCATCCTTCTCTTTAATCTGCTGAAGCAACTCTTCTCGTTCACGGATCCAAGCACGTGAACGGTCTTCGTCTCTCAACTCCTCAACTCCTTGGTCGAGGAGGGTTGAAGGCCCAGCCATAACCAAAGGTGTAGGTCTTGGATACTCGTAAGGCATGAGGTACTCATAAGCTCTCTTCCTAACCGAAACAGGGTAAGGTTCCAAAGCGATGCAATTCTTAGGACCCAACTCATTCCTTCCTTTCTTATGAATATTGCGCCAAGCACGGACCATCCTGCCCTTCAAGCATTAAGGATCTTTACCCTCCTGAAAGAACACACCCTCTAACAGAATGTTATTGGGTTTATCCTTTAGGGGGAACCCAAGCTGACGACGTGCCAAAATAGGATTGTAGTTAATCCCACCACATGTACCAAGAAGAGGTACATTGGAGAATTCACCACAAGAGTCGATAATCTGCACACCATCATACACACGATTGTACCAAGAGATATCATCATTAGTGAGAGACATAAGTCTCGTGGACCACCGTAGACATCCCTTGTTTTCCTTGAAGGCGACCGTCTGTGGTAAGTGAGAAATAAACCACTTATACAACAGAGGCAAACAACACACAATTGCACCACCACCTTTTGTATTCCTCTTATGCAAAGAAAAATAAGTGTCACCTAACAGAGTCGGAACGGGATTAAGAGTAGAGAAAATCCTAATAGCGTTCACATCCACAAACTTATCGATGTTGGGGAACAACACTAGCCCATAGATGAGAAGTACAAATATGGCTTCAAAGGCGTCCTCACTCATAGCCTTCCCATACACGGTAGCTTGAGCAGTGAGGAACTCAGAAGAGAGACCTTGAATTCCACCTTTGGTAGTCATATGAGCACTAACCAGAGACTCATTTATATGCAACATATCAGCTATCTCTCGAGAAGTAGGAATACTCTCCAAGCCACTGAACGACAACTGGTCTAGAATAGGTATGCCCACAAGATAGGCATACTCCTCAAGCATAGGCAAAAGCTGAAAATCCGGAAATGTGAAGCAACGATACAAAGGATCATAAAACTGCACCAACACACTCATCAATCATTCATCCACCTGAGTAGTCAGAAGAGGAAGAAGCTTCCCAAAACGAGCCTTGAAACATAAGGGATGCAATACATAGGATGTCAAATTCCTTAGCTCTTTCAAATCTGGTTGTCTGAAGCTGTACTTCTTTTTATTCCTTCTTTGTCTTTCCATGTCTGAAAATTGGCAAATAGACCTCTTAAGTTCCTTGAAAATTTTCTTTTTATTTTGATGATATGGATGCAAATGGGTGCATGAATGCCTGGATGCAACAATCACACTCAAGGATCAAGCAAAGCACACCAAACAAAGGTCATGGGATGGATCATATTATCCTTAATATCAATCATCCATTTTGGTGGATTATGGTTTACACCTTATTGTAGCACCTCAAATTTGCACCTCTCATTTTGTACATACATTTTCATGATTAGGTCATTAACATTAACATTGTCCACTGCATAACATTGCATTGTCCATTGGCCCAAGTGCAAGCCATTAGTTCATCAGTCAAGACTGGTTAGGAGGATCAGTCAAGCAAACAAGCAAGTGCATTTTCCTATTGAAGCAAAGCCCTAAGGTTGATTCAACAAGTTCATATGACCTAGGGATCATTTTGGAGTGGTTTGGCCAAGGATTGGATGATCAAAGCTCAACAGTCAAGCTGAATTTCATCTGAAACCCTAGAAAGTCAACTGTGGTCAACTGTGCCTGAAATCATGGATTTGAAGGTGGGAGATGGTTAGAAAGGCCTCATTCATGTCCATACAATTTTCATTTGACATGTCAAAGATCAATATTGAAGAATTTGAGGTCAGATGAAAAGTTTCCAAAAATAGTAAGTGACTTGTAATTTCAAACTGCAAAAAATGGAAAGGTCTTCTCCTCAAATTTACATATCCAAGAAGGCTTCAAATGAAATTTTGACCAACATGAAAGTTGAAGATCTTGCTCTCACCTTTCCAAAAAGTCCAAGAACATCCATTTCTCATTTGTGGTTGGCAAGTTATGATCAAATCATTGTCAAGACATTTTGAACTTCAAACTTGGATAACTTTCACACCACAAGGCCAAATGGAGTGGGGTTTTTTTGCTACAATCTCCTTTTAACATGAGCTATCATAATCATGCATTGCCATTCATCAAAAGTCATCACAAAAATATTGCATTTTCCATGTGATTTGAATTTGAAATTTGGAGGGAAAAGTTCATTTTCAAAAATATGCATTTTCCACACTTCCAACCACTTGCACTTGGTCTTAAATCACATTTGGAGTGTGTTTAGCTCAATTTTCATGCACTGTAGCAGGTTTCATGCATGCAAGGTTACTTTGGCCATTTTGCCTAAATTTTGCATTTCACTTAATTACTTTGCATTTGGCTTAACCTTGACTAGCATCTTCATTAATCCACCATATATAATCATAATTCTAACTGAATTTGGGATTAACACATCATTTGCACCAGATCTAGATCGAAATTGGAAATTGCACAAACTTTTTCTCTCCATTTTTCTTCAATTTTTTCTCATAAAACTTGCATTGATCTTCACTGAATCATCATCCACCACCATTTCTGAAGAAGATTGAAGCCAGAATCCTCCATTTTCGTGCTGTTTCTTGGACTATTAAAGCAAGCATCACCAATGGCAGTTGGAAACTGGAGCAAGATCCAGGACAATTGAGCCACGATCCTTCATTCATTCATCTTCCTAATCACTATAAAGCTTCTGTTTCAACCTCACAAGGCCAGAAAATCACAAATCCAGCTCTGCATTCCAACTCAGGTCAGGAATCGATCCTCACGATTCATCAAATTATGCTATGGTTTTTGTAGATCTTGTATCCACGAGTATGCTGAACCTTGTAGTTTTAAATTTCATCAAGTATTAAGAAAGTTATGTTGATTTGAATGTTGGTTGATGAAACTTTCTTTGCTCGATTTGGTTTATATGATTAGAATTAGGTTTAATTGTTGTTAGATTGTTAATGTGCATTGAAAGACGGATCGAATGGTATATGTATGATGAATCTCTGTGATGTTTGGATCATGATGATGATGAACATGATGAATGCGTGAAGAACCCTAACATTTTCATTTCCAGATCGTATTTGATCCTGTCCATGGCTGTTTGCATGTGTTTTCTCTGTTTTTCGCCTATGCAGCCAACCATATCGTGCCACGAACTTAATGAAACGCAGCGCTTCACTGTAGCGCGCGTTGGTTTGAATTGTGAGCCGCTTCGATTCTGTCTGAGTGCATTCTCATTTTGGTTTTTGGCATTTAATTCACATATGCTTCTCATGATCACATGCCTTTCCATCACATTTTTTTATTTTTTCTCCACACTTAAAAATTCATAACTCCTAAACTATTAATCCAATTCACATGAGATTTTTTGTGCCATGATCCTTGCCATGTCTACTATTTTATGGTGATTTTTCCAGAATTTGTGCACGTGTGGTTTTTAATGTGGCCTAGGGTTTGTTCATACATGTGTTTTGTTGCACCTTGCTTGCCATTTTGAGTGTGAAATGATGATACTTAATCCAATGAGGCTGAAAGTTTTCATGTGTAAACTAGAGATCCTTAGGGACATTTTGGCTTTGAGTTTTTGATTTTATCATTTCTGGTTTGTGAGATATGCTCTGTTCATTGGAGGTGTGACAATGTGTGTCACACCATTTTCTTGTCCAACTTGTGGATTTTCATTACTATGCCATATGAACTCAAAATGATCTTAATTTTTGCATGTTGACTCTTCTGGATGTTAAGTTTGATCATGAATTTTTGTAGAAGTTTTGAGTTCATTTCCAATTTGTTTGAGAATTTCTTTTCTGTTTGACCAATTGTTGACTTTTTGTGAGTCATGATCTTATATGATTTGTGAAATTCTTGATGTTTGTTGGATGAGCTTGAAATTTTGCAAATGTATTCTAGACACCTTGAAGTTTGCCATGGCTTTAGTTTGATGTCCATATCATGTTTGGATTCTGTTTTATGCTTGCTTGAAGTTGATGTATGAATTTGTGCCTTGTTTGAGCTTGTTGGAGCATGCTTTGACTTATGGATTTTAATTGACTTGCTTCCCTTGGTCCAAATGACTTGAAATTTAGTGTGATTATCCTTTGATGAATGCTGTTTAGCCATGATTTTTCTTGAAATTTATTGAATTGTTTTTGAGTTGATGTGAAGTGATTCATTCTGTTTGGTCCTATGAGCTTCAAATTGCATGCTTTGCACTAAGTGCTTCATGAAATGAAATTGGTGAATGATATGAGTGTGAGACCACTTGGATTTGTTTCTTATTTGATTGAACTTGATTCTTGACAATTTTCATGTTCTGTTTTGGTTTATTGCTCCCATTTTGACCCTAGGCCATGTCCTAGTGGTTAGTGCTTAATGTTTGAGCTTTGTTTCAGGTCAAAGAGCACAATTGCTTATACTTGATGATGTGCACTCAATTGGAGTTGGTCCATTGATTGTTTATGACTAACCTTGAGTTTGTTTTGTAGGCTTTGAGACTTGAGCTTAAGCTTTGTGGCTTGCACCTTTGTGCATTGCTTTGCTTGATTGTTGTTTGACTGTGTACAGTTAACTGTGGACCATTGTCTGTTTGACTTTTGTTTGAGTTGAGTACTGATTATGTTGGATTGTTTTCAGGTACCTTAGTTGCTATAGTTCCTTTGTGAACTTGCTTTTGCTTTGCTTGATAGCTTGAGCATTGAGGTATAATGTCTCTAACTCCATGTAGTCTGGAAGACCTGGCCTGTTACTTGGCCAGACACCTGTCTGAAGTCCTCCTTAAGAGGCAATGCCTGTGATTGTTTATCTTTGTCCCCAAGCAGGAAAAGACCTTTGATATGGCAATTGGCAGATACAAGAGATGAGCAATCCATCTCCTGGTATTCAGTTGAGTCATCCCTTTGCTCACACAACTGGTGTTGATGCATTGTGGGTATTAACCCAAGATCCTTGTACAGGTGTACAGTTGAGTCAGTCATAAGTGTAGAAGGGTTCCCACTTTCTGAACCCACACATTCTTTTGTCTGAAGCTCTCCCAGGCCAGGGATAAGAGCTGTGAAGTCTTATCTTCACTTCCCATTTCATCTGCTTCACCCTAACTCTCAATGTTAGGGTTAAGAGCTAACATCACCTGAATACAGTTGCCTTGCTTTTGCAGCCTAACCCTTGTGTGAGCCCACTTTGTGTGTATATAGTGTGTGCTATTTGTGATTGTTTGCTTTTGCCTGTGCTGCTTAGGATAGCTTGCTCCCTGTGCAAGTTAGATAGCAACCTTAACTTAGGGATGATTTGCATGATAACATCTAGGCTCGAGTCGTAGTCTCCCTAGTTGTGTCTCCCTCTGTTATCTTGTTAGGCTAGGCCTGTGTCCCTGCGTAGGGGAATTACGTCGCCCTGATCCTCATACCAGATGAGGTACGTAGGCAGGAGATGAGCTGATCTCTCCGGGCGCCCTTTGTGTTTTGTCTCTTGTGTGTGTTAGGAGATGGATGTAAGCCTAGCGATTGGCATTCCGTATCCTCTTGTTGTGTGCTTGGAGTCCGATGTAAGTCCAACGATTGGCATTTGGTTTCCAGTGTGCGTGTGTTTGGTTCGGAGTCTGACGTAATTCCAGCGATTGGCATTCGGTTTCCGTGTTTGCCTGTTTGTGTGGAGTTTGACTTAAGTCCAGCGATTGGCAGTCGATTTCCCGTCTTTGTTTTGTTTGGCGTGCGTTAGCCGAGCTACGAGTGCTCTGATTCTTCTTTAGTCCGAGAAGATACGTATGCATAGGATGCGACATCCTAGCGAGCATGTTTTCCCCCCATCCGAACTACTTAGACTCTGATGTCTATGTTTGATAGACTAAGTACGCCCAGGATGCGATATCCTGCCGAGTCAGTTTTGTTTGTTTTCTTGTGTCTCTTTCAGCCAGTGTTTGTTTGTTTGTGAGTAATGTTTAGCAACCATTTTCCTTCCTTTAGTGCGTGGATCCCGTCGAGTACGACGGATGCGTAGGGGTGCTAATACCTTCCCTTCGCATAACCGACTCCCGATCCCATTCTCTTTGGTCGCGAGACCATGTCTTTTCCAGGTTTACTTCGAGCGTTTCCTTTCCCTCTTTTGGGATAAATAACGCACGGTGGCGGCTCTGTTGTTCTGTTTACCCACCGGTTTTTCGCGTAATGCGACAGCTGGCGACTCTGCTGGGGACACAATAGAGAAGTTGACCTCTTGCTGGTCCATCTTCCCTAAGCGAGTCTCTCCTAGCGCTCTCTAGGTTAGGGTTTTGGTTGCTATTTGTTGTTATTTATTGCATTCATGATTATTATATTGTATATAAGTGCATATCTGTTTGCATGCATCATACTGTCATTGAGCTGTCTTCTGTACAGGTGGTTCCTCTGTTTGGGGTGGGTGTTCTGAGTGGGGCTAAAACCCATGCCCGAGTATACACCTAGGATTAGTGTGGTCTCGCGTTTCCTCACTTGCTGTATCAGCATGTTGTTGCGATGTGTCACCACAGCCGGACGAGGTTCATTTGAGAGAGTCCCTCCGTTTGGAGTTATTCCACTCAGGTTGGATGATCTCATCTGAGCTGTTGACTTCGGTGACCGTTCTTTCCCGGATCTTTGGTTTAGATGATCTTAAGAGAGCTACAACGGCACACCCGAAAGGGCAAACCCGTTGAATATCTTTGCCCGATTGTCGAGGCCATTGTCCGCCTTAGGATGACCTTGTTAGAATTCACCTGTGAGGGGAGGGTTTGATTCTTGCAAGAACAGGTTCCGTCAGTGAGTTTGTGATGGTGACTTTGGTTCAGATGAACTTATGAGTACTTGCTTCTGATACGCCGGAATTCTGTCCGTGATATCTATCAGCGGGTCCGTTTATTTCGGATCCCCGGGTTGAATTTGAGAGTACTCGTTCAGAGGATCTGGTTGTCGTCCGTTCAGTGGATGTTCTTGTGATGATAGTGATATAATCTTCGGTTCCGTTTATTTCAGAACTCCCCAAGTTGGATGTATGGTGACTTAGTCCCTCAAATGACTGTGACTGGTTCAGAGACTTGATGAGTCTTCAGATGACTTGGTGGCACAATGACCTGCATTCATGCATTTGCATCATTATCATTTCGCATTCATCTGCATTCAATCCATGTCTATTCGTACTCAGGGTCCATTTTTCATTAAGATTCTGGTTGAGAGACATCAGATGTCAAAATGTTATGGATAAAAAAAAAAGGAAAAAATTTACCCATCTTGATGAAACCAGAGTCAAAGGACAGGATATTCCTCATACGGATAGACATTGCATGCGTGAGTCATACTAACCCATTTGCTGTTTTGTAGGTGTCAATCGGTGCGCATAGCTCGTCTGCTCAGATATCCTGATGGGGGCAACAAATCCAAACTGATGGATCCACCCAACGTCGACATTATTGAACTGAAAGAGATGATGAGGGAGTTGCTCAGTGTTGTGCAAGGGCTTGCCTTGGGACAGAAAGCCATGGCGGAGAGATTGGAAAGGATTGAAGGCTGGATGATCAAGGAGAAAGTTCAGGGAAAGGCTCCGTCATCCGAAACAAACAACCCCTCTGGCACAGTGACAAAGAAACCCTCTGGCAGTGGTCCGCTCAAAAAGGAGGTTGAATCAAGAGGTGTGGAGACAAAGAAAGAACGCGGTAAAGATCGTTATCACCCTTATGTTGCCGTTGTAACCACTCCTGTCGGTAATCCAACTGTACAGCAGCAACAACCACCACCTCAACAGAAAGCACCAAGAGCTAAGAGCCTAGTGAAGAAGGGGAAGGTTGATCGTCAGTTTGATGAGTCGCCCGTGACTTATGCTCTTCTGTTCAAAAGGTTGAGGGATTTGGGGTTAGTCCGGCCAAGGATATTGATTCCCGTGGAACGGCAGCGGAGGCCTCCAAACTATGATGAGAATGCCAGGTGTGAGTTTCATTCTGAGATGCCCGGACACAACATTGAGGGTTGTAGAGCTTTCAAACATGTCGTCCAGGACATGGTGGATTCCAAGACCATCAGCTTGACACAGATAATGAATGGGAATGTCAACCCCGTACCCAGGCAGGGTCCTATAAAAGTGAAGATGGTGAAAAAAGACAAGAGAAGAATGGAGGTGACTGAGGAGGATCAGCTAAACATTCCAATGTTTGTGGTCCCAAAACCTTCGATGAAGGATGGAGCTTTCCCTAGTGCTGATAATTGTTGTGCGGCCATCGCCACAAAGGGGTGTGTAGGGATGGGAGATAAGATCCAGAGCATGATGGAAGTAGAAATGGATGGTGAAAAGGTTGAAACACCAAGTCAAGCAATTGAAACCGTCAAGGTGGAGAACGCTCTTGGTGTTGAGAAAGAAAAGTAGCTATCCATCTCTTCTTATAAGCAAGCCCTAGAGGTGGTGAAGAACCAAGAGGCCCAAGGTTGGGGCAGGATCATTGACATCATGGTAAAGGCAGACATGTTTGGGGTCGGGTATCAGCCAGATCAAGAGCCGTCTAGACCAAACAGAGGACGTCGTCCACCGTACATCTTTGTCAGTGCAGAAATGCTGGATCCTGATCAAGTTTGTTCAGTGGGTGAAGAGATCGACAGTGACCGCGAGCTCGAGTTATGGATAAAGTCGTGAGTACCAGGCGACTGAAAAGCCTCCAAAAGCATCACTGTCACTCATCCGGAAGTGTAGTATTTCTGGTTTGATTTTCTTTGCATGAAAGTCATACGTTTTGCCCGAAACGTAATGGTCCATTGTAAGGGCCACCTCATGTGTTTCATTTTGCAACATTTTGCATCAGTAATAAATGGATGTTTTTGTGATTAAAAGCGGTGTTCCCTGTTTTTCACTTATTTTTGCAGTTTTAAAAATTAAAATGGCAATGTTTTGTTTCATTCTCTTTCCTTTTGATTCACTTGGTTCCGACCTCAAAAGTGATTATCCTCCTGATCTCATTGATAACAATTCGGTTACGCCTCTGTATGACTTTGACAATCCGATCTATCATGCCAAAGAAGAAGGCGAAGAAGATTGTGATCTGCTGGGATTAGCCAGGTTGTTGAAACAAGAGGAGAAGGTGATTCAACCGCACGAGGAGCGATTCAAGATTGTTGTTAACAGGCACCGCCGAGGTCAGAAAGGAAATGAAAGTTGGGGCCGCTTCAGAGGCAAGTCTAGAGCAGAATGGTAGCCCTGTTGAAAGAGCATGTGGATACCTTCGCCTGGTCGTGTCAGGATATGCCAGGGTCGGATACCGATGTCATTGCGCACAAGCTACCATGGAAAGAAGACTGTCCTCTAGAGAAGCAGAACGCCGGTGCTACTTATCAGAGAGCCATGGTGACTTTGTTTCATGATATGATTCATCATGAAATTTAATGCTATGTTGATGACATGATAGCAAAGTCCCAAACAGAAGAGGGGCATCTGGTGGATCTGGCCAAGTTGGTCAACTGGTTGAGACAATTCAAACTGAGGTTGGATTCAGATAAGTGCACTATCAGAGTGCGGTCCGGTAAGATGTTGGGGTTCATTGTAAGAGAGGAATCGAGGTTGATCCTGCTTAAAAAAAATAAAATAATAATAATAAAAAAAAATAAAAAAAAAAGATATAAAGGAAAAACGATGCAAGAAATACCTGAACCGAAACAAAAAAGAGAGAGATCAAACGGTCAGGTAGGATAATGATTGCCAAGGGGCATTTAAAAAACAAAAAGAGTAAGTTGCAGGAACCTCTGATTCTGTTAATCTGGTACTTGACAGCCCTCGAGGGGTCTATGAGGTGCGTATTGTGTCAGCATGACGAGTCTTGTCGAAAAGAGCATGCAATTTACCTTAGCAAAAAGTTTATCGACTGTGAAACAATACACTCACTACTCGAAAAAACTTGATGTACTTTGGCATAGGCTGCTCGCCGATTGAGACAGTGTGCTGGTTCATACCACTTTGTGGATGTCCAAGACGGATCTGGTCAAGTATGTGCTTGAGAAGCTAGCATTGACCGGACGGGTTGCGAGAGGGCAAATAATGTTGACTGAATACAACATTCAGTATACCTCCCAGAAAGCAATCAAGAGGAGTGTACTGTATGATTATCTCGTCCAGCAACCCAGGGAGGATTATCAACCAAGGAAGTGTGAGTTCCCTGATGAGGATATCTCGAGGTGCTCAAATCGAAAGATTGTGAGTGACCGATCCTGGAGGAGGGGCCTGACCCTGAATCCGAACGGATTCTGATGTCTGATGGGGAAATTGAGGTGAATGAGTTAGTGTTGCTTTGGTTACGCCAAAGGGATCCCACGTTCCTTTCGTTGACGATGGGGGCTGAGTACGAAGTTGGTATCCTGGGTATTGTACTTCGATGCGTGCATCTACTGGGGCAACGCCTTCCTCACTCAGGTATGAGATGAAAATTGTACTACCATTTGAGACCCAGGTTTCGTCATGGAGAGTCCTGTCGGACGTAGAATTGAAAAAGGCTGGGTGGATAGGGACTCGGTATGACGCGTTAGGCCTGACTGAGTAAAAGGGTTGACAATTACTTATCGTGGGGCAGTTGTACCTGGTAAGTGAAGCGTGTTGTGGAATGAAAAGTGTGACCTCGTGCGTATTACGTGGAAGAGTTATTGTTGAAAAGGATCCTTCCTCTGCAAGACGATCGTGGGGCAAAGTGGATAAATAGCATGAATGTCCATTCGTGGTTAAGAAGGTTGTCTCTAAACCGAGCCTTGTTGTTGACGACCACGGATGACGAAGATTTTCCATCCCCTGGGAATGCGGACGGAGTTATAAAATACTTCGTGAAAAGAGACCCGCTGGACAAAAAGAATAAAAGAGTCCAGGCAAAAAGGGGCATCCCGGCGAACCAAGAAAAAAGAGAAAAGGTTCGGGCAAAAGTTAGGGATAAGAAAAGAAAAGAACTGTACACCCGGCAAGTCGAAAACCCCACAAAGGCGACTTGGGCAAAAAAGGGTATCCCGGTGGACTGAACACCCGAAAGGGCGGTCCAGGCAAAAGAGGGACTGAAACGAACAATTGCGTCCAGCATGATCGTTTGTGCTTTGGGATATGACTTGGCTAGTCTCCGACAGAGATCGATCAGAAGTGTCTTGTTCGGAAGGCCGAAAGGGCGGGAAGTCTTGAGGACATATGAGGTGTAACCAGGTTGGAACCCGATGATATCACGGTTTCACGTTGCCATTAGGATAGATTTTTTTCTCCTTTTATGTGCAATCACCTCTTTTCAGGGTTTGCTTCATGTGTGTTGCTCGGTTCTGAGCCACTTTTTGTGTTTTCAGTCAATAAATGCGTGTTCAGTCAAATAATTTTGTTTTTGTCTTCATTACCGCTTTGATTGCGAAAACATCCGTTTATTTTGATAAGAATATTTGCATTTTGAAACATGGAGATCCCTTCCGATGCATGCATATAAGATTGAATTCTGGAAATCTTATTCGGAAGCTTGAGTGACCTAGGTGTTAAAATATGGGGCACGCCTGGGGCACGTTTTTATCTAACGATCTCTTGTGCAGGTACTGTTAGATATCTTCATTCACTGGCAGTTTGTATGAAACCTTTTGAAAAGAAAGATCCCCGTGGAGCCCGACCAGGGGCAAGGGATAGATGAATAGTGAAAGGACGGTGAAGGATTACGACGACGATCCTGGAAGGTTAATCAAGAAGACTCTTCAAAGTCTGATGACTGGAAAGTTTGTATGAATCCCAGGAGTTCGATCTCCGTGGAGTATGGAGAGGTCGGGAATACAAGGTGATGAATCAGAAAGGTCCAGACGAGTCTGGGAGTTCTCAAAAGTGGAAAGTCGATACTGTGGGTGAATGATGAATGCCACTGTTCGACGAATCAACAGGTGTTCCGTGTCGAATAAGCCGTATCTCCACAGTGGGTCTGAAAGTATTACTTCCCTGGTCGATTCGAGATTGGTGTCTCCTCAGTGAGCTTGAAGGTTGCCACGTTCCCCAGTGGGAGTGTTATTAGGCAGAATGTTTCTAAGGGTTGAGGATGGTTTCCCCAACAGATATTTCTCCAAGCAAGTATGGAAGCTGTCAGAGCTATGTTCCCCTGCAGAGATGCCTTTGGATATTGTCTTCTATCCCCGGCAGATCTAAGGATTGCCTATCCCCAGCAGGCCTGGAAGTGGGTGATTTTCCCCAGCAAGTATTTCCCCAGCTGAGATCCCCACTGAGTAGGAAGGATGTTGTATCCCCAGCGGAGTAAGCCTGGTTTCCCAGTGGAGTGGTTTTGTGTTCCCCAGCAGTCGGGTTTGGAGTACTGATATCCCCAGCGTGGCTGTGAGCGCTTATCCCCAACAGAGTTATTACTCTTCCCACCAGAGTTGTCTCCTCAGCAGAGTGGTGTGGGTCTTTCCCCAGCGGGGTTTGTGTATGCTTGTCCCTATCAGGATTGAGAAGTTGCCCTAGCAGATCTCCCGAGCAGAGGTTTGTGTGTCAATTTTTCTCGGCAAGTCCCCGAGTGGAGTGGGTTCAGTGAAATTTATCTCCAGCAGAGTTTATCCTCCATGTGGAGTGGTTGGGTCTTCCCCAGCGAATGGCCTGTTGTTTCCCCAGTGGAGTCGTATTGGTTGCTTCTCGAGCAGAGTCCCCGAGTGGATTGGATCTGATGAAGGACACCCCAGTGGAGTCTATCCTTTCCCCAACAACAATGTTATTTCTCCTGCATGAGTGAGAAGTTGGGGCTCTCCCCGCAGAGTATTCCTCAAGCAGAGTCTCCCCACAGAGTTGGAGTATCCAATCAGTTTGGCTCCCCAGCCGGAGTTTTCATCATTTGCATTTTGCATATAGTGATCATTGCATCCTCAAAATGCGTAGCATTTCCATTCGATATGGAGCATTACGCCATAGAAAAATTCAAACATATGCATTCATGTGTTCGAAACCAATCAGACCGTATCCCCGGAAGAGGCAGATTTTTGAGCAACATCTGTACGGCACATTTGCTACAGTTGCTCCTGACAGCATTCAGGATTGATACCCCAGAGAGGTTTATTTCCTCATCCGTTGGCGAAAGGAAAGCCTGTTTCTCCCCAGCGAGATCCCAGCAAGTGTTTAGCCTTGCCCTGGCATGTGTAGATGTCATTTTGTGATACTGGTCGGTGTCATGTCAGCACCCGCGTGTGTTCTTTCTTTGGTGTCGGTTAACACCATCTTTCGGTGTACACATCGAGTATTTCCCAGTCATTCATTAATGTCTGGTCTTCTGTTGGTGTCCGTAAACATCATCTTTCGATGTTCGTAATACCCTTATTCTTCCCCATAAGGGTTACCTCTCCGTTGGTTTCGGTAAACGTTGAGTTTTTCCCGATCATCCGTTGATGATTTGGTTGTGTTCATTATCTCCAATAATGGTTACCTCTCCGTTGGTTTCGGTAAACGTTGAGTTTTTCCTATGCGTCCGATGACGTATAGTTGCTTATTCCCCACAGATCATTAGTTAATGGCTATTGATTCCCCCCAGAGTTACCTATCCGTTGGTTTCGATAAACGTCGAGTTTTTCCCGATCGTCTGTTGACGGTTGTTGGTGATATATTTCCCCATGCAGAGTTACCTCTCCGTTGGTCTCGGTAAACGTTGAGTTTTTCTCATTCGTCCGTTGACGTTTGATTGTATATCCTATTCCCCAGTCATTCATTAATGTCTGGTTGATTCCCAACCCAGAATCCCTAGTAGAGTCGTCGGTGGGCGTCCTATTCGGTTTCCGGTTGTTGTATCCCTTCCTTAGCGAGTTTTCTCCTTCTCCGTTGGTGTCGATAAACGTCGAGCTTCTCCCGTTCGTCCGTTGACGTCTGGTCGAGTCTTTCCATTCATCCGTTGATGTCTGGTTACCTCTCCGTTGGTCTTGGTAAACATCGAGTTTTTCCTGGTCATCCCCAGTAGAGTTACCTCTCCGTTGGTTTCGATAAACGTCGAGTTTTTCCTAGTTGCCCGTTGACATCTAGATGTATTTCTCTCTTCCCCAGTAGGGTCTCCTTCTCCGTTGGTGTCGATAAACGTCGAGCTTCTCCCGTTCGTCCGTTGACGTCTGGTCGAGTTTTCTCCTTCTCGTTGGTGTCGATAAACGTCGAGCTTCTCCCTTTCGTCCGTTGACGTCTGGCCGAGTCTTCCCATTCATCCGTTGATGTATGGTTACCTCTCTGTTGGTTTTGGTAAACGTCGAGTTTTTCCTAGTTGTCCGTTGACATCTAGATGTATTTTCCCTGCAGTCATCCGTTGATGTCTGGTTACCTCTCTGTTGGTCTCGGTAAGCGTTGAGTTTTTCCTAGTTGTCCGTTGGCATCTAGTTGTGATTTCTATTCCCATTCATCGTCTTTCGATGTCTGGAGGTGGTTGTATCCTTGGAAAAAGAAAAAATAAAATCCCCAGTAATAAATATCAGATCCCAGTTGAAGTTACTGTTGGATCCCCGCATTGTGCAAATTTCTACGGTTCTTGGTATTCAATCCCTGTTTACCCTGAAAGTCTGACAGCCGTTGCTCTCATCCGTTCGGGTTCCCAGTTGATTGAATAGGGGCATCTGTAGCACCTCAAATTTGCACCTCTCATTTTGTACATACATTTTCATGATTAGGTCATTAACATTAAATTTGTCCACTGCATAACATTGCATTGTCCATTGGCCCAAGTGCAAGCCATCAGTTCATCAGTCAAGACTGGTTAAGAGGATCAGTCAAGCAAACAAGCAAGTGCATTTTCCTATTGAAGCAAAGCCCTAAGGTTGATTCAACAAGTTCATATGACCTAGGGATCATTTTGGAGTGGTTTGGCCAAGGATTGGATGATCAAAGCTCAACAGTCAAGCTGAATTTCATCTAAAACCCTAGAAAGTCAACTGTGGTCAACTGTGCCTGAAATCATGGATTTGAAGGTGGGTGATGGTTAGAAAGGCCTCATTCATGTCCATACAAGTCTCATTTGACATGTCAAAGATCAATATTGAAGAATTTGAGGTCAGATGAAAAGTTTCCAAAAATAGTAAGTGACCTGTAATTTCAAACTGCCAAAAATGGAAAGGTCTTCTCCTCAAATTTACATGTCCAAGAAGGCTTCAAATGAAATTTTGTTCAACATGAAAGTTGAAGATCTTGCTCTCACCTTTCCAAAAAGTCCAAGAACATCCACTTCTCATTTGTGGTTGGCAAGTTATGATCAAATCATTGTCAAGACATTTTGAACTTCAAACTTGGATAACTTTCACACCACAAGGCCAAATGGAGTGGGGTTTTTTTGCTACAATCTCCTTTTAACATGAGCTATCATAATCATGCATTTCCATTCATCAAAAGTCATCACAAAAATATTGCATTTTCCATGTGATTTGAATTCGAAATTTGGAGGGAAAAGTTCATTTTCAAAAATATCATTTTCCACACTTCCAACCACTTGCACTTGGTCTTAAATCACATTTGGAGTGTGTTTAGCTCAATTTTCGTACACTGTAGCAGGTTTCATGCATGCAAGGTTACTTTGGCCATTTTGCCTAAATTTTTCATTTCACTTAATTACTTTGCATTTGGCTTAACCTTGATTAACATCTTCATTAATCCACCATATATAATCATAATTCTAACTGAATTTGGGATTAACACATCATTTGCACCAGATCTAGATCGAAATTGGAAATTGCACAAACTTTTTCTCTCCATTTTTCTGCAATTTTTTCTCATAAAACTTGCATTGATCTTCACTGAATCATCATCCACCACCATTTCTGAAGAAGATTGAAGCCAGAATCCTCCATTTTCGTGCTGTTTCTTGGACTGTTAAAGCAAGCATCACCAATGGCAGTTGGAAACTGGAGCAAGATCTAGGACAATTGAGCCACGATCCTTCATTCATTCATCTTCCTAATCACTATAGAGCTTCTGTTTCAACCTCACAAGGCCAGAAAATCACAAATCCAGCTCTGCATTCCAACTCAGGTCAGGAATCGATCCTCACGATTCATGAAATTATGCTATGGTTTTTGTAGATCTTGTATCCACGAGCATGCTGAACCTTGTAGTTTTAAATTTCATCAAGTATTAAGAAAGTTATGTTGATTTGAATGTTGGTTGATGAAACTTTCTTTGCTCGATTTGGTTGATATGATTAGAATTAGGTTTAATTGTTGTTAGATTGTTAATGTGCATTGAAAGACGGATCGAATGGTATATGTATGATGAATTTCTGTGATGTTTGGATCATGATGATGATGAACATGATGAATGCGTGAAGAACCCTAACATTTTCATTTCCAGATCGTATTTGATCCTGTCCATGGCTGTTTGCATGCGTTTTCTCTGTTTTTCGCCCATGCAGCCAACCATATTGTGCCACGAACTTAATGAAACGCAGCGCTTCACTGTAGCGCGCGTTGGTTTGAATTGTGAGCCGCTTCGATTCCGTCCGAGTGCATTCTCATTTTGGTTTTTGGCATTTAATTCACATATGCTTCTCATGATCACATGCCTTTCCATCACATTTTTTATTTTTTCTCCACACTTAAAAATTCATAACTCCTAAACTATTAATCCAATTCACATGAGATTTTTTGTGCCATGATCCTTGCCATGTCTACTATTTTATGGTGATTTTTCCAGAATTTGTGCACGTGTGGTTTTTAATGTGGCCTAGGGTTTGTTCATACATGTGTTTTGTTGCACCTTGCTTGCCATTTTGAGTGTGAAATGATGATGCTTAATCCAATGAGGCTGAAATTTTGCATGTGTAAACTAGAGATCCTTTGGGACATTTTGGCTTTGAGTTTGTGATTTTATCATTTGTGGTTTGTGAGATATGCTCTGTTCATTGGAGGTGTGACAATGTGTGTCACACCATTTTCTTGTCCAACTTGTGGATTTTCATTACCATGCCATATTAACTCAAAATGATCTTAATTTTTGCATGTTGACTCTTCTGGATGTTAAGTTTGATCATGAATTTTTGTAGAAGTTTTGAGTTCATTTCCAATTTGTTTGAGGATTTCTTTTCTGTTTGACCATTTGTGGACTTTTTGTGAGTCATGATCTTATATGATTTATGAAATTCTTGATGTTTGTTGGATGAGCTTGAAATTTTGCACATGTATTCTAGACACCTTGAAGTTTGCCATGGCTTTAGTTTGATGTCCATATCATGTTTGGATTCTGTTTTATGCTTGCTTGAAGTTGATGTATGAATTTGTGCCTTGTTTGAGCTTGTTTGAGCATGCTTTGACTTATGGATTTTAATTGACTTGCTTCCCTTGGTCCAAATGACTTGAAATATTGTGTGATGATCCTTTGATGAATGCTGTTTAGCCATGATTTTTCTTGAAATTTATTGAATTGTTTTTGAGTTGATGTGAAGTGATTCATTCTGTTTGGTCCTATGAGCTTCAAATTGCATGCTTTGCACTAAGTGCTTCATGAAATAAAATTGGTGAATGATATGAGTGTGAGACCACTTGGACTTGTTTCTTATTTGATTGAACTTGATTCTTGACAATTTTCATGTTCTGTTTTGGTTTATTGCTCCCATTTTGACCCTAGGCCATGTCCTAGTGGTTAGTGCTTAATGTTTGAGCTTTGTTTCAGGTCAAAGAGCACAATTGCTTATACTTGATGATGTGCACTCAATTGGAGTTGGTCCATTGCTTGTTTATGACTAACCTTGAGTTTGTTTTGTAGGCTTTGAGACTTGAGCTTAGGCTTTGTGGCTTGCACCTTTGTGCATTGCTTTGCTTGATTGTTGTTTGACTGTGTACAGTTAACTGTGGACCATTGTCTGTTTGACTTTTGTTTGAGTTGAGTACTGATTATGTTGGATTGTTTTCAGGTACCTTAGTTGCTATAGTTCCTTTGTGAACTTGCTTTTGCTTTGCTTGATAGCTTGAGCATTGAGGTATAATGTCTCTAACTCCATGTAGTCTGGAAGACCTGGCCTATTACTTGGCCAGGCACCTGTCTGAAGTCCTCCTTAAGAGGCAATGCCTGTGATTGTTTATCTTTATCCCCAAGCAGGAAAAGACCTTTGATAAGGCAATTGGCAGATACAAGAGATGAGCAATCCATCTCCTGCTATTCAGTTGAGTCATCCCTTTGCTCACACAATTGGTGTTGATGCATTGTGGGTATTAACCCAAGATCCTTGTACAGGTGTACAGTTGAGTCAGTCATAAGTGTAGAAGGGTTCCCACTTTCTGAACCCACACATTCTTTTGTCTGAAGCTCTCCCAGGCCAGGGATAAGAGCTGTGAAGTCTTATCTTCACTTCCCATTTCATCTGCTTCACCCTAACTCTCAATGTTAGGGTTAAGAGCTAACATCACCTGATTACAGTTGGCTTGCTTTTGCAGCCTAACCCTTGTGTGAGCCCACTTTGTGTGTATATAGTGTGTGCTATTTGTGATTGTTTGCTTTTGCCTGTGCTGCTTAGGATAGCTTGCTCCCTGTGCAAGTTAGATAGCAACCTTAACTTAGGGATGATTTGCATGATAACATCTAGGCTCGAGTCGTAGTCTCCCTAGTTGTGTCTCCCTCTATTATCTGGTTAGGCTAGGCCTGTGTCCCTGCGTAGGGGAATTACGTCGCCCTGATCCTCATACCAGATGAGGTACGTAGGCAGGAGATGAGCTGATCTCTCCGGGCGCCCTTTGTGTTTTGTCTCTTGTGTGTGTTAGGAGATGAATGTAAGTTCAGCGATTGGCATTCCGTATCCTTTTGTTGTGTGCTTGGAGTCCGATGTAAGTCCAGCGATTGGCATTCGGTTTCCAGTGTGCGTGTGTTTGGTTCGGAGTCTGACGTAAGTCCAGCGATTGGCATTCGGTTTCCGTGTTTGCCTGTTTGTGTGGAGTTTGACGTAAGTCCAGCGATTGGCAGTCGATTTCCCGTGTTTGTTTTGTTTGGCGTGCGTTAGCCGAGCTACGAGTGCTCTGATTCTTCTTTAGTCCGAGAAGATACGTATGCATAGGATGCGACATCCTAGCGAGCATGTTTTCCCCCCATCCGAACTAGTTAGACTCTGATGTCTATGTTTGATAGACTATGTAGGCCCAGGATGCGATATCCTGCCGAGTCAGTTTCGTTTGTTTTCTTGTGTCTCTTTCAGCCAGTGTTTGTTTGTTTGTGAGCAGTGTTTAGCAACCGTTTTCCTCCCTTTAGTGCGTGGATCCCGTCGAGTACGACGGATGCGTAGGGGTGCTAATACCTTCCCTTCGCATAACCGACTCCCGATCCCATTCTCTTTGGTCGCGAGACCATGTCTTTTCCAGGTTTACTTCGAGCGTTTCCTTTCCCTCTTTTGGGATAAATAACGCACGGTGGCGGCTCTGTTGTTCTGTTTTCCCGCCGGTTTTTCGCGTAATGCGACACTTATCAACACCCAAGTTCCATTGATATTAAGGATACATGAACGGGTCAACCATGAATCAAGGGTTTGTTGCAAGTCACGAGCATGGAGTCTCGGTTAAGAACCACCCCAAAGGGAGTGTACTAGGGTTTAACCTGCCAAACATGTTCTACAAGAGGTTCCCATAGTCATCATCCCATCTTTCGGATATTATCGGAGAAACAACTACTCGTATTCCAGAAATATTCTCAAAAGAGACTCTTATGAGTGTAGTATCGCGTAACAATCGTATCAAATCTTACACTTGAACGACTTTCGCACTACATCCTAAAAATAGGCCAAGATGGGCTTGGTAAACTAAGTTCCTTGGCTTCTAGGGTCTATATTGGAAAGAGTAATGTCTAACCACAACTACTTGTGTGACATTATTGATCCCAACATGACCTCCACCAAGTGAATGGACTTGCAAGTCAACTTGCTAAAGAATAACTCCACACAAGTCAACAAGACTATGCCATTCTCCTAACCTAAGTGCACTCGAGTTCGGGTATAGAACTCATCTCACCAAGATCACCAAGCATACAAAGAATTAATATTCAAACAAATCAACCATTACATACAATACAGTAATCCCAAATTGCACAAAAAATATGTCACAAAACAAATATACCATACAATACAACAAAGATGAAAACTAGGCAAAACCCACTAGGCAGACATTCCCCAGCAGAGTCGCCACTTTTCTGTAGTGGGGTATTCATTACCATTAGAGATATTGACTAAATCTAAGGTAAATCATACAAGTCGAGTCGCCACCGCACTTCTATTTATCCAAAGGAATGGTTAGAAAGCGAACAAAAACCTAAAAGTTTTATCAAATCAAAAACTAGTAAAAATGTCAGAGATCTGGGTAAGGGGGTTGGTTATGCAATAGGAAGGTGTTAGGCACCCAAAACATCCTAGGTACTCCTAGGGAGCCCTTTTCAAATTTGTTGTAAGGTTGGTGTTTTGTGAAAGTTTATTTGTGCAAACATGATTGAAGGGGCGAGAAGAGAATGTACAAGTTATTTACATTTTGTGTTTGGATGGATGAACCCATTGCCTACGTACCATCTTAAAAAAAATTAGGATCAAAACCTCGTAGTTCGGGGTAAAAATCTCAAAATGAGTTGATGAATTGATTGACCCAAAAGCCTTAAGGTCTTTTGTTATCCAAGGGAGAAAACTCAACCTAAAACCAGAAATCCACCATGTGAGGATAACTTCAACATGCTAGTGAGGGGTTAACCCTATAATAAGCATGGAAGACTCATTGCCCATCACTAAGGATAAAGGTGAGTATTACATCTACCTCATGGATAACTCAAACCTAATAGCTAAAGGTTATGAAAATTTTGATTTAAGAAGGTGGCCATTGAAACCACAAAAAGATATTTGAATGGGTTGTATTTACCAATGAAAAGTATTTACAAAATGGTCACAGTTGACTTAAAAGTTCAATTCAAAATAAGTGTTATGAAAGGAAAGTTTGAAAATAAAAAGCATAAGGCTTAGGTTTCTAATGTTTGAAAACAATTGTTAAATGTTTGCACAAAAGTTTTGGCTAGGGTTAGAGTGGAGAGAAGAAGAAGAATGGCTAAAGTCCTAACATACAAGAGGTAAGGGATAAAGAATAACACCACACATGGAGATCCTCTCTTGAGATCATATGGATGATCCAAGTAGCTCCCATCCTTTGGAATAAGCAATCACATAAGCATAAACTCAAGCAATCAACAATCAAATGAACTCTTGGAAAGCTCCTCAATGTATCTTGGATTTCTCTCTCTTAGAAGTTCATGGCAATGGTTCCTCTATTTGGATCAAGTGGGAATGCCTATCACAAAAAACACACACATCAAAAGATTCTAGCAAAAACAAATGAGGAATGGACAAGAGGAGTTTAGAAGTTGGTCCTTTCAAAGTCATCTTCAATATTAAGCATTCTAAAGGCATGAGGCCTAGTTGCTCTTTGACATTTTAAGCATTCTAAAGGCATGAGGCCTAGTTGCTCTTCAAACTCCATTAGCTTGGGTAAAGATCCTAAAGTCTAAGTCCATTTGTCCATTTCTTTGCATTTGGTCCACAATAATCAAAACAAAACAAAAGTACAATAATATATACACAATTATGTGATCAAGTGAGCAAAAGGCAAATTGCATTAACATAAACATGTACTCAAATGAGCAAAGGAAAAAGCAAATGAATAATATGTACAAGAATAGTAAATTGCATAAAAGTAAATAGCAAAAAGTAAATGTTAATGGTTAATGGTTAATGTTAATGGTTAGTATGCCATAAGGCAAATTTAGCGCTATGTTAAGCAATCGTAATTGGACTTATGTAGAAGTCACAACTATCTGAGACCGATCAATAATAATGTAGGCAACAACACAAGTTAGAAGTCTTGATTAGTGAACCATGTTCCAACAACTTGCCATGCCTAAAGAAAAAGAGAATTGATCTTGTATTGGTTTAAGTCATTTGCATGATTTAGGAAGCAACCTATCCTTAATGCAAAGTCATTCACTTGATCATTTGATCAAGATGAATTAGATTTGAATCAAGGAAGATTAAACCTCCCTAATCAATGCTAACTTATCCACCTTCAACTCATTGATCAAAAAAGAAAAGAAGAAGAAGAAGATGAATAAGGGAAAATGGAAAAGGAAAGAATAAAGTGCATTAAATCGAATAGAATGTACCAATCAACAAGTGTTGACCAATGACATGGAGGATCATGGTCAAACAATCAAAAACAGAAGTGAGATGAAGATTGGAAGTCAAGAAATGAATAAAAATATTTTTGGCATTTTTAATATTTAAAATGAACTTGAATTAAAATATTAAAGAAAGGTCAAACTTCAAAATCACTTCAAATCAACCTTGAAAGGTCCAAGTGATTTATCCTAAGTTCAACAAGTCAAACAAAGTTTGACAAAAAATTTCAGCATTTTTAAAAGTTAGAAACTATTTTTAATCAATTAAAAATGAATAAAAATAACCTAATTGAACTAAAATCTCAAATAAATCTCAAATCAATTAATAAATAGATGAGAATATTTTTCATAGATCCATCATCATTCAAATAGGTTAGGAAAATATTTTTGTATTTTTTGAATATTGAAAACTATTTAAAATGAATTAAAAATAACCAGAAAAGAGAAAATTCACAAAAAATATCAAATGACACAATAAAAAATATTAAAAATCATTTTTAGAAACTAGAATTGAAACGAAGAAGAATGCAATTGGTCCCATATTTTTTGGAAATAAAATGAAGAAGTTATGAATTTTTGAAAATAAAGGAAATAAAAGAAATTAAAACAGAAATTAAGAAAATAAAAAAAAACCACAGGCGTCTGATCAAGCCTCATTAATTGACGTGGCTGATCAGACGCTCCACATGCGCGCGCTCATGGTAGGCTTGAGTCAATGAGAAACACGTAGTATTTAAAAAAGTCATAACATCCAAAGGCTGAGATTAGATCTGGAAATGAGATCCAATGGTCAAGAGCTCATCCACGTGGGGACGGTGGTGGAAACCACCGTCTTCTCCGGCGAGACTCACCGCTCCGGCCAAGATTTGCAGGTTTTCAAAACTCAATTAAAATGCACGATCCTTATACCAAATTGAAGCTAGGGTGATGTACATCACCCCTGTGACCTTGAATTGTACTCAATCTTTCTATAGAATAAGAAATATGAGCTGGAAGATTCAGGTACATAAATTGCAGTTCATTAAAACACAAAATCAAAGCCACCACTGGCTTGCCTCTCAAGTGAGGACTTCAGAAAACACAATAGCCAAGCGAATGGATCAAAGATTAATGAGTTTCGAAGAAAAAACCAGTTGATGATCACCTTTGAATTATGAAGATTTGAGCTACCTTCCTTGCTTCCTTTAGCCCAACAGAACTTCTATGGACTGGATGATAAAGGTCTAGGAACTTTAGATCTAAAGATTCAACCAAATTTAGTTGAATTTTAGATCTGAAAATTTGAAGAAAATGTGAACTAGTTGCTATAAGTGTGGCTAGGTTTTGATTTCTGCAGCATTTCAGATTGATTCAGGGTCCTCAATTATGAAGCATAGCATGTCTATTTATAGCTGAATTGGAGGCAAGGCAAGGAAATACTCGTGTGCATGGCAAGTGGATATTCTTTGCATGGGCTTGCATGATCATGTAGAAGGCCTAAATTCAATTGCATTTTCATGCTGATGACCAAACCACTTGAAATGGACGTGCAGATGGCAATGCAATGGCTTGTGCAATGAGTTTCAACATGTTATGCATAATTGAGCTTAAAACTTCACCTCTTCGAAAATGCCACTTGAGAAATTGAAACATAGGCATGTGGGTAATGGTTGGAAAGGTCTTGACATAAGGAACAAATGTTATGTTGGACCAAAACTCATTTGGAATGTGGAAATTTATGAAAACAGGCCATGAAGTTCATAGTGCAAAACATGCCTTTGAGAATTTTGTCAAATTGGACCAACTTCAAGCCCCTCTGTTTTGATGATGCAAGCCTTAAATGAAAAAACCTCCAACATCAAAGTTGTAGATCTTTTCAAGACAATAAAAATGGATATACATTTTGCATCATTTGGATATTTTATAAAGGAGTTATGGGCACTTTAAGTTTGACTTTTTTGCCTTTCAATGCATTTGGTCCAAAGTGACCTATAATGTTTTGCATTATCACATGTATTTCCTTTGAGATCATGAAATTTTGTTCACATGTATTGCCCTTCAAATCAATTTTTGATGAACATGAAAGTTGTTCATATTGTCCTTAAGAACATTTTTTCTTTTGGGATCATCTCCATTTGACCAACACATAAGAAGTTAGGTCTCAGTGCATTTCAAAATAGTCAGATGAATTGACTGATCAACTTCTCAAGTCCACAACTCATATCTTGACGGATTGATGATTGAGGGTACTCAAATAAGTTCAAATATGCATGAAATGATGAATTAAAAAACTACCCTTGATTGTATTTGACCATGGGCTGAGGTTGCTTCATTAGCAAGGCATTGTGGATGATCAGATGAATTAGGGTTTCCTTGGAAACAAACCTCAAACCCTTTGACTTGAGTTGATCAAAATGATGAATTGAGATACTTGGGAGGCATATTTGATGGATGAGAGCTTTGGGAACCATTGCCATGCTTGCTTTTATCTTCTCTTGACCATATCTTTGCACAAAGGATCTCCTTGAAGCTCTTGACCTTGTGATTGCTTAAGCTACAAACCAAAGATGTTAGTGACATATTTTTGTGCTTTTGCTTAGTAAACAAAATAAGAAAAGCAATAATATACAATTCAAGCATGCTTGGTGATCTCAAACCACTCACAAGAGGTCCCACCCAAAGGCAAAGGGAACCAAGATGCTCATGATCCTTGAGGCTTTGCAAATGCAATGTTATGATGCCATGAGGGATCTTAGGGTCAAAATTGGGGTCTTACATTATGGATGGACCTTCAATCCTCCCTGACCAAGGAGTAGAGGAGTTGAGAGATGAAAACCGCTCGCATGCTTGGATCCGTGAACGAGAGGAGGTACTTCAGCAGCTTAGAGATAAGGATGTGTTGATAAAGTTTCTTGAGCATCAGCTTATCAACGAGCCTGATGATGTGGTGACTTCTCTTCTTCCTCAGTCTTCCAAGTTTTGGAAGAGGAAGTACGATCGACTCGCCAAGGAGAAGGCAGATATAGAGGTAGCCTATGAGAGAGAGGTGAAGAGGCTTCGTGCAGCTTATCTTCCGGTCTCGAGAGCTTTGGACGGTTGTTTCTAGGGTTACATAGGATGTTCATTTTCCTTCTCTCTTGTATTATTTGGTTACCAAGACTGTACTTCTTTGGTGTAAATTTTTTTTCCAGATATTATTGAGATGATATTTCCATATATGTCTAAATGATTAATATTTTCCAGATATTTTCAAATAGAACTCTAAAAGTTCCTCTGATTAAAAACTAAATCATATGCACAAGCATTGCATGCATCATGTGCATAAGCAGGTTTTGCTCCAGGCTTCTTGTTTAGTGGTCTAACTCTGTGTTCTTCATTTATTTTGAAGACAAGCTGACGCACCGGTACTACACCAGAGCCAACTATTCAAGACTAATGGATCACCTAGAGCAAGAGAACAGAGAGCTGAAGGAGGAAGTGGCAAGATTGATTGCCCTGATGGAGTCTTTCTTGGCCGCCCAAAGCCAGTCTACTCCAACGCCTTCAACTCTTCCCTAGAGGACAGTCATTTCTGAGATTGCCTCTTTGACAGTGCCTGCTGCCAGTGCCCATTTCGCGCCAACTACTATGCCAGCCGGGTTTCCCTGGGGGATGCCCGCGAACTTCATTCCTGAGGGTCTCGCCCCAACGTTTGCTTCTCTGCCGGCATCTAGTCTGGTCCTTGTTGTGCCACCTTTGGTCGTGCATACTATGCCGAGAGTAGACGACACCATTTATCACTCTGAGTCATCTGAGGGCCCAGATGTGTATGAAAAGATGGATGCTATGAATGATCAGTTCCTTGAGCTTCGCAAGGAACTCAAAACTCTCAGAGGGAAGGACCTCTTTGGCAAGTCTGCTACTGAGCTTTGTCTGGTTCCAAATGTCAAGATCCCTGTAAAGTTCAAAGTGCCTGACTTTGAAAAGTACAAGGGAAATACTTGCCCTCCTAACCATATGGTTATGTATGCACGAAAAATGTCGACTCAGACTGACAATGATCAGCTCCTAATCCATTATTTCAAGGATAACCTGTCCGGTGCCTCCCTGAGATGGTACATGGGTTTGGACAGGGATCAATTGAGGGCCATGTCCCAGAAGGACCAGGAAACATTCAAGGAGTACACCCAGAGGTGGAGAGAATTAGCTGTACAGACTGTGCCTCTACTGGAAGAGAAAGAAATGACCAAGATATTTCTGAAGACCTTGAGCTCATTTTATTATGAGCGGATGATTGCCAGTGCTCCTTCTGACTTCACCGAGATGGTGAATATGGGGATGCGTCTGGAGGAAGGAGTCAGGGAAGGTCGCCTGACTAGAGAAGAAGCCTCTTCTGCCAAACGTTATGGGGCGTTTGCAAAGAAGAAAGATGGTGAGGCACATGCTGTGACCTCCCATGTCAAATCTAGAAGACCCTCTGTAAAGAGGAAGACCGTGCGTCCCGCCGGTAACCAACATCAGGTGGCTCATATAGCACCTGTTTTCAGAGAAAACCAGTAGTATCAACATCATAACCAGCAACAGCAACATCAACAATATCAACAACAACAGCACCGTCCTCTACATTGATCTCCTGCAGCTTATCTCTAGTTGATTGCCTACAGGTTGTTCCCGGTTCAGTCATCAGCAGTGTCTCCCTAGTGGAGTTGTCTGATCAGAGCCTGTTTGTTGATTCCTCCTGAGTAGAGTGGGTGATGAAAATGTTTATTTTCTATCCCCAGCGGAGTGTTGATTCTCTTCTCCTAGGCAGAGATGATTTGTCCAGCAGTAAGAGGAAATATATGGGTTTTGGAACTTTTGATTGGTGGTTATTCCCCACAGACTTTGCCTTTTGGAACTTTTGGAACTTGTGTTAAGCTCCTTAGTGGTGTTTGGGTAGATTCTCCAACCGAGACTTTGCCTTTTGAAGTTTGGCGTTGGAACTTCTGAGGAAGATGTGTTAATCCTTTCCCCAGCGAAGTGACTGGTTCTCCTTCTCCTTAGCAGAGATATTTCCTTCCGTGATTAGAAGTAAATTTTGTTGGATGTGCTTCTGTTTGGTGGTTGTCCCCCACAGAATTCTACATCACTTCCTGATGAAGATCCCCAATAGATTTCTTCTCTGACTGATCTTATCCTTATCTTTGCATACTGTTGGAAGATCCCCAACTTTGGTGATTGTGATCCCTTGCTTATTCCCGACAGTAGTCTCTGATTCCCGGTGGTCCTGTTTGTTTCCCTGGCGGTAGTCTTCGTTTCCGGCAGTGACTCCATTTGATTCTCAACATTGGTTTTTATCCCCTGCAGAGATTGGTGTTGCCTGGTATCTGTTGCCCCCATTAGATTGGGAGTTTCCCCAGTGGGTCTGGCTTTCTATTTTGAGATGTAGTACCGAATATTTGTCCATTGATTCCTGGACCTGGTTGTGTTAGATATGTCTGTTTGTCAGCGTCAATCATACATAAATCACGCATATACATGCATGATTATAACATTCAGATAATCATGTTGCATTGTTCGCCATATATCTTTATTTGTTGTCTCCTGCTATTTGGTGATATATATTTCCCCAAGCAGATGTTTGTGTCTAATCTCTCCATATAGAGTCAGCCCCATAGGAAGAAAGTGTCTACCCTTTCTTCCATATTCCCCACTGAGTTATGTCCTCGTGGATGATTATTATTTCTGTTTCCTCCCAAAATATGTATCGGGACGGAATTTCCCCCCTGAGTTATATCCTCATTGGGTTGAGTCTTATTTCGTTGTGTCTCTCTAGTTCGTTCCTAGATTGACTCCCCTTGTTATTTCCTTTGCCGCTTCCCCTTAGTTTCGATGAATGATTGCTCAGTAACCAGTAATTGTCCATCTTTTCCCAGGCGGAGTCTGTGGCCTTCTACCCAGTAACCGGTAGTTGTAAGTCCTATTTCTGTGGTTTTCTACCCTCATACCGGTAGTTGTAAACCCCATTTTATCCCTTTGCAGAGTTAACCCTTGATTTTGTTCATCCTAACCGATGATGGTTACTCTCTTTTGTGGTTTTCTACCTAGTAACCGGTAGATGTAATCCCCTATTTGTTGGTTATCTCTATCCAATATTCGGTATTGATATTCCTTCACCTTTTGAGTATATCTCCCAGTAGCCGGTGATATATCTCTTGGATAATTGCTCTAATAAAGTAATATTTCCCCAGTGAGTCATCTTTCATCTACCTTTATTTGGTAATGATTGTTTCTCCCCTTTGATTGGTCATCATTTTATACCCAGTAACCGGTATCCCGATGTACTTTCTTTTCAGTCGATTTATCCTTTATTAACCCAGTAACTGGTTGTGTATAATCTTCCATGCGAGTATGTTATCTATGTTCTGACAGTAATAGATAATATATTTCATGCGCTCGAAGTCTTTTTCTTCCCTAGTCGAGTAAGATTCGTATTTCCTTATGAAATCGAATGTCCATCCTGTAATCGAGTTTGCTGTTTCAGCCCTCCTTTCGGATGATGAGTGTCTTAGAAATATTCCCCAATTCACGCCTTGGTTGGTCACCTATTATATGCCCAGTAACCGGTATCCCTGGTGTTCCTTCCTTTCTGCTCCCTATTATGACTTTTTGTCCCCTGTGGAGTCAGACTTTCCTGATTTGAAATATACCTTTTTAGGTCTTCCTCAGATGTTTTGGATGATTGATATCTCGCACCCTTATGCCGGTCTTAGATATTCATTCTCCCCGAGCGTGTTGTTCTCTCACCCTTATACCGGTGTTTTGATCACATGTCTCCTTGAGCTTATTACCAAGTAACCGGTAATACCTCATTTTCCTTTTCTTCGGCTGGGTCCTCTTTGGACACTCCCCATCGGAGTCCCTTAGTGGATCTTCCCCACCTGAGTCCGGATTTTTTATCCGAAGTATCCTTTGTGGATAGTCTTTCTATATTGGCATATTCCCCAATACATGCATCTTTGTGTCAGCTCGAGTCTTTCCATTGATTTATTTTCATGGAATATATTCGTGTCTCTCAGCAAACTTTAAGTCGTGACCTGCTCATGCATTTTATTCCCTTTATTCCCAGGGTCGTTGTCCCATTTATGAGTGTGTTACTCACATGGATTTTTTTAGTTTCTCCTAATTTCTTTTCTCCTTTGTGGACATATATCCCCATAGAGTATTAACTTTTGCATACATAAATTTGCATCATGAGGTCTCTTAGGGACCAAAATTCATCTCTTTGTTATTATTTAAGCCTATTCTACCTCGTCGAGATGAAGATTTTAACCTTCACTTCTCCGGCTAGAATGACCTTAAATAGGGGCATCTGTAAGACCCTAATTTTGACCCTAAAATCCCTCATGGCATCATATCATTGCATTTTGCATTTGCCTCAAGGATCATAGCATCTTGGCTCCTTAACCATAGGGTGGGAATTGTGTGAGTTAGTTTGAGACCACCAAGCATGCTTGAATTGTATATTATTGCTTTTCTTACTTTCTTTTCTAACCAAAAGCACAAAAATATGTCACTAACTTTATTTGTTTTGTAGCTTGAGCAATCATAAGATCTGAGGCTCTTGGGAGACCCTATGCTCATTGATATGGCCAGGTGAAGGTGAAAGCAAGCATGACAATGGTTCCCAAAGCTCTAATTCATCATATATCCCTCCCAAGTATCTCAATTTGTCAATTTGATCAAAGAAAACCAAGGGGCTTGAGGCTTGTTTCCCAAGGAAACCCTAATTAAGCTGTGCATTGACTGTGCCTTGCTCATGAAGCAACCTCAACCCATGATCAAATACAACTAAGGGAAGTTCTTTCATTCATAATTTCATGCATATTTGAGCTTATTTGAGTGTCCTCAATCATTAATTCATCAAGGTTTGTGGTATGGACTTGAGAAGTTGATCAGTCAATTCATCTGACCATTTTGAAATACTTTAAGACCTAACTATTAATGTGTTTGTCAAATGAAGATGACCCCAAGAGAAAAAATGTGCTTACGAACCATATGAACAACTTTCATATTCATCAAAAATTGATTTGAATCTTGGAAGGTCATCATCCATTGCAAAACATTATAGGTCATTTTGATTGAAACCCTAATTTTGGGTCAACTTCCCAAGGACCTAACTCACTGATTTTTCATGATTTTGAGGTGGGATCAAATGCATTTGAACTTTTTAGATGTCTACTTAAATTGTTATGTTGAAAAAAATTTCATAATCCTAAAAGAAAAACATGTGATAATGAAAAACATTATAGGTCACTTTGGACCAAAGGCATTGAAATGTGAAAAAGTCCAACTTCAAGTGCCCATAACTTTCTCATCAAAAATCGAAATGATGCAAAATTTAAGTCCAAATTGATTGTCTTGAAAATAACTACAACGTTTATGTTGAAGGTTTTGTCATTTGGGGCTTTCATAATTGAAACAGAAGGGCTTGAAGTTGGTCCATTTTGGAAATTTTCACATGCACATGTTTTGCACCTTGAACTTTATGACCAATTTTCACTAATTTCTCAACTCCAAATGAAGTTTTGTTCAACATAACAATTGATCCTCATGTTAAGCCCTTTCCAACCATTACCCATAAGGCCATGTTTTATTTTGGGAAGATGCATTTTCGAAGAGATGAAGAATCATGTGCATTTTTAGAAACCAATTGAAAATTTCATGCACACTCATTTGTAATCATATTTGCACGTCCAAACTTGGTCATTGTGATTTCAGCTTACCAAATCAATAGGATTTGGGCCCTCCATGCGCCTGTACATGCCCATGCATGGAGGCCCTCATCACTCATGCACATGAAAATCCCATGCTTGCAGCTTGCCTTGCTATAAATACAGGTGCTTACCTTTATCATAAACAAACCTTAAGGCGCCTCATATGCTACGGAAATCAATCCAAACCTCACTTTAAAGGAATTGTGCAATTTCACTTTCATTTTTCAGATCCAATTTTCAACTTCATTGGTTGATTATTGGACTTAAAATTCCTTGGCCTTGCTTCATCTTCATCTCAAGAGCAAACTGCAATCTAGAATTATGAAGAATCGTGCTTCATAGATCTACATTTCAGAGGTGGATGTTAAGACTTTTTTCAATCGAAACTCACTGATTCTTGCTTATTTCTTGTGTTTATTGGCTTGGCTGAAGTCCTCTCATAAGAGGCATTTGAATTGTGTCTTCAATTTTGCAAATCCATGAAGTTCAGATTGAACACCATGATTTTCTCTATCTGATTTCTCTCTCTATGAGGATCTAGAGAAGGAACCAATGGTACAGGGGTGATTTACATCACCCCAGCTATCCAATGATATGAGGATCTCTAATTTTGTTAAGTTTTCCATACCTGCAAATGTCACTGGAATCTTCATGTTCGTCGGAGAAGACGGTGGTGTACACCACCGTCCTAGCGCCAGATTGAATGTGGACCCTTGGATCTTATCTCCAGTTTATATCATAACCATCAGATCTTATGACTTTTAATAAATCATTTTGTGGCTCAGTTGACTTGGATCGAAGGTAAGCGCGCGCTGAGAGTCCTTGGATGTGCCACCTCATTTAATGAGGTTGATCTAACGTGCCATGATTTTTCTCATTTTCTGAATTTCCTTTTATTTTTGTTTATTTCCTTTTATTTCAAAAAATCATAACTCTTTCATTTTAATTCCAAAAAATATGGGACCAATTGCATTATTTTCCTTTTTAATTCTAGTTTCTGACAATGATTTTTAATGTTTTTTATTTTATCATTTGATATTTTTTATGAATTTTCTCTTTTCTAGTTATTTTTAATTCATTTTAAATAGTTTCCAATATTCAAAAAATACAAAAATATTTTATTAACCTCTTTGAATGATGATGAATCTATGAAAAATATTTATTTGAGATTTTAGTTCAATTAGGTTATTTTTTATTCATTTTTAATTGATTAAAAATGGTTTCTCGTTTCTAAAAATGCTGAATTTTTTTGTCAAACTTTGTTTGACCTTGTTGAACTTAGGATGATCGATTTGGACTTTTCAAAGTTGATTTGAAATGGATTTGAAGTTTGACCTTTAATTGTTTATTTTAATTCAAGTACTATTTTAATTTTGAAAAATACCAAAAATATTTTATTTGTTTCTTGACTTCTAAGTTTCATTTTGCTTCTGTTTACTATTGTTTGACCTTGATTCCATCTATCTTTGGTCAATGTACTTTGCTTACTTCATTTGAATTTGAATTCATGTATATTCTTATTCATCTTCTTCTTCATCTTTTTCTTTTTGATCAATGAGTTAAAGGTTGGTGGTTAGCCTTGATATATGGGAGGTTTAACCTTCCTTGATTCAAATCTAATTCATCTTGATCAAAGATCAAGTGAGTGGCTTTGCCTTAAGGATAGGTTGCTTCTTGATCAAGCAAAAAACCTAAATCAATACAAGAGCATTCTTCTTTTCTTTTGGCATGGCAAGTTGTAGGAGATTGGCTTACTAGTCAAGGTCTCTAACTTGTGTTTGTTGCCTATATTTTTATTGACCGGCCTCAGATAGGCGTGACTACTACATTAGTCCACTTACGGTTGCTTAACATGGCGCTAAATTGCCTTATGGCACACTAACACTAACTATTGACCATTAACTTTTAATTCAAGTCATTTAATTCTTGCAATTAACTTTAATGCAATTTAATATCTTGTTCATTATTTCATTTGCTTTTGCCCTTTGCTCACTTGAGCTCATGTTTATGCTAATGTAATTTGCCTTTTGCTCATTTGAGCATATAATTGTGTATATCATATTGTGCTTGTGTTTTATTTTGATTGTTGTGAACCAAATGCAAATGGACAAAAGGACTTAAACTTTAGGACACTCCCTATGCAAAATGGAGTCAAAGAGCAACTAGGCCTTATGTCTTTAGAATGCTATAAAAGAAGAAAAAATGTCAAAGAGCAACTAGGCCTCATGCCTTTAGAATGCTTAATCTTGAAGATGAACTTGAAAGGATCCTAATCTCTAAACTCACTATTTTCCATTCTTTGTTTGCATTATAGAACTTTTTGATGTGTGTGTTCTTGTGATAGGGATTCCAACTTGAGCCAAATTAAAGAACCATTGTCATGAGCATCGAAAGTGAGAGATACAAAAGCCACTGGAAGATTCCTAGGAGCTTGTTTGATTGTTGGATTGATTGCTTGAGTATTTGCTTATTTACTTGCTTATTCCAAAGGATGGGAGCTACTTGGATCATCACTATGATTTCAAGAAGGGAACTCCATTATGGTTTTATTTCTCTTCCTTCATCTTTGTATGTTTAGGACTTAGCCATTCTTCTTCTTCCCTCCACTTTAACCCAAGCCAAAACTTTTGTGCAAACATTAACATTTGTTTTCAAAATTAGAAACCTAAGCATTATGCTTTTGATTTTCCAAACTTCTTTTCATAACACTTATTTTGAATTGAATCCTTAAGTCAACTTTGACCTTTTTGTAAATAATTTTCATGTGGTAAATACAACTCACTCAATTGTTTTTGTGGTTTCAATGGCCACTCCTTTCCAAAGCTTTTCATAAACATTAGCTATTAGGTTTGAGTTATCCTTGAGGTTGATATAATACTCACCTATATCCTTAGTGATGGACCATAAAACTTCCATGCTTATTATAGGGTTAACCCATCACTAGCATGTTGAAGCTATCCTCACATGGTGGATTTGTGGTTTTTAGGTTGAGTTTTCTCCCTAGGATAACAAAAGACCTTAAGGCTTTTGGACTAATTAATTCACCAACTTGCTTTGAGATTTTTACCCCGAACTACGAGGTTTTGATCCTAATCTTTTTTAAGATGGTACGTAGGCAGTGGGTTTATCTATTCAAACACAAAATTGTAAATAATTTGTACATTCTTCTATCATCTCCCCGATCATGTTTGCACAAACAATTTTTCACAAATACCAACCTACCTTACAACAAATTATGAAAAGGGCTCCCTAGGAGTACCTAGGATGTTTTGGGTGCTTAAAACCTTCCCACTGCATAACCAACCCCCTTACCCAGATCTCTGACATTTTTATTTGTTTTTGATTTGATAAAACTTCTGGGTTTTTGTTCGCTTTCTAACCTTTCATTTGGATAAATAGAAGTCGGTGGCGAATCGATTTGTATGAATAAATATAAAGGTAACGAATACCCCGCTACACCTTCCTGAAATCATTGGATAATAAGGCTTGGAAGGTTGTTCTAACAGGCTGGGAACATCCGTTATTACTAAGGAAGAAGAAGTTACAACTGATAAGAAGGCTGAGGAAGAATGGACCAAGGAGGAGGATGAACTAGCTCTTGGAGACACTAAAGCATTGAATGCTATATTCAATGGGGTTGATAAGAACATCTTCAGACTAGTGAACAACTGTAAGGTGGCTAAAGATGCTTGGAATATTCTCAAAACCACTTATGAAGGTACCTCTAAAGTAAAGATGTCTAGATTGCAGCTGCTTACTACCAAGTTTGAAAATTTGAGGATGAAAGAAGATGAAAGTATTCATGAATTCCATATAAATATCCTTGAAATTGCTAATGCCTCAGGAGCCCTAGTGAGAAGATGTCAGATGAAAAACTAGTAAGGAAAATTCTCAGGTCACTTCCCAAGAGATTTGCCATGAAAGTGACAGCCGTATAAGAATCTCAAGACATCTGCAATATGAGAGTGGATGAGCTAATTGGATTCCTCCAAACATTTGATTTGGGTATGAGTGGTGGATTTGAACAGAAATCCAAAAGAATAGCCTTCATGTCAAACACTGAAGAGAAAGAGGAAGAAAGTGGTTTGGATACTGATGAAGAACGTGCAAATGATGTAGCATTCCTGGGGAGACAGTTCAACAAACACCTGAAAAGGATGGATGTTAGGTCAAAGTTTAATGTCAAGAACAACTCATTTGACATCAGTAGGTCCAATGATGCTGGAAGAAGAACAAAATCTTAAGAAAAATCCAAACAAGGCAAAGAAGTTCAGTACCATGAATGTAATGGATATGGACACATTAGAGCTGAATGTGGGACCTACCTCAAGAAACAGAAGAAGAGTCTTGCTGCTACTTGGTCTGATGAAAGTGAAATAGAAGGAGAGTATGCCAATCTTGTGACTGCCTTGACTGGAAGATGGGGTTCTGATGAAGACTCAAGTGATGATGAAATAACTTTTGATGAGTTAGTCACTACCTAAAGAAAGTTGTGTTACAAAAGTGAAGAAGTGTGTCAACAAGTGGAGAATCTGAAGAAATTGATAACAAAACTAGAGGATGAGAAGACAGAACACTTGGAAACCATTTCTAAGTTGAAGATTGAAGCCGTGTTCTTGAACTTCAAACTAGATGAGATGACAAAGTATGTCAGAATGCTAAACAGTGGGTCTGACACCTTAGACAAAATCCTCCAGACTAGAAAAATGGCAGGAGACAAGTCTGGTCTTGGGTTCAATGAATCCACTCCTAAGTGTAGTCACACTAGTAGCAAACCAAAGATGTCACATCATGTGTCACAATATCACAAGGAAAGACAACATAAAGGAAAACACCAAAGATGGAGATGTCATTACTATGGAAATTTTGGCCACATAAAAGCATTCTTCTTTAAGTTGTATGGCTATCCTAGTCCTTCTCATCATCAACCTAGATCCAAACACCACATCCCTATCAACAGAAAATAGTGGGTTCCTATGACTGGTGCTACTAACTTGATAGCTCACACTTCCTTTAGAGTTTCAGCCAAAGAAGACTGGTATTTTGACAGTGGATGCTCCACACACATGACTGGAAGCAAAAACCTGCTAATTGACCTTCATCCTCATGCCACCAGCTATGTAACCTTTGGTGATGGAGAAAAGGGGAAATCAAGGGGATTGGAAAGCTAAACTTCCCTGGAGTCCCTAACCTTGACAATGTGCTACTTGTTAAAGGACTGACTGCAAACCTTATCAGCATCAGTCAACTGTGTGACCAAGGTCTAAATGTAAACTTCACAAGAATTGAATGTCTGATTACTAATAATAAAATGAAGTGATCATGAAAGGAGTCAGGTCTAAGGACAATTGCTATATATGGAGTTCTCAAGAAACTGGTTACTCATCAATGTGTACTCTAGCCAAAGAAGAAGAAGTGAAACTATGGCATCAAAACCTGGACCATCTGCATCTTAAAGGAATGAAGAGGATTATATCTGTTGAAGCTGTCAGAGGAATCCCAAAATTAAAGATTGATGAAGGAAGAGTTTGTGGGGAGTGTCAGATTGCAAAGTAGACAAAGATGTCACATCAGAAGATCAAACATGACACAAAATCCAGAGAGCTGGAACTTCTCCACATGGACTTGATGGGACCTATGCAGGTGGAAAGTCTTGGTGGGAAAAAGTATGCTTATGTGGTGGTGGATGACTTCTCCAGATGGACTTGGGTAAATTTTATAAGGGAAAAATCTGATGTATTTGAGGTATTCAAAGATCTTTGCTTAAGACTTCAAAAAGAAAAATAAAGTCAGGTTATCAGAATCAGAAGTGATCAGGGGAAAGAATTTGATAATAGTAAATTTGTTGGATTCTGTTCATCTGAAGGAATTAGTCATGAGTTCTCATCTCCCATTACCCCTTAGCAAAATGGTGTTGTTGAAAGGAAAAATAGAACTCTCCAAGAATATGCCAGAGCTATGATTCATGCTAAGAAGTTGCCCTACCACTTCTGGGCTGAAGCTATGAACACAGCCTGCTATGTTCATAATAGAGTAACCTTGAAGAAAGGAACTCTAACTACTTTATATGAAGTCTGGAAAGGTAGAAGACCTATGTCAAATACTTTCATGTGTTTGGTAGTAAATGTTATATCCTGACTGATCGTGAACAAAGAAGGAAAATGGATCCCAAGAGTGATGAAGGAATATTCCTGGGTTTCTCAACAAACAGCAGAGCATTTAGGGTTTATAATTCTAGAACAAAAGTAATGATGGAATCTATCAATGTTGTTGTTGATGATCAACAGACTGATGTCACAAACGATGTTGAAACATCTCTAAATGATGCCCCAGCTGATCTCCCAGACAAAAGTAATGAGAGTGAACCTACTCAAGCTGAACCTGAAGCTGATAAAATTAATAAGGGACCCTCTATCAGAATTTAGAAGGATCATCCGAAAGATCTCATTATAGGAGACCCAAATAAAGGGGTCCCAACTAGATCAAGGGAAGTGATCTCACATGGTTGTTTTGTGTCCAAGATTGAGCCCAAGAATGTCAAAGAAGCCTTAACTGATGAATTCTGGATCAAAACCATGCAGGAAGAGTTAGGCCAATTCAAGAGAAATAAAGTATGGGAACTGCTTCCAAGACCTGAAGGAATAAATGTTATTGGAACAAAGTGGGTTTACAAGAATAAATCTGATGAACAAGGGTGGTTACTAAAAATAAAGAAAGATTGGTAGCACAAGGATACACTCAAGTTGAAGGAGTTGACTTTGATGAAACATTTGCCCCTGTAGCTCGTCTGGAGTGGCATGTATTCTGAAGTTTAAACTTTTCCAAATGGATGTAAAAAGTGCCTTCTTGAATGGTTACTTAAATGAGGAAGTGTATGTTGAACAACCTAAAGGGTTTACAAACCCAAATCTTCCAAAGCATGTGTATAAGTTGAGGAAAACCCTCTATGGGCTGAAACAAGCTCCTAGGGCTTGGTATGATAGACTCACAGTGTTTCTCATTGACAATGGATATAGGAAGGGAGGCATTGATAAGACCTTATTTGTCAAAAAAGAAGGAGGAAAACTCATGGTGGCTCAGATATATGTAGATGATATTGTGTTTGGTGGGATGTCAAATAAGATGGTTGAACATTTCGTTAAACAAATGCAGTCTGAATTTGAAATGAGCCTTGTTGGAGAGCTGACCTATTTTCTTGGGCTACAAGTCAAGAAAATGGAAGATTCTATCTTTCTATCTCAAAGCAAATATGCCAAAAATATTGTTAAGAAGTTTGGCATGGAGAATGCAAGTCACAAAAGGACACATGCTCCTACTCATCTGAAAGTCTCTTAAGATGAAAATGGTGTTAGTGTAGATCAAAGTCTCTACAGAAGCATGATAGGGAGTCTGCTATATCTCACAGCAAGCAGACCTGACATTGCTTTTGCTGTAGGTGTATGTGCTAGATATCAAGCTGAACCAAACGTGAGTCACATAAACCAAGTGAAAAGGATCCTGAAATATGTCAATGGTACTAGTGACTATGGGAAGTTGTACACTAATGGACCGGGATCTATGATGACTGGATACTGTGATGCTGATTGGGATGGAAGTGCTAATGATAGGAAAAGCACATCAGGATGATGCTTCTTCTTGGGGAACAACTTAATATCATGGTTTAGTAAGAAACAAAATTGTGTGTCTCTGTCCACTGCTGAAGCTGAATACATAGCAGCTGGAAGTAGTTATTCTCAACTGGTATGGATGAAACAGATGCTGGCTGAATACAATTTCACGCAAGATGTCATGACATTGTACTGTGACAACCTGAGTGCTATAAATATTTCTAAGAATCCCGTTCAGAACAGCAGGACAAAACATATTGATATCCGTCATCATTTTATTAGAGAACTAGTGGAAGATAAAATTAGAGCCCTAAAGCATGTTGTTACTGAAATGCAGTTAGCTGATATTTTTACAAAGGCCTTGGATGCAAATCAATTTGAATTTATAAGAGGGAAATTAGGGATTTGTATTTATGAGAATTTGTAGCAATTAATTTGGAGTGGAAAAGGTAATCAAATTATTGTCTGCTTTCTTAAAATAAAGCGCCCCATTTATGGTAAATCATCATCTAGTATTGGAAATTCCATCTATTACCTTTTCACACGCAACCTCTACTCAAACATTTCCAACTTCCTGCGACTTCATCAAACTCTTATGCTAGGACAACCGAAACCTTTCCACAAAAACAACAAGATGTCACCACATCAAACACCATCTGGTTCAAAAACTACCTAACCTACTCACAAGGATAAAACGCCTTCTATGGACTTTCTTGATGAAGATATTTTGGATGTGATTCCCCTGTCTGTTATTCCAGGTGAAATTCCTAACCATCCCATGGATGCATCTGCCTCTGCATGCCCTACTCAAGGTAACTACTCTAATATCCCTTCTAGCTCTACTCATGCCACTAGTTCTAAGGACGACATACATCACACTGATTGTGTCATAAGAAACCTAGTCACTAGAATCCTCAATGAAGGACATTTTGTGAAGGGAGTTTCTACTCCTCTATCAAGAAGGGACCCCTCTCCTGAGGTTGAACCTCATAGTGAGAAGGATGATGATTCCTCTAGAACTGAAAAGGATATGGATGCTGAAGGTTTGTGCTCTCTAGGGAAAACTGTGTCTGGTAAGAAATATGTGGCATCTACTACTGCCAATGCTTCACAACCTAAGAAGCATGATTCTGAAAACAGTGTGATTGACCTAGAGGATGATAGGTCAGATGATCAAGATGATAGCTTACTTCATCACTTAAAGCCTAGTGTGGATAAGAGGATGAAGACTAGAAAAGGTAGGTTTATGGCTGAAATGGTGTCAGTTAAAATAGCTAAGAAGACTACTGGTGTAGGTCCTTCCAAACCTTAGAGCAAGGTTGAGGTGAAGAAGAGGAAGGTGAGAGAAGTTTCTGAGTCTGATGAAGATGTTGAAGAAGATGTCCCTGACATCTCCCCTGTCAAGAGGAAAACTGTTAGGAAGTCCCCTGTAAAAGTTGTTGTTGTACACTTGGACAATATCTCTTTCCATCTTGAAGATGGAGCAGCAAAATGGAAGTTTGTGATCCAAAGAAGGGTTGTTGTAGAGAGAGAGTTAGGAAAGGATGATGTTAAGGTCAAAGAGGTCATGGACCTAATTAAAAATGCTGGGTTAATGAAGACTGTGGCTAGGTTATCTCATTGCTATGAAGGATTGGTTAAGGAATTTGTTGTCAACATTCCTGAAGATATTGCTGATAAAAACAACAAGGAATTTTGTGAAGTGTTTGTAAGAGGGAAGTGTATCACATTTTCTCCCACTGTGATTAAAAAGTTTCTAGGAAGAGGTACAGAAGGTGCGTGTGAATTGGAAGCCACAGACAATGAGGTCTGTAGGGAAATTATAGCAAGACAGGTGAAGGAGTGGCCTAGTAAAAAGCATCTCCCTGCTGGGAAGCTGTCTGTTAAGTATGCCATATTGCACAAGATAAGGTCTGCAAATTGGGTGCCTACCAACCACATTTCCACAATTTCAAATGCCCTTGGAAGATTCATCTTTGTTGTTGGAACCAAGCTAAAATTTGATTATGGTAGATTTATGTTTGAACAAATTGTCAAGCATGCTTCTACTAATGCATTAAAGCTGCATATAGCTTTTCCCTCAATGATTTGTGGGATTATCCTGAGTCAGCAACCTGGAATTCTGAGTACAAATGACCTTCCAAGAAGAAGAAAACCTCCTCTATCAGTTCACTACAAATTGTTTGAAGGCAGTCATGTCGAAGACATTGTCATGACATCTGCTGTGAAAAAGCCAACCTCAAAAGGTGGTCTTATTGCTGAGCTGAAGGAAACTTGTAAAGAGTTGGATACAAGGATAAGGGTAGCAACAACCAGGAAAGGGGCTTTGGAGGTTCTGATTGCAAGCTTGGAGCAAGCTGAGAGAGAGAATATTGGACAGGCCAAGGAAACAGAAGCCCAAACCTCTAGTGAGAGGTCTGCAACTAAAGATGAAACAAGTGGCCGTTTTGGTTCTGATGCTGATGAAGATGTAAGCTCAAGCTCCTCTAAATAACCCTGTTTGAAGTTAGCCCTCATTCTTCTGTTGTGGATCTTTTTCTTGCTGTGATGGATGTTCTGATCTCTTTTGGCAGTCATGTTCTGCTGCCTTGATGTGTATTTTTCTGGGTTTTTTTTGGATTTTCTGGATTTTATCTCAACTTGTAGAAAATCAATGAATTAAAATGTGAGAAAATAAAAATCAGATGATGGAAAATAAAAGAGAATTTTAGAAATTACTTTAGGATTTTTTGGATGAAAAATGAAATTACTACTAATTTTAAAAGAAAAAGAAATTAAAAATAATAAAAGAAAAATAATTAAAATCAGAACAAACACAGAGTGTTGGTTCACGCCTCATTAATTGATATGGCAGGTCCAACACTCCTCAAGATAGGATGTGTAATACCCCAATTTTGACCCTAAGATCCCTCATGTTATTCTCATCATATGCATTAGCATTGGGATCACACCTTGGCATCCTCCTTAACCCTCATTCATTGGGTATACATTGGGAGAGATCACCAAGCACCATTTGATTGTATCATACTTTGTATTTTATCACTTACTAACCAAAATACCAAAAATATGTCATTGTATAGTTTGACTCTTTTTGTAGGTAGGGCACATGCTCACCTTTGATCTATCAAGCTCATACCTAGGGTTTAAGACCCTCAATGCAAGGAGTTCAATCAAGAATTGGTTTACTGTTAGTTCTATGTGTTGGCACCAATTTTGGTAAAACCTAGAGTTTTCACAAGTTGTCACAAGTGTTCTCTTGACATGAGATATCAGTTTCCTGTAGGGTGTTTAACAATGGTTGTGCAGGATTTAGCTGAGATGTCAGATCCGATGTTAAGACATGTGTATACAGAACATTCAGTCTGAATGTTATGTATTTTGTGATTGCGCTTTTCATGCAAATCTGCGTGTGATTGATGTGGAGATTGAACGTGCGATTCAAGCAGTAATTAAAACCAGATTAATTTATTTTCCAATAAGATATGATCAACTGTTAAGAAGATACGAAAGGAAAATAGATTTAGGGTTTTATGATGTCCAAGCCCATTCAAAAGCTTCTATTTAAAGGGCATGGAAAACGTGGTTTTAACACACAAGAAAAATGAACGAAATAATGAGAGAGAATAAGGGTTTTAGTCTTGTGAGAGCTTGTGTATTGTGAGCCACTCATTCATCCTGTTGATGATTGAATTGGACTGACTTTTATGTTGTAATTTGTCCACTCTAAGCTTTGAAGCATGGGTGTGTATTTACTTGGTTGAAGCTTTTAAGCAAGTTCAAGTATGTCTTCTTGAACAGTGTCTTCTTTCTTTGTAATGTTTGTTTTTATATCACTGCTGTGATTGAGGGGGAGTGAGTAAGGTCTCTTATCTAAGAGTTCTTAGATAGAAGTCACACAGGTAGAGATTAGGTGAAAAGACTGTAACTTGAAGTTGTTTAGTGAGAGTATTTGAACTAATTCTATTTAGTGGATTTCCTTCCTGGTTTGGTAGCTCCCAGACGTAGGTGAGTTTGCACCGAACTGGGTTAACAATTGCTTGTGTCACTTGTACTATTATTTCTTTATCTGTTATCCTGTTTATATTGTTCAGATATTAGTGTCGTGACATTACCTTCGACATCTCATATATGATACCAGAATTTCATTTACTATGGCTTTAAGCATCATATGTGGGTCCCTATTATCTTCACATGTTATTTTGATCAAGAAGTCATCAAGAGTTTGGAGTTGGTTTGCCTTGGAAACCCTAATTCATCTAGGTATCTTATGTGACTTCTTCAACAAGTTTCTTCACCAATTGATCCAATATTTCAAGGGATACTTCACATTTCATCATCTTATGAATATATGGTCCTCCATGAGTACCAAAAGTCAAGAGAATATCAACCTAGCAAGTTGGTTCTTGGTGGTTGACAAGAGGAAGTCAACTAATCAAAACTAGGGTTCCCTAGACCCTATCTCCTACAATTTTTGTCATATGAAAATGATTCCAAGAGAAAAGTTACTCTAAATAACATTCCAAACAACTTTAATGTTGAGGTCAAAATCTATTTTTGCTTGGAAAGTCATTTTTTATGGTGAAATATTATAGGTCATTTTGTCTAAACCCTAATTTGGAGGTAAACTTCCCAAGGCCATAACTTGCTCAAGTTGCATGATCAAATTAAAGATGTTTACTTAAACTTTGATGCTTGGAGGAAGAGAAAATTCAACTTTTAAATGCATGTGATATGAGGAGAGATTATAGGTCATTTTGGACCCATGCCATTGAACAAGTGATTTTCCTCAACTTCTAAAATGCATAACTCCTTCATTCTAAATCCAAATTAGGTCAAATTTGTGACCAATTTAAAGGGCATTGAGAGAGATACAACTTTGACGAAGGAACTTTTCTCATTTGAAGCTCATATTAAAAGTTATCCAAGGTGGAAGAAATGAACATATGGCTTGACACTTAGATTTTTTTTTTGATATGTTAGATTTTCCAAACTTCCACCTCAAAATTCATCATGATCCAAGCTTTAAATGAAAACGTGTTCAACATGAAAGTTATTCCTATTGATCTAACCTTTCCAAAAAAGTCCAATTTCATCCAATTTGGACAAAGTATGAGTGACTTGCGCATGGCTTGAAGTTGGATCACCATTTGGCATAATTGAACTTGCATCTTCCACACACAAATGCATGGCTTCCTAACATGACTTCAGCAATGTTTGTACATGATTTTGGACCTGATTGAATGATTACATGGGCCTATCACACGCCCATGCATCCATGCAAAGGGAATTTCTATTTTTGTAGTTTTGAAAGAAGTGTGCAATTATTAAGTGCTTTGGCTATAAATAGAAGCTCCGTTGATCAGATTTGAGGACACTTGCGTGCCAAATCTAGTTTGAGGACACTTGAGGACACTTGCGTGCAATTATTAAGTGCTTTGGCTATAAATAAACCCTCTCTTTCAAAGGATAACCTTGAGGATTTCCATTGGAAATCGAGTTTGAATCTCCATTATTTTGAGATTCAAATATCCAAGAGTTATGCTTCCTTTTTTATTCAATTCTACTCTATCAAGTATCCAGAGCAAGGCTAAGTGAAGTTGGAAGCAAGATCGTGGCTACCTAAACCTGCAGTGGATGTGATTTTCTCATTTTTTTCATTTCTTTGATTCTCACTCAATTCTCCATAATTCTTCTTGATTTTTGGTTGTCTGAAGTCCTACCAATGTACGCAAGAAGATTGAGTTGCTTTGAGGTCAAATCGAAGCAACTCAGATCATGATCCTCAAAATTCAACTCCCTGTATCTTTCAATACACTTGGAGTTAGATGAAATTGAGGTCAGATTCGAGCTCCTCAGCATTTTACTTTAAATTCATGTCCTCCTTTTTATTTTGGTGATGGTTGAAGGTGGACCAGTTCGGTGAGGTCCACGGGAGAAGACGACCGAAGTTGCAGCTCCGGCGATGCATTAGCATGTCTCAGACCATAAGATCCTTTCAATTTATTTTAATCTCACGCGTTGGTTTTAATTACCATCCCTGCAGCGCATTGAGTAGAGTCCATTGTGGAACGCGCGTTGAGATCCACTTGATCTGCCACCTCAATTAATGAGGGAGATCAAGTGGTCCACGTATTTTTGCATTTTCTGATTTTTAGTTTAATTGCTTTATTTTCATTAATTCATAATAATTTTAATATTGATCCAAAAAATATGAGACTTTCACCAAAAAAAAAAAATTCCTCTTTCATTTTCTGAATTAAAATTATTTTTTGGATCATTATTAATATTTTTCATGATTTAATTGTTTTTCTGCATATTTTTAATTGTTTAAAAATACTTTCAAGTTTCCAAAAATAATGAAATTTTTTCTCCAAGGTCCTTTGACCTTGTTTGAGCTATGATAAATCTCATGGCTATTTATTTGGTGTTTTGATGATGTTTTAGGATTTTGACCAACCATAATTTAATTTAAGGCATTTTTTAATTGATTTTTAATTGTATAATTGCAAATAAATTGTGATGAGCTATTTGTGTTGACTTTTTGAGTTTGACTATTGTTGTTAGACCTTGGTCAAGGTTGATTTGACTTTGTTGAGTTAAAATCATTGGATTTAGGGGATTGATGAAATGTACATTTCATCTCCCAAAATGAATGAATGATTTTAATTTGATAAAAGTCCACCTTTGACCAATTTGTGTTGATTCTATTTCCCCTTCCTCTTCATCTCAATCCCATTCTATTCTCATTCATTTCATGGACCTATGATATCTCTATATCCTAAGGCTAGTTGATTGCAAAATCAACATAAGTATGGATGAGATTAGGTCCACCCCTTTTGGCATTTTGTTTTAAGTGTGGTATGTTTTAGGAGTATGGTTCATAATACCATATCTCTAACATGCATTAGCAATAAAATTTCTATTGCCCGACCTCAAATAGTTGTGACTTCTACATAAGTCCAATTACGATTGCTTAATATATCTTTAAATTTTGACCTAAAGGCATAATAGCATTCTAGTAAGTGAGATTGTAAGTCTCACCTCTTTTATGGTATTGTATGGAAACTTGGCCTTTTTTCCTTCCTTTGGAAGATGTCTTGGTTCAAGGATCCATGCTTGTGAATGTAGCGGGGTATTTCTTACCTTTAGATTTATTGACTAAATCAAAAGTAAATCATACAATTCGAGTCGCCACCACACTTCTATTTATCCAAAGGAAATGTTAGAAAGCGAACAAAAACCAAATAAGAAGTTTTATCAAATCAAACACTAATAAAAATGTCAGAGATCTGGGTAAAGGGGTTGGTTATGAAATGGGAAGGTTTTAAGCACCCAAAACATCCTTAGTACTCTAAGGGAGCCCTTTTTGCAAATGTGTATTGAAGGTTGGTATTTATGAAAATATTTGTGCAAACATGATTGGGGGGATGAGAAAAGAATATACATATTTACAATTTTGTTGTTTGAATGGATAAACCCATTGCCTACGTACCATCACAAAGGTAGGATCAAAACCTCGTAGTTCGGGGTAAAAATCTCAAAATATTTGTGAATTGATTTGATCAAAAGCCTTAAGGTCTTTTGTTATCAAAGGGAGAAAACTCAACCTAAACCAACAATCCACCATGTGAGGAGACTTTCAACATACTAGTGAGGGATCCACCCTATAATAAGTATGGAAGACTTATAGTCCAATCACTAAGGATAAGGTGAGGTTTACATCATCCACTATGATAACTCAAACCTATGGCTAATGTTTATGAAAAGAAGTTTAACAAAGGTGGTCATTGGAACCACAAAAACAACTTGAAGTGATTTGTATTTACAAGTTAGAAGTATTCACAAAATGAAGTCAAAGTTGACTTAAGGTTCATTCAACATAAGTATTAATGAAAAGAGTCTGAAAAAAAAATCAAAGGCATATGGCCTAGGTTTCTAGTTTTGAAAACAATGTCAATGTTTGTATAAAATTGGTTTGGCTTTGGTTAGAGTGAGGAGAAGAAGAGAAGGGTCAGTCCTAAACATGCAAAGATGAGAGAAGAGATAAAACCCTTGGAGTTCCTTTTCTTGAGATCATAGATATGATTCAAGATGCTCCTTTCCTTTGGACTTAGCAAAATAACTTAAGCAATCAAACAAATATTCAATCAAGCTCCTAGGATCTCCATTTGGCTTGTCTCTCTTAACTTGGCTATTCATGATAATGGTCCTTCTTACTATCTCAATTTTGGAATCCCTATCACACAAGAACAAACAATCAAAAGGTTCACAATGCAATAAGAGGAATGGACAAAGAATGAGTTTAGAATTAGAGGTACTTTGAAGTCAACTTTTAAGATTTAGTATTCTAAAGGCATGAGGTCTGGTTGCTCTTCAACAAGTTTAGCATTATAAAGGCATGAGGCCTAGTTGCTCTTGAACTTCTTTAAGAATATGTAAGGTCCTAATTCTAAGTCCTTTCTCCTTTTTGCATTGGTTCACACAAACAAAGACAAAACAAGCACAAAACCACAATATATTTATTCACAAAAATGAGCTCAAGTGAGCAAAAGGAAAATAGCATAAACATAAAATATGAGCTCAAGTGAGCAAAGAGAAAAGGCAATATGAATAAATGAGCAAGAAGTTAAATTGTAATACAGTAAATTGCAAGAATTAAATGCTTAAATTAAAGTTAGTAGTTAATGGTTAGTGTTAGTGTGTCATAAGACAATTTAGCGTTATGTTAAGCAATCTTAAGTGGACTAATATAGTAGTCACACCTATCTGAGGCTGGTCAATAAAACTATAGGCAAATAAGCACAAGTTAGAGATCATGACTAGTAAGCCAAGCTCCTACAACTTGCCATGCCAAAAGAAAAGAAGGAAAGGCCTTGTATGGATTTTAGGTTTTTTGCTTGACTAAGAAGCAACCTATCTTGGACACAAAGCAATTCACTTGATCTTTGATCAAGTTGAATTTGATTTGGATCAAAGAAAGTTAATCCTCTCATATGTCAAGGCTAACCACAAATCATTAACTCATTGGCCAAAAGAAAAAGAAGAAGAAAAGAGATGAAGATGAAATGGACAAAATGAGAATCCAAATGACATAATCAAAACACAATGATCAAATATGAATGAAATCATCATCAACCAATGGTAAACAGAAGGGAAATGAATATTAGAAGTCAATAAAGGTCAAACATATTTGTGGCATTTTTTGGAATTAAAATAAAGCATAAAATAAAATGAACAAAGTAAGGTCAAACTTCAAATTCAATTCAAATCAACTTGGATAGGTACAATTGAATTATCATAAGTCTAACATGGTCAAACAAGGTTTGACAAATTTTTTCAACATTTTTTGAAAACAGAAACTATTTTTAAAAAAATTAAAAACAAAGAAAAATAACACAAATGAATTAAAATCTCAAATAAATCACAAATCAATTAAGAAATTAATGATAATATTTTTCATAGACTTGTCATCATCCATATGTGTTAAGAAAATATTTTTGGAATTTTTTAATATCAAAAAGTATTTAAAACGAATTAAAGAAACTATTAAAAACAAAATAATTCACAAAAAATATTAAATGGAATCACCAAAATAATTAAAAATCAGATTATAAAACTAGATTTTAAAAGAAATTTTTTGTAATTGGTCTCATATTTTTATTATTCCAAATAAAAGAGTTATGAATTTTTGAAAATAAATGGAATAAAAGAAAAATAAAACAGAAATTAGAAAAATATGGAAAATCAGGGAGCGCATGATCCATTTCATTAAGTGACGTGGACACCTCAGGCGGTCCAGAAGCGCGCTTCCATCATGTTCTCAAGTCCACCGCATGACACAATGTATTTAAAAAAGTCAAAAAACACAAAGGCTGAGATTAGATCGTGCACATGAGATCCAAAGGCCCTGGAGGTTCCACGTGGGGACGGTGGTGGAAACCACCGTCTTCTCCGGTGAACTAACCGTTTCCAGCCACCAGTTGCAGGTTTTCAAACCTCAACCAAAATGCATGATACTTATACCAAAATGAAGCTGGCGTGATGTACATCACCCCTGTAACCTTGGATTATCCTGAAGATCTCTATGGAATGAGAAATCTGAGATGGAAAATCCAGGTGTTAAATTTGAAATGCTTCAAAACACAAAATCAAAGCCACCACTGGCTTGCCTCTCACACGAGGACTTCAGAAATCCAAATAAACACAAGCAAATCACATTATATGAGGAGATGTAGATCAAAACAGTTTGAGCATCTACCTTTGAAGTGCAGCTTTAAACAGCACGATCCACTCAATCTCTTGCTTTCAAATTGATCTTGAGGTGTGATATGAATGGAAGTCTAAGGAATAAGTATTGAAGATCAACTGATTTTGTTGAAATTCAAACTTGAAATGATAAATTAAAAATGAAAATTCCTTTGGTATGGTTGGGTTTCCAATTCTGCAGAGCTTCAGGTTGAATTCAGGGTCCTTAATTGAATGAAGCAAGCATGCTATTTATAGATGAGCTGCAAGGCAAGGAGGGAAAATACTCGTGTGCATGATCATTGGGTCCTCCATGCATGGGCCTGTACAGGCGCATGTGAGACCCAAAACCAATTGGAAATGAATGCTGAGCTCATTTGGAGAAGGTTTGGACGTGCAATTGGTACTGTAATAACTTGTGCATGAAAATTCAAAGTGAATTGCATAATTGGGCATAAATGTTCCCCTCTTCTAAGGTCATACATAAAAAACCCAAACATAGGCATGTGAATAATGGTTGAAAACTGGTCATGAAGTTTGATATACAAAAAATGTCTTTGAAAATTTTGCCAAAAGTGACCAACTTCAGGCCCTTCTGTTTCAGTGATGCAAGCCTCAAATGGAAAAACCTCCAACATCAAAGTTGTAGATATTTTAAATATGATAAATTTGGATTCAAAGTTTGCATCATTTGTATTTTGGATGAGAGAGTTATGGGCACTTGAAGTTGGACTTTTTCAAGATTCAATGGTTTTGGTCCAAAGTGACCTATAATGTTTTGTATTATCACATGTGTTTATTTTAGGATTATGAAATTTTGTCCAACATAACATTTTAAGTAGACATGGTAATCTTTCCAATGCAATTGGTATCACCTCAAAATAATAACAAATGAAGGAGTTAGGCCCTTGGGAAGTTGACCCAAAATTAGGGTTTTAGTCAAAATGACCTATAATGTTTTGTAATGAATGATGACCTTCCAAGTTTCAAACGGATTTTTGATGAACATGAAAGTTGTTAATATGGTTCTTAAGAGAATTTGTTCTCTTTAGGTCATCTTCATTTGACAAACACATCAAAAGTTAGGTCTCAGTGGATTTCAATTTGGTCAGATGACTTGACTGGTCAACTTCTCAAGTCCAAACTTCAAATCTTGATGAATGAATGATTGAGGATACCCACATAGGCTCATATATGCATAAAATAAATAATTAAAGAACTTCCCTTGATTAAATTTGATCATAGGTTGAGGTTTCTTCATGAGCAAGGCATAGTCAATGCACAGTTGAATTAGGGTTTCCTTGGGAGACAAACCTCAAACCCTTTGGTTTATCGTGATCAAATTGGAAAATTAAGATACTTGGGAAACATTTATGGTGATTGAGAGCTTTGTGAACCATTTTCATGCTTGCTTTTATCTTCATCTGGCCACTTCATTGAGTATAAGAGCCTCCTAGGAGCAAGGGGTCTCATGATTGCTTGAGCTTCAAAACAAAACAAGTTAGTGACAAATTTTTGAGATTTTGGTTAGTAAACAAAATAAGAAAATAAATAATATACAATTCAAGCATGCTTGGTGGTCTCAAACCACTCACACAAGTCCCAACCTAGGGTTAAGGAGCCAAACATGCTATGATCCTTGAGGCAATGCAATTAGCAAATGATATGATGCCATGAGGGATCTTAGAGTCAAAATTAGGGTCTTACAGATGCCCCTATTTAAGATCATTCTAACCAGAGATATGAAGGTTAAAATCTTCGTCTAAACGAGGTAGAATTGGCTTAAATAATAACAAAGAGACGAATTTGGGTCCCTAAGAGACCTCATGATGCAAATGTATGCATGCAAAAGTTAATACTCTATGGGGAAATATGGCCACAAAGAAAAAGAAATCAGGGGAAACTGAAAATCCATAGGAGTAATACGCTCACTAGGGAGACAAAGACTTTGGGGAGAATAGGGAAAAATGCATGAGCAGGTCACGACTTAAACTTGCTGGGAGACACAAAGGGATTCCTTGAAAAAAAATGGATGGAAAGACTCGAGCTGACGCAAAGATGCATGTATTAGGGAATATGCCAACACAGAAAAACTATCCACAAAGGATACTTCGGATAAAAATCCGGGCTCGGATGGGGAAATCCACTAAGGGATCTAGCCGAGGAAGAAGCAATGAGATGTTACCAGTTACTGGGTAATAAAACTCAAAAAGAGACATGTGATCAAAACACCGGTATAATGGTGAGAGAACAACACACTCCGGGAGAAAGAATATCTAAGACCGATATAAGGGTGAGAGATATCAATCATCCAAAACATCTGAGGAAAACCCAAAAGGCATATTTCAACTCAGGAAAATCTGAGACCACAGGGGACAAAAAGTCATAAACGGGAGCAGAAGGAAGGAACACCAGGGATACCGGTTACTGGGCATATAATAGGTGACCAACCAGACGTAAATTGGGAAAATATCCAAGACACTTGTCATCCGAAAAGGAGGGGTGAAAAAGCAATCTCAATTTACAGGATGGGCATTCGATTCCATAAGGAAACACGAATCTTACTCGACTAGGGAAGAAAAAGACTTCGATTGAAGAGCGCATGAGATATATTATCTATTACCGTCAGAACATAGATAATATACTCGCATGGAAGACTTATCCATAACCAGTTACTGGGTTAATAAATGATAAATCGACCGAAAAGAAAGGACATCGGGATACCGGTTACTGGGTATAAAATGATGACCAATCCAAAGGAGAAACAATCATTACCAAACAAGGGTAAATGAAAAATTACTCGCTGGAGATATATTGACAAAAGCCATGATCCCAAAGATATATCACCGGTTACTGGGCGATATACTCATAAAAAATGAAGGAATATCAATACCGAATATTGGATAAAGATAACCAACATAAAGGGGATTACATCTACCAGTTACTGGGTCGAAAACCATAGATATAGGACTTATAACTACCGGCAACTAGGTAGAAGGCCACATAAATATCCACTGGGGAAGATGGACAATTACTGGTTATTGAGCAATTGATCACCTGAACCACATGGAACTGCAGGGGAAATAACAAGAAGGGAGTCAATCTAGGGACAAACTAGAAATACACAATGAAACAAGACTCAACCCGATGAGGATATAACTCAGTGGAGTAATTCCATCCCAATACATATTTAGGGAGGAAACTGAAACAATAATCATCCACGAGGACATAACTCAGTGGGGGATGTAGAAGGAAAGATATACACTTTCTGCCTATAGGGCTGACTCTAAATGGAGAGGTCAGACACAAACATCTGCTTGGGGAAGAACATTTCATCACTAGCAGGAGATAACAAGCAAAGATATATGGCAAATAATGCAACATGAATATCTGAATGCTATGATTATGCATGTATATGCGTGGTTTATGTATGATTAATGCTGACAAACAAACATATCTAACACAAACAGGTCCGGACATCCGGTATAATATCTCAAAAGAGAAAGGCCAGGCCCATAGGAGAAATCCAATTCTGGTGGGGAGCATCAAATACGCGGAAACACTAATCACCACTGGAGACAAAGACCAATGCTGAGGATCAGAGACCGCTGCTGGGGATCCGCAAAAGGTCACAACTATCAATTGTCGGGGATCTTCCAATAATTCTCGGGAACATGCAGATATATCAATGAGATCTGACATAGAAGAATTCTATTAGGGGATCTTATTAGGCAATAATATGAAATTCTGTAGGGAACAAGCCCCCAAATAGAAACACATCAATCAAGAAATCTCTCCTAACCACTGAAGAAATATCTCTGCTACCGGGAGAAGGAACAAACTGCTCCGCTGGGGAAGGAATCAACACATCTTCCTCAAAATCCCTCACTGGAAAATGTCTTCCACTCGGAGAGGAACCAAAGTCAGACTAGGATCAGGCAAAGTCTCAGTTGGGGAAGCTACATAGCCATTGCCAACGATTCGCTGTTGAACAGACGAAGAATCCATCGTAGAGGAAACTCTACTGGGAGCTCAACACGGATAAGATCCGTTGTAGACGAAACTCTATTGGGGAACTTATCAAGGAATGATATGAAACTCTGTGGGGAACAACCACCAAACAGAAATTCCAATAATCAACACACCTCTTCCTATCAGCTGGATAGATATCTCTGCTAGGAGGAGAGAGAACCACTGCTCCGTTGGGGATGGGAAGAACATCTACACCACCAGCTCAACTTAGAGGGAATTTTCCAATAAGGAGAGGAAAACTAAATAACAGGATCTGATCAGGCAACTCCACTAAGGAAAGACTGTAAACGATGTTACTAGGGATAATCTGCCGTGAGCAACCTTACTAGGGATGAGTTGTAGGCAAACCCGCTGGGGAGAAGCTATAAGTCAACCTGCTAAGGATTTCCACTCACGCTGGGAATTCTTGCTCACTCTGCGGGAGACTTCCATTTATGCTGAGGGAAGACTAACTTCCTTTAAAATAGACAGCATATCGATTTTTATCAACCTATAAGGGATTTTAGGTCAGTCCATACAAGGGATGACAACCATATAATTGATAAAACACAAATGCTAGACTCAGACTCACTAGGGAGTTAAGGATGTTAGAGGTATACACATCTCTAAGAAGATCAAGGCCAACACTCCAGACTCTCTGGGGAATTTGGTGATGTATCACCCTCTTCTGTGCTCATTGGGGAGACAACCTGAAAGATGATGAAGATGATACAAACATGCCAGAATATGAACAAATGTCTTACCCTTTTGGAGATCGTACTATCCTTGGGAGAGCACTGAAGACATTCCATTTATCCTTTCAGTCATTGTGAATGTTCACTTTGTTTAAAAACAATTTATGACAACCTTATTTGTTTAAAACAATGATATTTATCAATTAAAACATGCCAACCTTTGTTAAACAGAAACAAATAAGAGTGCCAAGAATTGGATAAAGGCTCAAATTTATTTGATGGAATGGTAGTCCGCAAATGGCGAGACTCCATGGATCTTTACAAATTTGAAATTGGTGATATATATTGGAAAAAGGGCTACATTGAACATAATGACCATTTCTCCACCAACTCTAAATCCAATGTATTTGAAGCTTCAGTTGACAATGACTGAACGAGAATCTTTGACAGAAGCCGACTTGTAAAACAAAGTCTTGTCAGGATGCAGTTACTTGCCAAATCCCTAATTTTTGCATAGATTGCCCTAGGGTGAGGTATTCAATATAGCGGGATATATATATTCATTTTTTATGTCTCTAACTTTTTTCTGGATCGCCCTTTCGGGTTTTCAATCCACCGAGACGCTCATTTTTACCTAAGCCACCCTTTCGGGTTTTCAACTTAGCGAGCTATTTTGCTTTTATTTTAGGCAAAGTATTTCTTGACTGCATCTGAATTCACAGGACGAGTGAAATCCTCCCCATCCATAGTTGTAAGTATCAAAGCACCGCCTGAAAAGGCTCTCTTAATAACATTTGGACCTTCATAGTTTGGAGTCCATTTTCCCCTGGAATCGGGCGCGAAAGACAAAACTTTCTTGAGCACGAGGCCACCTTCTCGGAACACACGAGGCTCAACCTTCTTATCAATGGCTTTCTTCATCCTCTGCTGATATAGTTGACCATGGCACATGGAAATTAATCTTTTCTCTTCAATTAAATTCAATTGGTCATAACGACTTTGAACACATTCAACCTCAGTCAACTTCGCTTCCATCAAGACTCTCATTGATGGGATCTCAACCTCCACGGGGAGCACAACCTCCATGCCATGTACAAGAGAGAAAGGGGTTTCCCCTTGTTGAAGTGCGGACAAATGTACGATAGCCATGCAAAGAAAATGGCAGCATCTCATGCCAATCTTTGTACGTAACAACCATCTTCTGGATACTCTTATTGATGTTCTTGTTAGCAGCTTCAACAGCCCCATTCATCTCTGGTCTATAAGAAGAAGAATTATGATGTATGATCTTGAACTCGCTACACATCTCTTTCATCATCTTGTTGTTCAAGTTAGATCCATTATCAGTAATGATCTTGTCTGGCACACCATATCGGCATATGAGTTGATTCTTGATAAACTTCACAACCACCTTCCTGGTCACGTTCGCATACGATGCCGCTTCAACCAACTTGGTGAAGTAATCAATTGCTACGAGAATAAAACGGCGACCGTTTGACGCCTTTGGCTTTATCATGCCAATCATGTCAATTCCCCACACAGAGAAAAGCCATGGTGAAGAAATAACATTCAGAAGTGTCGGGGGAATATGAATCTTATCTGCATAAATATGACACTTGTGGAATTTCTTCACATATTTGTAGCAGTCAGACTCCATTGTCAGCCAATAGTAGCCTGCTCTCAACATCTTCTTTTCCATGGCATGTCCATTGGAATGAGTACCAAATGAACCCTCATGGACTTCAGTCATCAACAGGTCTACTTCGTGCTATCCCCATATCTGAGCAAAACCATGTCAAAATTTCTCTTATAAAGCACATCACCATTAAGGTAGAAACTGCCAGATATTCTCCTCAAAGTCTTGTCTTTAACAGATGGCCCAGGCAGTTAAATCTAACTTTGGAGAAAGCATTTAATATCATAATACCACGGCTTATCATCTTTCACTTCTTCAACTACAAATATGTGAGCTGGTCTATCCAAGCGCATCACAGTGATATTGGGGACTTCATTCCAGTATTTCACCACTATCACCGAAGCAAGCGTAGCAAGAGCATCTGCCATCCGATTCTCATCTCGAGGAATATGGTGGAAGTCAACCTCAATAAAGAAAGTTGAAATCCTCCTCGCATAATCTCTGTATGGGATGAGGCCAGGCTGATTCGTCTCCCATTCACCCTTAATCTGATTAGCAACAAGGGCCGAATCACCATAAACATCAAGATGCTTGATCCTAAGATCAATACACTCTTCCAAACCCATAATACAAGCCTAATACTTCGCCATATTATTTGTGCATTTGAAAGTTAGCCTTGCTGTAAAAGGAAAATGAGTGCCCTAAGGAGTAATAATTACTTCCCCATGTAAGACCCTAATTTTGACCCTAAGATCCCTCATGGCATCATATCATTGCTCATTGCATTACCTCAAGGATCATAGCATGTGTGGCTCCTTAACCCTTGGGTTGGGAATTGTGTGATTTGTTTGAGACTACCAAGCATGCTTGTATTGTATATTATTTCTTTATTTATTTTTTGTTTACTAACCAAAAGCACAAAAATATGTCACTAACGTTTTTGTTTTGAAGCTTAAGCAATCATGTGTGCCCTTGCTCCTAGGAGGCCCCTATGCTCAATGAAGTGGCCAGATAAAGATGAAAGGAAGCATGACAATGGTTCCCAAAGCTCTAAATCATCATATATGTGTCCCAAGTATCTCAATTTGTCAATTTGATCAAGATAAACCAAAGGGCTTGAGGATTGTTTCCCAAGGAAACCCTAATTCAATTGTGCATTGACTGTGCGTTGCTCATGAAACAACCTCAACCTATGATCAAATACAATCAAGGAAAGTTATTTAATTAATAATTTTATGCATACATGAGCCTATGTGAGGCCCCTCAATTATTCATTTCAACAAGATTTGAAGTTTGGACTTGAGAAGTTGACCAGTCAAGTCATCTAACTAAATTAAAATCCACTAAGACCTAACTTTTGATGTGTTTGTCAAATGAAGATGACCCCAAGATTAAAAATGTTCTTAAGAACCATATGAACAACTTTCATGTTCATCCAAAATTCATTTGAAACTTGAAAGGTCATCATTTATTTCAAAATATTATAGGTCATTTTGACTGAAACCCTAATTTTGGGTAAACTTCCCAAGGACCTAACTCACTCATTTTTTATGATTTAGTGATGAGACTAATTTCATTGGAAAACTTAGGATTCCTACTTCAATTTTTATGTTGGACAAAATTTTATAATCCTAAAAGAAACACATATGATAATACAAAACATTATAAGTCATTTTGGACCAAAGCCATTAAATCTTGAGAAGGTCCAAGTTCAAATGCCCATAATATTCTCATTAAAAATCGAAATGATGCAGAATTTAACTCCAAATTGATCACCTTGAAAATATCTAAAAATTTCATGTTGGAGGTTTTTTCATTTGAGGCTTGCATCGTTGAAACAGAAGGGCTTGAAGTTGGTCACTTTTGGCAAATTTTTCAAAGACATGTTTTGTACATCAAACTTCATGGCCAGTTTTCACAATTTTCCAAACTCCAAATGGATTTTTGTCCAACATAGCTTTTTTTCCTTATGTCAAGACCTTTCCAACCATTACTCATATGCCTATGTTTGGAATTTCTATGTATGACTCTCAAAGAGAGGAACATTTGTGACCATTTATGCATTTCATGATGAAACTTCATCCACAAGCAATTAAAATGCAAACCACATGTCCAAATCAATTCGTCATGCTATCAGCTTGCAAATCCACCAGCTTTTGGGCCTCACCTGCGCCTGTACAGGCCCATGCATAGAGGACCCAAAGCTTCATGCACACGGTTTTGGCATCTCATTCCTTGCAGCTTCAACTATAAATACATGCCATGCTTCATTCATTTCTCATCCTGGAATCAACCTGAAGCTCTGCAGAAATTGAATCCCAACCATACTAGAGGAACTTTGATTTTATTTTCTCAAATTCAAACTTGAATTTCAACTTCCCTGGTTGATCTTCAAATTATAATTCCTAAGCCTATCATCATCATCATCTCAAGATCAAGCTGCAAGCAAGAATTTGGTTGGATCGTGCTCATCAAAGCTGCACTTCAAAGGTTTACATCTCAACTGTTTTGATTCAAATCTCATCATATATTGTGCTTTGCTTGTGTTTTTTTGGTTCTCTGAAGTCCTCATGTGAGAGGCAAGCCAATGGTGGCTTTAATTTTATGAACTGATGCATTTCAGATTGAACATCTGGATTTTCCATCTCAGATTTCTCCTTCATAGAGATCTTGAGAGAAATCCATACAGAGGTGATGTACATCACCCCAGTTTTAATTTGGTATAAGGCACATGTAATTTGGTTGAGGTTGCAAAACCTGCAACTGGTGGTCGGTTTCTGTTTGCTCATCGGAGAAGACGGTGGTTTCCACCATCGTCCCTACGTGGAATCTCCTTGGCCTTTGGATCCAACTGCCATGATCTAATCTGAGCCCTTGTTTCATTTGACTTGTTTTAAAACGTTTTGCAACGCGCTTGACTAATCTTCACCATGAGCGTGCATCTCTGAGCCAATGGATTGTCCATGTCAATTAATGAATGTGGATCCAACGCTTCCTGATTTTCCATATTTTTCATTTGTGTTATTTTCCTTCATTTTTTAATTGTTTAAAAATAGTTTCTGGTTTCAAAAAATGTTGGGGAAATTTGTCAAATATTGTTTGACAATGTTAGACTCATGATGATTCAATTGGACTTATCCAAGTTGATTTTAATAGAATTTGAAGTTTGACCATGCTTTATTCATTTTATTTTATGTATTATTTTAATTCCAAAAAATACCAAAAATATGTTTGACCTTTCTTGACTTCTAATCTTCATTTCACTTTTGTTTCATTGATTGATGTTGATTCCATTCACATTTGATGATGGTGTTTTGATTATATCATTTGGATTCTCATTTTGTCCATTTCATTTTCTTCTTCATTTTCTTCTTTTTATTTTGACCAATGAGTTAATGATTTGTGGTTAGCCTTTACATATGAGAGGCTTAACCTTCTTTGATCCAAATCAAATTCAACTTTATCAAAGATCAAGTGAATTGCTTTGTGTCCAAGATAGGTTTCTTCTTGGTCAAGCAAAAAACCTAAAATCCATACAAGGTCATTCTTCTTTTCTTTTGGCATGGCAAGTTGTAGGAACTTGGCTTACTAGTCTTGATCTCTAACTTGTGTTTATTTGCCTATAGTTTTATTGATCGGTCTCAGATAGGTGTGACTACTACATTAGTCCACTTACGATTGCTTAACATAGCACTAAATTGCCTTATGACACACTAACACTAATTACTAATCACTAACTTTTAATTCAAGCATTTAATTCCTTGCAATTTACCTTAATGCAATTTAATTTCTTGTTCATTTACTCATATTTCCTTTTCCCTTTGCTCACTTGAGCTCATATTTTATGTTTATGCCATTTGCCTTTTGCTCACTTGAGCACATTATTGTACATAAATATATTGTTGCTTTGTGTTTGTTTTGTGATTGTTTGTGTGAACCCAATGCAAAAAGGAGAAAGGACTTAGAATTAGGACCTTACTTATGCTTGATGGAGTTCAAGAGCAACTAGTCTTCATGCCTTTAGAATGCTAAACTTGTTGAAGAGCAACTAGGTCTCATGCCTTTAGAATGATAATTTTTGAAAGTTGTCTTCAAATGACCCCTAATCCAAAACTCTTTCTTTGTCAATTCCTCTTATTGCATTGTGAACTTTTTGATTGTTTATTCTTGTGTGTTAGGGATTCCAAACTTGAGATAGTAAGAAGGACCATTGTCATGAATAGCCAAGTTAAGAGAAAGACAAGCCAAGTGGAGATCCTAGGAGCTTGATTGAATATTTGTTTGATTGCTTGAGTTAATTGCTAAGTCCAAAGGAAAGGAGCATCTTGAATCATCTTTATGATCTCAAGAAAGGAACTCCAAGGGTTTTATCTCTTCTCTCATCTTTGCATATTTAGGACTAGCCCTTCTCTTCTTTTCCCCACTCTAACCCAAGCCAAACTCATTTTGTGCAAACATTGACATTGTTTTCAAAACTAAAAACCTAGGCCATATGCCTTTGATTTTTCAAACACTTTTCATTAATACTTATTTTGAATTAAATTTTAAGTCAACTTTGACCTCATTTTATGAATACTTCTAACTTGTAAATACAACTCACTCAAGTTAATTTTGTGGTTCCATTGGCCACCTTTGCTAAAACGTTTCATAAACATTAGCCATAGGTTTGAGTTATCATAGTGGTTGATGTAAACCTCCCCTTATCCTTAGTGATTGGACTATAAGTCTTCCATACTTATTATAGGGTGGATACCTCACTACTATGTTGAAGCTCTCCTCACATGGTGGATTGTTGGTTTAGGTTGAGTTTTCTCCCTTTGATAACAAAAGACCTTAAGGCTTTTGATTAAATCAATTCACCAACCTTTCGAGATTTTTACCCCGAACTACGAGGTTTTGAGCCTACCTTTGTGATGGTACGTATGCAATGGGTTTATCCATTCAAATAACAAAATTGTAAATAATTTGTACATTCTTTTCTCATCTCCCCAATCTTGTTAGCATAAATATTTTCACAAATACCAACCTACAATACACTTTGCAAAAAGGGCTCCCTTAGAGTACTAAGGATGTTTTGGGTGCTTAAAACCTTCCCATTACATAACCAACCCCCTTACCCAGATCTCTGACATTTTTATTAGCTTTTGATTTGATAAAACTTCTTACTTGGTTTTTGTTCGCTTTCTAACCTTTCCTTTGGATAAATAGAAGTGCGGTGGCGACTCGAATTGTATGTAAAGAATACCCCTCTACACCCCAATACCATTTCCATACTGATTAATAGCACCATCGAACACCATGCCTCATCAGGAACCAGGTTTTGGCCCTTCATCGAGCATAGGCTCATCACAATCTTTAATCTTCAAATACAGAATCTCCTTATCAGGGAAGTCGTACTGAACATACTGATAATCCTCAATTGGTTGGTGTGCCAAATGGTCAGCCAAGATATTACCTTTAATAGCTTTCTGAGCTCGATACTCAATGTCATACTCAGATAACAACATCTGCCAACGGGAAATCCTCCCAGTTAAAGCAGGCTTCTCAAAGATATACTTGATTGGATCCATTTTAGATATCAACCAAGTGGTATGATTCAACATATACTGGCATAAGCGCTTAGCAGCCCAAGCCAAAGCAAATCATGTTTTTTCAAGCATTGAGTATCAAGACTCACAATTAGTGAACTTCTTACTCAAGTAGTATATAACATACTCTTTCTTCCCTGATTCATCTTACTGACCAAGGACACAAACCATAGAGTCATCAAGAACTATCAAATACATAATCAATGGCCTCCCTTCAACAGGCGGAGACTGAATCGGAGGCTCGAACAAATACTCTTTGATACTGTCAAAGGCCTTCTGGCAATCCTCGGTCCAATCATGACGCTGATCTTTCTGGAGGAGCTTGAATATAGGTGCACATGTGGCAGTCATTTGGGATATAAATCTGGAAATATAATTCAAGCGGCCAAGAAAACCTCGGACTTGCTTCTCAGTTTTGGGCGCAGGCATCTCTTGTATTGCTTTGAACTTGGCAGGATCAACTTCAATACCTCTTTCACTGAAAATAAAGCCCAATAACTTGTCGGAACGAACTCCAAATGTACACTTGTTTGGATTCAGATGGAGTTTTTACTTCCTCAAATGCTGAAAAAGCTTCAACAAGTGCTCTACATGTTCAACTTCCATTCTCGACTTCGCAATCATATCATCAGCATACACCTCGATCTCCTTGTGCATCATATCATGAAACAAGGTAGTCATAGCACGTTGATACGTAGCTCCGGCGTTCTTCAAACCGAAGGGCATCACTCGATAATAGAATGTTCCCCAAGGTGTGATGAATGTTGTCTTCTCCATATCCTCTGGTGTCATTTTAATCTGGTTATAACCGGAAAATCTGTGCATAAATGAGAAGACATTGAATTTATCTGTATTATCTACCAATATATCAAGTATGGTAGAGGAAAATCATCTTTTGGACTAGCTTTATTCAAGTCTCGATAGTCCACACACATTCAGACTTTTCCATCTTTCTTAGGCACGGGCATAATATTGGCCACCCATAGAGGATATGTAGAAGTCACCAAAAACCCTGCATCAATTTGCTTCTGAACTTCTTCTTTAATTTTCACTACCATATCAGGGTGAGTTCTTCTGAGGTTTTGCTTCACAGGCACACACTCAGGCTTCAAAGGCAGGAATGTTAGTTTCTGGTTCAGGTTGGTGGTGTGTGGAGAGGGCGTGAGCCTGAAATTGAGCCAGAGTGGGTGATTAGGGGTCAAATGGATCTAAGTCAGAGGAGGTGGTGTAGTAAGGTGGGGATGAGGGTGTTGAAGAGGGTGGTGATATGGGTTCATTGAACATTTGAACCTCAGATATGGGAAGAATGGTGGTGGAGAGGTTAAATTTTTGAAGGGGGGGATGATGGGTTAGAAGTAGGTGTTTTAGAGGGTTTGATGGTGGAAGGTGAAGGTTCAGAGTGTGTGTATATTCGTGACGTTTGAGGAAGGGAAGAAGCAAGTTGCCTTAATTGAAAATACGAAGAGTTAGAAGGCATATACTTACTTGGAGATGCAAAGGAGGGGACCAGAGGGACAAGAGGTCTTGATACATAAGGTTCCCCCAAATTTGCTCTCTTAGCCTTCTTCGACTTCTTAGAAGGCTCACGTTGTCTCTTTATAAAATTTGGTGGATGCTCAGGTAGCCAATCCACAGAGAAATCTGAGATGTCAACTCCTTGGTTTTCCAGATCCTGCAGATAGTGTGAAACAACCTCTAGATGATCAATCTTTGAGAAGAGGTAGAGGCCATTGGGTATTTTCCTCTGATCTTTCAAGGCTTCCCAAGAGGTGTCCAAAGAAGGCTTGACCAGAATCTTCTTAATAATCCCCGTGCTCTTTAGATTTCTTGAGTTCAGAGGCCTCCTAGTGTCAATTGTTACATCCTCCATTAGATTGTGGCGAATCAGATGATCCACCAAGCCGCTCTCTATCAGAACATCAGATATCATCCTTCCCATAGGGATATACATTTTGGACTTCATGTTGTTCCTGGTGTCTCTGACAGAGTCCCTCAGGTACTTGAATAACAAAGCTGGCAGATTCAGCTTAAGCCCTTTGTGGAGGCAGTAGAGGGTACACTTATGGTCAGTGTTGATATAATCTGATGAGTTGGACACTGGGCAATGATGAATAGTCCCCAGAATGATCTTCAGACAGACTTTTAGGTTCTGGTAATGTTCCTTTTTCTTTGATGAATTCCCCTCAGCGTTCTGCTTGAGGATGGTTGGGATAATCTCCTGGGACATGTATTTTTCCTTAGGGTTAATATTGTAAATACGTCTTCCCCTTGTCTTCTCCATGTTCAGAAAGGTAGCGACTGACTTCTCGATGATGACGATCTTCACCCCTAGAATGTAGGACATAATGTAGTGGTCATCTGAATCTGCAAAACACCAAAATTCCTTGACCATATATGTGTATATGGGACCATATAGGCTTTGAAAGTAGTTTTCCTACCCTTGCTTTCTGAGTTTTTCAATGAGGCCTATCCCATTTCTTTTCATATTCTTGAAATCAACCAAAGATTCACACAGTACTTCAAGCTTGTCAAACGGAGTGGCAAGGTTGATGTGGGGTTCACGATCCAAAATATGGGGTTCTTTATAGATGGAAGTGGAGATAATACCAGTTGTTGCAGTGGTTTGTTGGGAAGAATTTGGAGGTTGTTCCGTTGATTCCATTTGTTGTGAGTAGTTGTACACTGATTGTTGCTGGGAATCCATGAAGAAGATGAAGTTGTTGAAGAATGTTTGAAGATGCTGAGGATGCTTGAGAGAGAGAGAGAGAGAGATGTTTGTGTAGGATGTGAGTGAAAAGTGTGAAAGTGTGAAGTGTGGTAACTATAATTAGAAAAGAAAGGCATGCAAAACGACAACGTTAGATGGAAAAGGAACAGTTAAATTTAATGATGGCATAGAAAAAGAGTTGACACACTAAGGGAGAAATTGATTACATCTAATGATGGATATCTAATCCACAAATCAACATATTGTTCGAGGAGATCTCAAGGGTCTGTCTCTTGATTTCTGCTAGACAGGTGTCTAGAAGATCCAAAGTCAGACGCCAGAGAAGCCACATGTTGATCTATCTGATCTTCCTGAATAACAAAAGATTGGATCTTGAGGATTTCTGATTCAGATGACTTCTAACTGGTAGAAGTATCAGAGTCAGATCCAGACACCAGATGTTATATTCAGAGCCTTATTTTTCCATTTCAGAGAAGCACACATTGTTTCATTCTACGCAATTTTTAATTTTTAAATGTTTCAGAACGAATGAGAATATATCTTCAACAAGAGGTTTTATGAAGATATCAACCCATTGGTGGTCTGTATCTATGAATTTTAAAGAAATTACCCTTTTCTGAACATAGTCTCTATTAAAATGATGTTTTATTTCTATGTGCTTCGCTCTAGAATGTAGAATAGGGTTCTTACTTAAACATATGGAATCAGTATTATCACAAAAGATAGGAACGTTACTCTTATATATCTGAAGATCTTCTAGTTGATTCTTCATCCAGAGCATCTGAGTAGTGCATAATGAAGCTGATATATATTCTGCTTCTGTAGTGGAAAGTGCAATGCTTAACTGTCTTTTGTTGGCCCAAGATATAAGATTGTTTCCCAAGAACTGACAGTTTCTAGATGTGCTTTTACATTCCATTTTGTCTCCTGCATAGTCTGCATCACAATATCCAGAGAGCCTATACTCTGATGTTTTCTCATACATCAGGCCAAGATTAGGTGTTCCCTTTAAATACCTTAGGATTCTCTTAACAACTATTAAATGAGATTCCCTTGGATTTGATTGGAATCTGGCACAGAGACATACACTAAAAAGAATATTTGGCCTTGTAGCCGTCAGATAGGGAAGAGAGCTTATCATACCACGATATAGCTTCTGACAAACCTTTTGACTTACTTCTTCTTTCTCCAAAATGAAGGTTGGATGCATGGGTGTCTTTGCTGGTTTGCATTCTGACATTTCAAATTTCTTTACAATGTCTTTTATGTATTTACTTTGGTATACGTATATGGCTTCTGAAGCTTGATTAATTTGAATTCCCAGAAAGAATTTTAGTTCTTGCATCAAACTCATTTCAAATTCTGCCTGCATTATAACTCAGAGAATTCTTGACAAACAGAGGGGTTAGCTGAACCAAAAATTATATCATCAACGTATATCTGACATATCATGAGATCATTTCTAATGTTTTTACAGAAAAGTGTAGAATCAACCTTTCCTCTAATAAAATCATGTTCCAGAAGAAAGGTGCTTAGTCTTTCATACCAAGTTCTACGAGCTTGTTTTAGACCATACAAAGACTTTTTCAGCTTAAAAACATGTTCTGGACATTTAGGGTTTTGAAAACCTGGAGGTTGGGGAACATACACTTCTTTTAAGATATAACCATTAATAAATGCACTATTGACATCCATATAATATAATTTGATGGAATGATTTACAGCGAATGATACAAGTAAGCGAATAGATTCTAACCTAGCGACTGTAGCAAAGGTTTCATTGTAGTCAATGCCTTCTTATTAACTGTAACCTTGTGATACCAGTTGTGCTTTGTTTCTGACTACTTCTCCCTTTTCATTTAGTTTGTTTCTGAATACCCATCTTGTTCCCATAACGTGGGTTCCTTTTGGTTTTGGAACCAAATCCCAGACGTCATTCTTTGTAAATTGATCAAGTACTTCTTTCATTTCCAGAATCCAGTCATTGTCTTGAAGTGCCTAATCACATGAAGTAGGCTCAATCAGAGACACTAATCCTAGAGGGGTTTCTTCATATATTTTGAATGTAGACCTTGTTCTGACAGGTTCATCCTTGTTTCCCAAAATCAAATCTTCAGAGATGTTTGGACGATTTCTTGATCTTTTTTGGATAGTTGAGATTTCAAATGTTTCTGGATTTTTCTTTTCAGCTTCCTCATATTTTTTAGTCTTTTCGTCAGAACTTGCAAGAGTTATCTCCAGATCTGCAAGTTTTTCAACTAGCTTTGACTTTTCAGAGTCAAGCTTATCATCAAATCTGACATGTATTGATTCTTCCACAGTTTTGGTTTTTGTGTTGTATACATTGTAGCCCTTAGATCTCTCTGAGTATCCTAACATAATACTTTTTTGTGCTTTTGAATCAAACTTGTTCAGATGTTGCTTAGTATTAAGAATAAAACAGAAGCATTCAAAAGGATGAAAGTAAGAAATGTTGGGTTTTCTTCCCTTACACAGTTCATAAGGAGTCTTCTCCAGAATAGGTCTTACAAATATTCTATTATGAATATAACATGCTGTATGTACTTCTTCAGCCCAAAAGTGCTTAGCCACATTTGTTTCGTTAATCATGGTTCTGGCCATTTCATAGAGTGTCCTATTCTTCGTTTATACAACCCCATTTTGTTGTGGAGTTATAGGACAAGAGAAATCATGGGATATTCCATTTGTATCAAAAAGTTCCTCAAAGAACTTATTTGAGAATTCGCCACCATGATCACTTCTGACTTTGATGATTTTAGAGTCAAATTCATTTTGCACTTTAGAACAGAAGCTAGTGAATACAGAGTGTAACTCATTCTTATGCTTTAGAAATTTTACCCATGTCCAGCGACTTAAATGATCAACAATGACCAGTCCATACTTCTTTCCATTGACCGAAGTTGTCTTAACAGGTCCAAACAAGTCAATGTGAAGAAGTTCCAGAGGCTTATAGGTAGAAACAAGATTTTTCTTTTTAAAAGAATTTTTTGAAAATTTTCCTTTCTGACATGCCTCACACAGAGCATCTGAAGAGAACTACAGTTTAGGTAGACCTCTGACTAACTCTATTTTATTTAGCTGACAAATCCTTCTCGTGCTAATGTGACCCAAGTGTCTATGCCATACCCATTGCTCTTCATTTACAGACATTAAACCTTTTACATTTTGATCTTTTAAATCTGAAAGATTAATCTTATAAATGTTGCTTTTCCTATTGCCAGTGAATAGAATCCTTCCATTATTCCGATTAATTGCTTTACATGTTTTTTGATTGAAGATTATATCATAACCGTTATCACTTAATTGACTTATTGATCACAGGTTATGCATTAATCCTTCTACATAGAACATCAGATATATAGGGAAGAGATTCATTACCAATAGTTCCGGAGCCTCTGATTCTTCCTTTCTGATTTCCTCTGAAACCTACGAAGCCAGCATCTTTATGTTCCAGGATTTGGAATATATGCTTTCTTCCCGTCATGTGTCGCGAGCATCCAGAGTCGAGGTACCATAATTGGTGTCTTAACTCTGTTGCATAGGATATCTGCATCATAAACTATATTATCCTTTGGTACCCATAATCTTTTGGGTCCTTTGGGATTAGTTCTCCCAGAGTTTCTTGAAACTTTGGGTTTTCTAGCATTAGTAAAATTTTGTCTTTGCGCATGCGTGTAGTGATAAGAAAATAGGGATTTAGGTTTATCATCTGCAGAAGATATGTGTTTGTCTTCATTAGAATCATATTCTATTCGTCTTTTCTTTTTCTAACTGACTCCAGAAATCATAGAGGTCATTCTGCTTCTCTCTATCCCATTTTTCATAAACTTTTGAAAAGCCTTTTCATATTCATATATAATTGTTAGAAGTTTGTGGGGCTTGAGATAAAGCTTCTTCAAGTTTTAAACATTGTTTATTAGTAGATTCTTTTTATCTTTCCAAAATCAAAATGCCATCCTTTAATTCAGGAATTTTTATCTCAAGCTTATCACATTCTTTAGTGGTTCCTTCAAGGACCCTTTTTAATGCTTTAAATTTTTTTCAAAGTTTCTGATATGAGCTTAGAGATTCAGATAGGCACGATTCAAGGTCAGAGCGAGAAAGACCAGAAAATACCTCTTCAAGATCAGATTCTCTCTCTGATGAGTTTCCAGATGTGGTGCCATGAATGCCACATTTGTCTGTTCTTCTTCGGAATCTGATTCTGAGGCGTCAGATTCAGAGTCATCCCAGGTGGCCATGAGTCCCTTCTTAGTTTTGAAGGAATTTTTCTTAAATCCTTCTCTTCTGGAGCTTTCTTTCTTAAGCTTTGGGCATTCGTTTCTCTAATGACCTGGTTCTTTACATTCATAGCATGTTACCTCTTTGTTTGATTTACCTCTGGAAGTTGATTCTGAGCGATCTCCCTTGGGTCTTGGTCTTTTGAAGTTGTTATTCCTTTTTCTCCAGAGTTGTTTTATTCTTCTGGTTAGAAGGGATAACTCTTCCTCATTGTCAGAATCGTCCTTTTCAGAGTCCTCATTATCTTCTTTTTCAGCTTGGAGGGCTTTGTTCCTTTCTGGTTTGCGTCTCTCAAATCTGGACTTCAGAGCTACATATTTGATTTTCTTTTGGGGCTCATCTTTCTTAAGTTCTATCTCATGACTCCTGAGGGAGCTGACGAGTTCTTCCAAGCTTATGTTGTTCAGATCCTTTGATAGTTTCAATTCAGTAACCATAGGTCTCCACTTCTTTGGTAGGCTTCTGACAATCTTTTTGACATGATCTGCAGTTGTGTAGCCTTTGTCCAGAACCTTGAGTCTTGCAATTAAAGTGTGAAATCAAGAAAACATTACCTCTATAGCTTCATCGTCCTCCATCTTGAAGACTTCATACTTCTGAATTAGAGCCAAATCCTTTCTCTCTTTAACTTGTGAGTTGCCATCATGGGTCATCCTTAGGGAGTCAAGTATTTCTTTAGCAGTTTCCCTGTTGGTGATCTTTTCATATTCATTGAAGGAATTGACATTCGGCAATATTGTTCTGGCTTTGTGATGATTTTTGAAGTCACGCTTCTGGTCATCAGTCATCTTGTTTCTAGAAATAGCAATATCGACATCAGATACAAGAGGTACATAGCCAATAGTAATTATGTCCCACAGGTCAACGTCATAACCCAGAAAGAAACTTTTGATTCTATCTTTCCAATAATCAAACTTTTCTCCATCAAAAACTGGAGGTTTGGCATTATAACTCTCTCTTTCATTGGTGTTGGCCATAGTGTTTTTCTCATGCTGGATCTCTCTATACTGTTAAGTGTTTGATTAGAAAACCAATAACAGAGCCGAAGCTCTGATACCAATTGAAGGTAGAGAAAAACAAGAAATGGGGGTTTCAATTATTTCCCTAGATAATAAAAACTTTTGCAAATAAAACACACATGAAAAATAATACTATCAACACAAAAGTTTATCCTGGTTCGCTTGAAATTCAAAGCTACCACAGTCCACCCGCCCAAGGTGATTTCTCCTTTAACAAGGACTTAATCCACTAATCTTGAAAGATTACAACAAAGAGCGTCTAAGAGGATAAAGAGCTCTTAGCACTCTCAAGTTTATAGACTTCACAAGTCACTTGAGGAATATTCAGCTAGTAGTGAAAATACAGTAATATGCTTAGTACATCTATATAAGCAGAGGTTACACAATATGGGAACTGAAAATATTCCACACTTAGAGAAACAACTCGTATGAAAGAGAATGAGCAAGAATCAAAGATATTTGAGATTTGTTTCCAGTATTTTTGTGTGCTTCATTATCTTGTATGAAAATGATCCATCCTTTATATATAGGTTTGATGAGGATACCGTTGGATAAGGAAATCTTGACAATGATGGACTTTTAATGTCATTAATCTCTTTGTCCTTTCCATAGCAATTTGAGGCGCGTTAACTATCTTCCAAAATAAGTTTTAGCCAAAAGCGGAAGAGTTCGCAGCTAAGTCTTGGGGAACGTTCTGAGCCAGAGTATGCAGAGCACAAATGTTTCTGTTCAGCGTGTGTATCTTCAGATAGTTGCTGAAAGTTGATTGACTTCAAAGGATCTTGATGTTTTTCTGATAGTGATTTCTTCAGAGTGAAAAATCATCAGATCCTAGAGTGCACTGTTCAGATTTATAGCGTCTGATACTTCTTTCTACGTAGAACTTTATGTGCTTCCTTTTGTTGCGAGTCAGAACGTCTACTTGAATAACTTCTAAGTGGTCATTTTGGACTTACGTGTATATCAGATATATGTCTATCTAACCCTTTTTCGATTAGAGTCTTGCACACTTAGATAAATTATGTTAGGGTACCAATTTGTTTCATCCTTTGTTATCATCAAAACCTTAGAGATGAATTGTAGACACATAATCTTGTTCTTACAAGGCTTGCTCCAGGACTTTCTGCAAAGCCTCTCGATGAGCATCTGAACTCATTAATAAAGATAATATATATATCTTGGACGGAGTGTGCAATAACTGATCTACCACGTCGAAATTACTTTTCTTAATTAATTTCAACACTTCATCTTGATCAGCTTTCTGACTCACACTACTGGATTGGCCGGTTTGCATAACAAGAGTTTTCTCTTGAGTTGACTTATCTATCACCATATCTTGAGTTCTCTTAGGAGTTTCAGCATCAAATATCCGACAATTTCGGGTTACCTTACTAACATTGGTAATGTTTACGACATAAGGAAAAGAAGGGATGGGAACTTCTTTACCATCTTCCACCATGATAGCATTATACTTGTAAGGCACAACTTTATCAGATTTGTAGGGCGTAGGACTTGCCAAACGAATGACCAACAAAGAAACAATAGACATCTGACCATTATACGAAACTATAACTGGTTACGGGATGTTAAAACATGGAACGATGACATTCACCTCCTGCTCATCTTTGTTTCTATCCCTTGTAATCTAAATAGTATTTTGAACCAGCATTTCTTGTAAGTCTCTTTTCATGATAGCACACTCTCGAGAATTTCGGGATCAAACATGGCAAGAAGCATGGTCATGCTCATAATAGCTGAACTCGCAAAAAGTTGTGTGCATTTCGACCAAAGATCTTCTGATCAGATTGATGACAAAAACTCGGCATTTCCCTGAACAACCTTCGACCATATTCATAGTTGGACTGTCATGTTTGGGCAACAAATTATCTTGTACGTTAGGACTAGAATCTTTAAAATACAAAATACCACTTTGCATTAACCTTCTCACCTCAACTTTCAAGGTGAAACAATTTTCAATGTCATGATCGGGTGCTCCTTGGTGGAATGCACAATGCTGATCAGGTTTATACCACCACTGAAGTTCTTTCGGAACAACTGGTGGAGTTCTTGTCCGTACCAAATTCTTTTGAATAAAAGCAGGAAATAACTCTATATAGGTCATTGGAATTTGATCAAATTGGGCAAGCCTCTGGGCACGACTTTGTCGATTTTGTTGATTTGTCCGTTGTTGAGAACGTGGTTGATAACTCGGTGCTACTTGAATGACTGAGGCAGGATTAAAAACTAGAGTTACTGATGCCACATGTTGATGACATTGACTGTTCCTCAAAAGTCTCCTTCGTTTCTCTTGCGAGATAGAGTTAGCATCATGTTCCTTCTTCTTGGGTAATCCATTCCCATACTTTCTGAAATTGTCAGTCGAACCACCTTTTTTCAATCGTCCCTCACGGACACCTTCTTCTAATCTTAAACCCATATTTACCATCTCAGTAAAGTCACTATGCGCATTTTCCACCATTGTGTCATAATAGAACAGACTCAGAGTCTTCAAAAACAACTTTGTCATTTCCTTCTCTTCCAACGGAGGACTAACCTTTGCAGCGATGTCGCGCCATCTCTGCTCGTACTCCTTGAAAGTCTCTTTATACTTTCAGGACATAGCACAAAGTTAATCTCTGTCTGGTGCCATGTGTCGCATCCGCGAAAAACAACCGGCGGGAAAAACAAACAAACAGAGTCGCCACCGTGCGTTATTTATCCCAAAAGAGGGAAAGGAAACGCTCGAAGTAAACCTGGAAAAGACATGGTCTCGCGACCAAAGAGAGATGGGATCGGGAGTCGGTTATGCAAAGGGAAGGTATTAGCACCCCTACGCATCCGTCGTACTCGACGGGATCCACGCTCAAAAGGAAAGAAGAGAGGTTGCTAAACACTGCTCAAAAGAATGCACGCACACTAGAATAAAACACAGATGGAGGAAGAGGGGGAAACGGGCTCACTAGGATATCGCATCCTATGCCTACGTATCTCATCTAGAATGAGAATCAGAGATACCGTAGTTCGGCTCACGCACGCCGAAACAAAACACACACACAAGAAACCGACTGCCAATCGCTGGGCTTACGTCAGACTCCACACAAACAGGCAAACATGGAAACCGAATGCCAATCGCTGGACTTACATCAGACTCCGAACCAACAAACACACACTGGAAACCAACTGCCAATCGCTGGACTTATGTCAGACTCCACACAAATAAACACCACTAGGATACGGAATGCCAATCGCTGGTTTTACATCCATCTCCTAACACACAGAAGAAGGTTAACAAACAAACAAGTTAATAGGGAGTATGGCACTCGAGCCTAATAACTGTCAAGCAAACACACTCAAAAAGAAAAAGGGTGCCCGGAGAGATCTCGCACGATCTCCTGCCTACGTACCTCATCTGGTATGAGGATCAGGGCAACGTAGTTCCCCTGATTAGGGGAGAAACTTTCTTCTAAACCAGAGACTGGGAAGTGACAAACTAGAAGGGAGACCGACTCGAGCCTAATAGTTATCATGCAATCCACAATGGTCCTAGGTTGAGGTTTCTATCTAACCTGCACAGGGAGCAAGCTATCCTAAACAGCACAAGCAAATACATACAAGCACACAAAGCAAGCACACACACTATATGCACACAATTGGGCTCATACAAGGTTAGGCTGTGAAACACAAGCCAACTGGAATCGGGTGTAGTTAGCTCTTAACCCTAACATTGAGAGTTAGGGTGAAGCAGATGAAATGGGAAGTGAGGGTAAGACCTAACAGCTCTTATCCTTGGCTTGGGAGAGCTTCAGACAAATGAAAGTGTGGGAGTTCAGAAAGTAGGAACTCTTCTCCATATATGACTGACACAACATGGATCTTAGGTTTTGATTCAAAGTGCATCAACACAAGGTGTGTGAGCAGGATGAATGACTCTACTGAATAGCAGGGGATGGATTGCACATCCCCTTTATCTGCCAATTGCCTCTTAAGAGGTCTTTTCCTGCTTGGCACAAAGATAAACAAACACAAGCATTGCCTCTTAAGGAGGGCTTCAGACAGGTGCCTGCCCGCATAACAGGACAGGTCTTCCAGACTACATGAAATCAGAGAGTTATACCTAGGTTAAGCAACCCACAAGCTAGCAAATCTAGAATTCGTGAGCTACAGGCCTTGGCAATGCTTTACAGTTCTTCTATGATGCTTATAGAGTTGATTGGATGAAAGCTTAAAGTTCAATTGCACTTGATTCCACCAGAATTTGGATTCACCATGGATGAGTTCAGGCTTGCATATGCTTCAAACAAGCACGATTTCATGTGAATTCTCTTCCAAACTTGCTCAAGGATGCTTCCAGATGATGAATAAAGCAATGGAATGTGATTTGTTTGAAGAAATTGAGAGAAAAGTTTGATGAATTTGATCTAGATATGAAATTATGAAGCCTCTCCTTGAAAAACAGTTAGGGTTTGGCTTTTATACCTCCCCCTAATCATGCTTAATTATGCTTAAACCAATTTGCAAATGGAATTAGTGAGTTATGGAGTGTTTTGGCAAATTTGGTTTTTCACCATATGCATGAAATGCATGGTGAATAGTGCACGAAAATCTGATTCATTTCCACTTAAAATTTGATTTTATAGCCAATGGTAATGGTAAAATGATCAAGCCATGCACCAATTTTGAATTTCAAATTTTCCCTCCAAAAATCCAAGAGATTATCAAATGATCATGTGAATATAATTCATGTAATGCAATGTAGGATTTGGAAACTAGAGGTTAAGAGAAGAAAAATGCAAAAAGAGCCATCCAATTTGGAGCTTTGGTTGAGAAGTTATGCTCATTTGAATCTTCAAGTACACTTGGTCAAGTTTTGATTATATCTCCTTAACCACACATGAGAAATTGATGATCTTGGACTTTTTGGAAATGGGAGAGAAAGATATACAACTTTCATGTTCAACAAAATTTCATTTGAAGCTTTCTTGATGATGTAATCTTAAGTTGCAGCTAGGTTAAAACCTTTCCATTTTTGGCAAGTTTGAAATATAGGTCACTTTCTATTTTTGGAAAGTTTTGACCTGACTTTAAATTCTTCAATGTTGATGTTTGAAATGTCAAATGAGACTTGTTTGAACATGAATTAAGTATCTCTAACCACTTCCCACCTCCAAATCCACAGTTGACTTTGCAGTTGACTTTTGTGGTTAACAGATGAGTTGGTCATGCACAGATGATTTTGAGCCTCAACCACTTGATGAAATAACTCCAACATGAAACCCTAGCTTATACAAGCTCACCAAAATCATATGATGATCTCCATCTCAATTAAGACCTCATCTCCCTGAAAATCCCTGATTGGCATAATGCAACTGATTAGGGTTGACCAGAGGTCAAAACCCTAATCCCAAGGAACTTGATCAGAAATAATGAACCATGATGATGATGATGTACCATTTCAACCAAGATAATGCCCCACCTCCTTGAGGAACCAAGAAACCCTAATTGAAGCACAAACCCCAGATGATTAATGATCAATTCATGAGACCCTCAGGCTTGAATCTCTTAACCTCTCCATCTCTGAGAAAGACCTAGGAGGATGACTTGCTCATTGTTTTCATATCATATGCAAAGATGTAATGCCTAATGTCCTACAAAAATGAAATGCAATATGCTACGCTAGTCCCAAGAGAGGAGGGCAAATTTTGAGGTGTTACAGCTGCCCCTATTCAATCCACTGTGAACCTGTCGATATGAACAGCCTCGGCTTTCAGATGATCAGGGTGAAGAGTGATTGAATACCAAGAACAGACGAACAATTTGCACTCTGATGGGAAATAATTTACAATGCCTGTCAGAATTGGCAAAGAAGCAATTCCAAAAGAAGAATCCGTCTGGTACGGAGAAAGTGGGCCTGAACACCGAACAGAAATGTTGACCTGGATACCAAAATAAATGGTAACACAGGGGTAACCACGGCCGGAACGCCGCCCATTAGTCTGAATACTGAGCATCAGAATATGAGAGTATTGATATCGGTCTAAATACCGGGAGATTGGCCTGAATGCCCAACAACTGGCCCGAACGCCACTTCGGTCTGAACACCACTTTGGTCTGGGTACCGGAAAGCTGGCCTGAGTGCCGCAAGCTGCATCGATCTGAACTTCGGAAGCTTCTTCGATCTGAAAATCGGAAACTGGCCTGAGTGCCACAAGTTCTTCGACCTGAACGTCGGAAACTTCTTCGATCTGAAAATCGGAAACTGGCCTGAGTGCCACAAGTTCTTCGACCTGAACATCGGAAACTTCTTCGATCTGAAAATCAGAAATTGGCCTGAGTGCCACAAGTTCTTCGACCTGAACGTCAGAAACTTCTTCGATCTGAAAATCGGAAACTGGCCTGAGTGCCACAAGTGCTTCGACCTGAGCGTCGGAAACTTCTTCGATCTGAAAATCGGAAACTGGCCTAAGTGCCACAAGGGTCCTGAGTACCCAAAAACTGGCCTGAACGCCACAAGTTACATCGACCTGAGTGTCGGAAACTTCTTCGATCTGAACATCGGAAAACTGGCCTGAACGCCACCTCGGTCTGAATACCGGAAACCTGGCTTGAATGCCACAACGGTCTGAATACCCGAAAAACTCGTCATGCCTGTCAGCATTGGCAGAAATAATGAATAGTGATAAACGAGGCGGCACGCGTGCCAACGACCCATGTTGGGGATAACAAGCCATGAGTCGGTTATTCTCTATTCAACCCTAGCCAACGAACACTTTGCGCTTAGATGGGGATTATCTCTTTCTCTTTACTTTTTCTTTTTGGACCCCGAAACTTCTTGGATTATCATTTCCATCTCCGCCCGACAGAAATCCTTCCTCCAATATCGCACTACTGGGGAATACTGTTGATTCAAAATCACGATGCCAAACTCCTCGGAGTAACATCTTCACCTTCTGGCGAAACCACCTCTTAAACAATAACCACGGCTTGAGACTAGCTTATGCTTGCAATGCTTATGCATGATGATGATTTTTTTAGCGTAACTCTCCATGATCATGGAAATGCTACGCAGTTAGCTATGCAACATACTATGCTTATCTAAATGATGAATGCATAAAAAGTATCCCCCTCAAGGGACTCGTCTGGGGAGCTCAAGGTACTCTGCTGAGGAACCTGATAGCACTCCAATCTCCACCCTACTGGAGAATAGCGCTGCTGCTAGGGAAAGGATCACCCTTACCAGGGATGACCTCCACGAAACCCGATCCACTTGGGGACTTCGTCGGGGAATAAACCACCAACGCACTCTGTGGGGAAACAACGGTCTTTGACTTGCTGGGGAACTTAACAAGCTCCGCCATGTTAGGAAAAACAACTACCAACAGGCACCTCCGCTGGGGAACTAGAAAACTTCAGGCCTGGCTGCTGAGGAAACAACGATCTCAAACCTGCTGGAGAGATAACAATCCCAACTCTGCTTGGGGAAATAAGGAAAGTCTGGTGCAGAACACCCGTCAACTCGTCAAATCATGGTATTCACCCTCTAACCACAGTATCAGCTTTCCATTTTTAAGAGCTCCCAGACTCGTCTGGACTTTTCTGATTCATCACCTTGTATTCTCGACTCCTCCGTACTCGACGGTGATCGAACTCCTTGGATTGATACAAACTTCCCAGTCCTCAGACTTTGAAGAGTCTTCTTGATTAATTTTCAAGGATCGCCGCACGTCTTCCGTCGTCTTTTCACCCTTCCTCCATTCATTCGTCCCTGATTAGACTCCACGGGGATCTTTTGTCAAAAGGCTTCACATCACAACCTGCAAGTGAGTGAAAATATCTAACAGCACCTGCGAAAAAGATCGTTAGACAAAACGTGCCCCAGGTATGCCAAAGTCTCAACACCTGGGTCACTCAACCTTTCAAATAAGATTTCAAGTTTACAATCTTATAAACATGCATTGGAAGGGACCTGTATGTCTTAAAATGCAAAGATTCTTTATCGAAATAAACAGATGTTTTTGCAATCAAAGCGGTAATGAAAACAAAAACAAAATTATTTGACTGAATATGCATTTTATTGATTGAAAAAAAGTGTGGCTCAAAACCGAGCAATACAAAGGAAGCAATTCCTGAAAAGAGGTAATTGCGCACAAAAGGAAAATCTATCCTAATGGCAATGTGAAATCGTGATCTCATCGAGTTCCAACTCGGTTACACCCCATATGTCCTCAGACTCTCCGTACCTTCTGCCTTTTGAACAAGACGTTTCCGACTGCTCCCTACCGGGGATTATCCATGTCATATCCAAAGCGCAAACGATCATGCTAGACGCAGTTGTTCATTTCAATCCCTCTTTTGCCTGGACCGCCCTTTCTAGTTTTCAGTCCACCGGGATACCCTTTTTTTCCCAAGCCGCCTTTTCAGGTTTTCGACTTGCCGGGTGTACATTTTTTCCTTCTTATCCCTAATTTTTGCCCGAACCTTTTCCATTTTTTTTTCGGTTCGCCGGGATGCCCATTTTTTGCCTGGACTCTTTTGTTCTTTTTGTCCAGCGAGTCTCTTATACGAAGTATTTTTTAACTGCGTCTGCATTCACAGGGGATGGAAAATCTTCACCATCCATGGTCGTTAACAACAAGGCTCCGCCAGAGAAAACCTTCTTGACCACGAATGGACCTTCATAATTGGGTGTCCACTTGCCCCTACGATGGTTTCAGGAGGAAGGATCCTTTTCAGCACCATATCACCTATGTGATACACACGAGGTCGCACCTTTCGGTCAAAAGCACGCTTCATCCGCTGCTGATACAACTGCCCATGACAGATGGCCGCCAGCCTCTTTTCCTCAATCAGGCTCAACTCTTCATACCGAGTTCTTACCCATTCAGCCTCTTGCAATTTCACGTCCATCAGGACTCTCAAAGAGGGAATTTGAACCTCAACCGGTAGCACAGCTTCCATCCCATACAGAAGTGAGAAATGCGTTGCCCCAGTAGATGTATGCACCGAAGTTCAATACCCATGCAATGCAAATGGCAACATCTCGTGCCAATCTTTATAGGTCACGACCATCTTCTGCACAATCTTCTTAATATTCTTATTAGCTGCCTTAATCTTCAGCTTTGTTTCCCACTCGGCGATAAGGATTCTGACTCTGTCTTCCCTCTGATCCCTCACAAGGATTTTTCTCCTCTTCTCATCTTCGATGACCTTCGAAGCTCTACCCAACCTCTCCTTGGTGATGTCGTGCTCCCTCGTGGATGACTCCAAAGCTTGGCTGACCTTGCGGTAATAAGCGGTGTCTATCTCGAAGCGCTTCACTTCCATGGCATGTCTCTTATCCTGGTCTTCTATTCTCCCTTTGATCTCCTGATTAGCCATCTGAATTCTAGCAACACTCATCTCCAACTCAGTCTTCTCTGCTTGCAGCTGATCTCTGGCTTTCTTCATCTAAAGGAACTCTTCCAGGCTGACAGAAGAATGTGGCCCTTCAATCAAAGGACACCAAGGATCACCTCCAGGAAATGGTAGATGTGTGAGCTCAATCCTCTTCCTAAGCCAATCATCAAATGGAGGAAAAGACCTGCTGTTAACCTTGCCAAAAGGAACCTTGCCATTTCTCTGAATGTCACGCCACTCATCAGATACTTGCCTCAACTTTGTCTGATTACCCTTAATTGGGAAGTAGAAAGACTCCTGAATCTCTCGTCCAAGAGGAGGACCCTCCACAGCAAACCACATCTGTCTCCTAAGAAGCACCGGGTTGTAATTAATGCAACCTTGAACTCCCATAAGAGGCACATTGGGAAGACTCCCACAACTGTAAATGAAATCTTGTCCAGCCATACCATTGTGAGTCCAAGCTATGTCCTTGGCTCGCAAACCGATCAGTCTGATTGACCATTTTACAGTAGGATCAAGAAAGGCAAAGGCACCTCTGGAAGGCAAATACCCCATAAACCACTTGTACAGCAGCTGAGCACAACATCTGATCAGTCCCCCACGCCGCTTCTCGTTCCGATTATAGACCGAGTAATATAAATCCCCAACCAGGGTAGGAATGGGATTCCTCTGAACAAACAACCTGATGGCATTAATATCCACAAAGTTCTTCTGATTAGGAAACAGTATGGTCCCATAAATGCTCACAGCAATCAAGGCACAGACGGTCCTCCAATTACCCACAACAGCATGCTCCTTGGCTTTAGCCTCCAAGAAGCTCAGATGAAAACCGGACAACTTTCCCTTCTTCTTCAAACCCCCCTTTGTCACCTCCGGGCTTAAATAAAGAGCACGAGAGATCTCAGCAACATCAGGTTCCCCCTTAGTAACATAGAATGGAATCTGATCTCTGATCGGAATACCCAAGATGCTAGCATAATCCTCCATCAAAGGCCCCAACAAGTAATCCGGGAACACGAAACATCTCAAACCAGGGTCATAAAACTGGAGAAGAGTATGAATGGCGCTCCTATCACTGTCTGTGAGCCTGAAAACCAACTTCAGAATACCACCGTATGCCTCACGGAACATCCCCACATGGTCAGGGGTAATCAATGCTATCATATCTCTCAGCACACCAATCTCTGGGTCAAAGAAGCTGTAGACGACGTCATCTTTCAAGCCGGTCCTCATGTCCGAAACAAAGAAGTCTCTCAACCAGGATTTCAATCAAGAATGTCCCCTGCATATGGATAAACGTGAGTTAGATGCAGATAAATGCAAAATGTGAATGATGTTGATGCATGAATGCAATGCACTGTGCCATCCTCCAAGTCATCTGATCAACCACTGCACTGAATCACGGTCTCTGAACTGATCACAACCATCTGAAGGAATATGTAACCACAAATCCCACTCTGGGTTCCGAAAGAAACGGAACTGAAAGATATCACCGTCATCACCAGAGATCCTCTGAACAAATAACCACAAGAACCTCTGAACCAGCCCAGGGAATCCTGAAATAAACGGATCCCCACTGATAAATACTACGGACAGCATTCCGGCGTCTCAGAAATAAATCCATAAATCCAAATTATAAATAAGACTCTGATCAATAACTGAACCAATAGTCACCATCAAAGTCACGATCAGACAATGCATCTGTAAGAATCAACCCTCCCCTCACAGGTGAATTCTAATCAGGTCATCCTAAGGCGGATAATGGTCTCGATAATCGGGCAAAGATACTCAACGGGTTTGCCCTTTCGGGTGTGCCGTTGTAGCTCTCTTAAAATCGTCTAAACCAAAGATCCGGGAAAGATCGGTCACCGAAGTCAATAGCTCAAAAGAAGTGACTCAACCAAAGTGGATACTCCATAAAGGAAGAGCTCCCTCAAAAGAACCTCGTCCAGCTTGTGGTATGTCACGTCGCCAAAAACATGTTGACCTAACATGAGAGGCAACATGAAACCACACTAATCCTAGGTGTATACTCGGGCCTGGGTTTTAGCCCCACTCAGAACACCCACCCCAAAATCAGAGGAACCAACATGTACAAAAGACAGCACAATGATAGTATGATGCATGCAAAACATTTATGCAAATATATACACAACATAATAATCATAAATGCAATAAATATAACAGCACAAGCAACCTAAACTACCCAAAGAGCGCTAGGATGGACTCGCTTAGGGAAGATGGACCAGCCAGAGGTCAACTTCTTTATGTCCCCAGCAGAGTCGCCAGCTGTCGCATCCGCGAAAAACAACCGGCGGGAAAAACAAACAAACAGAGCCGCCACCGTGCGTTATTTATCCCAAAAGAGGGATAGGAAACGCTCAAAGTAAACCTGGAAAAGACATGGTCTCGCGACCAAAGAGAGATGGGATCGGGAGTCGGTTATGCGAAGGGAAGGTATTAGCACCCCTACGCATTCGTCGTACTCGACGGGATCCACGCTCAAAAGGAAAGAAGAAAGGTTGCTAAACACTGCTCAAAAGAATGCACGCACACTGGAATAAAACACAGATGGAGGAAGAGGGGGAAACGGGCTCGCTAGGATATCACATCCTATGCCTACGTATCTCATCTAGAATGAGAATCAGAGCTACCGTAGTTCGGCTCACGCACGCCGAAACAAAACACACACACAAGAAACCGACTGCCAATCGCTGGGCTTACGTCAGAATCCACACAAACAGACAAACATGGAAACCGAATGCCAATCACTGGATTTACATCAAACTCCGAACCAACAAACACACACTGGAAACGAACTGCCAATCGCTGGACTTACGTCAGACTCCACACAAACAAACACCACTAGGATACGGAATGCCAATCGCTGGTCTTACATCCATCTCCTAACACACACAAGAAGGTTAACAAACAAACAAGTTAATAGGGAGTCTGGCACTCGAGCCTAATAACTGTCAAGCAAACACACTCAAAAAGAAAAAGGGTGCCCGGAGAGATCTCGCACGATCTCCTGCCTACGTACCTCATTTGGTATGAGGATCAGGGCAACGTAGTTCCCCTGATCAGGGGGGAAATTTTCTTCTAAACCAGAGACTGGGAAGTGACAAACTAGAAGGGAGACCGACTCGAGCCTAATAGTTATCATGCAATCCACAATGGTCCTGGGTTGAGGTTTCTATCTAACTTGCACAGGGAGCAAGCTATCCTAAACAGCACAAGCAAATACATACAAGCACACAAAGTAAGCACACACACTATATGCACACAATTGGTCTCATACAAGGTTAAGCTGTGAAACACAAGCCAACTGGAATCGGGTGTAGTTAGCTCTTAACCCTAACATTGAGAGTTAGGGTGAAGCAGATGAAACGGGAAGTGAGGGTAAGACCTCACAGCTCTTATCCCTGGCCTGGGAGAGCTTCAGACAAATGAAAGTGTGGGAGTTCAGAAAGTAGGAACTCTTCTCCACATATGACTGACACAACATGGATATTGGGTTTTGATTCAAAGTGCATCAACACAAGTGTCGCATTACGCGAAAAACCGGCGGGAAACGAAAACAACAGAGCCGCCACCATGCGTTATTTATCCCAAAAGAGGGAAAGGAAACGCTCGAAGTAAACCTGGAAAAGACATGGTCTCGCGACCAGAGAGAGATGGGATCGGGAGTCGGTTATGCGAAGGGAAGGTATTAACACCCCTACGCATCCATCGTACTCGACGGGATCCACGCTCAAAAGAAAGGATAAAGGTTGCTAAAAAACTGAACACAAACATCAAACACATGGCTGAAAGAGACACAGGAAAGACAAAAGAAACTAACTCGGCAGGATATCGCATCCTGGGCCTACGTAGTCTGTCAAGAACAGACATCAGAGTCGACGTAGTTCGGGACAGGGGGAAACGTGCTCGCTAGGATGTCGCATCCTATGCATACGTATCTTCTCTGACCGAAGAAGAATCAGAGCACTCGTAGCTCGGCTAACACACGCCAAACAAAACCACACAGGAAACCGACTGCCAATCGCTGGACTTATGTCAGACTCCACACAAACAGGCAAACATGGAAACCGAATCCCAATCGCTGGACTTACATCGGACTCCGAACCAACAAACACACACAGGAAACCAACTGCCAATCGCTGGAATTACGTCAGACTCCAACAAAGAAACTGGAAACTGAATGCCAATCGCTGGACTTACATCGGACTCCAACCAGAAAAGGAGAAACAACTCACACAAACAAAACAAAAAGGGCGCCCGGAGAGATCAGCTCATCTCCTGCCTACGTACCTCATCTGGTATGAGGATCAGGGCGACGTAGTTCCCCTACGCAGGGACAAAGGACTAGCCTAACCAGATACAAAGGGAGACACAAACTACTAGGGAGACTACGACTCGAGCCTAGAAGTTATCATGCATACGATCCCTATGTTAAGGTTGCTATTTAACTTGCACAGGGAGCAAGCTATCCTAATCGGCACAGGAAAAGCAATCATTCACACAAATAGCACACACTATATACAAACAAAGTGGGCTCACACAAGGTTAAGCTTTAGTCAAGGGGTCATGTCAACCTCGACAAACAAGCCACTGTAACAGGGTGATGTTAGCTCTTAACCCTAACATTGAGAGTTAGGGTGAAGCAGATGAAATAAGAAGTGAAGATAAGACTTCACAGCTTTTATCCCTGGCCTGGGAGAGCTTCAGACAAATGAAAGTGTGGGAGTTCAGAAAGTTGGAACTCTTCTCCACATGTGACTGACACAACAAAGATCTTGGGTTAGTATCCATAATGCATCAACACAAGGTCTGTGAGCAAAGTGGATGACACACAGACTAGCAGGAGATGGATTGCACATCTCTTTTATCTGCCAATTGCCTCATAGAGGTCTTTTCCTGCTTGGCACAAAGATAAACAAACACAAGCATTGCCTCTTAAGGAGGGCTTCAGACAGGTGCCTGCCCAAGTAACAGGACAGGTCTTCCAGACTACATGAAGTCAGAGAGTTATACCTCAATGCTTAAGCAACCAAGCAAAGCAAAAGCAAGTTCAAAATGAACTTAAGCAACTAATGTACCTGAAAACAATCCAACTTAATCAGTATACAACTCAAAAAGTCAAACAGACAACCAATAGTCAACAGTCAACAGTTAAACAAGCAATTCAACAAAGTGCAAGGCACAAGCTCAACTCAAATGAGCTAAACTCCTCCTACAAAACAACTCAAGATTAGTCAACATTAACCAATTAGTCAACTCAAGCAAGTGAATCAATCCAATCATGGCCATGTGCTTCTTAACCTGAAAACAAAGCTCAAACATGAGAGGCAAACCACTAGGTCAAGGCCTAGGGTCAAAGAGGGAGAAATAATTCAAAACAGAACATGAATTTCAACATGAATCAACCTCAAACCAATAAGAACATAATCCAAAAGGTCTCATGTCAATAGCATCAACCAAATTCATTTCACAAATCAATCATGGCAAGGCATGCAAGTTGAAAGCACATTGAAGCAACAGAATGAACAAATGCACATCAATTCAAAAATGATTCAATTAACCTCAAGAAAAATCATGGCTAAACAGAACACTCAACATGATCAACACACCAAAAATCAAGGCATTTGGACAATTTTAAGCATGGTAATCAAATTCATCAAGTCAAGGTAAGCACAAACAAGCTCAAATAGGACACAATTTGATACATCAACTTAGCACAAGCCTAAAACAGAATTGGTACATGGTAAAGACCTCAAACTAAAGCCACAAAAAACTTCAACATGTCTAGAAACAATGTGCAAAATTTCACATCCATAGGATAAACAACCATCATTTCACAAATCATTAAAGTTCAAGACTATTCAAAAGTGCACAAATGACCATCCAGCAAGAAAAATATCAAACAAATCAGAAATGAATCCAACAAATCCAAGAAAATTCATGATCAATCACAACATCCAGAAGATGCATCATACAAAAAATCACATCATTTGGCATTTGTTTGGCATGGCAACGAAATTCATCAAGTTGAGCAAGCAAAGGTGTGACACACATTGTCACACCTACATTCAAAGGATCATAACTCAGCAACCACAAATGATAAAAATGCAAACCCAACACCAAAATGTCCAGCAAGATGTCTAGTTTAAGCATGTAAAATTCCAAAAGCATTGGATTAAAACGCATCATTTCACAAAGCATAAGGCAAGCAAGGTACAAACAAACATACATGTTTACAAACCCTAGGCCAAATAAATTTCCATCCGAGCACAATTTCTGAAAAAATAACCAAACAATACTAGACACAACAAGGAGAACAATGCAAAAATCCACACATTATTTGGATGATTATTTTTTTAGTTATGATTTTTGGAAGTGGAAGAAAAATAAAAAAAACATGATAAAGCATATACATGAATGGATGGAGAAAAGGAAATAAAATGTGAATGCAATTTGGGAAAATGCTATGAGCAGGATTCGAACCGTTTGAAATTTTGAATTAGGCGCGTTTCATAGTGAAACGCACCGTTTCACTTAAGCGGATGTGGCACGCTCAAGCGCTCGTAGCCAATCATTATGACACGCCAAGGCCACATGGTCCACTACATGTCCACTAACACACAAACGCATGCAAACAAGCGCTGGAAAGATCAAAAGGATTCTGGAAACAAAAACCCTAGCTTCTTCATCATGTTCATCGTGTTCATACCAGCCAAGAACAAATGTGCACAGAAATACAAAATACGCACATCATCATGTTCATCTCTCATCATACATCACCAATCCATATCTAATTTAACCTAATTCAACATATATTCAAAGATTTGAAGCCATGAAGTTTCACATGCCAAACTTAAAATCATCATAACTAACACAATATTTCATGAAAATCATTGATCTAAAGCTCAGCATGCTCAGTGTCGAAGGATCTACAACTATCACCTATCAATTTCAAGAATTAATGGAATCGAATTCTGACCTTGTTGAAGATGCAGAAGTGAAACAGGTGATTCCAGGCCTTGAGAAGCTCAAACAGATGCTCCAATGCTCTTGTACGATTGAATGGATGAATGTTTGTGACTTAATCTTGCACGATCTGGCCAGAATTTCCAACTGCCATGGATGAATGCAAGCTTCGAGCTGCTTCAAATCTGAATGAAATCCTCTGAATCTTGCTTCCAAAATACTCAATTATGCTTATGGATGATGATTTGATCAATGGATGATGAATTGGTTTGAAGAAAAATGCAAAAGTTTGAGAGAAAAAGTGTGAAGAAAAATTTCAGATCTGAAAATGTGATGATGTTAATGCAGTTTTCTGTTATGATTAGCTATATATATGAGCTCCTAATCATGTTGTTAATCACAATTAAGCCAATTGCCAATGGATTAGTGAAAAGAGAGTGTAAATGCAAATTGGCCAATGCACCTCATGCATGAGATTACCAATGGAACAGTGCATGAAATTGGCTTGGAAATCATTTGAAATTCTGTTTTGAGCCAAGTGCAAATGGTAAAATGTGAAAACAATGCTTAATTTTCAAATTATAACTTTCCCTCCAAAATTCAAATGAAAAACCAAATATTTTTGTGATAGGAATGCATGGCATATGATGCATGTTTTGGATAGTGCATGTCAAGACATGAATGTTGCAAAAAGAACCACTTCATTTGGCCTTATGGTTTAAAAGTTATGCATTCTTGAAGTTCAAATTCATTTGGCCATGATTGATCCCTATCTCTTCAACCACACATGAGAAATTCATGATCTTGGACTTTTTGGAAATGGGAGAACAAGATCTTCAACTTTCATGTTGGACAAAATTTCAGTTGAAGCTTTCTTGATGATGTAATCTTGAGGAGAAAACCTTTCCATTTTTGGCAATTTCAAATTACAGGTCACTTACTGTTTTTGGAAAGTTCTCATCTGACTTCAAATTCTTCATTGTTGATGTTTGAAATTTCAAATGAGACTTGTATGGACATGAATGAGGCCTCTCTAACCATCTCCCACCTTCAAATCCATGATTGGATTGACAGTTGACTTTGGTTGACTTTTTAGGGGTTCAGATGGATTACATCTTGACTGATGAGCTTTGAACATCCAACCTTTGGCCAAACCACTTCAAAATGATCCCTAGGTCATATGAACTTAATGATCCAACCCTAGAGCTTTGATTCCATGGAAAATGCACTTGCTTGTTTGCACAACTGAGCCTCCTGACCAGTTGACTGATGACTTGGTGGACTATGCAAATGATAATGCAATGAGCCATACAATGTTAATGACCTAGACATGAAAATGTATGTACAAAATAGGAGGTGCAAATTTGAGGTGCTACAACAAGGTGTGTGAGCAGGATGAATGACTCAACTGAATAGTAGGGGATGGATTGCACATCCCTTTTATCTGCCAATTGCCTCTTAAGAGGTCTTTTCCTGCTTGGCACAAAGATAAACAAACACAAGCATTGCCTCTTAAGGAGGGCTTCAGACAGGTGCCTGCCCACATAACAGGACAGATCTTCCAGACTACATGAAGTCAGAGAGTGATACATAGGTTAAGCAACCCACAAGCTAGCAAAGCAAGTTCAAAAGAACTCAAAGCAACTTAGGTACCTCTTGAAGAACAGATCTGGAATTTGCGAGCTACAGGCCTTGGTAATGCTTTACAGTTCTTCTATGATGCTTATAGAGTTGATTGGATGAAAGCTTGAAGTTCAATTGCACTTGATTCCACCAGAATTTGGATTCACCATGGATGAGTTCAAGCTTGCATATGCTTCAAACAGGCACGATTTCATGTGAATTCTCTTCCAAACATGCTCAAGGATGCTTCCAGATGATGAATCAAGCAATGGAATGTGATTTGTTTGAAGAAATTGAGAGAAAAGTTTGATGAATTTGATCTAGATCTGAAATTATGAAGCCTCTCCTTGAAAAACAGTTAGGGTTTGGCTTTTATACCTCCCCCTAATCATGCTTAATTATGCTTAAACCAATTTGCAAATGGAATTAGTGAGTTATGGAGTGTTTTAGCAAATTTGGTTTTTCACCCTATGCAGGAAATGCATGGTGAATAGTGCACGAAAATCTGATTCATTTCCACTTAAAATTTGATTTTAGAGCCAATGGTAATGGTAAAATGATCAAGCCATGCACCAATTTTGAATTTCAAATTTTCCCTCCAAAAATCCAAGAGATTATCAAATGATCATGTGAATATAATTCATGTAATGCAATGTAGGATTTGGAAACTAGAGGTTAAGAGAAGAAAAATGCAAAAAGAGCCATCCAATTTGGAGCTTTGGTTGAGAAGTTATGCTCATTTGAATCTTCAAGTACACTTGGTCAAGTTTTGATTATATCACCTTAACCACACATGAGAAATTTATGATCTTTGACTTTTTGGAAATGGGAGAGAAAGATCTACAACTTTCATGTTCAACAAAATTTCATTTGAAGCTCTCTTGATGATGTAATCTTGAGTTGAAGCTAGGTTAAAACCTTTCCATTTTTGGCAAGTTTGAAATATAGGTCACTTTCTATTTTTGGAAAGTTTTGACCTGACTTTAAATTCTTCAATGTTGATGTTTGAAATGTCAAATGATACTTGTTTGAACATGAATGAAGTATCTCTAACCACTTCCCACCTCCAAATCCACAGTTGACTTTGCAGTTGACTTTTGTGGTTGACAGATGACTTGGTCATGCACAAATGATTTTGAGCCTCAACCACTTGATGAAATAACTCCAACATGAAACCCTAGCTTATACAAGCTAAAAAAAATCCTATGATGATCTCCATCTCAATAAAGACCTCATCTCCCTGAAAATCCCTGATTGGCATAATGCAACTGATTAGGGTTGACCAGAGGTCAAAACCCTAATCCCAAGGAACTTGATCAGAAATAATGAACCATGATGATGATGATGTACCATTTCAACCAAGATAATGCCCCACCTCCTTGAGGAACCAAGAAACCCTAATTGAAGCACAAACCCCAGATGATTAATGATCAATTCATGAGACCCTCAGGCTTGAATCTCTTAACCTCTCCATCTTCTGAGAAAGACCTAGGAGGATGACTTGCTCATTGTGTTCATATGATATGCAAAGATGTAATGCCTAATGTCCTACAAAAATGAAATGCAATATGCTAAGCTAGTCCCAAGAGAGGAGGGCATATTTTGAGGTGTTACACCATGTGTGGTGGGGTATTCGTTACCTTTAGATTTATTGATTAAATCAAAAGAAAATCATACAATTCGAGTCGCCACCGCACTTCTATTTATCCAAAGGAAAGGTTAGAAAGCGAACAAAAACCGAGAAGTTTTTTCAAATCAAAAACTAATAAAATTGTCAGAGATCTGGGTAAGGGGGTTGGTTATGCAATGGGAATGTTTTAACCACCCAAAACATCCTTAGTACTCTAAGGGAGCCCTTTTTGCAAATGTTGTATGGTAGGTTGGTATTTGTGAAAACATTTGTGAAAACATGATTGGGGGGATGAGAAAAGAATATACAAATTATTTACAATTTTGTTGTTTGAATGGATAAACACATTGCCTACGTACCATCACAAAGGTAGGATCAAAACCTCGTAGTTCGGGGTAAAGAATCTCAAAAAAGATATGGGTGAATTGATTTGGTCAAAAGCCTTAAGGGCTTTTGTTATCAAAGGGAGAAAACTCAACCTAAACCAAGAATCTACCATGTGAGGAGACCTTCAACATACTAGTGGGGGATCCACCCTATAATATGTATGGAAGACTTATAGTCCAATCACTAAGGACGAGGTGAGGTTTACATCAACCACTATGATAACTCAAACCTATGGCTAATGTTTATGAAAAAGGTTTTAACAAAGGTGGACATTGGAACCACAAAAACAATTTAAAGTGAGTTATATTTAAAAATTAGAAGTATTCACAAAAATGAAGTCAAAGTTGACTTAAGATTCAATTCAAAATAAGTATTAATGAAAAGAGTTTGAAAAATCAAAGGCATAAGGCCTAGGTTTCTAATTTGAAAAAACAATGTTAATGTTTGCCAAAAATAAGTTTGGCTTGGGTTAGAGTGGAGAGAAGAAGAGAAGGGCTAGTCCTAAACATGAAAAGATGAGAGTAGAGAATAAAACTCTTGGAGTTCCTTTCTTGAGATCATAAAGATGATCCAAGATGCTCCTTTCCTTTGGACATAGCAATTAACTCAAGCAATCAAACAAATATTCAATCAAGCTCCTAGGATCTCCATTTAGCTTGTCTCTTAACTTGGATGCTCATGAAAATGGTACTTCTAACTATCTCAAGTTTGGAATCCCTATCACACAAGAACAAACAATCAAAAAGTTCACAATGCAATAATAGAAATGAACAAAGAGAGGGTTTAGATTAGGGGTCCTTTCAAGTCAACATCAAGATGTAAGCATTCTAAAGGCATGAGGCCTAGTTGCTCTTCAACAATTTTAGCATTCTAAAGGCATGAGGCCTAGTTGCTCTTGAACTCCATTAAGCATAGGTTAGGTCCTAATTCTAAGTCCTTTCTCCTTTTTGCATTGGGTTCACACAAAGAAAGACAAAACAAACACAAGGCTACAATATATTTACACAATAATATGCTCAAGTGAGCAAAAGGTAAATATCATAAACATAAACATGAGCTCAAATGAGCAAAGGGAAAAGGCAATATGAAGAAATGAGCAAGAAATTAAATTGCATTAAAGTAAATTGCAAGAATTAAATGCTTGAATTAAAAATTAGTAATTAGTAGTTAGTGTTAGTGTGCCATAAGGCAATTTAGCGCTATGTTAAGAAATCGTAAATGGACTAATGTAGTAGTCACACCTATCTGAGGCCGGTCAATAAAACTATCGGAAAATAAACACAAGTTAGAGATCATGACTAGTAAGCCAAGCTCCTACAACTTGCCATGTCAAAAGAAAATAAGAATGACCTTGTATGGATTTCAGGTTCTTTGCTTGACCAAAAAGCAACCTATCTTGGACACAAAGCAATTCACTTGATCTTTGACCAAGTTGAATTTGATTTGGATCAAAGAAGGTTAAGCCTCTCATATTTCAAGGCTAACCACAAATCATTAACTCATTGGTCAAAAGAAAAAGAAGAGAATGAGAGATGAAAATGAAATGTACAAAATGAAAATTCAAAAGACATAACCAAAACATAATGATCAAATGATAATGGGATCAACATCAATCAATGGTAAACAGAAGTGAAATGAAGATTAAAAGTCAAGAAAGGTCAAACATATTTTTGGTATTTTTTTGGAATTAAAATAATACATAAAATAAAATGAACAAATCATGGTCAAACTTCAAATCCAATTCAAATCAGCTTGGATAAGTCCAATTGGATCACATAAGTCTAACATGGTCAAACTAGGTGTGACAAATTTTCTCAACATTTTCTGAAAACAGAAACTATTTTTAAACAATTAAAAATGAAGAAAAATAACACAAATGGACTAAAATCTCAAATAAATTTCAAATCAATTAAGAAATTGATGAGAATATTTTTCATAGACTTATCATCATCCACATGTATTAAGAAAATATTTTTGGCATTTTTGAATATCAAAAAGTATTTAAAATGAATTAAAAACAATCAAAACAAAATAATTCACAAAAAGTATTAAATGGAATCACAAAAATAATTAAAAATCAGATTATGAAACTATAATTTAAGAGAATTTTTTTGCAACTGGTCCCATATTTTTGTGATTCCAAATAAAAGATTTATAAATTTTTGAAAATAAATGGAATTAAAGAAAATAAAACAGAAATTATAAAAAGAGAAAAAATCTGGAGCGCATGATCCAACCTCATTAATTGACGTGGACCATCATTTGGCTCAGATATGCGCGCTCATCATGTACCTTAGTCAAACGCGTGGTATCATGAATTAAATGAAGTCAAACAAAAACATGGTCAGGAATAGATCGTGGGGGCCTCATCCAAGGATTCAGGATCAACCACGTGGGGACGGTGGTGGAAACCACCGTCTTCTCTAGTGAATTAACTAAATTCGGCCACCGGCCACCAGTTGCAGGTTTTGCAATGTCAACAAAATCAAACGTGCCTTATACCAAATTAAAGCTGGGGTGATGTACATCACCCCGGTAACCTTGGATTTCACTCAAGATCCCTATAGAAGGAGAAATCTGAGATGGAAAATCCAGGTGTTCAGTATTCAGAGCAACAATTCATGAAATTAAAGCCACCATTGGCTTGCCTCTCACACGAGGACTTCAGAAAACCAAGCAAACTCAAGCAAAGCACAATATATAGTGAGATTCAAAGCAAAATAGTTGAGATGTAAACCTTTGAAGTGCAGCTTTGATGAGCACGGTCCACTCCAATTCTTGATTGCAGCTTGATCTTGAGGCGTGGTATGCGTGCAAGGCTTAGGAATTAGTATTGAAGATCAACTGATGTTGTTGAAAATCAAACTTGAAAAGTGAAATGAAAATGAAAAATTCCTTTGGTGTGAGGTTATGATTCAATTCCAGCAGAGTTTTAGGCACCTTCAGGTTGATCATTCAATGAAGCAAGCATCATATTTATAGATGAAATGCAAAGCAAGCAAAGCAAAAACTCGTGTGCATGAACATTGGATCCTCCATGCATGGGCCTGTACAGGTGCATGTGAGGCCCAAAACCAATTGGAAATGAATGCTGAGCTTGAACCAAGTTGAATTGGACATGTGATTTGAATGGCATTTGCTTGTGCATGATGGTTTCATGTGAAATGCATAAATGGTCACAAATGTTCCTCTCTTTGAAAATCCCATTTGGAAAATCCAAACATAGGCATGTGAGTAATGGTTGGAAAGGACTTGACATAAGGACCAAAATATATGTTGGACAAAAATCCATTTGGATGTTGGAAAATTGTGAAAACTGGCCATGAAGTTTGATGTACAAAACATGTCTTTGAAAATTTTGCCAAAAGTGACCAACTTCAAGCCCTTATGTTTCAATGATGAAATCCTCAAATGGAAAAACCTCTAACATCAAAGTTGTATATATTTTAAATACAATCAATTTGGACTTAAATGTTGCATCATTTGGAATTTTTATGAGAAAGTTATGGGTACTTGAAGTTGGACTTTTTCAAGATTCAATGGCTTTGGTCCAAAGTGACCTATAATGTTTTGTATTATCACATGTGTTTTTTTTAGGATTATGTAATTTGGTCCAACATAACATTTTAAGTAGACATATTAAAATTTCCAACTCAATTGGTCTCAACTGAAAATCATAAAAAATGAAGGAGTTAGGTCTCTGGGAAGTTGACCCAAAATCAGGGTTTCAGTCAAAATGACCTATAATGTTTTGAAATTAATGATGACCTTCCATGTTTCAAATGGTTTTTTGATAAACATTAAAGTTTTTCATATTGTCCTTAATAAAATTTGTTCTCTTGGGTCCATCATCATTTGACAAACACATCAAAAGTTAGGTCTCAGTGGATTTCAATATAGTCAGATGACTTGACTGGTCAATTTCTCAAGTCCAAACTTCAAATCTTGATGAATGAATGATTGAGGGGCCTAAAATAGGCTTATATATGCATAAAATAATGAATGAAAGAACTTACCTTGATTGAATTTGATCATAGGTTGAGGTTGCTTCATGAGCAAGGCATAGTCAATACACAGTTGATTTAGGGTTTCCTTGGGAAGCAATTCTCAAGCCCTTGATGAAATTGAAAAAGTGAGATGCTTAGGAGACATATATGATGATTGAGACCTTTGGGGACTATTTTTATGCTTGCTTTCATCTTCATCTGGTCATTTTATTGAGCATAGGGGCCTCCTAGGAGCCTTGGGTCTCAGGGTGGCTTGAGCTTCAAAACAAAAGATGTTAGTGACATATTTTTGTGCTTTTGGTTAGTAAAAAAAATAAGAAAAGCATAAATATACAATTCAAGCATGCTTGGTGGTCTCAAACCACTCACACAAGTCCCAACCCTAGGGTAAGGAGCCAAGATGCTATGAACCTTGAGGCAAAATGCAATGAGCAATGATATGATGCCATGAGGGATCTTAGGGTCAAAATTAGGGTCTTACAGATTCCCCTATTTAAGGTCATTCTAGCCGGAGATATGAAGGTTAAAATCTTCGTCTCGACGTGGTAGAATGGGCTTAAATAATAACAAAGAAACGAATTTTGGTCCCTAAGAGACCTCATAATGCAGATGTATGCATGCAACGGTTAATACTCTATGGGGATATATGTCCACAAAGAACACGAAATCCGGAGAAACTGAGAATCCAAATGAGTAATACACTCACTAGGGAGGCAGAGACTCTAGGGAGAAATAAGGGTAAAAATGCATGAGCAGGTCACGACTTGAAACTTGCTGGGAGACACGAAGGGATTCCATGAAAGTAAATCAATGGAAAGACTCGAGCTGACGCAAAGATACGTGTATTGGGGAATATGCCAATACATCAAATCTATCCACAAAGGATACTTCGGATAAACATCCAGACTCGGGTGGGGGGAATCCACAAAGGACTCAGCTTAGGAAGAAATAAATGAGGTATTACCGGTTACTGGGTAATAAAAACTCAAAAGGAGACATGTGATCCAAACACCGGTATAAGGGTGAAAGAGCAACACGCTCAGGGAGAAAGAATATCTAAGACCGGTATAAGGGTGAGAGATATTAATCATCCGAAACATCTGAGGAGGAACCAAAAGGCATATCTCAACTCAAGAAATTCTGACTCCACAAGGGACAAAAAGTTATAACAGGGAGCAGAAGGAAGGAACACCAGGGATACCAGTTACTGGGCATATAATAGGTGACCAACCAGGCGTGAATTAGGAACATATCCAAAACACTCATCATCCAAAGGGAGGGCTGAAAAGGCAAACTCGACTACAGGATGGGCATTCGATTCCATAAGGAAATATAAATCTTACTCAACTCGGGAAGAAAAAGACTTCAACTGAAGAGTGCATGAGATATATTATCTATTACCGTTAGAACATAGATAACATACTCGCATGGAAGATTATCCATAACCGGTTACTGGGTTAATAAAGGATAAATCGACCGAAAAGAAAGGACCTCGGGATACCGGCTACTGGGTATAAAATGATGACCAATCCAGGGGAGAAACAATCATTACCAAGCATGGGTAAATGAAAGATGACTCGCCGGGGATACATTGCTTGACAACAACAATTATCCAAGAGATATATCACCTGTTACTGGGTGGTATACTCAAAAAATGAAGGAGTATCAATACCGAATATTGGATAAAGATAACCGACAAAGAGGGGATTACATCTACCGGTTACTGGGTAGAAAACCACAGAAATAGGACTTACAACTACCGGTTACTGGGTAGAAGGCCACAACATCCGCTGGGGAAAGAATGAACAATTACTGTTTACTGAGTAATTGATCACCTGAGCCACAGGGAATTGCAGGGAAAAAAACAAAGAAGGGGTCAATCTAGGAACAAACTAGAGAGACATAGTGAAACAAGACTCAACCCAACAAGGATATAACTCAGGGGAGTAATTCCGTCCTAATACATATTTAGGGAGGAAACTGAAACAATAATCATCCACGAGGACATAACTCAGTTGAGAGTATAGAAGGAGAGATAGACACTTTCTGCCTATAGGGTTGACTCTATATGGAGAGATCAGACACAAACGCCTGCTTGGGGAAGATCATTTCACCACTAGCAGGAGATAATAAGCAAAGATATATGGCAAAGGATGCAACATGAATATCTGATTGCTATAATTATGCATGTATATGCGTGGTTTATGTATTGTTAATATTGACAAACAAACATATCTAACACAAACAGGTCCAAGAATCAATCGACAGACATCCGGTATATCATCTCAAAAGAGAAGGCTAGGTCCACAGGAGAGAATCCAAACTGGTGGAGGGCATCCAATACCAGGAAACACCAATCACCGCTTGGGATCAGAGACCGCTGTCGGGGATAAGCAAAGGTCACAACTACCAAATGTTGGGGATCTTCCAACAGTTCTCAGGAACATGCAGAAACAACTCTGCCGCCAGGAGCAGGAATAAATTACTCTGTTGGGGAAGCTATAGAGTCATCGTCAGGGATTTGCTGTTGAACAGACAAAAGATCCGATGTAGAGGAAACTCTATCGGGGAGTGTAGCGGGGTATTCATTACCTTTAGATTTATTGACTAAATCAAAAGTAAATCATACAATTTGAGTCGCCACCGCACTTCTATTTATCCAAAGGAAAGGTCTGAAAGCGAACAAAAACCGAGAAGTTTTATCAAATCAAAAACTAATAAAAATGTCAGAGATTTGGGTAAGGGGGTTGGTTATGCAATTGGAAGGTTTTAAGCACCCAAAACATCCTTAGTATTCTAAGGGAGGCCTTTTTACAAATGTTGTATGGTAGGTTGATATTTGTGAAAAGATATTTGTGCAAACATGATTGGGGAGATGAGAGGAGAATATACAAATTATTTACAATTTTGGTGTTTGAATGGATAAACCCATTGCCTACGTACCATCATAAAGGTAGGATCAAAACCTCGTAGTTCGGGGTAAAAATCTCAAAATAAATTGGTGAATCGATTGGTCAAAAGCCTTAAGGTCTTTTGTTATCAAAGGGAGAAAACTCAACATAAAACCACAAATCCACCATGCGAGGAGAGCTTCAATATACCAGTGAGGGATCCACCCTATACTAAGTATGGAAGGCTTATAGTCCAATTACTAAGGATACAAGTGAGGTTTATATCAACCACTATGATAACTCAAACCTAATAGCTAATGTTTATGAAAAGCTTTGGAAAAAGTGGCCATTGGAACCACAAAAACAATTTGAGTGAGTTGTATTTACAAATGAAAAGTATTCACAAAATAAAGTCAAAGATGAATTAAGATTCAATTCAAAGTAAGTGTTATGAAAAGAGTTTGAAAAATCAAAGGCATAATGCCTAGGTTTCTAATTTTGAAAGTAATGTTAATGTTTGCACAAAATAAGTTTGGCTTGGGTTAGAGTGGAGAGAAGAAGAGAAGGGCTAGATCCTAAACAGGCAAAGATGAGGGAAGAGAAATAAAACCACTTGGAGTTCCCTTCTTGAGATCATAAAGATGATCCAACTTGCTCCTTTCCTTTGGACTTAGCAAGCAATAAGAAATTAACTCAAGCAATCAAGCAAATAATCAATCAAGCTCCTAGGGTCTTCCAATTGGACTTGTCTCTCTCATTTTGCATGCTCATGACAATGGATCTTCTAATTAGCTCAAGTTAGGGATCCCTATCACACAAGAACACACAAATCAAAAAGTTCCACAATGCAATAAAAGAATGGACAAGAGTGAGTTTAGAATAGGGGTCCTTTCAATGTCATCTTCAAGATTAAGCACTCTAAAGGCATGAGGCCTAGTAGCTCTTCAATATATTTAGCATTCTAAAGGCATGAGGCCTGGTTTCTCTTGAAACTCAATTTAGCATAGGTAAGGTCCTAAATCTAAGTCCTTTCTCCATTTGCATTGGGTTCACACAAACAAAAACAAAACAAGCACAAGGCAATAGTATATACACAATAATATGCTCAAGTGAGCAAAAGGCAAATGGCATAAACATAAACATGAGCTCAAGTGAGCAAAGGGAAAATAAAAATGAATTAATGAGCAAGAAATTAAATTTCATTAAAGTAAATTGCAAGAATTAAATGCTTGAATTAAAAGTTAGTAATTAGTAGTTAGTGTTAGTGTGCCATAAGGCAATTTAGCGTTATGTTAAGCAATCGTAAATGGACTAATTTAGTAGTCACACCTATCTGAGGTCGGTCAATAAAACTATAGATCAATGGATTTAGCACTAGTAAGCCAAGCTCTTACAACTTGCCATGCCAAAAGAAAAGAAGAATGACCTTGTATGGATTTAGGTTTTTTGCTTGACCAAGAAGCAACCTATCTTGGACACAAAGAAATTCACTTGATCTTTATTCAAGATGAATTTGATTTGGATCAAAGAAGGTTAAGCCTCTCATATGTCAAGGCTAACCACCAATCATTAACTCATTGGTCAAAAAAGAAAAAGAGGAAGAAGAAGATGGAAATGGAATGTACATAATTGAAATTCAAAAGACTTAACCAAAATGCATTGATCAATCATGAATGGAATCAACATCAATCAATGGTAAACAGAAGTGAGATGAAAATTAGAAGTCAATAAATAACAAAAATATTTTTGGTATTTTTTGGAATTAAATAATACATGAAATAAAATGAACAAATAAAGGTCAAACTTCAAATCAACTTGGAAAAGTCCAATTGGATCATCATAAGTCTAGCATGGCCAAACAAGGTTTGACAAAATTGTCATCATTTTTTGAAAACAGAAACTAATTTTAAACAATAAAAAATGAAGAAAAATAACATAATTGGACTAAAATCTCAAATAAATCTCAAATCAATTAAGAAATTGATGAGAATATTTTTCATGAATCTATCATCATCTAAAAATGTTAAGAAAATATTTTTGGCATTTTTGAATATCAAAAAGTATTTAAAATGAATTAAAAACAATCAGAAATGAAATAATTCACTAAAAAATATTAAATGGAATCACAAAAACAATTAAAAATCATTTTTAGAAACTAGAATTTAAGAGAAAATTTTTGCAATTGGTTCCATATTTTTGTGATTCCAAATAAAGAAGTTATGAATTTTTAAAATAAAATGGAATAAAAGAAATTAAAATGGAAATTCAGAAAATAGCAAAAAGCCTAAGGCGTCAGATCTCATTTCATTAATTGACGTGGCTCATCTTGTGGCTGGGAAACGCGCGCGCATGGTGCAGTCTAGTCAACAGCGTGGCATAATGATTTAATTAAAGTCATAACAATGAAGCGCTAGGATTAGATCTGGAAACATGGATCCAAGGGATGAGGTTGGGACGCATGGGGACGGTGGTGAAAACCACCAACTTCTCCGGTGAGAAGGCCTGTTCCGGCCACCAGTTGTAGGTTTTCAAACCTCAACTAAAATGCGCGATCCACATACCATTCGAAAGTTGGGGTGTTGTACATCACCCCTATAACCTTAGTTTCCACTTAAGATTCCTATAGAGGAAGAAATCTGAGCTTGAAAAATGAGGTGTTCAATCTGAACTTGTTCAATTCTCAAAATTAAAACCACAAATCAATTGCCTCTCACATGAGGACTTCAGAGATGCCAACCAATACAAATAATGTTCAATATCCAAAGAGATTCGAAGGAAAACAGTTGGAGTGAAAACCTTTGGAGTGCAGTTTGTGTGAGCTCGATCCAATCCAATCCTCATGTGCAGCTTGATCTTGAAGTAACAAGGAAGCAAGGCTAAGGAATTTAGAAGCCAAAGATCAACCAATGAAGTTGAAATTTGAGCTTGAAAAGTGACGAGAAAAATTCAGAATTCCTTTAATGGAGGGTTGGGGAATCAGTTGTGCAGAGCTTCAGGTGCCTTTAGGTTAGTTTTCAAATGAAGCAAGCATGTGTATTTATAGCAAGAGCTGATGGAATGCATGATCAAACTCGTGTGTGCATGAACTTGGATCCTCTATGCATGGGCCTGTACAGGCGCATGTGAGGCCCAAACTCAATTGGTTTTGCATGCTGAACACAAATGAAAGTGAAATGGACGTGCAGATAGCAATGCATAAGCTTGTGCATGGAATTTTAACATGTTATGCATAAATGAACCCAAAACTTCACCTCTTCGAAAATGCCATTTGGAAAATTGAAACATAGGCATGTGGGTAATGGTTGGAAACGTATTGACATAAGGAACAAATGTTATGATGAACAAAAATCCATTTGGATTTGGAAAAATATTGAAAACTGGACATGAAGTTCAAAGTACAAAACATGTATATGGAAATTTTGCCAAAATGGACCAACTTCAAGCCCTTCTATTTCAATGATGCAAGCCTAAAATGGAAAAACCTTCAACATAAAAGTTGTAGATATTTGCAAGACAATCAATTTGGACTTAAATTTTGCATCATTTGGATTTTGATGAGTAAGGTATAGGCATTTGAAGTTGGACTTTTTCACATTTCAATGACTTTGGTCCAAAGTGACCTATAATGTTTTTTATTATCACATGTACTTCTTTTAGGATTATGAAATTTTGTCTAACATAATAATTGAAGTAGACATCTTTAAATTTCTAAATCACTTGGTCTCACCACATAATCATAATAAATGAAAGAGTTAGGTCCTTGGGAAGTTGACCCAAAATTAGGGTTCCAGTCAAAATGGATTTTTGATTAACATGAAAGTTGCTCATACGGTTCTTACGAATATATTTTCTCTCGGGGTCATCTTCCTTTGACAAACACATTAAAAGTTAGGTCTCAATGGATTTCCAAATAGTCAGATGATTTGATTGATCAACTTCCCAAAGCCAAACTTCAAATCTTGATGAATGAATGATTGAGGACATTAACATAAGCTCATATATGAATAAAATGATGAATGAAAGAACTTACCTTGATTGTATTTTACCATAGGTTGAGGTTGCCTCACGAGCAAGGAACAATCAATGTACAGTTGAATTAGGGTTTCCTTGGGAAACAATCCTCAAGCCCTTTGGTTTATCTTGATCAAATTGACAAATTGAGATACTTGGGGGCATATATGATGATTGAGAGCTTTATGAACCGTTGTTATGCTTGCTTTTACTTTCATCTGGCCACTTCAATGGGCATAGGAGCCTTCTAGGAGCCTTGGATCACATGACTGCTTAAGCTTCAAAACAAACAAAGTTCGTGACATATTTTTGTGCTGTTGGTTAGTAAACAAAATTAGAAAAGCAATAATATACAATTCAAGCATGCTTGGTGGTCTCAAACCAACTCACACAAGTCCCAACCCAAGGGTTAAGGAGCCTAGATGCTATGATCCTTGAGGCAAATGCAATGAGCAATTCTATGATGCCATGAGGGATCTTAGGGTCAAAATTAGGGTCTTACAGATGCCCCTATTTAAGGTCATTCTAGCCGGAGATATGAAGGTTAAAATCTTCGTGTCGACGAGGTAGGATGGGCTTATATAATAACAAAGAGATGAATTTTGGTCCCTAAGAGACCTCATGATGCAAATGTATGTATGCAAAAGTTAATAATCTGTGGAGATATGTGTCCACAAAGGAAAAAAAGAAACCAGGAGAAACTAAGAATCCAAAGGAGTAATACTCTCACTAGGGAGACAAAGACTCTAGGGGAGTAAAGGGTAAAAATGCGTGAGCAGGTCACGACATGAAACTTGATGGGAGAGACGAAGGGATTCCATGAAAATAAATCAATGGAAATACTCGAGTTGACGCAAAGACGCATGTATTGGGGAATATGCTAATACTGCAAACTATCCACAAAGGATACTTCAGATAAAAATCTGGACTCAAATGGGGAATATTCAGAAGGGGATTCAGCCGAGGAAGAAACAATGAGATATTACCGGTTACTGGGTAATAAGCTCAAAGAGACATGTGATCAAAACACCAGTATATGGGTGAAAGGAAACATGCCCAGGGAGAAATAATATCTAAGACCTGTATAAAGGTGAGAGATATCGATTGTCCGAACATCTGAGGAAAACCTAAAAGGTATGTTTCAACTCAGGAAAATCTGACTCCACAAGAGACAAAAAGTCATAATAGGGAGAAGAAAGGAAGGAACACCAGGGATACCGGTTACTGGGCATATAATAGGTGACCAACCAGACGTGAATTGGGGAATATTTCCAAGACACTCATCATCCGAAAGGAGGGATGAGAAAGCAGGCTTGATGACAGGATGGACATTCGATCCCATAAGGAAATATGAATCTTACTCTCCTGGAGAAGAACAAAGGCTTCGACTGAAGAGCGCATGAGATATATTATCTCTTACCATTAGAACTTAGATGATATACTCGCATGGGAGATTATCCACAATTGGTTACTGGGTTAATAAAGGATAAATCGACCAAAAAGAAAGAACATCGGGATACCGGCTACTGGGTATACAATGATGACCATTCAAATGGGAGAAACAATCATTACCAAACAAGGGTAAATGAAAGATGACTCGCTCGGGATAAATTGCTTAACTAGAGCAATTATCCAAGAGATATATCACCGGTTACTAGGTGGTATACTCAAAACTGAAGGAGTATCAATACTGAATACTGGATAAACATAACCAACAAAGAGGGGATTATATCTACCGGTTACTGGGTAGAGAACTACAGAAGAGAGTACCCGTCATCGGTTAGGATGAACAACAATCAAGGTTTAAGTCTGCACGGGGACAAAATGGGGTTTACAACTACCGGTTACTGGGTAGAAGGCCACAAAAATAGGACTTATAACTATCGGTTATTGGGTAGAAGGCCACAAAAATTCACTGGGGAGAGAATGAACAATTACTGTTTACTGAGTAATTGATCATCTGAACAACAGGGAACTGCAGGGGAAATAACAAGAGAAGAGTCAATCTAGGGACAAACTAGAGACACAATGAAACAAGACTCAACCCAATGAGGATATAACTCAGGGGGGTAATTCCATCCCAATACATATTTAGGGAGGAAACTGAAACAAAAATCATCCACGAGGACATAACTCAGTGGGGAATATGGAGGAAAGGATAGACACTTTCTGCCTATGGGGCTAACTCTATATGGAGAGATTAGACACAACCGTCTGCTTGAGGAAGAATATTTCGCCACTAGGAGGATATAACAAACAAAGATATATGGCAAAGAATGCAACATGAATATTTGAATGCTATAATTATGCATGTATATGCGTTGTTTATGTATGATTAATGCTGACAAACGGACATATCTAACACAAACAGGTCCAAGAATCAATTGACAGACATCCGGTACACCATCTCAAAAGAGAAAGCCAAGCCTACAGGAGAAATCCAATCTGGTGGGGGCAACAAATACCAGGAAACCAATCACCGTTGAGGATCGAGCAGAAATGTTGCCAGAGACGAAGGCCACTGCTAGGGGAACAAGCATGATCACCAGGGATCGGAGACCGCTGTTGGGGATAAGGAAAGGGTCACAGCCATCAAGGCTGGGGATATTCCAACAGTACACAGAGGTATGGACAAGATCATTCATGGAAGAACTCTACTGGGGATCTTATCAGGGGGTGATGTGGAATTATGTGGGGAACAACCACCAAATAGAAGCACATCAAATCAAACATTCACTTCTATCCACCGAGGGAAACATCTCTGCTGCGGAGAAGGAGAACCAGTCACTCCACTGGGGAAGGAATCAACACATCCTCCTCGAAGTTCCAAAGCCAAACTAGGATCAGGTAGAGCCTTAGCTAGGGAAGCTACCCAACCACTGCCAGGGCGCTCAACATGGATAAGATCCATCGTAGATGAAAGTCTACTGGGGAACTTATCAGAAGGGAAGAAATGAAACTCTGCGGGGAGCAACCACCAAACAGAAGTTCCGATAATCACCCAATTTCCTCATATATGCTGGACAAATATCTCTGCCGAGGAGAAGGGAAACACTGCTCCGCTGAAGGAAATAAACATCTTCAACACCAACCTTGCTAGGAGGAAACTATCCAAGAAAGAGGAAGTAAATAAATAATCAGGCTCTGATCAGGAAACTCCACTAGGGAACAACTGATGATAACTGAACTGGGGATAACTTGTAGGTGATCATGCTGGGGAAGTCTAATGTGAGCAACCCTGCTGAGGATGAATGGTAGGCAAACCTACTGGAGATCAATGTATGCGAATCCGCTGGGGATAAGCTACAAACCAACTTGTTGAAAATTCCCTTCATGCTGGGATTTCCTGCTCACTCTGTGGGAGATTTCCAATCTTAATGAGGGAAGACCAACTTCCTCGAAAAAGATAGCATGTCAATTTATCAATCTATAAGGGATTTTAGGTCAATCCACACAAGGGATGACAACCATATAATTGATAAAACACAGATGCTAGATCCAGACTCACTGGGGAAGTAGAAGGCTGAGACCAAACTCCAGACTCTCTAGGGACTTTGGTGGTGTATTACCTTTTTGCGCTCATTGAGGAGACAACCTGAAAGATGATGAAGAGGAAACAAATATGCTAGGAATATGAACAAATGCCTTACCCTTTTGGAAATCGTACTATCCTTGAGAGAGCACTGAAGACATTCCATTTATCCTTTCAGTCATTGTGAATGTTCACTTTGTTTAAAAACAGTTTATAAAAACTTTATTTGTTTACAACAATGATATTTATCAATTAAAACATGCAAATATTTGTTGAACAGAAACAAATAAGACTGCAAAGAATTGGATAAAGGCTCAAATTTATTTGATGGGATGGTAGTCTGCAAATGGCAAGACTCCATGGATCTTTACAAATTTGAAATTGGTGATATATATTGGAAAAATGCTACATTGAACATAATGACCATTTCACCACAAACTCCGAATCCAATGTATTTGAAACTTCAGTTGACGATGACTGAGCGAGAATCTTTGACAAAAGACGATTGAAAAACAAAGTCTTGTCAGGATGCAATTTCTTGCCAAATCCCTAATTTTTCCCTAGATTTCCCCATGGTGAGGTACTCAATCTAGCGGGATATATATTCATATTTTTATGTCTCTAACATTTTCCTGGATCATCCTTTCGGGTTTTCAATCCACCGAGACGCTCATTTTTACCTAACCCGCCCTTTCGGTTTTTCAACTTAGCGAGCTATTCTGTTTTTATTTTTTTAGGCGAAGTATTTCTTGACTGCATCTGAATTCACATGACGAGTGAAATCCTCCCCATCCATAGTTGTAAGTATCAAAGCACCGCCTGTAAAGGCTCTCTTAACAACATATGGTCCTTCATAGTTTGGAGTCCACTTGCCCCTGGAATCAGGCGCGAAAGACAAGACTTTCTTGAGAACAAGGTCACCTTCTCGGAACACATGAGGCTTGACATTCTTACAAAAGCTTTCTTCATCCTCTGCTGATATAACTGACCATGACACATGGCCGTCAATCTCTTCTCTTCTATTAAGTTCAACTAGTCATAACGACTCTGAACCCATTCAGCGTTAGTCAACTTGGCTTCCATCAAGACTCTCATTGATGGGATCTCAACCTCCACGGGGAGCACAACCTCCATGCCATAAACAAGAGAGAAATGGGTTGCCCCTGTTGAAGTGCGGACAGATGTATAGCCATGCAAAGCAAATGGAAACATCTCATGCCAATATTTGTATGTAACGACCACCTTCTGAATAATCTTCTTGATGTTCTTATTAGCAGTTTCAACAACCCCATTCATCTTGGGTCTATAAGGAGAAGAATTGTGATGTGCAGTCTTGAACTTGCTACACAGCTCTTTCATCATCTTGTTGTTCAAGTTAGATCCATTATCAGTAATGATCTTGTCTGGCACACCATAACGACATATGAGTTGATTCTTAATAAACTTCACAACCACCTGCCTGGTCACATTCACATACGATGTCTCTTCAACCCACTTGGTGAAGTAATCAATTGCTACGAGAATGATCTGTGACCGTTGGACGCCCTTGGCTCTATCATGCCAATCATGTCAATTCCCCACATAGAGAAAGGCCATGGTGAGGAAATAACATTCAGAAGTGTCGGGGGAATATGAATCTTATCCACATAAATCTGACACTTGTGGCATTTCATCACATATTTGCAGCAGTCAGACTCCATTGTCACCCAATAGTAGTTTGCTCTCAACATCTTCTTTGCCATGGCATGTCCATTGGAATGAGTACCAAATGAACCCTCATGGACTTCAGTCATCAACAGATCTGCTTCGTGTCTATCCACGCATCTGAGCAGAACCATGTCAAAATTTCTCTTATAAAGCACATCGCTATTGCGGTAGAAACTACCAGATAATCTCCTCAAAGCCTTCTTATCTTTAACAGATGCCCCAGGCGGGTAAATCTATCCATGAAGAAAACATTTAATGTCATAATACCATGGCTTATCATCTTTCACTTCTTCAACTGCAAATACGTGAGTTGGTCTATCCAAGCGCATCACAGTAATATTGGGGACTTCATTCTAGAATTTCACCATAATCATCGAAGCAAGCGTAGCAAGAGCATCTGCCATTCGATTCTCATCTCGAGGAATATGATGGAAGTCAACCTCAGTAAAGAAATTTGAAATACTCCTCGCATAATCTTTGTATGGGAAGAGGCCAGGCTGATTCGTCTTCCATTCACCCTTAATCTGATTAACAACAAGGGCCGAATCACCATAAACATCAAGATACTTGATCCTAAGATCAATACACTCTTCCAAACCCATAATACAAGCCTCATACTCCGCCATATTATTCGTGCATTTGAAAGTTAGCCTTGCTGTAAAAGGAAAATATGTGCCCTGAGGAGTAATAATCACTGCCCTAATACCATTTCCATATTGATTTATAGCGCCATCAAACACCATGCCCCATCGGGAACCAGGATCTAGCCCTTCATCGAGCGTAGGCTCATCACAATCTTTCATTTTCAAATATAGAATCTCCTCATCTTGGAAGTCGTACTGAACAAACTGATAATCCTCAATTGGTTGATGTGCTAAGTGATCGGTGTAGTGGGGTATTCGTTACCTTTAGATTTATTGACTAAATCAAAAGTAAATCATACAAATCGAGTCGCCACCGCACTTCTATTTATCCAAAGGAATGATTAGAAAGTGAACAAAAACCGAGAAGTTTTCTCAAATCAAAAACTAATAAAAATGTTAGAGATTTGGGTAAGGGGGTTGGTTATGCAATGGGAAGGTTTTAAGCACCCAAAACATCCTAGGTACTCCTAGGGAGCCCTTTTCACAATTTGTGGTAAGGTAGGTTGGTATTTGTGAAAATTATTAATTGTGCAAACATGATTGGGGATATGAGAAAAGAATGTACAAATTATTTACAATTTTGTGTTTGAATGGATAAACCCACTGCCTACGTACCATCTTAAAAAAGATTAGGATCAAAACCTCGTAGTTCGAGGTTAAAATGTCAAAACAAGTTGGTGAATTGATTGGCCCAAAAGCCTTAAGGTCTTTTGTTATCCAAGGAAGAAAAATCAACCTAAAACCACAAATCCACCATGAGAGGATAGCTTCAACATGCTAGTGAGGGGTTAACCCTATAATAAGCATGGAAGTCTCATTGTCCATCACTAAGGATATAGGTGAGTATTATATCAACCTCAAGGATAACTCAAACCTAATAGCTAATGTTTATGAAAGGCTTTGGAAAAAGTGGCCATTGAAACCACAAAAACAATTGAGTGAGTTGCATTTACCAATTCAAAATAAGTGTTATGAAAAGAAGTTTGGAAAATCAAAAGCATAATGCTTAGGTTTCTAATGTTAAAACAAATGTTAATGTTTGCACAAAAGATTTGGCTTGGGTTAGAGTGGAGGGAAGAAGAAGAATGGCTAAGTCTTAAACATACAAAGATGAAGGAAGAGAAATAAAACCACAATGGAGTTCCCTTCTTGAGATCATAGTGATGATCCAAGTAGCTCCCATCCTTTGGAATAAGCAAGCAAATAAGCAAATACTCAAGCAATCAATCACATAACTATCAAGCTCCTAGGAATCTTCCAATGGCTTTTGTATCTCTCAATTTGGATGCTCATGACAATGGTTCTTCAATTAGGCTCAATTTGGAATCCCTAGAACAAGGACACACACATCAAAAGGTTCCACAATGCAAACAAAGAATCGACAAGAGTGAGTTTAGAGATTAGGTCCTTTCAAAGTCTTCAACATTAAGCATTCTAAAGGCATGAGGCTTAGTTGCTCTTTGACATTCATAGCACTCTAAAGGCATGAGGCCTAGTTGCTCTTTGACTCCATTTTTTCATAGGGAATGTCCTAAATTCTAAGTCCTTTTGTCCATTTACATTTGGTTCACAATAATTAAAAAAAAAACACAAAGACAATAGTATATACACAATTATATGCTCAAGTGATCAAAAGGCAAATTGGATTAACATAAATTTGCATTAATGTAAAGTGCAAGAATTAAAAGTTAATGGTCAATAGTTAGAGTTAGTGTGCCATAAGGCAATTTAGCGCTATGTTAAGAAATCGTAAGTGGACTAATGTAGTAGTCACACCTATTTGAGGCCGATCAATAAAAATGTAGGCAACAAACACAAGTTAGAGACTTTGACTAGTAAGCCAAGCTCCTACAACTTGCCATGCTAAAAGAAAATGAGAATGATCTTGTATTGATTTAGGTTTTTTGCTTGATTAAGAAGCAACCTATCCTTAATGCAAAGCCATTCACTTGATCCTTGATCAAGATGAATTAGATTTGAATCAAGGAAGGTTAAACCTCCTATACATCAAGGCTAACCACCAATCTTTAACTCATTGATCAAAAAAAAATGAAGAAGAAGATGAATAAGAATGCACATTAATGGACTTAAAATGAAATAAGCAAATTGCATTGATCAAATACAAGTGGAATCAAGATCAAACAATAGTAAATAGAAGCCAAATGAAACCTAAAAGTCAAGAAACAAATAAAATATTTTTGTATTTTTCAAAATTAAAATAATACTTGAATTAAAATGAACAATTAAAGGTCAAACTTCAAATCCATTTCAAATCAACTTTGAAAAGTCCAAATGGACCATCCTAAGTTCAACAAGGTCAAACAAAGTTTGACAATTTTTTTTAGCATTTTTAGAAACCAGAAACTATTTTTAATTAATTAAAAATGAATAAAAAATAACCTAATTAAACTAAAATCTCAAATCAATTAATAAATTAATGAGAATATTTTTCATAGATCCATCATCATTCAAAGAGGTTGAGAAAATATTTTTGTATTTTTTGAATATTGGAAACTATTTAAAATGAATTAAAATATCAAATGATAAAATAAACAATGTTAAAAATCATTTTTAGAAACTAGAAATTAAAAGAAAAATAATGCAATTGGTCCCATATATTTTGGAATTAAAATGAAAGAGTTATGATTTTTTGAAATAAAATGAAATAAAACAAAATAAAAGAAATTAAAATCAGAAAAATGAAAAATAGGAAATATCTGGCGCGTTGGACCCAGTCTCATTAATTGAGCTGGTAGATCCAAGGGCTCTGGCATGCGCGCGCATCATGATCCTCAGTCAACTGAGAAACACCTAGCATTAAATAAAGTTATAAAGATGGAAGGTGGAGATTAGATCTAGAGATCAGATCCAGGGATTCCGGCCACAGTTGCAGACAAAAAATCTTAACCAAATGAAGCGATCCTCATATCATTGGAAAGATGGGATGATGTACATCACCCCTGTACCATTGGTTTTCCTTCTAGATCCCCATAGGAAGAGAAGTCAAAAGAGGAAAATAATGGAGTTCAAACTGAACTTGATGATTTTGCAAAATTAAAAGCACAATTAAAATGCCTCTGATGAGAGGACTTCAGCCAAACCAATAAACACAGGAAACAAGCAAGAATCAATGAGTTTCGAAGAAAAAAAGTTTGAACATCCACCTCTAAAAAGTAGATCTATGGAGCACAATTCTTCACAGCTCTTGATTGCAGTTCACTCTTGAGATGGAAAGGAGATGAGGCTAAGGAATTTGAGTCCAAAGAACAACCAAGGAGGTTGAAATTTGGATCTGAAAATTGAAAGTGAAAGAGAGAAATTCCTTTATGTGAGGTTATGGATTCAATTTTGCAGCATATCAGGCGCCTTCAGGTTGCTTTATGATGATGGTATGCACCTCTATTTATAGCAAATGCAAGCAGCAAGCATGAGAATTATGTGTGCATGAATGATAAGGGCCTCCAAGCTTCAAATGGAAAAACCTTCAACATCAAAGTTGTAGAGATTTTCAAGTAAATAAATTTGGACTCAAATTTGGCATCATTTGGATTTTTTATGAGAAATTTATGGGCACTTGAAGTTGGACTTTTTCACATTTCAATGCCTTTGGCCCAAAGTGACCTATAATGTTTTGCATTATCACATGTATTTATTTTAGGATTATGAAAATTTGTTCAACATAAAAAATGAATTATACATCTTAGAATTTCCAATGCAATTGATCCCACCTCAAAATCATAAAAAATGAGTGAGTTAAGTCCTTGGGAAGTTGACCCAAAATTAGGGTTTCAATCAAAATGACCTATAGTCTTTTGAAATGGATGATAACCTTCCAAGCTTCAAATTAATTTTTGATGAACATGAGAGTTGTTCATATGGTTCTTAAGAACATTTTTTATCTTGGGGTCACCTTCATTTTACAAACACATTAAAAGTTAGGTCTCAGTGGATTTCAAAATAGTCAGATGAATTGACTAATCAACTTCTCAAGTTCAAACTTCAAATTTTGATGAATTGATGATTGAGGACACTCAAATAAGCTCAAATATGCATGAAATGATGAGTGAAATAACTTCCCTTGATTGTATTTGATCATGGGTTGAGGTTGCTTCAAGAGCAAGGCACAATTGATGAATAGTTGAATTAGGGTTTCTTTGGGAAACAAGCCTCAAGCCCTTTGGTTTGCTTTGATCAAATTGACACATTGAGATACTTGGGAGGCATATTTGATGAATTAGAGATTTGTTAACCATTGTCATGCTTACTTTCCACTTCATTTGACCACATCATTCAGCATAAAGCCTCCTAGGAGCCTCAGATCTTATGATTGCTCAAGCTACAAAACAAAAGATGTTAGTGACATATTTTTGTGATTTTGGTTAGTAAACAAAATAAGAAAAGAAATAATATACAATTCAAGAATGCTTGGTGATCTCAAACCAACTCAGAAATGTTCCCACCCAAGGGGAATGATCCAAGATGCCATGATCCTTGAGGCCAATAGAAAATGCAATGATATGATGCCATGAGGGATCTTAGGGTCAAAATTAGGGTCTTACAGATGCCCCTATTTAAGGTCATTCTATCCAGAGAAGTGAAGGTTAAAATCTTCGTCTCGACGAGGTAGAATGGGCTTAAATAATAACAAAGAGACGAATTTTGGTCCCTAAGAGACCTCATGATGCAAATGTATGTATGCAAAAGGTAATACTCTATGGAGATATATGTCCACAAAGGAAAAGAAATCAAGAGGAACTGAAAATCCATATAAGTAATACACTCATAAATGGGACAGAGACTCTGGGGAGTAAAGGGAAATAAAATGCGTGAGCAGGTCACGACTTAAAACATGCTGAGAGACACGAGAGGGATTCCATGAAAATAAATCAATGGAAAGACTCGAGCTGGCGCAAAGGTGCATGTATTGGGGAATATGCCAATACAACGAAGTTATGCACAAAGGATACTTCAGATTAGAATTCGGACTCAGGCTGGGAAAATCCACCAAGGGACTCCGATGGGGAATGTTCAAAGAGGACTCAGCTGAGGAAACAACAAAATGAGGTATTACCGGTTACTGGGTAATAAGCTCAAAGAGACATGTGATCAAACACCGGTATAAGGGTGGGAGAATAACACGCTCGGGGAGAATGAATATCTAAGACCTGTATAAGGGTGAGAGATATCAATCATCCACAACATCTGAGGAAGACCTAAAGAGGTATATTTCAACTCAGGAAATTCTGACTCCACAAGAGACAAAAAGTCATAATAGGGAATAGAAAGGAAGGAACACCAGGGATACCGGTTACTGGGCATATAATACGTGACCAACCAAGCGTGAATTGGGGAATATTTCCAAAACACTCATCATCCGAAAGGAAGGATGAAAAAGCAAACTCGATTACAGGATGGGCATTCGATTCCATAAGGAAATACGAATCCTACTCGATTGGGGAAGAAAAAGACTTCGACTGAATAGCACATGAGATATATTATTTATTACCGTAAGAACGTAGATAACATACTCGCATGGAAGATTATCCACAAACGGTTACTGGGTTAATAAAGGATAAATTGACCGAAAAGAAAGGACATCGGGATACCGAATACTGGGTATAAAATGATGACCAATCAAAGGGGAAAAACGATCATTACCAACAAAAAGGGGTAAATGAAAGATGACTCGTCGGGGATACATTGCTTTATCAGAGCAATTATCCAAAAGATATATCACCGGTTACTGGGAGATATACTCAAAAGATGTAGGAATATCAATACCGAATATTGGATAAAGATAACCGCCAAGGAGGGGATTACATCTACCAGTTACTAGGTAAAAAACCACATAAGAGAGTAAGTGAAATTCTAGTTAACAGACTATCGATGTCACACAGGATATTATGACATCCGATTCTGTGCAGACAGGAATGTAAACAGCAGGTAAATGTAAGTGCAGTAAATAACACAAGGAATTGTTTACCCAGTTCGGTGTCACACACACCTACGTCTAGGGGCTACCAAGCCAGGGAGGAAATCCATATTTAGATGTATTAATTCAGGCCTTAAACCACCTGTTTAATCCTATCACTTAATACCTACCCAATGCAATTTCAATCTTAAACTAAGACCAGAGTTCCTACTCACTCCCCCTCAATCACCTTAGTGATTACAACCTTTAATTAGATTAAAGTTAATGGTGAAGTCACACTTCAAACAACTCTTGATTGTGCTTAACACCTTTAATCAAGATACACAGCACTCACGCTTAAAAGCTTAGAGTGACACAACACTTACAACTCAATGAACACCCTAGTCCAATGCAATCATCTATGTGATAATTGCTTGGCTGACAAGTTACACCTAATACACGACACACATAAAATACAACAGTGAAGTATGATGGATCAATAAAATCTTCACGCCTAAAACCTCTAAGTTTTGAAATCAGGATTGCCATCCTTTTATATTGCAGCACTTGGGCCTTGTACTTGTATTTCCTAAAATTAAGGTTAAGCAAGTTAACCTAATTTCCACATATTAGGGTGCTAACAAATAGGCCATTTGTTAGGTTCATTAATTGTAGCTCAGTTGTTAGTTTCCTGGATTTTAGCTCAGCTGTTGGATTCTTGAAAAATAGCCTGAGAAAAATACTGAAAGAGAAAAACTAATCATCCTACACTTTAGCATATGCTGTCAGGAATGAATGTCACAACATTCCATTTGACATCCAGAACATAGGCCATATGCTAGGTCTGTTATTTTCCTGAAAATAGACTGTACTAAATGATGTACTGTAAAAGACCAACCAGTCTATACTTCAGTATCAGCTGACAGAAATAAATGGCATAACATCCAGTTTGACATTTAGACAATGGGCCTTATGCCAGGTCTGTTATCCTCCTGAAAAACAAACTGAAATAAATACTGAACTGTAGCAGAAAAACCAACCTGCCTATTATTCAGTATATGCTGTCAATGATGAATGTCATAACATCCAGTTTGACATTCAGACAATAGGCCTTATGCCATGTCTGTTATTCCCTTGATAAACAGACTGAATTACATACTGAGTTATAACAACCAACCAGCTATTTTATACCTCAGTATCTGCTGTCAGGGATGAATGCATACCATCCAGGTTGACATTCAGTAAATCCTGTATTAGCTAAACCTGCAGCATACTACTCAAGTATGTCATGACATCAGTCAGGACAAAAGAGTACAGTTAGTGTTTTAACACAGAATGCCAATCAAACATCTACAAGGTATGTCATGACATCAGTCAAGACATCAGAGTACAATTAGTGTTTTAACATAAAATGCAGCCAATCAGACATCTACAAACTCCCCCTTTGGCAAATTTTTGGCTAAAACAACTTGGCATCACAACAGAGTTCACAGCAGCGGAAAATACACATCCTAGCAGAGTAATACCATAGCTAATACACTCAGAACAACAGCACACTCAGCACACATAGAAGTTAAATAAAAACTTCAAACAGCAACACACACAGAAGTTAAATAAAAACTTCACACAGCAGCACATATACACTCATCACATTGCAGCACAACCTCTGGATTAGTGGATCTTCAATATTTGTTCAAGCATATAGCAAATAATCTGTTGCCCTAGGGTACAGGTGTTACTCCCCCTTTTTGTCAAAAGTGTTGCCAAAGCAACACTTAAAAATTACAGACCAAAATAAAATAAAATTAAACAAAACTGGCAGAAACCCAGGAAATGATTTAATCATCTGACTCAGAGTCAGCCTCATCATCAGTGCCATCATCAGGACTGGCATCCTCTTCACCCTCTGCATTTTGCGTTGCAGCTTCTTCTGGAGCATCAGCAGCTTCACCAAGCACACCACCTTCAGTCATCTCCAATTTGATAATCAAATTTTCCAAAGTGAGCTTCCTTGCCTCTAGCTTCTTGCACGTTTCTCTGAGTATTGCAATGACAACAGCTTTACCTGGTTGATTGCAACCACTTGATGTCTCTCCAGTTGTCATGGCAGTGTCAGGGACATGCTTACCTAGGAATAGTTTATGATTGAAGGCCAATGGACTCTCTCTTCTTTTCAAAAAATCATTCTCTATTAGTATGTTTGGAAATTGATTCAACACAATACCACATATGAGGGAAGGAAAGGCTATGGGCCCCTTCACACTGAAGCTTCCTGCATGTTTCATGGTTTGATCAAAAATGTAGGTTCCATAGTCAAACTTGGCTTTGTTTCCAACAACATATATGAACTTTCCAAGCATCACAGCCACTGTAGATTTGTGATTGGTGAGCACCCAGTTGGCAGCTCCAATTTTGTGCAGCATATCGTCTTTGACACTGAGTTTGCTGGCCACCAACTTACCTTTCAGAGGCCACTTCCTGACTTGATTAGCAGTGATGACTTGACAGATTTTGTTGTCAGTCACCTCAAGCTCAGGTTGAGCTACATCAGGTCTTCCCGAATACATGTTGATTACTGAGGGAGAGAAGTTCACACACTTGCCTCGCACATATACCTTTCTGAATTCCCTAGAGTTTCCATCTGCACATTCCTCAGACACATTGACAATAAACTCCTTTACTAAAATCTCATAGCACCTTGAGAGTTTAGTCACAGTTTTCATTAACCCTGCCTCTTGAATCAGGTCTACAATCTCCTTACATTCCAGAACATTCTGAGCCAGTTCCCTTTCCAATGCCAGCCTATTGTGATAATCATACTTCCACCTGTTCACACTAGAAGCAAAATGGAATGATATGTTGTTAATAGACACCTCAGGGACACTAGCTGCCAGCTTGCTAGTGGTTGGCTTCTTCTTTGACAGAGATGTTGTGACATCACATGGGACATCTAAGTCAGACTCGACAACAATAGACTTGGTCTTCATTTTCTTGGGCACCTCTTTGCTCCAAGATTTTGTTGGACCATGCCCTTTCCTCTTGAGGGAACTCTCTGTCACCTTTGGATTGGGAGAAGTTGAAACATCAATCTTCCTTTTTGGGGACTTCTGCACCAGTGTTTTCTTTTCTCTCCTAGTCCTACCCTTTTGGCTATGCTAGGGACAACGGAGGTCAACAACTCATTATCAGAAAACTCCTCTAGGTCTACGGTTTCAGTTGCACAATTAGGGTTGTCACTGACATCATGAGTGACACGGACTTCCTCACCACCCACATTGTCTAAGGGTTTGTCAATATTTGACCCCTCATGAGCATCAGTTTGCTCAGCATCGTCAGATACATTCTTTCCTAAGACGACTGTATTTTCTTGACATGCAACATTATTAGGTATAATAGTGTTTAAGGGAACGGAGACCCCAAGAACCTTATGATTACAAGATAGTATCCCAGTCACCATAGCTGCAATGGCATTGTGCACATACCTGGAGCCTTCCCTGGTTTGTTCATCAAGTGCGATTGCTGAGGAGAAGCCGGACACCGTTTCTTTAGGTCTTCTTGCATGAGAAGTATTTGCAGCGTCAGCCACAGGATCTCCCCTGTTAGGGTTGCAAGATTCAGAGCTGGAGGAATCAGACATGGTCATGTAGGAAGATGAGTCGGATTGGTGCAACATGATGAATATCTCAGAGGAGAAATGAAAAGTTTCTTTGAGAGAATGCTTGCAAGACTGAAAGTTGAAACGATGGAAGAGGAAACGCTTGTTGCACGAGCAATGTCTATTATTTGTTGACCAATCAGAGTGCACTATTAAGTGTTTAATAAGTTGACTTATTAAACAGTAAATAACTAACATCATTAGTTGCTATAATTTCTTAGAAGGACACATTCCCACTTTGCCCCTAACTTTGCCAAACTGAGTAGCATCCAATGTCATGACATTCTGAGTGACATTGTACTCAGTCTGCACCTGGTTCATCCATACCAGTGGGGAACATCTGCTACCAGATGCTAGGTACTTAGCTTCTACAGTGGACAATGATACACAAATTTGTTTCTCCCTTGCTACTCCACCATTTTGATGAGGACTAATAGGTAAGGACAACTCATGGCTTTCAATCTGCATAGGTACGATTAAGTGCATGGGCACCAGTTCCATAAGTTTGGCAGATTTTGAATGTCCCATCTTGGGATATGACATCTTGGTTAGCTTGCCCACCTGACATTTTCCACAGCCTTTTCTTTCATCCATAAGCAGATTTGGGATTCCTCTAACTGCTTCCTTGGATATGATCTTTTTCATTCCTCTTAAATGAAGTTGTCCAAGTCTTCCATGCCACAACTTCACTTCCTGCTCTTCCTTGGCTAAGGGGCACTTTGAGGAGTAATTTGAGACTTTAGATTCCCACAGATAACAGTTATCTTTGGATTTGGCTCCTCTCATAACTTCCTGATTGCAACCATTCATCACCACACATCCTTCCTTAGTGAACTGTACATTGAAGCCTTGATCACATAGCTTGCTTATGCTGATGAGATTAGTAGTTAGTCCTTTTACTAACAGCACATTACTCAGTTTTGGAACTCCAGGACAGTCCAACTTACCAACACCTTTGATTTCTCCTTTACCTTCATCACCAAATGTCACATACCTGATAGTATGAGGTTGTATATCACCCAATAAGTTGCTCATCCCAGTCATATGTCTTGAGCAGCTACTATCAAAATATCAGTCTTGTCTGGTACATGCCCTTAGAGATGTGTGAGCTAGTTTAGCAACCCATTGTTGTTTCTTAATGGGAGCATTATGCTTAGATGCCTTCTGCTTAGGTCTGACTTAAGGGGTCTGGTTAGGATAACCATGCAGCCTGTAGCAGAAGGGTTTTATTTGACCAAATCTACCACAGAAGTGACATCTCCATCTCTGAAATTTCTTCTTCTGATGGTTACTCCTTCTGGTTCCCTGATGTTGTGACATTGGTTGTGACTTCTGCTTGAGTTTCTAAACTTCATCCTTTGAGCTTTTGAGTTCAGTTGAGGATTTCTTAGCAAAGCCTAAACCAGACATGGTTCCTGACTTCTGTCCCACCTTTAGAATCTCTTCCAAGGTGTCAGTTCCTTTATTCAGCATTCTGATGGATTTTGTCATTTGTTCTAGCTCAGATGTCAGCAATGATATCTCACCATTTAGACCATCTATGACTGTCAGATGCTTCTGTTTCTCAGCTTCCATCTCCTTGATGAGTTTCTTCTGCTTTTCTCCTTGCGTGAGATGAAAGTGTGCGAGTCAGATTGAATTTTTCAAAGCTGCCTGGGGGTTGCTCTGAGTTCTCTGTCAGGTTTCTCTTCAGGTTTTGTCCAGGGTTTTGTTCCAAGGAAACCTTAGAGTATTTTTCTTCTCCTCCTTCTTCTATCTGATCTCCCTCTTTTATAACCTGATTTTCATGGCTTTGTGGGCTCAAATGAGAGAGGTCCAAGTCCAAGTTTTTCTATTATATTTCATTTATTTATTTTATTATTATTTTTATTTATTTATTTATTTTTTGTAAAAAAATTATTATTATTATTATTTATTTTTTTTCGTTCTTTTTTTGTTTTTTTTTTGTTTTTTTTTTATTTAAAAGTTTCTTGGATCTAGTTCTGATTGACATGATGAAATGCAAAATGAATGCATGAATGAGTAGGGGAAATTTTGAGGTGTTACACATGACATCAGTAAAGACATCATAGTACAGTTAGTGTTTTAACACAAAATGCAGCCAATCAAACATCAATAAGGGATAGACACTTTCTGCCTATGGGGCTGACTCTATATGGAGAGACCAAACACCAACATCTGCTTGGGGAAACATCTATCACCAAATAGCAGGAGACAACAAACAAAGATATATGGTAAGGAATGCAACATGAATATCTGAATGTTATAATTATTCATGTATATGCATAGTTCATGTATGATTAATGCTGACAAACAGACATATCTAACACAAACAGGTCCAGGAATCAATGGGCAAACATCCGGTACTACATCTAAAAAAGAGAAAGCAAGGCCCACCGGGGAAACTCCCAATCTGATGGGGGCGACAGATACCAGGAAATACCAATCTCTGCAGGAGAACAAAAGCCAGTGCTGAGAATCAAACATAGTCACTGCCGGGAACAAAGACTACTGCCAGGGAATCGAATAGGATCACCAGGAATCAGAGATTACTATTGGGGATAAGCAAGGGATCACAATCACCAAAGCTGGGGATCTTCCAACAGTATGCAGAGATAAGGATAAGATCAGTCAGAGAAGACATATGTAGCGGTGTATTCGTTACCATTGGAGATATTGACTAAATCCAAGGTAAATCATACAAAGTTGAGTCGCCACCGCACTTCTATTTATCCAAAGGAAAAGTTAGAAAGAGAACAGAAACCTATAAGTTTTACAAACAAAACTACTAAAAGAAACAGAGATCTGGGTAAGTGGGTTGGTTATGTAATGGGAAGGTGTTAGGCATCCAAAACATCCTAGGTACTCCTAGGGAGGCCTTTTCACAACTTGTTGCAAAGGTTATTGTTTGTGAAATTTATTTTGTGCAAACATGATTGAAGAGATGACAAAAGAATATACAAGTTTATTTACATTCTGTGTTTGGATGGATTCAACCCATTGCCTACGTACCCTCTTATGAAAAGATTAGGATCAAAACCTCGTAGTTCGGGTAAAAAATTTCAAAACAAATGAGTGGATTGATTGGTCCAAAAGCCTTATAGTCTTTTGTTATCAAAGGGATAAAACTCAACCTGAAAAACCACAAGTCCACCATGTGAGGATAGCTTCAACATGCTAGTGAGGGGTTAACCCTATAATAAGCATGGAAGGCTCATTGTCCATCACTAAGGACAAAAGTGAGTATTATATCTACCACAAAGATAACTCAAACCTAATAGCTAAAGGTTATGAAAATTTTGATTAAGAAGCGGACATTGGAACCACAAAAGACATTTGAGTGGGTTACATTAACCAATTAAAAGTATGTACAAAATGGTCAAAGTTGACTTAAAGATTCAATTCAAAAGGAGTATTATGAAAAGAAAGTTTGAAAATCAAAAGCATAAGGCTTAGGTTTCTAATGTTGAAAACAACTGAAATGTTTGCACAAAAGTTTTTGGTTTAGGTTAAGTAGGAGAGAAGGTTAACAAAAAGGTGAGGGTTAAGGAATGAAACCACACATTAGGAGTTCCTCTCTTGAGATCATAGAGATGATCCAAGTAGATACCATCCTTTGGAATAAGCAAGCACAAGGCAAAAGTCATCAGACAAGTCTCATAAGAGACCCACAATAAAAGGAAACAGAATGCCAATACATGGACTTACATCCAACTCCTAACAACAAACAAGGAAACAGAATGCCAATATATGGACTTACATCCAACTCCAACAACAAAAAGGAAACAGAATGCCAATATATGGACTTATATCCAACTCCTAACAACAAACAAGGATCAAAAGCAAACACATCAAAAGCAATCAAGCAAACAATGCATCACACACTATATACATACAAGAGGCTCAATCAAAAGATGGGCTTTAGTCAAGAGGGGTCATATCAACCTCGAAAAACAAGCCAAACTGTACAAGGGTAATCTGTGAGCTCCTAACCACTAACATTGAAAGTTAAGGTGAAGCTGATCAAAGTGGTAAATGAGGATGAGACCTCATGCTCTTAAACCTGGCCTGGGTGAGCTCATGATAAAGAAAGCGTGGGGATCCAGAAAGAGGGATCCTATTCCACTTGACAGAAAGCGTGACAATTCTCTTGGGTATATGTTCAGAAGCATCAGCACGTAGTGCGAGCATAATGAACGACTCACTGAATAACGGGGGATTGGCTACTAATCCCTTTTATCTATCAATTGCCTCTTCACTTAGGAGGACTTATCAAGTAGCACATGCCTTATCTTGGAGGTCTTTGGCACAATCTGTAAACAAACACAAACAGAGCCTCTTAAGGAGCGCTTCCAGCAAAATGCCTGCCAAAAAGGTGACAGGACTTCCAGACTACATGGAGTAAGACAATAGCTACCTAAGTGATGTGTCAACCACAATCCAAAGCTCAAGCAGGAGCTAAAAGCAAGCAACTAATGTACCTGTACAAAGGCTAACCAATTAGTACTTCAGACATAAAGTCAGAAAACAAACAGTGAAACCATCCAATGGTACACAACTCAAAGAACAATGATGAAGCACTCAAATGAGCTCAAGCCTATCACTTAGAACCCTACAAAACAAACACAAGTTAGAATTCAAATCATTTGCATCTCACAAAGTGAGACCAAACCAACCATCAAGGCTAAATGTCCAAACCTGAAACACAAAGCACAGTTAGTTTATGTACAAAACACTAGTACAAAGATTAGGTCCAAAACCAAATCAAATGATCAAAACAGAACTCAATCTTTCACATATTGCACATTTAAACATTCAATAAGATGTCCTCAAAAGGACCAGCATCAATTCAAAAAGCAAAGGTATCAAATTGCTCATGCTATGCAAGACCAACAAATGAGCACAAAATGGACATCCAAATTAGAAAATCCAAATCAAATCAGAAAAGCATCTAATGGCCTTAAGATTTTTTATGCAAGCTTCTCATGTCATGAATGAGCAATGTGAAAAATATCAAATCCAGAAAAGTTCAAATGATAGATGAACAAAAATGCACAAATTGAATGTCCAAAATGTGACATAAATTGTCACATACATCTCCATGTGTCAAAAACAGTGATAGCGCATGAGAAAAATTCCAAACCAATTACCAAAAATCATATCATGAGTGAAGATCAAGCATACAAAGAATCAGATGAATTGGATCAAAGATGAAGATTCCACTAAGCATTGAACTCAACATATCAAATTAGCATGGCATGGATCAAAAAATTCACTCATTAAAAATCAGACATCAACAAATCATTAAAATAATATAAAAAAAAACTAGACATTAAAACAGAGCTATGAAAAAAATTGGAGTCAATTTGGATCATTTTTCTATTTTTCATGATTTTTCAAAGATGAACAAAATAATTGACATATTAAAAGAAATGGAGGGAAAATAATATTTGAATCAAATCCAGAATAATTCCTAGCCATCAGATCAAGCTCGCAAAGCAATCAAACAAACCTGATTTGAACATCAAAACGCACAACATCTTTAATACATTGTCATCATACACATCATCAGTCAATGCACATGCAAGCAGAGTCAAAGCATTCACAACCAATCCAGTGTACATGCAAGCAATACAATCAGCAACCACAAGGCAAAATGAAACGCATCGTTTCATTAATCTATTTGGCACGCACACTCATCAGTCTTTGCAACACATGGCACGGTCAAAAGGATATCAGCCAATGGAAAGGCCATGCAAGCGCTTACATGGAGGCCACGCGAGAAAAACCCTAGCAAAAACCAGATGCCGAAGCTACAGTCTCCGGTCATCTTCCTCGGCCAAGCTCCGGCGGATTCACGACAAAATTTTTCCAGAAATGAATAAACGATACACCATTCGAACCGTATTTCAACCAGGATCTCAGATATCACATTCATTTCATCTAATTCGTCCTATAATTTCTGGATCGAGCAAAAACATTTTTGACATCAAAACTTGAAGTTCACATAACATGCTCATTATTCATCCATTTTCAATTCTAATCATACCAGCATGCTCAGCTAAGTGAGATCTACATAACTATAACAAGAAAACAACAAAAGGAGTTGATCGATTTCAACCTACTTGGAATTGTAGTTCTCTGAATTCGTGTCCTCAGGCTCTCAAAATCTCCAGATCTTCTTCCTTAACCTTGACTTGAAGCTTTAAGCACAAAGAATCAATTGAAAACACCTAGATCCACTTCAATTTCAGAAATCCATTGTCATGTTCATGCACTTGATCTGCTCGAAATCCAGCTCAATTGTCCAATCCAGATGATGATTCTTGCTCAGAACTACACCAGGACAAAGAATATGCAAAGATATTTGGTGTTTGTGTGAAGAAAATTGAATTTCGAAAAGAGAGAAAAATGGAGGGAAACTTGAAAATTTGATCTGAAAATTCTGTTATGGCCGAATTATGGTTAGGGTTTGGCTTTTATATGGTGCACTAATGATGTTGCTAATCCAATTAAGCCTTGGTTAATCAAGATTAGTGAGATGTGAGGTTTCTTGCAAATTTGCAAATGGCACTCATTATGCCATGTTCCACATGTACAGTACCATGCAAGGCTTCAAATTCACTCCAAATCATCCAAGGATCAACATGGAATTGGTATTTTCCTTGTATCATAAGCCAATTTTGAATTGCGAAATTTCCCTCCAAAATGAACATGAATGAAATAGTGAGCATACAAGCTTCTCCCATGCATGGCAATGGTTCATTTGAAATGTCTTGGTCACGAGGAGCATTTTGCAAAAAGAATGAACCAAATTGGAGCTTTGTATCAAAAGTTATGCCATTTTGAAATAGGACTTTTTGGAAAGGGGACACAAAGATCTACAACTTTCATGTTCACCAAAAATCCATTTGAGACTTCTTTGATGTTGGAAAGTCAAGTTGAATGTGGACCAGAAACTTGCCAAATTTGGAAACTTTGAATTACAGGTCACTTTCCATTTTTAGTAACTTTTGCCATGACTTTTGAATCTTCAAGATGGATGCTTAAAATGATGAATAGGGCTTAATTGAACATGATTGAGGTGTCTCACTTCATTTCCCCACCTCATAGCCCTCAGTTGACTACACAGTTGACTTTTTGGTCCTCAAATGACCTTGACATGTTCTGATGAACTTGAGCCTCTACCACTGGAGGAAATTGCTTCAAAATGGAACCCTAGCTTATGTAGGCTCCATATAATAATAATGTGGTCCTCATCTCAAGAAAATACCTCATCTCTTGCACAAAGGAAATCCTTGAAGCTCTTGACCTGATGATTGCTTGAGCTACAAAACAAAATGTTAATGACATATTTTTGTGCTTTTGGTTAGTTAATAAAACGAGAAAAGAAATGATATAAAATTCAAGCATGCCTGGTGATCTCAAACCACTCACAAGAGATTCCAACCCAAAGGGAAAGGAAGCCAAGATGCTCAAAGATCCTTGAGGCTATGCAATGCAATGCTATGATGCCATGAGGGATCTTAGGGACAAAATTGGGGTCTTACAAAATCTACTAGGGATCTTCATCCGGAAGTGATGTATAATTCTGTGGGGGCCAAGCACCAATCAAAAGTACATCAATAAAATTCACTTCTAATCACTTGAAGTAAATATCTCTACTAAGGAGAAGGAGAAACAGTCACTTTGTTGGGGAAGGAATCAACACATCTTCTTCAGAAGTTCCAACACCAAACTGCAATCAGGCAATGTCTCGGTTGGGGAATCTAAACACGGACAAAATCTGCCGTAGAAGCAACTCTACTAAGGAAATTATCAAGGAGAGAGATGAAACTTTATGGGGAATAACCACCAAATCAAATAGTTCCAAAACCAACAAATTTCCTCGCACTGCTGGAGAAACAAACTATGCCGAGGAGAAGAGAAAAACCACTCCGTTGGGGTTTATGCCCAAGACACTCATCATCCAAGAAGAGAGCAGAAAGCAAACTTATTTATATGATGGACATTCGATTCCGCAAAGGGAATATGAATCTTACTCTACTAGGGAAGGACAGCAGGCTTCGACCAAAGAGTGCATGAGATATATTATCTATTACCGTCAAAACATAGATAATATACTCGCATGGAATATTATCCACAACCGGTTAATGGGTTAATCAAGGATAAATCGACCGAAAAGAGAAACAATCGTGACCAACAACAACAGGGTAGACGAAAGATGACTCGCTGGGGAAAAATTGCGCAAACAGAGCAATTATCCAAACAAATGGGGAGGATGAATATTCGATTCCGCAAAGGAACACGAATCTTACTCAACTGGGGAAACACAAAAGGCTTCGACCAAAGAGCGCATGAGATATATTATCTATTGCCGTCAAAACGTAGACAATATACTCGCATGGAAGATTATCCACAACCAGTTATTGGGTTAATAAAGGATAAATCAACCGAAAAGAAAGGCATCGGGATACCAAAACTAGGTATATAATGATGACCAATCAAAGGGAGACAACAAACATCACCGGCAAACGGTAAATGAAAGAGGACCAGCTGGGGATAAAATTGCTTACTCATAGCAATCATCCACAAGAAGGAGGGAAAATCAACATCGAATACTGAATGAAGATAACCATCAAAGAGGGGATTACATCTACCAGATACTAGGTAAAAAACCTTTGAAGAGTAGCCGTCATCAACCAGGATGAACAACAAAAGTTAACTTTGCGAAGGGAAAAAATCTAGGGTTTACAACTACCGAACTGGGTAGAAAACCACAGACCCAGCCGGAGATAAGATGAATGATTGCCGATTACTGAGCAAATACTCATTTATACCACGGGGAAGCACAGACTCCGATGGGGAGGGAAAAAATATAGGATTTGCAACTACCGGTTACTGGGTAGAAGACCACAAAATCCGCCATCAACCAGGATGAACCACAAAGGTTACCTCTGCTAGGGGATGAAAGTAGGATTTACAACTACCGGTTACTGGGTAGAAGATCACAAAAATAGGACTTACAACTACCGGTTACTGGGTAGAAGCCACAAACATCACTAAGGATAAGGTGAATAATATTGGCGACCTTACTGGGGATAAGCTGAAGGATTGCTGATTAATGAGCAATTATTCATCTATCACATGGAAACACCAGAAACAATCACAAAAGGTCAATTTAGGATCAAACCAAAAAGGAAAACTGAATCAAGACTCATCCTAATGAGGATATAACTCAATAGGGGATCCCATCCCAATATATGTGTTGGGAGGAAACAGAAACAACCGTCGTCCACAAGGATATAACTCATTGGAGAATGGCAGGAAAGACAAACACTTTCTGCTTAAGGGGCTGACTATATTTTGAAGGATCAGACATACCCATCTGCTTGGGGAGATATATATCACCAACTAGCAGGAGACAACAAACAAAAGATATATGGCAAAAAATGCAACATGAATATCTGAATGTTATGATTATGCATGTATATGCATGGTTTATGTATGATGAATGCTGACAAACAGACATTCTAACACAAACAGGTCCAGGAAAAGGCACACAGTCGTCCGGTACTACATCTCAAGAGAGAAAGCCAGGATTCCAATGGAGAGTATCCAATCTGCTGGAAATCCGAGATGCTAGGAAGCAAAGACCTCGCCGGAGAATCAGAGATATCAGGAAATCACAAAAATCTATGAGGGATGAATCATCAACAATCCGGCTAGGGAAAAGAGTTCACTGCACAAGCAAAAACTTCCACAAAAGCAACTCTTCTGGAGAATCCATCTGAGGGATATAAGAGGAATCTGGTGATCAACCACCAAGTACCAAACTCACCAAGGAGATCACACCTGCTGTGGAGAAAAGATCGCTCTTCCGCTGAAGGGGAGAGTGGTGAACATTAGTCTCAACAAGCATACCACTCGGGGATAAACCATCAGTCTCAGATGAGGAAAAGAGCTTAATGCACAAGTAGAATCTGGCACAAAAAAATTTGGTTGGGGAAATTCATCACAGATAAGATCCACCACACCAACACTCTACTGAGGATCAGAGATGCCAGGAAACAGCAATACCTCTGTAGGGGATAACATCATCATAGATAAAATCCAACATACCAACAACCCTGATGGTGATCTATCTAAGGAAATGAAGGAATTCTGGGGATCAACCACCAAATACCGAACCTTCCAAAAAGGACACATCTGCTGAGGAGGGAAAACCACTACACTGCTGAAGTGAAAAGGGGTGAAAAAATCCTCCCAACACTGTGCTAGGGGAAGAAGCCAAGAAAGGCCTTCTGCTCAGGAGAAAACCACAAAAGGCTCCGGAGGAAGAGGATACACGCATGCCAAGGATATGAACAAATGTCTTACCCTGTTGGGAATCAAACCACCCTTGGGAGATCACGGAGGATCTACTAAGTATCTTTTATCATTGTGAATGTTCACTTTGTTTAAAAAACAATTTGTGAAAAATGTATTTATTCAAAACAATGATATTTTCTCAATTAAAACATGCAAAACATTTGTTGAATAGAAACAAATAAGAGTGCAAATAATTGGATAAAAGCTCAAATTCATTTGATGGAATGGTAGCCTGCAAATGGCAAGACTCCACAGATCTTTACAAATCTGAAATTGGTGATATATATTGGAAAAGGGCTACATTGAACATAATGACCGTTTCTCCACCAATTCTGAATTCGATGTATTCGAAGCTTTAGTTGACGACGAATGAACAAGAATCTCTGACGGATTACAGATGTAGAACACAGTCTTGTCAGGATGCAGTTACTTGCCAAATCCCTAATTTTTGCCTAGATCGCCCCAGGATGAGGTACTCAATCTAGCGGGATGCAAATATTCATTTTTTTCATGTCTCTAACTTTTGCCTGGATCGGCCTTTCGGGTTTTCAATACACCGAGACGCTCTTTTTTGCCTAAGCCGCCCTTTCGGGTTTTCAACTTAGCGAGCCATTCTGTTTTTATTTTTTTAGGCGAAGTATTTCTTGACTGTATCTGAATTCATAGGACGAGTGAAATCCTCCCCATCCATAGTTGTAAGTATCAAAGCACCGCCTTAAAAGGCTCTCTTAACAACATATGGACCTTCATAGTTTGGAGTCCACTTACCCCTGGAATCGGGCGCGAAAGACAAGACTTTCTTGAGCACAAGGTCACCTTCTCGGAACACACGAGGCTTGACCTTCTTATCAAAAGCTTTCTTCATTCTCTGCTGATATAATTGACCATGACACATGGTAGTCAATCTCTTCTCTTCGATCAAATTCAGCTGGTCAGAGCGACTCTGAATCCATTTAGCATCAGTCAACTTGGCCTCCATCAAGACTCTCATTGATGGGATCTCCACCTCTACTCGGAGTACGGCCTCCATGCCATAAACAAGAGAGAAAGGGGTTGCCCCTGTTGAAGTGCGGACAACTGTACGATATCCATGCAAAGCAAATGGCAGCACCTCATGCCAATCTTTACACGTAACAACCATCTTCTGGATAATCTTCTTGATATTCTTATTAGCAGCTTCAACAGCCCCATTCATCTTGGGTCTGTAAGGAGAAGAATTATGGTGTGCAATCTTTAACTCACTACACAACTCTTCCATCATCTTATTATTCAGATTAGATCCATTATAAGTAATGATCTTATCTGGTACACCATAACGACATATAAGCTGATTCTTGATAAACTTCACGACCACCTGCCTGGTCACATTTGCATATGACGCAACTTCAACCCACTTAGTGAAGTAATCAATTGCCACGAGAATAAACTTGTGTCCATTGGATGCTTTCGCCTCAATCATGCCAATCATGTCAATTCCCCACATGGAGAAAGGCCATGGTGATGAAATCACATTCAGAAGTGTCGGAGGAATATGAATCTTATCCGTATAAATCTGACACTTATGGAATTTCTTCACATATTTGCAGCAGTCAGACTCCATCGTCAGCCAATAGTAGCCTGCTCTCAACATCTTTCTAGCCATGGCATGTCCATTGGAATGAGTACCAAATGAACCCTCATGGACCTCATTCATCAACAAGTCTGCTTCGTGTCTATCCACGCATCTAAGCAGCACCATGTCAAAATTTCTCTTACAAAGCACTTCGCCATTGAGGTAGAAACTGCGTGACAATCTCTTCAAAGTTTTCCTATCTTTCACAGATGCCCCAGGTGGGTAAAACTGGTTCTGGAGGAAACACTTGATGTCATAATACCATGGCTTATCATCTTTCACTTCTTCAATTGCAAATACATGAGTTGGTCTATCCAAGCGCATCACGGTGATATTGGGAACTTCAATTCAATATTTAACCATAATCATTGAAGCAAGTGTAGCAAGAGCATCTGCCATTCGATTATCATCTCGAGGAATATGATGGAAGTCAACCTCAGTAAAGAACGTTGAAATCCTCCTCGCATAATCTCTATACGGAATAAGACCAGGCTGATTCGTTTCCCATTCACCCTTAATCTGATTGACAACGAGGGCCGAATCACCATAAACATTGAGATGCTTGATCCTCAGATCAATGCATTCTTCCAATCCCATAATGCAGACCTCATACTCAGCCATATTATTCGTGCATTTGAAAGTTAGCCTTGCTATAAAAGGAATATGTGTGCCCTGAGGAGTAATAATTACTGCCCCAATACCATTTTCGTACTGATTTACAGCGCCATCAAATACCATACTCCATCTAGAACTAGGCTCTGGCCCTTCATCGAGTGTAGGCTCATCACAATCTTTCATCTTCAAATACAAAATTTCCTCATCTGGGAAGTCGTACTGAACTGACTGATGATCTTCAATCGGCTGATGTGCCAAGTGGTCAGCCAAGATACTACCTTTAATAGCCTTCTGAGCTCGATACTCAATATCGTACTCAGACAACAGCATCTGCCAACGGGCAATCCTCCCGGTTAAAGTAGGCTTCTCAAATATATACTTGATTGGATCCATTCTGGATATCAACCAAGTTGTATGATTTATCATATACTGGCGTAAACGCTTAGCGGACCAAGCCAAAGCACAACATGTCTTCTCAAGCATTGAGTATCGAGACTCACAATTAGTGAACTCCTTGCTCAGGTAGTAAATAACATACTCTTTCTTTCCTGATTCATCTTGCTGACCAAGGACACAACCCATCGAGTCTTCAAGAACTGTCAGATACATGATCAAAGGTCTTCCTTCTACCGGCGGAGACAGGATTGGTGGTTCAGACAGATACTCTTTGATACTATCGAAAGCTTTCTGGCAATCCTCGGTCCAATCATGAGACTGATCTTTCCGGAGGAGCTTGAATATTGGCGCACATGTGGCAGTCATGTGAGATATGAATCTGGAAATATAATTCAAGCGACCAAGAAAACCTCGGACTTGCTTCTCAGTTTTGGGCGCAGGCATCTCTTGTATTGCTTTGACCTGTGCAGGATCAACCTCAATACCTCTTTCGCTGACAATAAAGCCCAATAACTTGCCAGAACGGACTCCAAATGTACACTTGTTGGGATTCAGACGAAGCTTGAACTACCTCAAACGCTGAAAAAGCTTCAACAAGTGCTCTACATGTTCTACTTCCGTTCTTGACTTAGCAATCATATCATCAACATAGACCTCAATCTACTTGTGCATCATATCATGGAACAAGGTAGTCATAGCTCGTTGATACGTGGCTCCGGCGTTCTTCAAACCGAAGGGCATCACTCGATAACAGAATGTTCCCCAAGGTGTGATGAATGTTGTCTTCTCCGTATCCTCAGGTGCCATCTTAATCTGGTTATATCCGGAAAATTCGTCCTAAATAAGAAGACATTGAATTTAGCTGTATTGTCTACCAACATATCAATATGTGGTAGAGGGAAATCATCTTTCGGACTAGCTTTATTCAAGTCTCTATAGTCCACACACATTCGGACTTTTCCATCTATCTTGGGCACGGGCACAATATTGGCCACCCATTGAGGATACGTAGAAGTCATCAGAAACCCCGCATCAATTTGCTTCTGAACTTCCTCTTCGATCTTCACTGCCATATCAGGATGAGTTCTTCTGAGCTTCTACTTTACAGGCATGCACTCAGGTTTCAAGGGTAGGAAATGTTGCACAATATCTGTATCTAGACCTGGCATGTCTTCATACGACCAAGCAAAGATATCGGCATATTCTCGTAGCAATTCAATCAACCCTTTCTTAACAGATTCTTCCAGGAGTGCCCCAATATTCACTATTCGCACACAATACTCAGACCCCAAGTTGACTGTTTTCAGATTCTCAAGATGCGGCTGAATGATCTTCTCTTCATGCTCAAGTAGATGGGTAATCTCATCAGGAATCTCTTCAACATCATCTTCCTCTGCCTCAAATACAGCGAATTCAAAATTGGGAGATGGCGTTGGATCATTATGTTCAATGGGTTTAGAAATCAACCTGCATAATGATTTTGGATATAAAAAGTTTTAGAAATCAAACAAGGCAAATCATTATGTAGATGAAAAGATTGATTTTATTCTTTTTTAGGGTTTTTTGTGATCACCAATTTCATGTAAAAAAGAAAAAATGGAAAATAATTGGGAAAACAAACATTTAACATGAATTTATTGAATGAAAATATCATTGTATTAATGTTGCCAACAATGTCATCACTTCTCCTTTTGGCATGGGAGAAGGGTTTTTAAACAAAGTGATCATTACTCTGACTTGTGGACAACTATAGGAACATCCACAGCGACCCAATTGTTGCAGACCCCACCAGGGATGACAAAATTGCCAGAACCCTCTTCATCCTCTTCCAAGACAGCAGCAGCTTCCTCATTCTGACCAGTGTGGATAAAACCTCCACTCTTGAACAACCCTTTCTCATTGAAGACCCCAGAAGAAAAGCCAATTCCAGGACAGCTCTGGACCATGTTGACAGACTTCCCATGCTCGGGCAATGTGTTCTTTTTAACATTAGGACCTACGTCCTCAAAGCACAAAATGCCACACCTCATAAGGTCTTGAACCTTGGTCTTCAACGGAAAGCAATTCTCCACGTCGTGGCCGGGACCACCAGAGTGGTAGAAACAATGCATATCAGGCTTATACCACCACTGAGGGTTAGCAGGTATAGCTGGCGGGTCTCTCGGAGTAATCAACTTCCTCTCTATCAAAGAGGGATATAACTCTGCATACGTCATCGGAATCGGATCAAAAGTGATCTTCTTCCTCTCATAACTCGTGCTGGTTTGATTACTGTTGCGAGGCTGGTAGGCCTGCTGTTGCGGACGGTGTTGTTGCTGATATTGCTGAGGTGATTGTTGATTGTTTCTACGCTGCTGATACTGCTGACTATCTCTGAAAACAGGTGCTATATGAGCCACCTGATGCTGATTACCGGCTGGACGCGCAGTCTTTCTCCTCACAGAGGGCCTTCTAGGTTTCACATGGGAGGTCACAGCATGTGCCTCTCCATCTTTCTTCTTCGCAAACGCCCCATATCGTTTGGCAGAAGAGCCTTCTTCGTTGGTTAAACGTCCTTCTCTAACCCCTTCTTCTAGACGCATCCCCATATTCACCATCTCGGTGAAGTCAGAAGGAGCGCTAGCAATCATCCGCTCGTAATAGAATGAACTCAAGGTCTTCAAAAAGATCTTGGTCATTTCCTTCTCTTCTAGCGGAGGCACAATCTGAGTTGCCAACTCTCGCCACCTCTGGGCGTACTCTTTGAACGTTTCCTTGTCCTTCTGGGACATGGCCCTTAGTTGATCTCTATCGGGAGCCATATCCATATTATACTTGTACTGCTTGATGAAGGCTTCGCCAAGGTCGTTGAAGAAACGAATGTTCGCACTGTCCAAACCAATATACCAACGCAGAGCTTCACCGGATAGACTGTCCTGAATGTAATGGATGAGCAACTGGTCGTTATCAGTCTGAGTAGACATCTTCCTGGTATACATGACCAGGTGGTTGAGAGGACAAGTATTCCCTTTGTATTTCTCAAAGTCAGGGACCTTGAATTTCACAGGAATCTTTACGTTGGGAACCAAGCATAATTCGGCAGCAGACTTGCCAAAGAGATCCTTTCCTCTAAGAGTTTTCAATTCCTTGCGCAGCTCAAGAAATTGATCATTCATAGCATCTATCTTCTCATGAACATATGGGCCCTCAGACAACTCAGAATGATAGATGGTGTTGTCTACCCTAGGGATGGTATGCACGACAGGAGGAGGAACAGCAAGGGCCGGGCTAGATGCCGACATAGAAGCAAAAGTCGGAGCAGGAATTTCAGGCATAAAGTTGGGAGGCATCCCCCACAGAAACCCGGTTGGCATGGCTGTAGGCACAAAGTGTGCACTGGCAGCAGGCACAGTAGAGGAAACAATCTCAGAGATGATTGTCCTCTGGGGAGGAGTTGAAGGCGTCGGAGAAGACTGGCTTTGGGCAGCCAGGAACGATTCCATAAAAACACTCAGTCTGGCGACTTCCTCTTTGAGTTCACGGTTCTCTTGCTCTAGATGATCCATCAATCTGGAGAGTTGGCTCTGGTGTAGTACCGGTGAGTCAGTTTGTCTTCAAAATAAATGAAGAACAACAGAGTTAGACCACAGGACCAAAACAACACCTGCTTATGCATATGATGCATGCAATGCTTGTGCATATGATTTGTTTTTATTTCAAAGGAACTCTAGGGTTTTATTTGCAAATTTGGAAATATTAAGCATTTTATCGCATATGGAAATATCTCGTCAAATACATCAGGGAAAAGAAGTACAACATTGTCAATCATATACAAGAGAAAAGGAAAATAATCATCCTATGGATCCCTAGAAGCTCGGGACACAGGAATATAAGCTGCACGAAGCCTCTTCACCTCTCTCTCGTAAGTTGCCTCCATATCTGCCTTCTCTTTGGCAAGTCGATCATACCTCCTTTTCCAAAACTTGGAAGACTGAGGAAGTAGAGAAGTCCATGCATCATCAGGATCATCAATAACCTGATGCTCGAGGAACTCAATCAAAGTATCTTTCTCCTTAATCTGCTGAAGCAACTCTTCCCTTTCACGGATCCAGGCACGTGATAGGTCTTCGTCTCTCAACTCCTCTACTCCTTGGTTAGGGAGGTTTGAAGGCCAAGCCACAACCAAAGGTATAGGTCTCGGATATTCATAAGGCATGAGATACTCAGATGCTCTCTTCCTTACCCAAGCAGTGTAAGGCGCCAGAGCAATGCAATTCTTAGGACCCAACTCATTCCTTCCTTTCTTATGCACCTTGCGCCAAACGCGAACCATTCTGCCCTTCAAGCCTTAGGGATCTTTACCCTCCTGAAAGAACACACCTTCTAACATAATGTTATTAGGTTTATCCTTTAGGGGGAACCCAAGTTGACGATGCGCTAAAACAGGGTTGTAGTTAATCCCACCACATGTACCAAGAAGAGGTACATTGGGGAATTCACCACAAGAGTTGATAATCTGCACACCATCATATACACGGTTATACCAAGAGATATCATCATTAGTGAGAGACATAAGTCTCGTGGACCACCGTATACATCCCTTATTCTCCTTGAAGGCGACCGTCTGAGGTAAGTGAGAAATAAACCACTTATACAACAGAGGCAAACAACACACAATAGCGCCACCACCCTTTGCATTCCTCAGATGCAAAGAGAAATATGTATCACCCAACAGAGTCAGAACGGGATTAAGAGCGGAGAAGATCCTAATAGCGTTCACATCCATAAACTTGTCGATGTTGGGGAACAATACCAATCCATAGATGAGAAGTACAAATATGGCTTCAAAGTCATCCTCACTCATGGCCTTCCCATAAACAGTAGCTTGAGCAATGAGGAACTCAGAAGGGAGACCTTGATATCCACCTTTGGTAGTCATATGAGCACGAATCAAAGATTCATCTATGTGCAACAGGTCAGCTATCTCTTGAGAAGTAGGAATACTCTCCAAGCCACTGAACGACACCTGATCCATAATTGGTATACCCAAAAGATAAGCATACTCCTCAAGGGTAGGCAACAGCTGGAAGTCCGGAAACGAGAAGCAACGGTACAGAGGATCATAAAACTGCACTAACACGCTCATCAACCCTTCATCCACCTGAGTAGTCAGAAGAGGAAGAAGCTTCCCAAAACGAGCCTTGAAACCCAAGGGATCTAATACATAGGATGTCAGATTCCTTAACTCTTTCAGATCGGGCTGTCTGAAGCTGTACTTCTTTGTATTCCTTCTTTGTGTTTCCATGTCGGAAAATTTTGCAAATAAACCCCTTAAGTTCCTTGAAATTTATTTTTTACTGATGATATAGATGCAAATGGATGCATGAATGCATGAATGCAACAATCACACTCAAGGATCAAGCAAAGCACACCAAACAAAGGTCATGGGATGGATCATAGTATCCTTAATATCAATCATCCATTTTGGTGGATTATTGTTTACACCTTATCAACACCCAAGTTCCAATGATATTAAGGCCATATGAACGGATCAACCATGAATCAAGGGTTTGTTGCATGTCACGAGCATGGAGTCTCGGTTAAGAACCACCCAAAGGGAGTGTACTAGGGTTTAAACCTGTTGAACATTTTCTACCAGAGGTTCCCATAGTCATCATCCCATCTTTCAAATATTATCGGAGAAACAACTACTCGTATTCCAAAAATATTCTCAAGAGAGACTCTTATGAGTGTAGTATCGCGTAACAATCGTATCAAATCTTACATTTGAACGACCTCCGCACTACATCCTAAAATAGGCCAAGATGGGCTTGGTAAACTAAGGTCCTTGGCCTCTAAGGTCTATATTGGAAAGAGTAATGTCTAACCACAACTTACTTGTGTTACATTGTTGATCCCAACATGACCTCCACCAAGTGAATCGATTCGCAAGTCAACTTGCTAAGGAATAACTCCACACAAGTCGACAAGACTACGCCATTCTCCTATCCTAAGTGCACTCGAGTCCGGGTATAGAACTCATCTCACAAAGATCACCAAGCAAACAAGCAATTGATATATCAAGCGATTAAATCATTACATACAATACAGTAATCCCAAATTGCACAAAAATATGTCATAAACAATATAATACAACAAGTGTGAAAAGTTGGCAAAACCCACTAGGAAGATCTGTGTTTCCCCAGCAGAGTCGCCACTTTTCTGTAGTGGTGTATTCGTTACCATTGGAGATATTGACTAAATCCAAGGTAAATCATACAAAGTCGAGTCGCCACCGCACTTCTATTTATCCAAAGGAAAGGTTAGAAAGTGAACAAAAACCTAAAAGTTTTACAAACAAAACTAGTAAAAGAAACAGAGATCTGGGTAAGGGGGTTGGTTATGTAATGGGAAGGTGTTAGGCACCCAAAACATCCTAGGTACTCCTAGGGAGCCCTTTTCACAACTTGTTGCAAAAGTTATTGTTTGTGAAATTTATTTTGTGCAAACATGATTGAAGAGATGAGAAAAGGATATACAAGTCCACCATGTGAGGATAACTTCAACATGCTAGTGAGGGGTTAACCCTATAATAAGCATGGAAGGCTCATTGTCCATCACTAAGGACAAAGGTGAGTATTATATCTACCACAAAGATAACTCAAACCTAATAGCTAAAGGTTATGAAAAATTTGATTAAGAAGCGGACATTGGAACAACAAAATACATTTGAGTGGGTTACATTAACCAATTAGAAGTATGTACAAAATGGTCAAAGTTGACTTAAAGATTCAATTCAAAAGGAGTATTATGAAAAGAAAGTTTGAAAATCAAAAGCATAAGGCTTAGGTTTCTAATGTTGAAAACAAGTGAAATGTTTGCACAAACATTTTTGGTTTAGGTTAAGGTGGAGAGAAGGTTAACAAAAAGGTGAGGGTTAAGGAATGAAACCACACATTAGGAGTTCCTCTCTTGAGATCATAGAGATGATCCATGTAGATACCATCCTTTGGAATAAGCAAGCACAAGGCAAAAGTAATCACACAAGTCTCATTAGAGACCCACAATAAAAGGAAACAGAATGCCAATACATGGACTTAGACCCAACTCCTAACAACAAACAAGGAAACAGAATGCCAATATATGGACTTATATCCAACTCCTAACAACAAACAAGGATCAAAAGCAAACACATCAAAAGCAATCAAGCAAACAATGCATCACACACTATATACATACAAGAGGCTCAATCAAAAGGTGGGCTTTAGTCAAGAGGGGTCATATCAACCTCGACAAACAAGCCAAACTGTACAAGGGTAATATGTGAGCTCTTAACAACTAACATTGAGAGTTAGGGTGAAGCTGATCAAAGTGGTAAATGAGGATGAGACCTCATGCTCTTAACCCTGGCCTGGGTGAGCTCATGATAAAGAAAGCCTGGGGATCCAGAAAGAGGGATCCTATTCCACTTGACAGACACTGGACAATGCTCTTGAGTATATGTTCAGAAGCATAAGCACGTAGTGCGATCATAATGAACGACTCACTGAATAACGGGGGATTGGCTACTAATCCCTTTTATCCGTCAATTGCCTCTTCACTTAGGAGGACTTATCAAGTAGCACATGCCTCATCTTGGAGATCTTTGGCACAATCTGTAAACAAACACAAACAGAGCCTCTTAAGGAGGGCTTCCAGGAAAATGCCTGCAAAAAAGGTGACAGGACTTCCAGACTACATGGAGTAAGAGAATAGCTACCTAATTGGTGTGTCAACCACAATCCAAAGCTCAAGCAGGAGCTAAAAGCAGGCAACTAATGTACCTGTACAAAGGCTAACCAATTAGTACTTCAGACATAAAATCAGAAAACAAATAGTGAAACCATCCAACTGTACACAACTCAAAGAACAATGATCAAGCACTCAAATGAGCTCAAGCCTATCACTTAGAACCCTACAAAACAAACACAAGTTAGAATTCTAATCATTTGCATCTCACAAAGTGAGACCAAACCAACCATCAAGGCTAAATGTCCAAACCTGAAACACAAAGCACAATTAGTTTATGTACAAAACATTAGTACAAAGGCTAGGTCCAAAACCAAATCAAATGATCAAAACAGAACTCAATCTTTCACATATTGCACATTCAAACATTCAATAAGATGTTATCAAAAGGACCAGCATCAATTCAAAAAGCAAAGGTATCAAATGGCTCATGTTATGCGAAGACCAACAAATGAGCACAAAATGGACATCCAAATTAGAAAATCCAAATCAAATCAGAAAAGCATCTGATAGCCTTGAGATTTTTTATGCAAGCTTCTCATGTCATGAATGAGCAATGTGCAAAATATTAAATCCAGAAAAGTTCAAATGATAGATGAACAAAAATGCACAAATTGAATGTCCAAAATGTGACACAAATTGTCACATACATCTCCATGTGTCAAAACAATGATAGCATATGAGAAAAATTCCAAACCAATTACCAAAAATCATATCATGAGTGAAGATGAAGCATACAAAAAATCAGATCAATTGGATTAAAGATGAAGATTCCACAAAGCATTGAACTCAACATATCAAATTCGCATGGCATGGATCAAAAAATTCACACATATCAAATTAGCATGGCATGGATAAAAATCAGACATCAACAAATCATGAAAATAATATCAAAAAAAACTAGACATTAAAACAGAGCTATGAAAAAAATTAGAGTCAATTTGGATCATTTTTCTATTTTTAATGATTTTTCAAAAATGAACAAAATAATTGACATATTAAAAGAAATGGAGGGAAAATAATATTTGAATCAAATCCAGAATTATTCCTAGCCATCAGATCAAGCGCGCAAAGCAATCAAACGGACCAGATTTGAACATCAAAATGCACAGCATCACTAATACACTGTCATCATACACATCATCAATCAATGCACACGCAAGCAGAGTCAAGGCATTCACAACCAGTCAAGTGTACATGCAAGTAATACAATCAGCAGCCACAAGGCAAAATGAAACGCATCGTTTCATTAATCTATTTAGCACGCACACTCATCAGTCTTCGCAACACATGGCACGGTGAAAAGGATATCAGCCAATGGAAAGGCCATGCAAGCGCTTACATGGAGGCCACGCGAGCAAAACCCTAGCAAAAACCAGATGCCGGAGCTATAGTCTCCGATCATCTTCCCCGGCCAAGCTCCGGCAGATTCACGACAAAAAAATTCTAGAAATGAATAAACGATACACCATTCAAACCGTATTTCAACCAGGATCTCAGATATCAAATTCATTTCATCTAATTCGTCCTATAATTTCTGAATCGAGCAAAAACATTTTTGACATCAAAACTTGAAGTTCACATAACATGCTCATTATTCATCCATTCTCAATTCTAATCATATCAGCATGCTCAGCTAAGTGAGATCTACATAACTATAACAAGAAAACAGCAAAAAGAGTTGATCGATTTCAACCTACTTGGAACTGCAGTTCTCTGAATTCGTGTCCTCAGGCTCTCAAAATCTCTAGATCTTCTTCCTTAACCTTTACTTGAAGCTTTAAGCACGAAGAATCAATGGAAAACACCTAGATCCACTTCAATTTCAGAAATCCATTGTCATGTTCATGCACTTGATCTGCTCGAAATCCAGCTCAATTGTCCAATCCAGATGATGACTCTTGCTCAGAATGACACCAGGAGCAAGAATATACAAAGAGATTTGGTGTTTGTGTGATGCAAATTGAATTTCGAAGAGAGAGAAAAATGGAGGGAAACTTGAAAATTTGATCTGAAAATTTTGTTATGGCCGAATTATGGTTATGGTTTGGCTTTTATATAGTGCACTAATGATGCTGCTAATCCAATTAAGCCTTGGTTAATCAAGATTAGTGAGATGTGAGGTTTCTTGCAAATTTACAAATGGAGCTCATTATGCCATGTTCCACGTGTACAGTACCATGCAAGGCTTCAAATTCACTCCAAATCATCCAAGGATCAACATGGAATTGGTATTCTACTTGTATCATAAGCCAATTTTGAATTGTGAATTTTCCCTCCAAAATGAACATGAATGAAATAGTGAGCATACAAGCTTCTCCCATGCATGGCAATGGTTCCTTTGAAATTTCTTGGTCATGAGGAGAATTTTGCAAAAAGAACGGACCAAATTGGAGCTTTGTATCAAAAGTTATGCCATTTTGAATTTCCGTGTACACTTTGTGATCATTTGACCATTACTTCTCAACCAATCATCATATGGACATGAAACAGGACTTTTTGGAAAGGGGAGACAAAGATATACAACTTTCATGTTCACCAAAAATCCATTTAAAACTTCTTTGATGTTCGAAAGTCAAGTTGAATGTGGACCAGAAACTTGCCAAATTTGGAAACTTTGAATTACAGGTCACTTTCCATTTTTAGTAACTTTTGCCATGACTTTTGAATCTTCAAGATGGATGCTTAAAATGATGAATAGGCCTTAAATGATGAATAGGTCTCACTTCATTTCCCCACCTCATAGCCCTCAGTTGACTGCACAATTGACTTTTTGGTCATCAGATGACCTTGACATGTTCTGATGAACTTGAGCCTCTACCACTGGAGGAAATTGCTTCAAAATGGAACCCTAGCTTATGTAGGCTCCATATAATAATCATGTGGTCCTCATCTCAAGAAAATACCTCATCTCTTGCACAAAGGAAATCCTTGAAGCTCTTGACCTGATGATTGCTTGAGCTACAAAACAAAATGTTAATGACATATTTTTGTGCTTTTGGTTAGTTAATAAAATGAGAAAAGAAATGATATACAATTCAAGCATGCCTGGTGATCTAAAACCACTCACAAGAGATTCCAACCCAAAGGGAAAGGAAGCCAAGATGCTCAAAGATCCTTGAGGCTATGCAATGCAACGCTATGATGCCATGAGGGATCTTTGGGACAAAATTAGGGTCTTACAAAATCTACTAGGGATCTTCATCAGGAAGTGATGTATAATTCTGTGGGGGACAAGCACCAATCAAAAGTACATCAATAAAATTCACTTCTAATCACTTGAAGGAGATATCTCTACTAAGGAGAAGGAGAAACAGTCACTTTGTTGGGGAAGGAATCAACACATCTTCCTCAGAAGTTCCAACGCCAAACTACAATCAGGCAATGTCTCGGTTGGGGAATCTAAACACGGATAAAATCCGCCGTAGAAGCAACTCTACTGGGGAAATTATCAAGGAGAGAGATGAAACTCTGTGGGGAATAACCATCGAATCAAATAGTTCCAAAACCAACAAATTTCCTCGCACTGCTGGAGAAACAAACTATGCCGAGGAGAAGAGAAAAAACAGTCCGTTGGGTCTAGGAAATAAACGTTTTCAATACCCACTCTGCTCAGGGGGAATCAATAAACAGGTTCTGATCAGACAACTCCATTAGGGAAACACTGCTGATGACCGTACTGAGGAGTAAAAATGGAATCAACCTTGCTGAGGATGGACAGAAGCCATACCTGCTGGAGATCAATGTAGGTGAATCCATAGGGGATAAACTACAAACCAGATTGTTAAGGATTCTACTCATGCTGGGGATTTCCTGCTTACTCTACGGGAGAATTCCAATTTGAGTGAGGGAAGACCATCTTCCTCGAAAAGATAGCATGTCGATATATAAATTTATAAGGGATTTTAGGTCAATCCACATAAGGGATGACAACCAAATAATTGATAACACAAATTCTAAATCCAATATCACCGGAGAGCTAGAAAACTGAGACCAAACTCCAGACTCTCTAGGGATCTGGTGGGGTATAACTTTCTTCTGTGCTCGCAGAGGAGACGACCTAAAAGATACTGAAGAGGATACAAGTATGCTAGGAATATGAACAAATGTCTTACCCTTTTGGAGATCATACTATCCTTGAGAGAGCACTGAAAACGTCCTAAGTATCCTTTTGTCATTGTGAATGTTCACTTTGTTTAAAAACAGTTTATGAAAATTTTATTTATTTAAAACAATGATATTTATCAATTAAAACATGCAAAATATTTGTTGAACAGAAACAAATAAGAGGGCAAATAATTGGATAAAGGCTTAAATTTATTTGATGGAATGGTAGTCTGCAAATGGCAAGACTCCATGGATCTATACAAATTTGAAATTGGTGATATATATTGGAAAAAGGCTACATTGAACATAATGACTATTTCTCCACCAACTCTGAATCCAATGTATTTGAAGCTTCAGTTGACGATGACTGAGCGAAATTCTTTAACAGAAGACAACTGTAGAACAAAGTCTAGTCAGGATGCAGTTACTTTCCAAATCCCTAATTTTTTCCTAGATTGCCCTAGGGTGAGGTACTCAATCTAGCGGGATATATATATATATATATATATATATTATATATATATATAATATATATATATATAATATATATATATATATATATTATGTCTCTAACTTTTGCCTGGATTGCCCTTTCGGGTTTTCAATCCACCGAGACGCTCATTTTTCCCTAAGCATCCCTTTCGGGTTTTTAACTTAGCGAGCTATTCTGTTTTTATTTTAGGCGAAGTATTTCTTGACTACATCTGAATTCACAGGACGAGTGAAATCCTCCTCATCCATAGTTGTAAGTACCAAAGCACCGCCTGAAAAGGCTCTCTTGACAATATATGGACCTTCATAGTTTGGAGTCCACTTGCCCCTGGAATCGGGGGCGAAAGACAAGACTTTCTTGAGCATAAGGTCACCCTCTCGGAACACACGAGGCTTGACCTTCTTATCAAAGGCTTTCTTCATCCTTTGCTGATATAACTGACCATGACACATGGCAGTCAATCTCTTTTCTTCAATTAAATTCAACTGGTCATAACGACTCTAAACCCATTCAGCCTCAGTCAACTTGGCCTCCATCAAGACTCTCATTGATGGGATCTCCACCTCTACTGGGAGCACAACCTCCATGCCGTAAACAAGAGAGAAAGGGGTTGCCCTAGTTGAAGTTCGGACAAATACTCTTTAATACTGTCAAAGGCCTTCTGGCAATCCTCGGTCCAATCATGACGCTGATCTTTTTGGAGGAGCTTGAATATTGGCGCACATGTGGAAGTCACGTGGGATATAAATCTGGAGATATAATTCAAGCGGCCAAGAAAACCTCGGACTTGCTTCTCAGGTTTGGGCGCAGGCATCTCTTGTATTGCTTTGACCTTGGCAGGATCAACTTTAATACCTCTCTCGCTGACAATAAAGCCCAATAACTTGCCGGAACGGACTCCAAATATACACTTGTTAAGATTCAGACGAAGCTTTTACTTCCTCAAACGTTGAAAAAGCTTCAACAAGTGCTCAACATGTACACCTTCCGTTCTCGACATCGCAATCGTATCGTCAACATACACCTCGATCTCCTTGTGCATCATATCATGAAAGAAGGTAGTCATATCGCATTGATACGTGGCTCCGACGTTCTTCAAACCGAAGGGCATCACTCGATAACAGAATGTTCCCCAAGGCGTAATGAATGTTGTCTTCTCCATACCTCGAGTTCCATTTTGAGTTGAATATATTAGGAAAATCCGTCCATAAACGAGAAGATATTGAATTTAGCTGTATGATGTACCAACATATCAATGTGTGGTAGAGGAAACTAATCGTTCGGACTAGCTTTATTCAAGTCTCTATAGTCCACACACATTCGGACTTTTCCATCTTTCTTAGGCACGGGCACAATATTGGCCACCCATTGAGGATATGTAGAAGTCACCAGAAACCCCGCATCAATTTGCTTCTGAACTTCTTCTTTGATTTTCATTGCCATATCGAGATGAGTTCTTCTGAGCTTCTGCTTCACAGGCACACACTCAGGCTTCAAAGGTAGGAAATATTGAACGATATCAGTATCCAGACCAGGCATGTCTTTATATGACCAGGCGAAGACGTCGACATATTCTTGTAGCAACTCAATCAACCCCTTCTTAACAGACTCTTCCAGGTGTGCCCCAATCTTCACTTCTCGCACACAATCCTCATACCCCAAGTTAACTGTTTCCAGATTCGCAAGATGCGGCTGAATGATCTTCTCTTCATGCTTAAGCAGACGGGTAATCTTGTCGGGAATCTTTTCAACATGATCTTCTTCGGCCTCAAATACCGGGAACTCAAAGTTGGGAGATGGTGTTGGATAATTATGTTCAATGGGTTTGATCAACCTACATAATGATTTTGGATATAAAAGAGATTTTAGAATTCAAACATGGCAAATCATTATGCAGATGAAAAGATTTATTCTATTTTTTAGGGTTTTATGTGATCACCAATTTCATGCAAAAACAGAAAAGTGAAAATAAATTAGAAAAACAATCATTTACATAAATTTATTGAATGAAATATCATTGTATTTATGGGCCAACAATGTCATCACTCCTCCTTTTGGAATGGGAGAAGAGTTTTTAACCAAAAATGAACATTACATTGACTTATGGACAACTGTTGGAACATCAACAGCGACCCAGTTATTGCAGACCCCTCCAGGGATGACAAAGTTGCCAGAATCTTCCTCTACATCCTCTTCCACAACAGCAGCAGCTTCCTGATCTTCAACGGTGTGGATGAAACCACCACTCTGAAACATCCCATGCTTGTTGAAAGTTCCTGAAGAATACCTTATGCCAGCCCGGGATTTATTGTCTTCCAGCTTGATCATTTGTCCTAAACCAGTAGTTGTGCCATGCTCAATGGCAAACTTAGCATCGTTGTCGGACGCAAATGAAGAAGTTCCTTTCTTAGAAGGTTCAACAATAGACAAGGCTTGGAACGGCGTCCCAACCTCGTCCTCAGCATCAATATAAGAAAAGAAAGACAAATGGTTAACCAAGAGAGCCTTCTCTCCCCCTCCCACCACCAACTTTTTGTTCTTGACAAATTTTAATTTTTGGTGTAGGGTGAATGTCACGGCGCCTGCCTCGTGAATCCATGGTCTGCCCAACAAATAGCTATATGATGGGTGGATATCCATGACATGAAAAGTGATCTGGAAATCACTTGGTCCAATCTTGACTAGGAGTTCAACCTCACCAATCACAGTTTTGCGAAATCCATCAAAAGCTTTTACCACTACTCCGCTCTGCCTCATGGGAGGCCCCTGGTATGAAAGTCTAGTGAGAGTGGATTTTGGTAACACATTCAGTGATAATCCAGTGTCTACCAGCACATTAGACATGGCATCATATTTACAGTTCATTGAGATGTGAAGTGCTGAATTGTGGTCTCTTCCCTCCTCAGGGAGATCAGCATCACAGAAACTCAGATTGTTACAAGCAGTAATGTTTGCAACAATACTATCGAATTGTTCTATGGTGACGTCATGATCTACATACGCCACGTCCAACACCTTCTGCAGAGCTTCTCGGTGTGGTTCTAAGTTCATTAACACCTTCTGCAGAGATCTTTGATGGCGTTTGTAGAAGCTGATCTACAACATTGTATTCACTCCTTTTGATGAGCCTCAGCATCTCATCACAATCCTCTTTTATCATGCCATTCTGGCCAGCAGGGACAAGAGTTTTAACAGCGGCGGCATGTCTGTTAACAGCAAGTGCCGGATTCGGAGAATTGGAAGGATTCCCAACCGGACGAACATCACAATCAGCAACATCAGCCCTTTTGGTGTCAGCCTGAGGTTTTGGCGGCACCGAGAAAACACGACCACTACTGGTCAGGCCGCTGACATCAGCGATGTTAACTACAAAAGTGGAGGCTAGAGGCACCTCCTTCCCATCTTCCAATGTCACAAAATTGTAACGATAGGGAACAACCTTATCAGAAGAATATGGCACAGGGCCAGCTAGCTTGATTATGAGGGCAGGAGAAGCCTTCTGCTTGCTGCCATCATACTAGATGACAACAGGCTCGGGGATCCTGAATACTGGCGATATCATATTGACTTCATCATCCTCATCGCGATTCTGAAGTATCTCAATTACACCTTCGTCCAACATTTCTTGGATGCCTTTTCTAACTTGACGACATCCTCTCTCATTGATCGTGCAAACACGACATATGTCATGGTCGTGCTCGTAATGACTGTATCCACACAGCAGTCTGTCCATCTCTACCAATGACTGTCTGATATGGTTGACATATCTGACCTTGTACTTGCCAGGGCAACCCTAAACCATGTTTACAGCAGATTTCCCATGCTCGGACAATGTGTTCATTTTGACGTTAGGTCCTACGTCCTCGAAAAACAATATACCGCTCCTTACAAGGTCTTGAACCTTGGTCTTCAGCAGGTTGCAGTTCTCCACATCATGTCCGGGAGCACCAGAAGGATACACACAATGAAGCTCAGGCTTATACCACCACTGAGGGTTGGTAGGTATAGCCGGTGGGTCACATGGAGTGATCAGTTTCCTCTCTATCAAAGAAGGATATAGCTCTGCATAGGTCATGGGAATAGGATCAAAACTGACCCTCTTCCTATCATAGCTTGTACTGGTCTGAATATTGTTTCGAGGCTGGTAGGCCTACTGTTTAGGACGGTGTTGTTGTTATTGCTGGTTCTGATTGTGATGCTGATATTGTTGATATTCTCTGAAAGAAGGGGTTGATTAAGTTGCTACGAGAATATGTTAACGTCTTTGCCTGGCCATATGAAGACATGCCTGGTCTAGATACTGATATTGTGCAACATTTCCTACCTCTAAAGCCTGAGTGTGTGCCTGTAAAGTAGAAGCTCAAAAGAACTCATCCTGATATGGCAGTGAAGATCAAAGAGGAAGTTCAGAAGCAAATTGATGCGGGGTTCCTGGTGACTTCTACATATCCTCAATGGGTGGCCAATATTGTGCCCGTGCCTAAGAATGATGGAAAAGTTCGGCTGTGTGTGGACTATAGAGACTTGAACAAAGCTAGTCCGAAAGATGATTTCCCTCTACCACACATTGATATGTTGGTAGACAATACAACTAAATTCAAAGTCTTCTCATTTATGGATGGATTTTCCGGATATAATCAGATTAAGATGGCACCCGAGGATATGGAGAAGACAACATTCATCACACCTTGGGGAACATTCTGTTATCGAGTGATGCCCTTCGGTTTGAAGAACGCCGTAGCCACGTATCAACGAGCTATGACCACCTTGTTTCATGATATGATGCACAAGGAGATTGAGGCGTATGTTGACGATATGATCGCTAAGTCAAGATCGGAGGCTGTACTCCCTGTAGAGGTGGAGATCCCATCAATGAGAGTCTTGATGGAAGCCAAGTTGACTGATGCTGAATGGGTTCAGAGTCGTTATGACCAGTTGAATTTGATTGAAGAGAAGAGATTGACTGCCATGTGCCATGGTCAGTTATATCAGCAGAGAAATGAAGAAAGCATTTGATAAGAAGGTCAAGCCTCGTGTGTTCCAAGAAGGTGACCTTATGCTCAAGAAAGTTTTGTCTTTCGCGCCCGATTCCAGGGGCAAGTGGACTCCAAACTATGAAGGTCCATACGTTGTTAAGAGAGCCTCTTCAGGCGATGCTTTGTTGCTTACAACTATGGATGGGGAGGATTTCACTCGTCCTGTGAATTCAGATGCAGTCAAGAAATACTTCGCCTAAAAATAAAATAAAAAACGAAATAGCTCGCTAAGTTAAAAACCCGAAAGGGCGGCTTAGGCAAAAATGAGTGTCTCGATGGATTGAAAACCCGAAAGGGCGATCCAGGCAAAAGTTAGAGACACAAAAAATAATGATATATGTATCCCGCTAGATTGAGTACCTCATCCTGGGGAAATCTAGGGAAAAATTAGGGATTTGGCAAGTAACTACATCCCGACAACACCTTGTTCTACAACTGTCGTCCGTCAGAGATCCTTGCTCATTATCAACCAAAGCTTCAAATACATCGGATTCAGAACTGGTGGAGAAATGGTCATTATGTTCAATGTAGCCCTTTTCCAATATATATCAGCAATTTCAAATTTGTAAAGATCTATGAAGTCTTGCCATTCGCAGACTACCATTCTATCAAATAAATTTGAGCCTTTTATCCAATCATTGGCACTCTTATCTGTTTCTATTCAACAAATGTTTTGCATGTTTTGATTAAGAAAATATCATTGTTTTAAACAATCAATTTTTTTATATAATTTGTTTTTAAACAAAGTGAATGTTCACAACGACGAAAGGATACTTAGGAGATCCTCAGTGCTCTCCCAAGGGTGGTACGATCCCCAACAGGGTAAGATTTTTGTCCATATTCCTGGCATGACTGTATCTCCTCCCTCCGGAACCTCTTGTGGTTTATCCTACCAAGTGGATTGCTTGTTGAGAGTCACCTCTCTTTCCTTCAGCAGAGTAGCAATCTTTCCCCCTCAACAACTTGGATCTCTTTGGGCAAGAGCGGTATTTGGTGGTTGATCCCGATAAATCCTTTATCTCCTCGGATAGATTCCCCAGTAGAGTTGTTAGTGTGGTGGACCTTGTCTGTGATAACTCTCGTCCCCAGCTTGAATAATTGATGATTCATCCCTTGCAGAGTTCTTTTCTTCCTGGTATCTCTGATCCCCAGCAGATTGGATACTCTCCGGTGAACTTGGCTTTCTCTCTTGAGGTGTAGTACCGGGTGGTTAATTCCTGGACCTGGTTGTGTTAGATATGTCTGTCTGTCAGCATACATCATACATAAACCACGCATATTCATGCATAATTTTAACATTCAGGTATTCATGTTGCATTCTTTGCTATATATCATTGTTTGTTGCCTCCTGCTATTTGGTGATATACTTCCCCAAGCAGACGTGTGTGTCTGATCTCTCCATATAGAGTCAGCTCCATAAGTAGAAAGCGTCTATCCTTTCTTCCATATTCCCCACCAGGTCATATCCTCGTGGATGTTGATTGTTTTTGCTCCTTCCCAACACATATACTGCGATGGTTTTCCCCATTAAGTTATATCCTCATCGGAACAAGTCTTGATTTGGTGTGCCTATCTAGTTTGATCCTAGATCGGTCTCTTGAGACTCTTTTCCTGTTTCCCCGTGATAAATGAATAATCGCTCAATAATTAGTAATTATTATCCCGGCGGAGTCTATGGTTCTCTACCCTCATACCGGTAGTTGTAAGTCATATTTTTGTTGTCTACTACCCAGTAACCGGTAGTTGTAAACCCCATTTTGTCCCGGTGCAGAGTTAAACCTTGATTGTTGTTCATCCTAACCAATGACGGGTACTCTCTTTTTTGGTTCTCTACCCTCATACCGGTAGATGTAATTCCCTCCTTGTTGGTTATCTTTATACAAAATTCGATATTGACATTCCTTAATTTTTTAGTATACCACCCAGTAACCGGGGATATATCTCTTGGATAATTGCTCTAATTACGCAATTTATCCCCAACGGGTCATCTCTCGTATATCTTGTTGTTGTTAGTAACGATTGTTCCTCCCCTGAATTGGTCATCATTATATACCTAGTTTCGGTATCCCGATGCCTTTTCTTTTCGGTCGATTTATCCTTTATTAACCCAGTAACCGGTTGGGGATAATCGTCCATGCGAGTATATTATCTACGTTCTGACGGTAATAGATAGTATATCTCATGCACTCTTTGGTCGAAGCTTTTGTTCTTCCCCAGTCGAGTAAGATTCGTACCCCCTTTACGGAGTCGAATATCCATCCCATAATCGAGTTTGCTTTTTGCCCTCTTTTTGGATGATGAGTGTTTTGGGAATATTCCCCAATTCACGCCTTGATTGGTCATCATTATATACCTAGTTTCAGTATCCCGATGCCTTTCCTTTTCGGTCGATTTATCCTTTATTAACCCAGTAATCGGTTGTGGATAATCGTCCATGCGAGTATATTATCTACGTTCTGACGGTAATAGATAGTATATCTCATGCACTCTTTGGTCGAAGCCTTTTATTCTTCCCCAGTTGAATAAGATTCGTACCCCCTTTTCGTAGTCGAATGTCCATCCCATAATCGAGTTTGCTTTTTGCCCTCTTTTTGGATGATGAGTGTTTTGGGAATATCCCCAATTCACGCCTTGATTGGTCATCATTATATACCTAGTTTCGGTATCCCGATGCCTTTCCTTTTCGGTCGATTTATCCTTTATTAACATAGTAACCGTTTGTGGATAATCGTCCATGCGAGTATATTATCTACGTTCTGACGGTAATAGATAGTATATCTCATGCACTCTTTGGTCGAAGCCTTTTGTTCTTCCCTAGTTGAGTAAGATTCGTACCCCTTTTTCGGAGTCGAATGTCCATCCCATAATCGAGTTTGCTTTTTACCCTCTTTTTGGATGATGAGTTTTTTGGGAATATTCCCCAATTCACGCCTTGATTGGTCATCATTATATACCTAGTTACGATATCCCGATGCCTTTTCTTTTCGGTCGATTTATCCTTTATTAACCCAGTAACCGGTTGTGGATAATCGTCCATGCGAGTATATTATCTACGTTCTGACGGTAATAGATAGTATATCTCATGCACTCTTTGGTCGAAGCTTTTGTTCTTCCCCAGTCGAGTAAGATTCGTACCTCCTTTACGGAGTCGAATATCCATCCTATTGTCGAGTTTGCTTTTTTCCCTCTTTTTGGATGATGAGTGTTTTGGGAATATTCCCCAATTCACGCCTTGGTTGGTCACCTATTATATGCCCAGTAACCGGTATCCCTGGTGTTCCCTCCTCTCTGCTCCCTATTATGACTTTTTGTCCTCTGTGGAGTCAGATTTTCCTGAGTTGAGATATACCTTTTTAGGTCTTCCTCAGATGATTTGGTTGATTGATATCTCTCACCCTTATACCGGTCTTAGATATTCTTTCTTCCCGAGCATGTTGTGTCTCACCCTCATACCGGCGATCAGATCACATGTCTCCTTGAGCTTATAACCCAGTAACTGGTAATACCTTGTCCCGCTGTTTCCCCAGGAGTGTCATTTTAGGCATCCTCGGCGAAGTCCCTTAGTGGATTGTTTTCATCCGGATTTTTATCCGAAGTATCCGTTGTGGATAGTTTTTGCTGTATTGGCATATTCCCCAATACATGCACCTTTGAATCAGCTCGGGTCTTTCCATTGGATATTTTCCCTTTGGAATTTTGTTCCCCAAGCGTTGAGTCGTGACCTGCTCACACATTTTATTCCCTCTCATATCCCCATAAGCGTCCCCAGAGCCTCTGTCCCATTGAGTGTATTTCTCATATGGATTGTCAGTTTCTCCGGATGTCTTTTCTTCTTTGTGGACGCATATCCCCACAGAGTTCGTACTATTTGCATACATACATTTGCATCATGAGGTCTCTTAGGGACCAAAATTTGCCTCTTTGTTATTATTTAAGCCCATTCTACCTCGTCGAGACGAAGATTTTAACCTTCACTTCTCCGGCTAGAATGACCTTAAATAGGGGCATCTGTAAGACCCCAATTTTGACCCTAAGATCCCTCATGGCATCATAACATTGCATTTGCATAGCCTCAAGGATCATGAGCATCTTGGTTCCCTTTGCCTTTGGGTGGGACTCCTTGTGATTGGTTTGAGATCACCAAGCATGCTTGAATTATACATCATTGTTTCTCTTACTTTTGTTTACTAAAAAAATTTATAAAAAAAAACGAAATAAAAAAAAACGAAATAAAAAAAAAAGAAAAAAAAATTAAAAAAAAAAGAAAAAAAAAAAGAAAATAATAATAATAATAATAAATAAATAAAATATAACAAAAAAAAATTGGACTTGGGCCTCTCTCATTTGAGCCCACAGGCCCACAAAAACCAGGATATAAATTCATAATTTCAGTGAAACAAAGACATTCCATTCCTATTACCCTGGCAGGAAAAAGAAAGTGAGAGAAGAGCTAACAGAGTTCAGAGTAACCTCCAGAGGCTGGAGGGAACTCATCGGCAAAGAACCAATTCCCTCTCATATAAACCCTTAGATTGCTCTGCAAACCCAACGGTGCAATTCAATTTCATTCGATCTCTCCAATCAGGTTTGCCCTATATCCATCATCTTTATGCCTTCAATTTGAATTTTCTGAATATATGAGGTATTATGGGAGAATTTGATACCCCTTTGATGCATGTGTTTGACAGGAGGTTTAGGCCTCCTACCCTTGGTTGCTTTTTGTGAGCTTTTTTGTGAATTTTAATGGCATGATTCATGTGGTTACATTTTGATTTGGGAGAAACTCTTGATTACCCTATCTTGTTTCTCTAACCTGTTTGTTAAGTTTTTTTTGTGAGGGCTCACATGACTCTTGCAGGGATGGCCTGGTGTTCCACTTTATTTGTGGAATACCACCTGGAGGTTTATTCCGATTACCTATGCTTAATGGCTTGAGATATTTGTTTGTGACTGCTTATTCCAAAGGATGGGAGCTACTTGGATCATCAATATGATCTCAAGAGGGGAACTCCTAATGTGGTTTTATTTTCTTTTCCCTTATCTCTTGTATGTTTAGGAATTTAACCCTTCTTTTTTTTCTCCCCGTTCTAACCCAAGCCAAAACTTTTTATGCAAACAATAACTTTTGTTTTCAACATTAGAAACCTAAGCCTTATGCTTTTGATTTTCAAACTTATTTTTCATAACACTTATTTTGAATTGAACCTTTTAATCCACTTTAACCATATTTTTGTAAATACTTTTAATTGGTAAATATAACCCATTCAAATACTCTTTGTGGTTTCAATGGCCACCTTCTTAATCAAACCTTTTTTTATAACCATTATCTATTAGGTTTGAGTTATCCTTGAGGTAGATATAATACTCACCTTTATCCTTAGTGATGGACAATGAGTCTTCCATGCTTATTATAGGGTTAACCCCTCACTAGCATGTTGAAGCTATCCTCACATGGTGTATTTGTGGTTTTAGGTTGAGTTTTCTCCCTTTGATAACAAAAGACCTTAAGGTTTTTGGACCAATCAATTCACCAACTTTTTTTTGAATTTTTTTACCCCGAACTACGAGGTTTTGATCCTAATCTTTTTTTAAGATGGTACGTAGGCAATGGGTTCATCCATGCAAACACAAAATGTAAATAAATTTGTATATTCTTTTCTCATCCCTTCAATCATGTTGTCACAAATAAATTTTCACAAAAAAAAAAACAACAACCTTTGCAACAAATGTGAAAAGGGCTCCCTAGGAGTACCTAGGATGCTTTGGGTGCCTAACACCTTCCCATTGCATAACCAACCCCCTTACCCAGATCTCTGACATTTTTGCTAGTTTTTGATTCGATAAAACTTTTAGGTTTTTGTTCGCTTTCTAACCATTCCTCTGGATAAATAGAAGTGCGGTGGCGACTCGACTTGTATGATTTACCTTGGATTTAGTCAATATCTCTAATGGTAACGAATACCCCGCTACATGTAGTATCGCATAACAATTGTATCAAATCTTACACTTGAACGACCTTCGCACTACTTCCTAAAATAGGCCAAGATGGGCTAGGTAATTTAAGGTTCTTGGCTTCTAAGGCGTATATTAGAAAGAGTAATGCCTAAGCACGACTACTCGTGTGACATTATTGACCCCAACATAACCTCCACCAAGTGAATGGGCTTGCAAGTCAACTTGCTAAGGAATAACTCCACACAAGTCAACAAGACTATGCCATTCTCCTATCATAAGTGCACTCAAGTTTGGGTATAGAACTCATCTCACAAGAGACCACCAAACACACAAGCAATTGATATATCAAGCAATTCATACATTACAAACAATACAGTAATCCTAAATTTGCACAAAAATATGTCACAAACATACAATACAACAAAGGTAAAAAGTAGGCTAAACCCACTAGGAAAGACATGTCTCCCCAGCAGAGTCGCCACTTTTCAGTAGCGAGGTATTCGTTACCTTTAGATTTATTGACTAAATCAAAAGTAAATCATATAATTCGAGTCGCCACCGCACTTCTATTTATCCAAAGGAAAGGTCAAAAAGCGAACAAAAACCGAGAAGTTTTATCAAATTAAAAACTAATAAAAATGTTAGAGATCTGGGTAAGGGGGTTGGTTATGCAATGGGAAGGTTTTAAGCACCCAAAACATTCTTAGTATTATAAGGGAGCCCTTTTTACATATGTTTTATGGTAGGTTGGTATTTGTGAAAAGATATTTGTGCAAACATGATTGGGGAGATGAGAGGAGAATATACAAATTATTTACAATTTTGGTGTTTGAATGGATAAACCCATTGCATACATACCATCACAAAGGTAGGATCAAAACCTCGTAGTTCGGGGTAAAAATCTCAAAATAAATTGGTGAATCGATTGGTCAAAAGCCTGAAGGTCTTTCGTTATCAAAGGGAGAAAACTCAACCTAAAACCACAAATCCACCATGTGAGGAGAGCTTCAACATACTATTGAGGGATCCACCCTATAATAAGTATGGAAGGCTTATAGTCCAATCACTAAGAAAATCTACTAGGGAACTTATCAGGGGACATGATATGAACCTCTGTGGGGGAATAACCACCAAACAAAAGTTTCAACAAATAAAACACTTCCTTTCATATGCTGGAGAGATATCTCTGCCAAGGAGAGATAACTGATGCTCCGCTGGGTAAAGACACAACATCTTCACCATCAGACCTTCCAGGAGGAAACTTTCCAATTAGAAGGGGAATACAAAATGTCAAGCTCTAATCTGGCAACTCCACGGGGAAGACTGAAGGCGATCATACTGGGGATAACCTACTATGAGCGACCCTATCATGGATGAGATGTAAGTCAAACTGCTAAGGAGAGGCTACAAGCCAAACTGCTGAGGATTTCCACTCTTGCTGGGAATTCCTGCTCACTCTGCGGGAGATTTCCATTTATGCTGAATGATAGACCAACTTCCTCGAAAAGATAGCTTATCAATTTTTATCAATCTATAAGGGATTTTAGGTCAGCCCACACAAGGGATGAAAACCATATAATTGATAAAACACAAATGCTAGACTCAGACTCTCTAGGGATCTGAGGATGGAGGTAGAGGTATACATATCAAGGCCAAAACTCCAAACTCTCTAAGGACTTGATGACATATCACCCTCCTCTGCACTCACGGAGGAGATAACCTAAAAGATGGTGAAGAGAATAAAAATATGCTAGGAATATGAACAAATGTCTTACCCTTTTGGAGATCATACTATCCTCGGGAGAGCACTGAGGACATTCCATTTATCCTTTCAGTCATTGTGAATGTTCACTTTGTTTAAAAATAGTTTATATGAAAATTTTATTTAAAACAATGATATTTATCGATTAAAACATGTAAACATTTGTTAAGCAGAAACAAATAAGAGTGCCAAGAATTGGATAAAGGCTCAAATTTATTTGATAGAATGGTAGTCTGCAAATGGCGAGACTCCATGGATCTTTACAAATTTGAAATTGGTGATATATATTGGAAAAAAGGATACATTGAACATAATGACCGTTTCTCCACCAACTCCGAATCCAATGTATTTGAAGCTTCAGTTGACAATTACTGAGCGAGAAACTTTGACAGATGACGGTTGTAGAACAAAGTCTTGTCAGGATGCAGTTACTCAATCTAGCGGGATTCATTTTTATGTCTCTAACTTTTGCCTGGACCGCCCTTTCGGGTTTTCAATCCACCGAGACGCTCATTTTTTGCCTAAGCCTCCCTTTTGGGTTTTCAACTTAACGAGCTATTATGTTTTTATTTTAGGCAAAGTATTTCTTGACTGCATCTGAAGTCACAAGACGAGTGAAATCCTCCCCATCCATAATTGTAAGTATCAAAGCACCGCCTGAAAAGGCTCTCTTAACAACGTATGGACCTTCATAATTTGGAGTCCACTTGCCCCTGGAATCGGGCGCGAAAGACAAAACATTCTTGAGCACGAGGTCACCTTCTCTGAAGACACGAGGCTTGACCTTCTTATCAAAGGCTTTCTTCATCCTTTGCTGATATAACTGACCATGGCACATGGCAGTTAATCTTTTCTCTTCAATCAAATTCAGCTTGTCATAACGACTCTGAACCCATTCAGCATCAGTCAACTTAGCTTCCATCAGGACTCTCATTGATTGGATTTCAACCTCCACGGGGAGTACAACATCCATGCCATATATAAGAGAGAAAGGGGTTGCCCCTGTTGAAGTGTGGACAGATGTACGATAGCCGTGCAAGGCAAATGGCAACATCTCATGCCAATCTTTGTACGTAACAACCATCTTCTGGATAATGTTCTTGATGCTCTTGTTGGAAGCTTCAATAGCCCTGTCGCGGCGGGATTTTTCACGAGATTAAGTATTGATTGAACTTAACCCATTTGAAAAATATTTTAAATGCAAGAGTCGCCACCGTCTTTTATTTTATCGAAAAAGAGGAAGGGAAAAATAATGATAAATCCCTTTAGAGTTACGGGTTCGGGGGTTAGTTATGCAAATGGAAGGTATTAGCACCCTCTACATCTGTGGTACTCCACAGGAACCTTTTTGATTATGTTTATGTGAATGCTTTGCTTTTTTCGCTTTGATCGTTTGATTGGGGAGATGAGAAAAGAACTTGATTTTATTGTTTTTAGACTCGATAAAGTCATAGACTTCATGCCTACGTATCTCCAAGGCGCAATGGAGAAATCAGAATCCACGTAGTTCTCCCAAAAGAAAAGGGGAAAGTCTGTTTTGTTGATTTTAGATTGGCGTGTCTTGCCATCTCTTGCTCGACCTAGGCGGGAGGCTTCGAGACTGACACGTCCTTTTTGAAAATGTTTTTAAACTGAAAAGCCAAAGCTGGCAAAAGATTTGAATGAACCTAAACCCTGAAACAATAAATAAATGGGCTCATTATAAGGAAGCCCAAGAGTAAGCTTGTGAGTGTGTGAAAACGGTTTCTTAAACGGCGACCGTTGGAATCGCATCGGGTTTCTCTTTTTTGGATTTTTCGATTTTTTAACATAAAACGTGAACAATACGATTAAACACACAATACAGAAAATAAAAAATGCGAGAAAGTAAATGATTACAACACAGTTAGCTATGAATAGTTAGTATTACGAATAGTTAGTGGAGTTAATCGAGCTGAAACTGAAACGAAACGGTTAGTAACAACATAAACAAATATATAAAAAAACAATATAAACATTTACTTTAGACAAAATAAACATTTGATATAAATAAACATTTAATTAAAATAAACATTTAAACAAATAATTAATTTAACTAACATTTAAATAAAACATATATGCAAAATAATAATAAAAGATAAACAATATTTAGTAAACAAAAGTAATATATATAATATATAATATATATATATATATATATATAATATATATATATATATATATATATATATATATATATATATATATTATATATATATATATATATATATAGATATATATATATATATATATATATATATATATAATATATATAATATATATATTTATTTATATTTTAGACAATAAATATATAGTAGACAACAATAATATATATGTACATTTAGACAAATAATATATAATAGACAAAAATAATATATATATATATATATATAGACAAATAATATATAATAGACAAAGATATATATATATATATATATTTATTTAGATATATAATAGACAAAAATAATATATATATCTATATATATATATATATATATATATATATATATATATATATATATTTTAGATAAATAATATATTAAAACATATGTCGGCAAGCCGGAATTTTGCCGATTTCAGAGATAAGTGAAGAATATTACCTTGTGTGAAGAGGATGAACTTCTGATCGTCCAAATGATCGACCGAAAGCTGGAAACCGTCACCGACGCAGTGCTGGCTGCCTTCGTGAGTACCTGACTTCAACTCCGCTTTTGATCGGTGAAACGACGCCGGAATGAAATGAACCTTGGATATTTGTGACCTGGACTCAACGAACTTCAAAGATATGAAATCGGTTTTGTGTTTCGATGAATAATCGGGACGATTTTGGGTTACCGAAAATGAAGAACAAGTGAAATACGGTAATGCTTTTGGAAAAATATTTCTTTTCAATTCTCTGTTTCTCTCACCACACGTTTTTTCCTTCCTGATCCACCTCTCTTTCCTCTTACTAACCACATCTATATATATATATATATTTAGATTACTTAAACAATAAGAAACCTAAAAAATATCTAACATAAATTAATAATATATATTTAGATTACTTAAACAATAAGAAACCTAAAAAATATCTAACATAAATTAATAATATATATTTAGATTACTTAAACAATAAGAAACCTAAAAAATATCTAACATAAATTAATAATATATATTTAGATTACTTAAACAATAACAAACCTAAAAAAATATCTAACATAATTAATATATATATTTTATATATTATAAATAATAATAATAATAAACTAATATAATATTAATCCTAATTAAATAAACTAATTAACAACTAAACACAATTAATATTAAGCACAAATAATATTAACGGCACACGATTAAAATACGATAAAATCGAGCGACACGAACGCGATAAAAACGATGACAATTTGCACAGCAAAACAGACAAATTGATAAAACCAATAAACCAGTAAACCGGTAAACCAGTAAAATCAACAACACGACTCAAACAGACTCGATTAAATCACACGGCACAACACGTAATTAAATAAACAACCCTAGGCAATAATAAAATCAACACGACATCACGAAAACGCTGACAAACACAATCACAAATAATCGGACAATATGAAAACTCTAATATATTCGAAATACAGTCAAAATACCGACAAACAAACAATTAAAAAAAACGCACAAAACCTAATCGAAGCGATGCCACGCACAAAAGAGATAAGCGAGATAAATACGAGGCAACGATATCGGCCAGGTTTTGCTAAAACAACGAAATACAACACGGTAAGCAACGAAAACACACAAAACCTAATCAAACCAGTTGTCACGCGAAGTTTAAGAAATTGAGATGAATACGAGACAACGAGATTAATCAAGATGTGGTCAACAAAGCCAAAGTCAAATTTTGGGGTGCGACAGATGCCCCTATTTAATTAACTTAGGCCAGATAGCCGGAGGCTATCGAATGGCGTAAGGTAATTAAATATGACAAACGCCACAAAATTTGACCGCAAATGCATGTATGCATGATGCAAAAGACAGACAGACACAGAGACACAGGAGTGCAAACTCTACTGGGGAAGGACATACACCGACTCAATGCATGAAGGTAAACACTGAGAATACTCAGCTGGGGAAGATTCACTACCTATTCATAGATGGAAAATAGGAGGAAAAGAGATATCGACTCAATGTTGACGATACATCACTATCTCATAGATGAAAGTGGGAAAAGATCAATATAACAAGAGTACTGATGTGACAGTACGTTACCAACTCAAAGATGGAGGTAACAGAAAAGATGAATACCAACTCGAGGATGAAGGTATAACAAGGGCATAATAAGAATCGAACTACGTTAACTCATGGTTGACAGCTCACTACCCACTCATTGATGAGGTAACCAGGACATGCCAACTCAAAGTTGAAGGCAAGCTTCAAAAGATTGATAATAACACTGCTAGGGAAATCAAATCCCAACTCATTGATGATGGTGTAGATGAAAAATCAGATCTAAGGATCATTGTGCAGACTTACAGTTGAATGCACACTACCAACTCATTGATGAGGTAGACAGAGAAATGCCGACTCAAAGTTGAAGGCAACCACTGATTCATTGACAAAGGTGTTTAAAAGAATTTAGAACATATTCTCCTGGAGATGTTTATCATTACCGACTCAAAGATGACGGTGGAAGGACAAAATGTACCTAACTCATAGATGAAGGTACTCCATCAACTCAAAGACGAAGATGGAATCAGAAGTTATTTGTGCAGTCTCAAAGATGAAAGCACACTATCAGTTCAACAAGGATCAAACATACCCTACTCATAGATGAAGGTACTCCATCAACTCAAAGACGAAGATGGAATCACAGGAAAATGTGCGAACTCAAAGATGAATGCATATTACCAGCTCATATATGAGGGCTCACTATGTACCTAAATCATAGATGAAGGTACTCCATCAACTCAAAGACGGAGATGGAAACATAAGAAAATTGTGCTGACCCAAAGACGAAAGCACGTTACCAGCTCAAAGATGAAGGTAACAGGATAAAGTGTATCTAACTCATAGATGAAGGCATTCCATCAACTCAAAGACGAAGATGGAATCAAAAGAAACCTGTGCAAGCTCAAAGATGAATGCACACTACCAGCTCATAGATGACGGTACTTCACCAACTCAAAGACGAAGGTGGAATCAAAAGAAATCTTGTTAACTCAAAGATGAATGCATATTACCAGCTCAAAGTTGCAGGTACTTCACCAACTCACAGACGAAGGTGGAATCAAAAGGAAACTGTGCTAAACTCAAAGACGAAAGCACGCTACCAGCTCAAAGTTGCAGGTAGAACCATGGAACTTTCTGTGAGGATGTTATCAACTCATAGATGGAGATAGTAATTAATTTATCCGAGGGATAACAAAGGTTACCACTCATGGATGTAGGTAACTCAAGTTTGTAATGGGTACCAACTCAAAGATGAAGGTATAAAGGACTTGGACACAATATCTGTCATGTCTGTTTTACTGAATGAGAGTCACAAAGACTATATTGTTGCCTTCTTTTACTGGCAATTTCTGAGCCTTATCTGGAGACACGAGGTTCAAACTAGGATAGAACTAGAATGAAACGGTCAAACAAGACTTCAACTGAAGAGGAATGAACTCATCAGGATTTACAACTGAAACAACCATCTTCCACGAGGCATAGATCTCTGTGGGGAACATGACCAATAAAAGGTATTTTGCTGCTTATGAGGATACTCTATATGGAGAGATTGACTCAACCCACAATATAAACAAGGAAACAAGGTGCATATGAATGCAAGCATGATATGTCATAGATATGCATGAATATTTAGTAATGAATGCATGATGGAAAGACAAAACTAGGAATAACTAAAAATGTTAACAGCTGCATAAGGACTTGCTGGAGATTTGCACTGAGACTCGCTAGGGAGTAGTACAAATACTTGCTGGGGAATTGGTACAAGAGCACCATATCCAGGTTTCTTTAAAAGTCTGTCTCTGCTGAGGATTCCGTAGAAGAATGGAGATGCCTTCTACTTCAAAAATGCAGGAGATTCCCTGTGGTTCTTGAATTTGTGAGGTATATGAGGATTGGACCTTTCTGAGGACTCCGCTGGGGATACAAGGTGTTATCCTCTGGAAATAAGATGATATTGTAAGAGAAGTCCTGCAATTCTTGAATTTGCTGATAATGCAGCAGGGATTATTCTTCTGGAAGACTCCGCTGGGGATAAAGTCCGCTGGGGATAGGTGGTATCTTTCCAGGGAATAAGAATATAGGGGAAATCTATCCTTGATTTTTTTGCTTTAATTATCATGGAGACTTTCTATATCTGAAGACTCTGCAGGGGATTATGGTGTCTGATATCTGGTTACGAGATCTTTCCTCTAGAAGACTCTGTCGGGGAACCGTGATGTCTGACCTTTGAATGTAAATGAGAATTCAGGAGGAATCCTGTAATTCTTGAATTTGCTTAAAATGCAACACACTCTTCTTTACTACAAGACATTACTGAGGAGGAGACATATCCTTCTATTGAATGGACAGAGAACAACAGGAGATTCCCTGTAGTTTCTGAATATCAACTTTCTTCACTCGCTGAGGGATGGAGACCTCTGTATTACTCCTGCTCGGGGAAATCAAAGCTTCCTTCTCATCCTCTGCTGGGGACATTGTTGATCCCCCCTTAATAAATTACTGGGGAAATACCTGTAGTAATCCCATAGGCCAAATTTGTAACTTAAAACCTGGATCAAAGTCTTCATGATCAATTAACCGGGGAGTCTTCATGATCAATTAACTGGGGAGTCTTCATGCCCCAAGTGAAGGGAACAATCTTCTTGAAATATTTCTTGCATGATCTCTTGAGGAAAACTAGGAAGCAAAACTGGGGATATCCAGAATCACAACCTCTGTTGGATAAATATTACTGCCAAGACACCTGTGGAGATCTTTTCATCATATACATATGAGGATAGTAACATGAACATGTCTAGTTGGAATCACATGATTTTAGAATTACTGGGACCGCATGTCTCAATCCTTTTATTGATGTCCACAAATCAAAGTAAATAATCTTTATAGTTTTCAAAAACTGTTTTTAATTCAAAACTTTTGTTTCAAAACATATCTGTCAAAGTAAAAGAACTTTCGTAAATTGAAATGAAAATTAAGAGTGCCAAGAAATATAGAAAGGCTCAAATTGATTTGATAGGATGGTAATCAGCCAACAGCATGATTCCATATATCTTTACAAATTGGAAAATGGTAATTTCGTGGAAAAAGGGTACGTTGAACTACAATGACATCATTCTCTCTTCCACTTTTGAAACCTGTATTGCAGCCTTAAGAAAGTTGGAGAACTGTTGAAAATATTCTGATACTTCAATGATCTTGTCTCCGTTATGCAGTTACTTGCCTGAAATCCCTAACTTTTGCCTAGATTGCCCTTTCGGGTTTTCAATCTACCGGGATAATATTTTCTTTGTTTTTTATGTCTCTAATTTTTGCCTGGACCGCCCTTTCAAGTTTTCAGTCCACCGAGACGCTCATTTTTGCCTAAGCCGCCCTTTCGGGTTTTCAACTTAGCGAGCTGTTCTTTTCATTTTTTAGGCGAAGTATTTCTTGACTGCATCTGTATTCACGGGACGTGGAAGCTCTTCACCATCGATGTTTGTAAGAATTAAAGCACCGCCTGAGAAGGCTTTCTTGACAACATAGGGTCCTTCATAGTTAGGAGTCCACTTGCCCCTAGAATCATTGTGAAATAGTATCATCTTCTTGAGTACAAGGTCACCCTCTTTGAATTCTCTCGGCTTAACCTTCCTATCAAATGCCTGCTTCATTCTCTTTTGATATAACTATCCATGGCACAAGGCAATCATTCTTTTTTCTTCAATCAAATTCAACTGATCGTATCTGCTTTGACACCATTCAGCCTCTGACAACTGAGTTTCCATTAGTATCCTCATTGATGGAATTTCAACCTCTATCGGTAACACAACTTCCATACCGTATACAAGTGAAAATGGGGTTGCCCCAGTTGAAGTACGGACTGATGTTCTATATCCGTGTAGTGCAAAAGACAGCATTTCATGCCAATCTTTGTAGGTAAAAACCATCTTTTGAATGATCTTCTTGATATTCTTATTTGCAGCTTCAACTGCCCCATTCATCTTGGGATGGTAAGGAGAAGAGTTGTGATGCTCGATCCTGAAACTTTCACATAATTCATCCATCATTTTGTTGTTCAGATTGGAGCCATTGTCAGTGATGATCTTGTTTGGAATGCCATATCGGCAAATGAGATTATTTTTGATGAATCTGACCACCACTTGCTTTGTCACCTTTGCATACGAAGCTGCTTCCACCCATTTGGTGAAGTAATCAATTGCCACGAGAATGAAACGGTGTCCGTTGGAAGCTTTGGGTTCAATCATACCGATCATGTCAATGCCCCACATTGAGAATGGCCAAGGAGCAGAAATCACATTCAAAGAGGTTGGTGGTACATGAACCTTATCAGCGTAGATCTGACATTTGTGACACTTCTTTACAAATTTGTAGCAATCTGATTCCATGGTCAACCAGTAGTAACCAGCTCTCAACATCTTTCTTGACATAGAGTGGCCATTTGCATGAGTACCAAAGGACCCTTCGTGAACTTCTTTCATCAACATTTATGCTTCCTTTTTGTCAACACATCTGAGTAAGACCATGTCATAATTCCTCTTATAGAGCACATTCTGATTAAGGAAGAAACTGCCTGACAATCTTCTCAAAGTCTTTTTATCTTTTTCTATTGCTCCAAGAGGATACTCCTGAGTCTGAAGGAAATGCTTGATATCGTGGTACCATGGTTTATCATCAAAACTGGCCTCAGCTGTAAACACATGTGTTGGTCTATCTAGTCGCTTGATCACAATTCTGGGTACTTCGTTTGGAAAACCCACTTGATACATTGAAGACAACGTAGCTAGAGCATCCGCCATATGATTCTCATCCCGAGGAATGTGATGCAATTCAACCTTGGTGAAGAAAGTCAACAATCTTCTTGCATAGTCTTTGTATGGGATCAAGCCAGGGTGGCGTGTTTCCCATTCTCCTTTGATCTGATTGATAACTAACGCTGAGTCACCATAAACAGTAAGATTTTTGATGCGGAGGTCAATGGCTTCTTCAAGACCCATGATACAGGCTTCATATTCAGCAATGTTGTTTGTACATTCAAAGCAAATTCTTGCCGTGAAAGGAATATGAGAACCTCCTGGAGTGATAATGACTGCACCTACTCCATGTCCATAAACGTTGGAAGCTCCATCAAATACTAAACCCCATTGAGAATCTGGTTCAGGTCCTTCTTCAGGAAGTGGCTCTTTACAATCTTTGGATTTTAGGAACATGACATCTTCATCAGGAAACTCATCCTCATTATCATCGTGATCTTCAATGGGTTGGTGAGCAAGGTACTCAGCCAACACACTGCTCTTGATAGCTTTCTGGGTATGATACTCAATGTCGTATTCTGATAACAGCATCTGCCATCTGGCAATCTTACCAGTGAGTGCAGGCTTCTCAAAAATGTACTTGATTCGATCCATTTTGGATATCAACCAAGTGGTGTGACTTAACATATACTGCCTCAATCTCTTAGCAGCCCAAGCCAATGCACAACATGTCTTCTCGAGTAAGGAGTATCGTGATTCACAGTCAGTAAATTTCTTGCTTAAGTAGTAAATGGCATGCTCTTTCTTTCCAGTTTCGTCTTGTTGACCCAGAATACAGCCCATAGAATTCTCAAGCACTGTCAAATACATAACCAACGGTCTTCCAGCAACAGGTGGTAACAAGATAGGAGGCTCCACGAGGTACTCTTTGATATTGTCAAATGCTTTCTGATAATCCTCTGTCCAAACACAATTCTGACTCTTTCTCAGCAATTTGAAGATAGGTTCACAAGTGGCAGTCATGTGAGAAATAAACCAGGATATGTAATTCAATCGTCCTAGAAAACCTCTCACTTGCCTTTCTGTTTTTGGTGCGGGCATCTCTTGGATAGCTTTTACTTTATCTGGATCAACTTCAATGCCTTTTTGGCCGACAATGAAGCCCAAGAGTTTACCTGACCTGACGCCAAATGTGCATTTGTTCGGATTGAGGCGAAGACGGAACTTCCTCAATCGTCGAAACAGCTTCAATAGATCTACTAAGTGACCTTCTTCTGAACGAGACTTCGCGATCATGTCATCCACATAAACCTCAATCTCTTTGTGCATCATGTCGTGAAAGAGCGTTGTCATGGCTCGCTGGTAAGTAGCACCTGCGTTCTTCAACCCAAACGGCATCACTTGATAACAGAATGTTCCCCATGGTGTTATGAATGTAGTTTTTTCCATGTCTTCGGGAGCCATTTTGATCTTGGTTATACCCGGAGAATCCGTCCATGAAGGAGAATATGTCAAACTTTGATGTATTGTCTACCAACATGTCAATGTGAGGCAGGGGGAAATCATCCTTTGGGCTTGCTCTATTTAAGTCACGATAGTCGACACACATTCGTACCTTCCCGTCCTTCTTAGGAACTGACACAATATTTGCTATCCACTCTGGATACACTGAAGTGGCAAGAAAACCAACATCTATTTGCTTCAGAACTTCTTCTTTAATTTTGACGGCCATATCTGGATGTGTTCTTCTTAATTTCTGTTTGACCGGTGGACATTCTGGCTTCAAAGGTAGCTTGTGCTCTACGATGCCAGTGTCGAGACCAGGCATATCTTGATAAGACCAAGCAAACACATCTACATACTCTTTCAACAGGCTGATCAATTGCTCCTTGACCTGTGGGGATAACAATGCTCCAATTTTTGACTTCTTTCACATTTTCTTCCAAACCCAAGTTGACTGTTTCCAAAGGCTCCTTGTATGGCTGAATAGTGTCTTCTTCATTTTCAAGCTGGCGGGCGACCTCTTCTGGAATCTCATCCCACTCTTCCTCTTCAGCTTCGAATACAGAATGTTCAAAGTTGGGAGAGGGCATGATGTCATTGTGTTCAACGGTTTTAAGTAACCTGTACAAACAATTGTTTTTAGAGGACTGACCATGACATGCAAAAATGTGTTCTTTTTAAGGTTTTTTTTTGTGTTACCATTTTCCGAAAAAGCTGAAAAGATAAAAGGACACAAGTGTATAGGAACACAAAAGATCTTTTTCATGGATAGTACGTTTTTGACAAAAGTGCCCATTTTACAAAATTAATGCTTCGCGCTTTGGGCTAAAGCGGAAGATTTTTGAAAACTGAAAAGCTTAATTACTTTGATATGTGGACACAATGTGGGATGTCAACTGCGGTCCAGTTCTTCATAACTACTCCAGTCGCCATTCTGTCTTTCCCTCGAAGAGCTTTTATCTCTTTTTGTAATTCCGCAAACTGATCCTGGAATTCATCCATTCTATCATTGAGACCAGGATCCTCACTTGGGGTAGGGCCGTGATAGACAGGTTCTCCTAGGTGAGGAGTATAGTGAACAACGGGAGGCACATTAGTGAAGACAGGAGCATTTGGTGGAACGAACTCTTGTTGATATCTATCTTGATTAAGATCCCTGGGTATTTCCCAAGGACGGGATGTTGTGATGGTAACAGAAGTGACTGGGACAACGTTGATTTCTGAAGCGATGACTGTAGTGACGGGTGCTGCTGTTGTCTGATTCTGAATTTGAGGTTGATTCTGTGCCGAAGTCTGTCCTGAATTATGAACTTGAGCCCTAGCCTGGGCTTCCTCTGCTTGTAGACGGGCGGTTAACATTTGGTTGCGCATCTCTGCTGCCTGTGCTTGCGCCTGGATCTGTGCATCTTGTGCTTCGGCAACCTGAGCTTGTGCTGTTTGAAGTTGAGCAGCTTGGGCTGCTTGGTTTGCTATCAATGTCTCGACCATAGCAGAAAGGCGGTCAACCTGAGCTTTCAATTCTCGGTTCTCGTTATCTGTTATCTCCATTCTTCTTTTGTAGTTGGCTCTTGTGTTGTAATTATGCGTCAACTTGAAATGGATCTTGGCGGCGGGAAGCAACTGTTTAGAAGACTGGACCAAGACAAACAACCAGTATGCATGTGATGCATGGATATGCAAAATGAATGATTTTCCAAGGAACTCTAAGTGAAGGAAAAGATAGAATTGCAAACATTTTTGATAACAAAACAAAAATTTTCATTTTAAGCATTTTTATCAAAATATACAAAGTTATCAACCCAAAATACAACCAAGAAAACCATTTAAGGATATGTGTCATCAGGACGAGCATAAACAAGTAGGAGTTGTCCTTCAAGTCTCTCAATTCTTTCTTCATAGGCCTTCTGCATAAAAGCTTTCTCCTTCACCAAACTGTCTACAAGACCTTTCCATGCACTCGAGGACTGTGGAATCTGGGAGTAATCTGTTGTGCCTGAGGAAAATAAATCCTCTTGCACCCTTGGACGTTTACCTGCACGATCTTCTCCACTCTGCTCCTTTAACTGTCTCTGAAGTTCTTCATTTTCCATTTCGAGCACCTGGGCCTTATCCTTCCAAGCGTCTCTCTCTTTCTTGACCCTCTCCAAGGTGGCTTGGAGTTCTCCTTTGTCATCTAGCGGAAGGTAGGGGGTCTTCAACGGAGCGGGTTTGATAGGATCATGATGTGGGTATGGCATTTTCAACTGTATAGCTCTGGCTCTGATCCACTGGAGGTACGGCTCATAGGAGGTACAATCTTTCTTACCTAATTCAAGTCTCCCTTTGCGACAAACACGATGCCAAGCTCTTACTACTCTCTCTTTCATGGTAGGGTCCTCCTCGTTATCCCTCAAGAAAATACCTTCTAAAAGAATGTTAGGAGGCTTGTCCTTCATAGGGTAACCGAGTTGTCTCCTAGCAAGTACTGGATTATAAGAAATGATTCCCTTTGTGCCCATGAGGGGCACATTGGGGAACTCCCCGCAATTATCAATGATCTTCACATCGTCTAAAACTCTACTATACCATGCAATATCTGACTGGGTAAGAGACATAATCCTCTGTGACCACTGAAGTCCTGACTTGCGATCCCAAAAAGTAGCTGACTTAGGAAGATGAGAGACAAACCATTTGTAGAGTAACGGTATACAGCAGACTATGGTTCCTCCTCCTTTCAAAGTACGGTAATGGATGGAATGATAGGTGTCTCCGAGCAAAGTTGGAACAGGATTACCACTTAGGAAGATGCGTATAGCATATGAATCCACAAAACCTTCAATATTAGGAAATAGTAACAAACCGTAGATCAACAAGGCGAAGAGATGCTCCACAATAATATCACAACCTTGATTGGCAAAATAAGAAACCTTCCCCATTAAGAACTTGGCAGTGAAACCTGGAAGTCCTCCTTTGGTGGTGAAGTTATTCTTGAATTCTGACTTCTTCATGTACAACACTTTTGCAAGAGAACTGTGCTCGGGTAACTTTTCTGAACCAGAGAAAGGTACTGTATCAGCAACTGGGATGTGAAGCAACTGGGCATACTCTTCCAATGTAGGCATGAGTTGATAGTCTGGGAATGTGAAACAGTGATAGACTGGATCATAGAACTGTACTAATGTCTGCAATAACCCTTCTTCCATCCTAAGTGTCAATAAAGATATAAGTGCCCCATATCTGTCTCTGAAACCAATAGGATCTGCGATCGAAGAAACCAGTTTCTTTAGTTCATCTATCTTTGGATTGATGAGATTGTACTTTTTCACACTTCTCCGTCCAAAATCCATGTTTCCTGCAATATTTGCAATCCTCACTTTAAGTTCCTTGGAAAAAGGTTGAAATGATGGGAATGAATGCATGTCATGCATGAATGCAACAAACACAAACATGGTCAAACAATACAAGGCTCAAAGTTCATCACCAGTATGGAGTTTAGGACAAAGCCCCAAGATAAGTTCTAAGGTTCACCTGCCAAACGGGTTCTAAAAGTTCCCAAGGTTATGGATCCTTCTTCGGATAATACCGGGTTAAGCAACTGATCGCTTTCCAATATTATTCTCAAAAGAATCTCGCTTGAGTGTGATATCGCGTATCAACCAAACCAGACTTTTGGTCCGAAGTGGTCACCGCATCACATCCTAAGTAAGGCCAAGATGGGGTAAAGGTAAACTAAGGTCCTTGGCTTCACGGGCCCGTCGAAAGCAACAATGCCTCACAAATGACTTGTTTAGCACTATCACCCTCAAAGAGGCCTCCACCAAGCGGACAAAGGCTCAAGTCAACTCGGTAAGGATTGTCTCCTATCAAGTCAACCTGAATTATCATCCATCCTATCTCAAATGTGCCCCAAATCCGGGTATAGGATTTATCACAAGTATCCCCCAAAACCCAAAATAACAAACACTACAAACAATACAATTTAGCAAATATTCACAAAGCAAACATATAAACAAGCAAAGATAGGCTAAACCCTCAAATAAGTTTAATCATGTATTCCCCAGCAGAGTCGCCATTCTGTCGCGGCGGGATTTTTCACGAGATTAAGTATTGATTGAACTTAACCCGTTTGAAAAATATTTTAAATGCAAGAGTCGCCACCGTCTTTTATTTTATCCAAAAAGAGGAAGGGAAAAATAACGATAAATCCCTTTAGAGTTACGGGTTCGGGGGTTGGTTATGCAAAGGGAAGGTATTAGCACCCTCTACATCTGTGGTACTCCACAGGAACCTTTTTGCTTATGTTTATGTGAATGCTTTGCTTTTTTCGCTTTGATCGTTTGATTGGGGAGATGAGAAAAGAACTTGATTTTATTGTTTTTGGACTCGATAAAGTCGTAGACTTCATGCCTACGTATCTCCAAGGCGCAATGGAGAAATCAGAATCCACGTAGTTCTCCCAAAAGAAAAGGGGAAAGTCTGTTTTGTTGATTTTAGATTGGCGTGTCTTGCCATCTCTTGCTCGACCTAGGCGGGAGGCTTCGAGACTGACACGTCCTTTTTGAAAATGTTTTTAAACTGAAAAGCCAAAGCTGGCAAAAGATTTGAATGAGCCTAAACCCTGAAACAATAAATAAATGGGCTCATTATAAGGAAGCCCAAGAGTAAGCTTGTGAGTGTGTGAAAAGGGTTTCTTAAACGGCGACTGTTGGAATCGCGTCGGGTTTCTCTTTTTTGGATTTTTCGATTTTTTAACATAAAACGTGAACAATACGATTAAACACACAATACAGAAAATAAAAAATGCGAGAAAGTAAATTATTACAACACAGTTAGCTATGAATAGTTAGTATTACGAATAGTTAGTGGAGTTAATCGAGCTGAAACTGAAACGAAACGGTTAGTAACAACATAAACAAATATATAAAAAAACAATATAAACATTTACTTTAGACAAAATAAACATTTGATATAAATAAACATTTAATTAAAATAAACATTTAAACAAATAATTAATTTAACTAACATTTAAATAAAACATATATGCAAAATAATAATAAAAGATAAATAATATTAGTAAACAAAAGTAATATATATATATATATATATATATATATATATTATATATATATATATATATATATATATATATATATATATATATATATTTATATTTAGACAATAAATATATAGTAGACAAAATAATATATATGTACATTTAGACAAATATATATAATAAACAAAAATAATATATATATATATATATATATATATATATAATATATATATATATATTTATATATATATATATATATATATATATATATATAGATATATATATATATATATATATATATATTTATTTAGATATAAATAGACAAAAATATATATATATATATATATATATATATATATATATATATATATATATAATATCTATATATATATATCTATATATCTATATATATATATATATCTATATATATCTATATATATATATATATATATTAGATAAATAATATATTAAACCACATGTCGGCAAGCCGGAACTTTTCCGATTTCAGAGATAAGTGAAGAATATTACCTTGTGTGAAGAGGATGAACTTCTGATCGTCCAAATGATCGACCGAAAGCTGGAAACCGTCACCGACGCAGTGCTGGCTGCCTTCGTGAGTACCTGACTTCAACGTCGCTTTTGATCGGTGAAACGACGCCGGAATGAAATGAACCTTGGATATTTGTGACCTGGAGTCAACGAACTTCAAAGATATGAAATCGGTTTTGTGTTTCGGTGAATAATCGGGACGATTTTGGGTTACCGAAAATGAAGAACGAGTGAAATACGGTAATTCTTTTGGAAAAATATTTCTTTTCAATTCTCTGTTTCTCTCACCACACGTTTTTTCCTTCCTGATCCACCTCTCTTTCCTCTTACTAACCACATCTATATATATATATATATATATTTAGATTACTTAAACAATAAGAAACCTAAAAAATATCTAACATAAATTAATAATATATATTTAGATTACTTAAACAATAAGAAACCTAAAAAATATCTAACATAAATTAATAATATATATTTAGATTACTTAAACAATAAGAAACCTAAAGAATATCTAACATAAATTAATAATATATATTTAGATTACTTAAACAATAAGAAACCTAAAAAAATATTTAACATAAATTAATAATATATATTTATATATTATCTAATAATAATAATAAACTAATATAATATTAATCCTAATTAAATAAACTAATTAACAACTAAACACAATTAATATTAAGCACAAATAATATTAACGACACACGATTAAAATACGATAAAATCGAGCGACACGAACGCGATAAAAACGATGACAATTTGCACAGCAAAACAGACAAATTGATAAAACCAATAAACCAGTAAACCGGTAAACCAGTAAAATCAACAACACAACTGAAACAGACTCGATTAAATCACACGGCACAACACGTAATTAAATAAACAACCCTAGGCAATAATAAAATCAACACGACATCACGAAAACGCTGACAAACACAATCACAAATAATCGGACAATACGAAAACTCTAATATATTCGAAATATAGTCAAAATACCGACAAACAAACAATTAAAAAAACGCACAAAACCTAATCGAAGCGATGCCACGCACAAAAGAGATAAGCGAGATAAATACGAGGCAACGATATCGGCCAGGTTTTGCTAAAACAACGAAATACAACACGGTAAGCAACGAAAACACACAAAACCTAATCAAACCAGTTGTCACGCGAAGTTTAAGAAATTAAGATGAATACGAGACAACGAGATTAATCAAGATGTGGTCAACAAAGCCAAAGTCAAATTTTGGGGTGCGACAAGCCCCATTCATCTTGGGTTTATAGGGAGAAGAGTTATGATGTGCAATCTTGAACTCGTTACACAACTCTTTCATCATCTTATTGTTCAAGTTAGATCCATTATCAGTAATGATGTTGTCTGGCACACCATAACGGTATATGAGTTGATTTTTGATAAACCTCATAACTACCTGCCTGGTCACATTCGCATATGATGCCGCTTCAACCCACTTGGTGAAGTAATCAATTGCTACGAGAATAAAACGGTGACCGTTAGACGCCTTTGGCTCTATCATGCCAATCATATCAATTCCCCACATGGAAAAGGCCATGGTGAGGAAATAACATTCAGAAGTGTCGGGGGAATATGGATCTTATCCGCATAAATTTGACACTTGTGGAATTTCTTCACATATTTGCAGCAGTCAGACTCCATTGTCAGCCAATAGTAGCATGCTCTCAACATTTTCTTTGCCATGGCATGTCCATTGGAATGAGTACCAAATGAACCCTCATGGACTTCAGTCATCAACAGGTCTTCTTCATGTCTATCTACGCAGAAAACAGCATCTGCCAACGGGCAATTCTCCCAATTAAAGCAGGCTTCTCAAAGATATACTTAATTGGATCCATTTTGGATATCAACCAAGTGGTATGATTCAACATATACTAGCGTAAGCGCTTAACGGCCGAAGCCAAAGCACAACATGTTTTCTCCAGCATTGAGTACCGAGACTCAAAATCAGTGAACTTCTTACTCAGATAGTATATAGCATACTCTTTTTTCCCTGATTCATCTTGCTGACCCAATACACAACCTATAGAGTCTTCAAGAACTATCAAGTACATAATCAAGGGTCTCCCATCCACAGGAGGAGACAGAATCGGAGGTTCGGACAGATACTCTTTGATACTATCAAAGGCCTTCTGGCAATCCTCGGTCCAATCATGACGCTGATATTTCCAGAGGAGCTTGAATATTGGCACACATGTGGCAGCCAGGTGGGATAAAAATATGGAAATATAATTCAAGCGGCCAAGAAAACCTCAGACATGCTTTTTAGTTTTCGGCGCAGGCATCTCTTGTATTGCTTTGACCTTGGCAGGGTCAACTTCAATACCTCTTTCACTGACGATAAAGCCTAATAACTTGCTGGAACGGACTCCAAATGTACACTTGTTAGGATTCAGGCGGAGTTTGTACTTCCTCAAGCGCTGAAAAAGCTTCAACAAGTGCTCTACATGTTCAACTTCCATTTTCGACTTTGTAATCATATCATCAACATATACCTCGATCTCCTCGTGCATCATATCATGAAACAAGGTATTCATAGCAGGTTGATACGTGGCTCCGGCGTTCTTCAAACCGAAGGGCATCACTCGATAACAGAATGTTCCCCAAGGTGTGATGAATGTTGCCTTCTCCATATCCTTGGGTGCCATTTTAATCTAGTTATAATTGGAAAATCCGTCCATAAATGAGAAGACATTAAATTTAGCTGAATTATCTACCAACATATCAATATGTGGTAGAGGAAAATCATCTTTCGGACTAGCTTTATTCAAGTCTCTATAGTCCACACACATTCGAACTTTTCCGTTTTTCTTAGGCACGGGCACAATATTCGCCACCCATTGAGGATATGTAGAAGTCACCAGAAACCCCGCATCAATTTGCTTCTGAACTTCTTCTTTAATCTTCACTGCCATATCAGGATGAGTTTTTCTAAGCTTCTGCTTCACAGGCACAAACTCAGGCTTCAAAGGCAGGAAATGTTGCACAATATATGTATCTAGACCAGGCATGTATTCATATGACCAGGAAAAGACGTCGACATATTCTCATAGCAACTCGATCAACCCCTTCTTTACAAACTCTTCCAGGAGTGCCCCAATCTTCACTTCCCGAACACAATCCTCAGACCCCAAGTTGACTATTTCCAGATTCTCGAGATGCGGCTGAATGATCTTCTCTTCGTGCTCAAGTAGACGGGTAATCTCATTAGGAATATCTTCAACATCATCTTCTTCTACCTCAAATACAGGGAACTCAAAGTTGGGAGATGGTGTTGGATCATTATGTTCAATAAGTTTGATCAACCTGCATAATGATTTTGGATATAAAAGAGATTTTAGAATTCAAACAAGGCAAATCATTATGCAGATGAAAAGATTGATTTTATTCTCTTTTTAGGGTTTTTTAGTGATCACCATTTTCATGCAAAAAGCAAAAAGGTAAAATAAATTTGGAGAAACAAACATTTAACATGTAATTATTGAATGAATATCATTGTATTAATGTGCCAACAATGTTATCACTTCTTCTTTTGGTATGGGAGAAGGTTTTTTAAACAAAAGTGAACACATTACATGGACTTATGGACAACTGTTGGAACATCAATTGAGACCCAATTATTGCAGACTCCTCCAGGGATGACAAAGTTGCCAGAATCTTCCTCTGCATTATCTTCCACTATAGCAGCAGCTTTTTGGTCTTCGACCGTGTGTATGAAACCTCCACTATGGAATAAACCGTGCTCGTTGAAAGTTCCGGAAGAATACCCTATGTCAGCCCGGGATTTATTGTCTTCCAGCTTAATCATTTGTCCTAAGCCAGTAGTTGCACCATGCTCAATGGCCAACTTCGCATATTCTCGGATGCAAATGAAGAAGGTCCTTTCCTTAAAGGCTCAACAATAGATAAGGCTTGGAACGGCGTCCCCACCTCATCCTCGGCGTCTATATAGGAAAAGGAAGACAAATGGCTTACCAAGATAGCCTTCTCTCCCCCTATCACCACCAACTTCTTGTTCTTGTCGAACTTTAACTTCTGGTGTAGGATGGATGTCAAGGCGCTTGCCTCGTGAATCCATGGTCTGTCAAGGAAAAAGCTATATGATGGGTGAATATCCATGACCTGAAAAGTGATATGGAAATCACTAGGTCCAATCTTGATTGGGAGCTCAACCTCACCAATCACAGTTTTCCTGGATCCATCAAAAGCTTTAACAACCACTCCACTCTGCCTCATGGGAGGCCCCTGATAAGAAAGTTTAGCCAGAGTGGATTTTGGCAACATATTTAGCAATGATCTAAATTTACCAGCACATTAGACAAGGCATCATCCTTGCAATTCATTGAAATGTGTAAAGCTAAATTGTGGTCTTTTTCCTCCTCGGTAAGATCAGCATCGCAAAAGCTCAAATTGTTACAAGCAATTATGTTTGCAACAATGCTGTCAAACTGTTCAATTGTGACATCGTCATCCACGTATGTGTCGCGACGCGAGAAACAACCGGCGGGGAAAATACAGAGCCGCCGCCGGCGCTATTCATCCTATGACGGAAAGGGAGCGCAGGACTAACATAAGAAAGGAAAAGGAACGATCTTACGACTAGAGATTACAAGGTACGGGAGTCGGTTACACAAGGGGAAGGTATTAGCACCCCTCAGGTCCGCCGTACTCGACAGGATCCACGCTCAAAAGATAGCTCAAAGGGAAGGAAAAGGTTGTTGCTAAACTGCTCAAAGAAATTGCACAAACTGGAACAATAAACAGGTGGGGGAGAGAAAGAAGACGGAGGAAGTGTACTCGTCAGGATGTCGCATCCTGGGCCTACGTAGTTTGTCAAAAACAAACATCAGAGTCGACGTAGTTTGGGGAAGGGAGACATGCTCGCTAAGACAACGCGTCTTATGCCTACGTATCTTCTCTATCCAGAGGAGAAACAGAGCACTCGTAACTCAGCTAACGCACGCCGAAACAAGACACCAAAAAGGGACGCTGAGACGTCAAAAGAAACACTCAAAAGGAAACAGAATGCCAATACATGGACTTACACCCGACTCCCAACAATAACAAACAAAAGGAAACAGAATGCCAATACATGAACTTACACCTGACTCCCAACAACGACAAACAAGAGGAAACAGAATGCCAATAAATGGGCTTACATCCGACTCTTGACAACAACTATCGCTAACCAGCGAACACCAACGAAAAAGGTTATCAGAACGAACCCCAACCAGTCACCAAATATCCAAAATAAACCCCTATATGGATAACCAATCACCGCAAATGAACCCCAAAGATGAACCCCAAATATGAACCCCAAGTAATAACAATCCTCACAAATGAACCCCGAATATGAACCCCAATATGTATAACCATCATCACAAATGAACCCCGATATGTATAACTATCATCACAAATGAACTCCGATATGTATAACCAAACCCCACAAATGAACCCCAAAAGGTAAACCCCAATATGAATGACAACCTTCACAAATGAACCCCGAATATGAACCCCAATGTGAATAACAATCACCATAAATGAACCCCAATATGAATGACAACCGTAATAAATGAACCCCGAAGATGAACCCCTAAGGTGAACCCCAATATGATCCCCAAGTGATTAACAATCAACACAAATGAACCTCGAATATGAACCCCTAAGGTGAACCCCAATATGTCCCCAAGTGATTAACAATCATCATAAATGAACCCCGAAGATGAACCCCAATATGAACCCCAAATGAAATCAGAAGAAAACCCTAAGGTATAAACATACCACACACGCCCACGCTGAACAAACGGGTACTCACACCAAAGAAAACAAATGCCAGAAACAAAGACATGAAATAGTAAACCCAAACTAAGAATAAGGGTGAACACACACAAAAAAAACAAAAGGGTGAACATACACAAAAAAACCAAAAGGGTGAACACAAAAAAAAAAAAACCAAAAGGGTGCCCGGAGAGATTGCTCACAACCTCCTGCCTATGTATCTCATCTGGTATGAGAATCAGGGCGACCTAGTTCCCCTTACCAGGGGTAAAACACTCTCCTAACCAGAGACCAGGGAAACATCAAACTAATTGGGAGACTGATACTCGAGCCTAATAGTTGTCATGCAATCAAATATCCCTAAGTTGAGGTCTCTAACAAGAATTTTACTCAACCTGGACGCGAGTCAACTCAAGTCTAAACTCTACATACGTTCAACTTCCTCAGAAGTTAATCGTACGACTCCTACAGAAACGGAGATGAGAAGATTAAAGCAAATAAACACACCAACACAAGTAAACAAGCATCACACACTATATCCATTCAAAAGGCCCAAACAATGGGTAGGCTTTAGTCAAGAGGGGTCATATCAACCTCGACAAACAAGCCAAATTGTAAGAGGTAATCTGTAGCTCTTAACCACTGACATTGAACGTCAGGGTGAAGCTGATCAAAATGGTAATAAGGATGAGACCTCATGCTCTTAACCCTGGCCAGGGTGAGCTCATGACACAGAAAGCGTGGGGATCCAGAAAGTGGGATCCTTTTCCACTTGACAGACTCTGTACAAAGATCTGGGGCACATGTTCAGAAGCATCAGCAAGTAGTGCGAGCATAAAGAACGACACACTGAAAAACGGCGGATCGACTACTAATCCCTTTTATCCGCCAATTGCCTCTTCTCTTGGAGGTCTTATCAAATAACACATTCCTCTTCTTGGAGGTCTTTGGGCACAATTTTAAACAAACACAAACAGAGCCTCTAAAAGAGGACTTGGTAGCAAAATGCCTGCCAAAAAGGTGACAGGACTTCCAGACTACATGAAGTAAGAAGCTAACTACCTGAGCGGTGTATGAACCATAATCCAATGCTCAAGCAAGAGCTAAGGCAAGCAAGCAACTAAGGTACCTGTACAAAGACTAAACAATTAGTACTTCAGTTATACAACCAGAAAATAAACAGTGAAACCCTCTGATAGTTACACAATTCAATGCATAAGTGCCTTGGCACTCAAATGAGCTCATGAGTTCACCACATCAATAAAACCTACAAAACAAACATAGGTTAGAACTCAATGCATTTTGTATCTCACAATCATCAATGATGAGTATCCAAACCTGAAACACAAAACAGATTTAGTTTATGTACATCCAATCAACGCAGCAAAGCATAAACACAGGCCAAATTCAAAACCCAACCAAATGACCAATCCAGGACTCATCCTTTTGCACATTACACCTTCAAACACTCCCCTAAATATCCTCAAAAGGACCAGCATCAAATCAATAACCAAGTGCCTCCACTGGCCTATGCCATGCAATGATCAAAAATATGCACAAAATGAACTTCCAACTTAGAAAATTCAAATCAAATTATAAATGCATGCAATGACTTTGGGATTTTTTGTATAAGTTTCTCATGCCATGAATGTTCAACATGAAAAAAATCAAATCCAGAATGATGCAAATGCTATGTGAACAAAAATGCACCAATTCAGTGCCAAAAATGTGACACAAATTGTCACATTATTCTCTATCTGTCAAAAATGATGATAACATGTGAGAAAAAATCCAAACCAGTGACCAAAAATTCATGTCATGTATGAATGTCATGTATGCAACAAATTGGATCAAATGGCTCAAAAATGAGGATTTCACAATGCATTGAATGCAATAGATCAATTTAACACAACATTGATTCAAAAATTCACACATAATAATCCAGACATCAACGATTCTTGAATTTAACATCATAAAAATGCAGACATCAATACAAAACCATGAAAAAAAAATTGGGACTCATTTGGACAATTTTTGTATTTTTATGCATTTTACAAAATGATCTAAAATAATTGAAATCAAATGGAAAATGGAGGGAAATGAAAATATTTGAATTAAATCCAGAAAATCACACGCCATTGGATCTGGTGCGCTATTGCATCAATGGCTCACATTCAACCGAATGAAACGCTGCGTTTCATTAAACAGAGTCACAATCCAAGTCAGCTTTCAATGTTCGCGTGGCTTCAGTCAAAGCAATGTCGTCCAATCGTTCTTCCATGCATGAGCCACATGGATCCAACGAGGCAAAGCCCTAGCCAACACACAGACGCCGGAGCTACAGCTCCGGTCGTCTTCTCCGGCGAGCCCCACGGTGGCGCCGCCATGCATTTTTCTAGAATTTCCCCAGGCCTATACCATTCTACTCGTCTTCTCACGTAGGTTCCAATATCCACTTAGTTTATCCTAATTCCTCCTAGGTTTTGCAAATCGAAGGGAGAAAGTTCCTAGATCCAAACTTCCATTCAACACCACGTCCTTAATTCTGACTCAAACTCAAATCTAATCATATATTCGTGATCTACTCATCAATCTCTACAACTCTATGGCCTAAAAATAGCAAAAGGAGAGATCGAAAATTGAGTCACCTTGAATTGGAGCTTTCTGAAAACGTGTTCTCACGAGCTCATCTGGTCCAGATCCATGTCTTTGAACTTCTTTTGAAGCTTTGTGCAAAAAGAAACAGTTAAATCCTCTTGAATACACCTCAATTTCCAAATTCCATTGCCATGAGAGTGCTCTTGATCTGCTCGAATTCTGGCTGAATTGCACCAAACAATGGATGATTCTTGCTCAGTGAAGCATGAGGATCAAGAATATGCAAGAATCTTTGATGTTTGTATGAAGAAAAATGCAAATCGAAGAAAGAGAATTTTGAGAGAGTTTCTTGAATTTTAATCTGAAATGGTGGTTATGGCAGTTATGATTAGGGTTTTGCTATTTATATCCCTTGCTAATGACACTGCTAATCCTCTTTTCCATTTACTAATCATGATTAGTGAGATATGAAGCCATTTGCAAAAATGCAAAATGATCTCACATGGCCATAATGCACGTGTGATCTCCCATGTTATGGTCTTTAATTCACTCATGAACAACCAAGGGCTAGGATTTGAATATTAATTAGCTTACATCTCAAGCCAAGAATGAATGGTGAATATTTTCTTCAATTTGCAAATGTGTAAAATAATGAACATACATGCCTTTCTCATGTATGGCAATGGCTCATTCTTACTCAAATATGGTCCATGAAGCCTTGCCTTGATTCTTTGTGAATTTTGATTTGTAGCATGATATTATCCTTTGAACAAATATGAAATAATGTGACTTTTAACCATGATCCCTTGAGGCTTAGCTTGCACAATTGAGTCAAATGATGTCATTTTGAGATGGCTTGAATATGAGAAACATTTTGCAAAAAGAATGAACCAATTTGAAGCATTAAATCAAAAGTTATGCCATTTTGAATTGCCATGCACACCTTGTGATCAAATGACCATAACTCCTCAACCATTCATCACATGGACATGAATTAGAACTTTTTGGAAAGGAGAGACAAATATCTACAACTTTCATGTTCACCAAAAATCCATTTGAAACATCTTTGATATTGAAACGTCAAGTTGAAGCTGGAGCAAAAACATGCCAAATTTGGCATCTTTGAATTATAGGTCACTTTCCATTTTTAGTAACTTTTGCCATGACCTTTGAATCTTCAAGATGGATGCTTAGCATGACGAATAGACCCCATTTAAACATGATTGAGGTGTCTCAACTCATTTCCCCACCTCATAGCCCTCAGTTGATTGCACAGTTGACTTTTGGTCCTCAGATGACCTTGAGATGTCTTGATGATGATAGAACCATGATGATGGTGATATATCCTTGCAGATAAGTTAATGCTCAAAACCTTTGAAGAATCAAGAAACCCTAATTGAAGCTCATACCCTAAGATGGTGGATGATCAATTCATAGAGACCCTCAGGCTTGAATCACCTAACTTCCCCATCTTCTGAAAAGACTTTGGAGGATGACCTTCTCATTTTCAAATGAGATGCAAAATGCAATGCCTAATGCCCTAAAACATGAAATGCAATGACCTAAGCTAGTCTCAAGAAGAGGAGGGCAAATTTTGAGGTGTTACAGCTGCCCCTATTCAATCCACTAGAGACCCGAAAAGAAGATAGCAGCGGCTTTTGCACTTTCGAGGTATCAAGGGATTGAATATAATAAAAGCCTGAAAATTTGCACTGGAGTGAAATGAAGTAACAATGCTTGTCAGAATCGGCAAAGAGGTGGTCTTGAAAGAAGAATCCTTCTGGCACGGTGAGAGTCGGTATGAATACGAAAAAGAACGTTAACCGGGATACCAAAATAAATGGTACACAGAAATAACCATGGCCTGAATGCCGCTCATCAATCTGGATACTGGAAATGACTCCGATCTGAGGATCGGACGATATGAGATTATAAATATCGGTCTGAACACCGAGAGACTGGCCTGAATGCCACTTCGGTCTGAATACCTGAAGAATTGGCCTGAATGCCACAAGTTGCATCGACCTGAATGTCGGAAACTTCTTCAATCTGAACATCGGAAAACTGGCCTGAATGCCACAAGTTGCATCGACCTGAATGTCAGAAACTTCTTCGATCTGAACATCGGAAAACTGGCCTGGATGCCACTTCCGTCTGAATACCGGAAACCTAGCCTGAATGCCACATCGGTCTGAATACCGGAAAACTGGCCTGGATGCCACTTCGGTCTGAATACCGGAAACCTGGCCTGAATGCCACAAGTTGCATCGACCTGAATGTCGGAAACTTCTTCGATTTGAACATCGGAAAACTGGCCTGGATGCCATTTCGGTCTGAATACCAGAAACATGGCCTGAATGCCACATGTTGCATCGACCTGAATGTCGGAAACTTCTTCGATCTTAACATCGGAAAACTGGCCTGGATGCCACTTCGGTCTGAATACCAGAAAACTGGCCTGAATGCCACTTCGGTCTGAATACCGGAAACCTGCATGCCTGAATACCGGTCGTGAACCTGTCGATATGAACAACCTCGGCTTTCAGATGATCAGGGCGAAGAGTGGTTGAATACCAAGAACAAACGAACAATTTGCGCTCCGCTGGGAATTAATATTATTATTTTTTTGCTTTTCTTGAACCCCGACAAAAATATATTTCTTTCGTGCGAATGATCCCTGATCACCGCATTTGAACCCCGACAACTTCATGTCACTCTTGCTGCCAAACAATGAACCCCGTTCTCCATTTGAACCCCAGTCGCCTGACGATAACTCTCGATCGCCGTTGTGAACCCCATTCTCCAGAAGACCCTGTGTCTCTTTTTCTCCATTTGGACCCCGTTCTCCATTTTCCTGTGATAATTCCGTTCGCAACGTCGGAACTAACACCAACCACCACTCTGATGGCAACATACCAGAGGGTACACCTTCACAAAAGGAAGGTAACATGTGCGTTTCTTCCCTTGAAGACACCCATAACGACTTTTGTTGGCCTCGCCAAAGTCTAAGGCGACACATGATCAGAAGACAATCCTGAGGACCTCATCCTGGATACAATCTACAACTCCAATCTCCATCTCCAGTTGAACCCCGTTCTCCAGAAAATGCCTAGCACTTCCTTTTCTCCTGGTGGACCCCAATTTCCGCGCTGATCGCGTAACGTTCTCCAAATCTTCATTTCCATCTCCGCACAGCGGAATCTCTTCCTCCAGTATCGCACTACTGGGGAATACTGTTGATTCAAAAACACGATGCCAAACTCCTCAGAGTAACATCTTCACCAACCATCTAAACCAACTCTCAAACGGTAACCACGGCTCGAGACAAGCCTATGCTTGCAATGCCGATGCATGAATTTTACAGCGTAATGCTCCATAACCATGGAAATGCTACGTAATGAGTTATGCAATATGCTATGCTTCTCTAAATGATGAATGCATAAAAAATATCCCCCTCAGGGGACAGCACGAACAACTCTGTTGAGGAACTCGTTATCGCTCCAATCTCCAACCCTGCTTGGGATAACACTGACGTCGAGGAAAGAGTAACCCTCACTGGGGATAACCTCCACTGAACTCGATCTGCTGGGGAAGAAAATTGGGGAAAAAACTACCAACGCACACCCATGCCGGGGGAAACAACCTTCAGGCCTGGCTGCTGAGGAAACACCGACCTCAAACCCGCTGGGGAGATATGGAATATTTGACATGGAACACCTGTCGACTCGTCGAACCCTGGTATTCACCATCTACCCATAGTGTCAACTTTCCACTTTTAAGAGCTCCCGGACTCATCCGGTCTTTTCAGATTCATCACCTTGTATTCTCGACTTCTCCCTACTTCAAGGAAATCGACCTCCTTAGATTCGTGCCAACTCTCTAGTCCTCAGACTTTGAAGAGTCTTCTTGATTAACCCTCTAGGGTCATCACAATTCTTTCGCCGTCTTTACACCATTCTTCAATTCCTCGTCCCTGATTGGACCTCAGAGGAGTCTTTTGTCAAAAAGAAACGCTTCACACCACAACCTGCAAGTGAGTGAAAATAACCAACAGCACCTGCAAAAGAGATCGTCAGATAAAACGTGCCCCAGGCGTGCGAAAATTTCAACACCCAGGTCACTCAACCTTCTGAATAAGATTTCATGCTTCAATCCTTTAAGCATGCACTGGAAGAGACCCCTATGTCTCAAAATGCAAAGATTCTTATCAAAATAAACGGATGTTTTTTGCAATAAAAGCGGTAATGAAAACAAAAACAAAATTATTTGACTGAATATGCATTTTATTGATTGAAAAAGGTGGCTCGTAACCGAGCAGTACACAGGAAGCAATCCCTGAAAAGAGGTAATTGCGCACAAAATGAAAATCTATCCTAATGGCAATGGGAACCCGTGATCTCATCAAGTTCCAACCCGGTTACAACCCATATGTCCTCAAGACTCTCCGCGCTTTCTGCCTTCTGAAACAAGACGCTTCCGATTGAACTTCACTTTCAGATTATCCATGTGTCATATCCAATGTACAAACGACCATGCTAGACGCAGTTTTTCGTTTCATTCCCTCTTTTTCCTGGACATCCCTTTCGGATTTTCAGTCCACCGGGATACCCTTTTTTGCCCAAGCCGCCCTTGTGGGGTTTTCGACTTGCCGGGTGTACAGTTTTTCTTCTTTTTATCCCTAATTTTTGCCCGAACCTTTTTTTTTTTTGGTTCGCCGGGATGCCCATTGTTTCCTGGACTATTTTATTCTTTCCGTCCAGCGGGTCTCTTATACGAAGTATTTTTTAACTGCGTCCGCATTCACAGGGGATGGAAAATCCTCACCATCCATGGTCGTCAACAACAAGGTTCCGCCAGAGAAAACCTTCTTGACCACGAATGGACCTTCATAATTGGGTGTCCACTTGCCTCGATGATCGTTCTGAGGAGGAAGGATCCTTTTCAACACCATATCTCCCACATGGTACACACGAGGTTGCACCTTTCGGTCAAAAGCACGCTTCATTCATTGCTGGTACAACTGCCCATGACAAATGGCTGCCAGCCTCTTTTCCTCAATCAGGCTCAACTCTTCATACCGAGTCCTTACCCATTCAACCTCTTCCAATTTCACATCCATCAGGACTCTCAATGACAGAATCTGGACCTCAACTAGTAGCACAGCTTCCATCCCATACACAAGCGAGAAAGGCATTGCCCTAGTGGATGTACGCAATGAGGTCCGATACCCGTGCAATGCAAACAGATACATCTCGTGCCAATCCTTATAGGTCACGACCATTTTCTGCACAATCTTCTTAATATTCTTATTAGCCGCCTCGACCGCCCCATTCATCTTTGGACGATAAGGAGAAGAATTGTGATGCTCGATCTTGAACTCCCGACACAGTTCTGCCATCATCTTGTTGTTGAGATTAGAACCATTATCAGTAATGATTCTTTCGGGAACCCCATATCGGCAAATGATATCTCTTTTCAGGAACCTGGCTCCGACCTATTTCGTCACGTTTGCATAAGACGCCGCTTCCACCCACTTGGTGAAGTAATCAATTGCCACTAATATGAACCGGTGCCCATTCGAAGCCGTAGGCTCGATCTTTCCAATCATATCAATGCCCCATATAGCAAACGGCCACGGAGAGGACATCAAACTCAACAGATTTGGAGGCACGTGCACCTTGTCAGCATAAATATGGCATTTATGACATTTCCGAACGAAGTTGCAACACTGAGCCTCCATTGTCATCCAGTAATATCTAGCCCTTAGCAACTTTTTCACCATCGCATTCCCACTGGCATGGGTACCAAACGATCCCTCGTGCACCTCTTTCATCAATTGGCTTGCTTCTTTGTCATCGGCACGTCTGAGCAAAACCCAATCAAAATTCCTCTTGTACAAAACCCCATCTTTATTCAGATAGAATGCCATCGCCAACCTCCTCAGAGTCTTTCGGTCCTTCTTAGACGCTCCCTCAGGATACTCTTGGGTTTCCAGATAACGCTTGATGTCATAATACCATGGCTTTTCATCATCAGGCCCTGTCTCGATGACAAACACATAAGCCGGTCTATCCAGCCGTCCCACCTCAACACTAGGAACTTGGTTCCACCACTGCACTTTAATCAAAGCGGCCAGAGTAGCCAAAGCATCAACCAAAGGATTTTCTTCCCTCGGCACATGGTGTAATTCCACCTTGGTGAAGAATGTCAACAATCTCCTCTTATAATCCCGGTATGGAATTAAGTGGGATTGATGCGTAAGCCATTTCCCATTAACCTGGTTCACAACCAAAGCTGAATCTCCATAAATAACAAGGTTCTTGATTCGCAAATCAATCGCCTCTTCGACACCCAAGATACAAGCTTCGTATTCAGCCACATTGTTGGTGCATTCAAATGTTAGCCGGGCAGCAAAAGGAATGTGGGATCCCTTCGGTGTAACCAAAACAACACCAACTCCACTACCATTCACGTTAACGGCCCCATCAAACATCAGAATCCATTCAGACTCAAGGTCAGGCCCCTCCTCCGGGATAGGTTCCTCACAATCTTTCGATTTGAGAAACATGATGTACTCATCAGGGAACTCAAATTTCATCGGTTGGTAATCCTCAATGGCTTGCTGGGCGAGGTAATCAGACAATACACTCCCCTTTATTGCTTTTTGAGAAGTGTATTGAATATCGTACTCAGTCAAAATCATTTGCCATCTCGCCACCCGTTCGGTCAATGCTTGCTTCTCAAATATATACTTGATCGGATCCATCTTGGAAATCAACAAAGTGGTATGAACTAGCATATATTGTCTCAGTCGGCGAGCAGCCCATGCCAAAGCGCAACAAGTTTTCTCGAGCAGTGAATATCTTGTTTCACAGTCGGTAAACTTTTTGCTAAGGTAATAAATTGCATGCTCTTTTCGACCAGACTTGTCATGTTGCCCCAGTACACACCCCATAGACCACTCGAGGACTGTCAAGTATAGGATTACCGGTCGCCCCTCCACAGGGGGCATCATAATCGGAGGCTCCTGCAAATATTCTTTTATTTTTTAAAATGCCGCTCGACAATCATCATTCCACCTGACTGTTTGATCTTTTCTCAACAACTTGAATATGGGTTCACACGTGGCTGTTAAATGAGATATGAACCGTGAAATATAGTTCAATCTACCTAAGAAACCACGAACCTCTTTTTCTGTCCTCGGTTAAGGCATTTCTTGTATCGCTTTTACTTTAGCAGGATCAACCTCGATTCCTCTTTCACTTACGATAAACCCCAACAACTTACAGGACCGCACTCCAAAAGTGCACTTATTCAGATTCAACCTCAATTTGAATTGTCTCAACCGGTCGAACAACTTGGCCAAGTCTACAAGATGCCCCTCTTCTGTTTGGGACTTCGCTATCATGTCATCAACATAGCATTCGATCTCATGATGAATCATATCATGAAACAAGGTCACCATAGCTCTTTGATACGTGGCACCGGCGTTCTTGAGACTGAATGGCATCACCTTATAACAGAAAGTGCCCCACGGTGTGATGAACGTTGTTTTCTCCATATCATCTGGCGACATTTTAATTTGATTATAGCCAGAAAAGCCATCCATGATCGAAAACACCGAGAATTGAGCTGTATTATCTACCAACACATTGATGTGTGGTAATGGGAAATCATCTTTTGGGCTAGCTCTGTTCAGATCCCGGTAGTCCACACACATCCTCCCCTTTCCATCCTTCTTCGGTACCAGCACAATGTTCGCGACCCAAGGCGGATAATTAGTGACAGCTAGGAAACCAGCATCCAACTGCTTTTGCACCTCCTCTTTGATTTTCATGGCCATCTCAGGTCGAGTTCTGCGCAACTTCTGCTTTACTGGAGGACAACCTTATCTCAATGGCAACCTGTGTACAACAACATTGGTATCCAACCCAGGCATATCTTGATAAGACCAGGCGAAGATATCAACATACTCTTTCAATAGTGCTACCATTCTGCTCTTGACATTCACCTCCAAAGCAGCCCCAATTTTTACTTCCTTTCTGACCTCCTCGGTACCCAGATTAACAATCTCAAGTCGCTCCTCGTGCGGTTGAATCACCTTCTCCTCTTATTTCAACAACCTGGCTAACTCTTCTGGCAATTCACAATCTTCTTCGCCTTCTTCTTCGGCATCATAGATCGGGTTGTCGAAGTCATATAGGGGTGTAACAAAATTGTCATCAATGAGATCCGGAGAATAATCGCATTTGCATGAATGTTGATTCATGCATTGCTTCAGAGTCGGAACGAGGCAAATTAACAGGAAGAAAAATGAAAATAAACATTGCCATTTTTATTGTGTTAATTTTTAAACTGCAAAAATAAATGAAAAACAGAGAACACCGCCTTTAATGCGAAAAACATCCGTTTATTAATGATGCAAACAGTGCAAAATGAAAAGCATGAGGTGGCCCTTACAATGGACCATTACGTTCGGGCAAAACGTATGGCTTTCATGCAAACGGAATTAACAAACATAAATATTACTCTTCACGCAGAGTGACAGTGATGATCTTTTCGGCTTTCTAGTTCTGGATCTCCATTCCTGGTACGCACGGTTTTATCCACGAGTCGAGCTCACAGTCACTGTCAGTCTCTTCACTCACAGCCATTGGGGTCCTCAACTGATCCACATCCATCACCCAGATTTTACTTTTATCCTCAGAAATTACATTCACCGTCATCTAACCATGCGTCGGCATGGGATTGGCATTAACATTCGGCGATGGTGTAAAATTGATGGCTTTGGAATCCACCAAGTCTTGAACAACATGCTTAAAGGCTTTACAACTCTCAATATTATGCCCGGGAGCACCAGAATGGAACTTGCACTTGGCGTTCTCATCATAACTTGCAGGCCTCTGATCTGGTCTTAGTGGAGCTTACGTCCTCAACTGTACCAACCCGAGATCCTTCAACTTCTTCAACAGAAAGGCATATGTCACGGGTGGCCTATCAAACTGGCGATCTGCCATCCTTCCCCTAACTTAATACCCAGCCCTTTGTGTTCTCTGTTGAGGTGGCTGCTGTTGCTGTTGTGCGGGTTGATTACCAGCAGGGATTGTTACTGCAGCAGTGTGCTGGTAGTAATGATCCCTATCGTATCCTCTTTGAGCATACACAGCACTCGAGTCACCCTCTTTCTTGCGCTAACCATTTCCGAAGGGCTTCTTCATCCAGACGACGGAGCATTTCCTTGTATTTTCCCCATTTTCAACCAACTTTCAATCCTTTCACCGGCCACTACTATATCCGCAAAACCAGTAATTGGACATCCCACCATCCTCTCAGCGAAAGTCCCCTGAAGAGTACCCATGAACAAGTCTGACATCTCCCGATCCACTAACGGGGGTTGAACTCTGGCAGCCAACTCTCTCCACCTTTGTGCATACTCTTTAAACCCCTCGTTCGGCTTTTGAGACATACCCTGCAACTGGGTACGACTTGGTGCCATGTCAGTGTTGAATTGGTATTGTTTGAAGAATGAATCCCCCAAATCCTGCTAGCTCTTTGCATTTGACAATCCTAGCTTGGTGTACCACTCGAGAGACCCGCCAGATAAGCTATCCTGGAAAAAGTACATCCAAAGCTTCTGATCCATGGTGTAGGCAGATATCTTTCGGACAAAGGCCTGAAGATGAGTTTCCGGATAAGAACTTCCGTTGTACTTATCAAACATGGGCACCTTGAACTTCTGTGGGATCATAATCCCCTCAACCAGCCCCATATTAGTCATGTTAATGGTCCTAGGAGTGGTATGGCTTTCTAGAGCCCTGATCTTTACTGCCAGTACCTGAATCTCTTTGTTCTGCGGTTGAACACCATACTGACCGAACTGCTCATTCAGCAGAGAGAACTGATCCTCTTCTTTATCCTCCACAGCCCCAAAGAAAGGAGGAAATTGAGTTTCATTCAGAATGTTGCCAACATGACCTGGACCACTGCCTGCAGCAAAACCAAGACCACCACCGTTGTTGATGACTACACCATCCTTAGTCGCCTTCTTTCTGGGATCGCCACCATCTCTAGAACCACCAGGACCATTGTTGGAGTTACCCTTCTGACTATTGCCATTATTGGCAACCGAAGCCAGCTCAAGCTTCTCCACCTTCTCGACGAGTGCTTTCTGCCCCAGGGCGAACCCTTGCATGGCGTTGATCAACTCACTCATCTTCTCTTTCAACTCGAGAATCTCAGCGTTGGACGAATCCATCAGTCTGGGTTTGTTGCGTCTGGTAAAGTATCTGTGCGGACGAGCTACGTGCCGAGGGATGACTCTACGTGCGCGAGCAATGATTCCTGTCACAACCAAACACGATAGAAACCGACACCTGCAAAATAGAAGACAGGTTATTATGATTCATGCATGAATGCAATGTCTATCCGTATGAGGAACATTCTGTCCTTCGATCCTGGCTTCATTGAGACGGATAATATTTCGACAGCAACATTCTGACATCAATCATCTGGCTTTGTCGTTCGGAACAGAAATTTATGAAGATGTCTCTCAACCAGGATCTCAATCAAGAATGTACCCTGGATATGGATAAACATGAGTTAGATACGGGTAAATGCAAAATGGGAATGTTGCAGATGCATGAATGCAATGCATAGTGCCATCCTCCAAGACATCTGAACACCAACTGTACTAGATTCCGGTCTCAAAAATGATCACAACCATCCAAGGGACTGAGTAACCACAAATCCAACTTGGAGGATCCGAAATAAACGGAACCGGAGGATACATCACCATCATCACTAGAAAGTCATTGAACAGATAGCAACAAGATCATCTGAACAAGTAACCCCAAATCTGACCCGGGGATCCGAAATAAATGGAACCCGCTAATAAATACCACGGACAGAACTCCGGCGTGTCAGAAATAAATCCATAAATCCAACTTATAAATAGAAACCAAATCACAAACCGAACCAAAGTCACCATCAAACAGTCACCAACAGAACCTGTACTTGTAGGAATCAAACCCCTCCCCTCACAGGTGAATTCTAATAAGGTCATCCTAAGGCGGATAATGGTCTCGACAATCGGATAAGATACTCAACGGGTTTGCCCTTTCGGGTGTGCCGTGCAGCTCTCATAAGATCATCTAAACCAAAGATCCGGGAAAGAACGGTCACCGAAGTCAACAGCTCAAAAGAGATAACCCAACCATAGTGGAAACTCCACTAGGAAGGGCTCTCTCAGAAGAACCTCGTCCGGCTGTGGTATGTCATGTCACGACAACATGCTAATCTAACATGTGAGGCAACATGAGACAACATTAATCCTAGGTGTATACTCGGGCTTTGGGTTTTAGCCCCACTCAGAACACCCACCCCAAAATCATAGGAACCATACCTGTCCAGAATTCAACACAGTGATAATATGATGCATGCAAACATATATGCAAATATATACAATCACAGTATAATAATCACAAATGCAATAAATAAAGCAGTAAAAGCAACCTAAGCTACCCTAAAAACTACGCTAGTGAGCGCTAGGATCGACTCGCTTAGGGAAGATGGACCAGAAATAGGTCAACTTCAGTCCCCAGCAGAGTCACCAGCTGTCGCGACACGAAAAACAACCGGCGGGGAAAATACTGAGCCGCCACCGACGCTATTCATCCTATAACGGAAAGGGAGCGCAGGACTAACCTAAGAAAGGGAAAGGAACGGTCTTACGGCCAGGGATTACAAGGTACGGCAGTCGGTTACGCAAGGGGAAGGTATTAGCACCCCTCACGTCCGCCGTACTCGACGGGATCCACGCTCAAAAGATAGCTCAAAGGGAAGGAAAAGGTTGCTGCTAAACTGCTCAAAGAAATTGCACAAACTGGAACAATAAACAGGTGGGGGAGAGAAAGAAGACGGAGGAAGTGGACTCGGCAGGATGACGCATCCTGGGCCTACGTAGTTTATTAGAAACACTCACGCCGAAACAAGACACCAAAAAGGGACGCTGAGACGTCAAAAGAAACACTCAAAAGGAAACAGAATGCCAATACATGGACTTACACTCGACTCCCAACAATAACAAACAAAAGGAAACAGAATGCCAATACATGGACTTACACGTGACTCCCAACAACGACAAACAAGAGGAAACAGAATGCCAATACATGGGCTTACATCCGACTCCTGACAACAACAATCGCTAACCAGCAAACACCAACGAAAAAGGTTATCAGAACGAACCCCAACCAGTCACCAAATATCCAAAATAAACCCCTATATGGATAACCAATCACCGCAAATGAACCCCAAAGATGAACCCTAAATATGAACCCCAAGTAATAACAATCCTCACAAATGAACCCCGAATACGAACCCCAATATGTATAACCATCATTACAAATGAACCCCGATATGTATAACTATCATCACAAATGAACTCCGATATGTATAACCAAACACCACAAATGAACCCCAAAAGGTAAACCCCAATATGAATGACAACCGTCACAAATGAACCCCGAATATGAACCCCAATGTGAATAACAATCACCACAAATGAACCCCAATATGAATGACAACCGTCATAAATGAACCCCGAAGATGAACCCCTAAGGTGAACCCCAATATGATCCCCAAGTGATTAACAATCAACACAAATGAACCTCGAATATGAACCCATAAGGTGAACCCCAATATGATCCCCAAGTGATTAACAATCATCATAAATGAACCCCGAAGATGAACCCCAATATGAACCCTAAATGAAATCAGAAGAAAACCCCAAGGTATAAACATACCACACACGCCCACGCTGAACAAACGGGTACTCACACCAAAGAAAACAAATTCCAGAAGCAAAGACATGAAGCGGTAAACCCAAACTAAGAATAAGGGTGAACACACAAAAAAAAAACAAAAGGGTGAACACACACAAAAAAACCAAAAGGGTGAACACACACAAAAAACCAAAAGGGTGCCCGGAGAGATTGCTCACAACCTCCTGTTTGTTTTGTAGGTTTTATTGATGTGGAGAACTCATGTCCTTAAAAGGACCAGCATCAAATCAATAACCAAGTGCCTCCACTGGCCTATGCCATGCAATGATCAAAAATATGCACAAAATGAACTTCCAACTTAGAAAATTCAAATCAAATCAGAAATGCATGCAATGACTTTGGGATTTTTTGTATAAGTTTCTCATGCCATGAATGTTCAACATGCAAAAAGTCAAATCCAGAATGATGCAAATGCTATGTGAACAAAAATGCACCAATTCAATGCCAAAAATGTGACAAAAATTGTCACATTATTCTCTATGTGTCAAAAATGATGATAACATGTGAGAAAAAATCCAAACCAGTGACCAAAAATTCATGTCATGTATGAATGTCATGTATGCAAAAAATTGGATCAAATGGCTCAAAAATGAGGATTTCACAATGCATTGAATGCAATAGATCAATTTACCACAACATTGATTCAAAAATTCACACATAATAATCTAGACATCAACAATTCTTGAAATTAACAACATAAAAAAGTATACATCAATACAAAACCATGAAAAAAAATTGGGACTCATTTGGACAATTTTTGTATTTTTTATGCATTTTACAAAATGATCTAAAATAATTGAAATCAAATGGAAAATGGAGGGAAATGAAAATATTTGAATTAAATCCAGAAAATCACACGCCATTGGATCTGGCGCGCTATTGCATCAATGGCTCACATTCTAACGAATAAAACGTTGCGTTTCATTAAACACAATCACAATCCAAGTCAGCTTTCAATGCTCGTGTGGCTTCAGTCAAAGCAATCTCGTCCAATCGTTCTTCCACGCATGAGCCACATGGATCCAACAAGGCAAAGCCCTAGCCAACACACAGACGCTGGAGCTAAAGCTCTGGTCGTCTTCTCCGGCGAGCCTCACGGTGGCGTCGCCATGCATTTTTCCAGAATTTCCCCAGGCCTATACCATTCTACTCGTCTTCTCACGTAGGTTCCAAATATCCACTTAGTTCATCCTAATTCCTCCTAGGTTTTGTAAATCGAAGGGAGAAAGTTCCCAGATCCAAACATCCATTCAACACCACGTCCTCAATTCTCACTCAAACTCAAATCTAATCATATATTCGTGATCTACTCATCAATCTCTACAACTCTATGGCCTAAAAACAACAAAAGGAGAGATCGAAAATTGAGTCACCTTGAATTGGAGCTTTCTGAAAACGTGTTCTCACGAGCTCATCTGCTCCAGATCCATGCCTTTGAACTTCTTTTGAAGCTTTGCGCAAAAAGAAACGGTTAAATCCTCTTGAATACACCTCAATTTCCAAATTCCATTGCCATGAGAGTGCTCTTAATCTGCTCGAATTCTGGCTGAATTGCACCAAACAATGGATGATTCTTTCTCAGTGAAGCATGAGGATCAAGAATATGCAAGAATCTTTGAGGTTTGTGTGAAGAAAATGCAAATCGAAGAGAGAGAATTTTGAGAGAGTTTCTTGAATTTTAATCTAAAATGGTGGTTATGGAAGTTATGATTAGGGTTTGGCTATTTATATCCCTTGCTAATGACACTGCTAATCCTCTTTTCCATTTACTAATCATGATTAGTGAGATATGAAGCCATTTGCAAAAATGCAAAATGAGCTCACATGGCCATAATGCACGTGTGATCTCCCATGTTATGGTCTTTAATTCACTCATGAACAACCAAGGGCTAGGATTTGAATATTAATTAGCTTACATCTCAAGCCAAGAATGAATGGTGAATATTTTCTTCAATTTGCACATGTGTAAAATAATGAACATACATGCCTTTCTCATGCATGGAAATGGCTCATTCTTACTCAAATATGGTCCATGAAGCATGCTGAATTGAAGCCTTGCCTTGATTCTTTGTGAATTTTGATTTGCAGCATGATATTATCCTTTGAACAAATGTGAAATAATGTGACTTTTAACCATGATCCATTGAGGCTTAGCTTGCACAATTGAGTCAAATGATGTCATTTTGATATGCCTTGAATATGAGAAGCATTTTGCAAAAAGAATGAACCAATTTGAAGCATTATATCTAAAGTTATGCCATTTTGAATTCCCATGCACATCTTGTGATCAAATTACCATAACTCCTCAACCATTCATCACATGGACATGAATTAGGACTTTTTGGAAAGGGGAGACAAAGATCTACAACTTTCATGTTCACCAAAAATCCATTTGAAACATCTTTGATATTGAAAAGTCAAGTTGAAGGTGGACCAAAAACTTGCCAAATTTGGAAACTTTGAATTATAGGTCACTTTCCATTTTTAGTAACTTTTGCCATGACCTTTGAATCTTCAAGAAGGATGCTTAGCATGAAGAATAGACCCCATTTGAACATCATTTAGGTGTCTCAACTCATTTCCCCACCTCACAGCCCTTAGTTGACTGCACAGTTGACTTTTGGTCCTCAGATGACCTTGAGATGTCTTGATGATGATAGAACCACGATGATCGTGATATATCCTTGCAGATAAGATAATGCTCACAATCTCTGAAGAATCAAGAAACCCTAATTTAAGCTCATACCCTCAAATGGTTGATGATCAATTCATAGAGACCATCAGGCTTGAATCACCTAAGTTCCCCATCTTCTGAAAAGACTTTGGAGGATGACCTTCTCATTTTCAAATGAGATGCAAAATGCAATGCCTAATGCCCTAAAACATGAAATTCAATGACCTAAGCTAGTCTCAAGAAGAGGAGGGTAAATTTTGAGGTGTTACAGTATGCCACGTCCAACACCCTTTGCAAAGCTTCGCGGTGTGGCTTAGAATTCATCAGCAAAGATAAGACAAATATCTTTGATGGAGTTTGAAGCAGCTGATCAACAACATTATACTTACTCCTCTTGATGAGCCTCAGCATCTCATCACAGTCCTCCTTCAGAATGCCATTCTGGCCAACAAGGACAGGAGCTTTAGTAGATTTATCAACAACAAGTGCCGGATTCGGAGAAGGAGAAGAAGTCCCCACAGGATTGGCAGAATTATTAACAACATCAGCTCTTCTCATGTCATCTTGGGGTTTCGCCGGCACCGAGAAAACACGTCCACTGCGGGTCACACCACTGACATCAGATATACTCACAACAGAAGTGGAGGGCAAAACCACCTCCTTCCCATCTTCTAGCGCAACTGCAATATATCTGTAGGGAACAACTTTATCTAAAGAGTACGGGATAGGGCCCGCTGGCTTGATAATAAGAGATGGAGAGGCCTTCTTCTTGCTGCCATCATATCTGATAACAACAGGTTCGGGTATTCTGAAAATAGGGGATATAACATTCACTTCGTTCTCATCACGATTATGGAGTATCTCGATCACACCCTGATCCAGCATCTCTTGGATGTCCTTCCTGACTTGGCGGCATCCTCTCTCGTTTAAAGTGCACACTCGGCATCTGTCGTTGTCATGCTCGTAATGACTGTATCCATATAATAGTCTATGCATCTTGACCAACGATTGCCTGATATGACTGACATACATGACTTTATATTTGCCATGGCATCACTAGACCATGTTCACAGCAGATTTCCCATGCTCGGGCAATGGGTTCTTCTTAATGTTTGGATCTACGTCCTCAAAAAACAAGATCCCACTTCTAACAAGGTCTTGAACCTTGGTCATTAGGGGATAACAGTTCTCCACATCATGTCTGGGAGCACCGAAATGATAAACACAGTGAAGCTCAGGCTTGTACCACCACTGAGGATTGGTCAGTACAGCAGGTGGGTCACGTTGAGTGATTAGCTTCCTATCTATCGGCGACGGATAGAGCTCAGCATAGGTCATTAGAATTGGATCAAAAGTGACCCTCTTCCTATCATAGCTAGTGCTGGTATTGTTATTGTTTCGAGGCTGGTAGGCCTACTATTGCAGACGATGTTGTTGTTGTTGATATTGTTGATGTTGTTGTTTTCAATGCTGATAATGTTGAGTTTCCCTGAAGGCAGGTGCTATATGAGCCACCTGGTGCTGGTTACTGGCAGGGCGAACAGTCTTCCTCTTTACAGAGGGTCTTCGTTTAGTATGGGAAGATACAACATGTGCCTCTCCCTCTTTCTTCTTTGCAAAGCCCCCATAACGCTTTGTAGAAGAGCCTTCATCCTGGGTCATTCGTCCTTCCCGGACTCCTTCCTCTAGCCTCATCCCCATGTTCACCATTTCGGTGAAGTCCGAGGGAGCACTAGCAATCATCCTCTCGTAATAAAATGAACTCAAGGTCTTCAGAAAAATCTTGGTCATTTCCTTCTCTTCGAGTGGGGGCATAATCTGTGCGGTCAATTCACGCCACCTCTGGGCGTACTCCTTTAACGTTTGCTTCTCCTTCTGGGACATAGCCCTCAGCTGATCCCTATCGGGAGCCATATCAACATTTTACTTGTACTGTTTGACGAAAGCTTCGCCAAGGTCGTTGAAGGAGCGGATGTTCGCACTATCCAGACCCATATACCATCTGAGGAAATAGTGGATGAGGAGTTGATCGTTGTCAATCTGGGTTGACATCTTGCGTGCGTACATCACAAGATGGCTGAGAGGGCAAGTGTTTCCCTTGTACTTTTCAAAGTCAGATACTTTGAACTTGATGGGAATCTTGACATTGGGCACGAGGCACAACTCAACAGTAGATTTACCGAAGAGGTCTTTCCCTCTTAGACTCTTCAGTTCCTTGCGCAGCTCAAGGAATTGGTCAGTCATGGCGTCCATTTTCTCATAAACATCTGGGCCCTTAGATGGCTCGGAATGATAAATGGTGTGGTCGACTCTCGGTAACATGTGCAAACCGGGAGGTGGCACAGCAAGGACCGGGCTAGATGTCGGCATAGAAGCAAAGGTTGAAGCGAGACCCTCTGGCACAAAGTTCGCGGGCATCCCCCAGGGAAACCCGGCTGGCATAGCAAAAGGAGCGAAATGAGCGGTGGCGGCAGGCACAATAGAGGAAGCTACCTCTGAGATGACCGTCCTTTGGGGAGGAGTTGCAGGCGTTGGAGAAGACTGGCTTTGGGCGGCCAGGAATGACTCCATCAGGGTAGTCAGCCTAGCCACTTCCTCCTTAAGTTCTCTGTTCTATTGTTCAAGATGATCCATTAACTTTAAAGAATTGGCCCTAGTGTTGTATCGGTGCGTCAGCTTGTCTTCAAAATAAATGAAGAACACAAAGTTAGACCACTGATCAAGAAGCCCTAAATAAAACCTTCTTATGCATATGATGCATGCAATGCTTGTGCATATGATTTTATTTTTATTCAGAGGAACTTTTAGAGATCTATTTGGAAATATTTGTAAAATATTAATCTTTTGGACATATAATGGAATATTCATATCAATAATATCGGGAAATTTTTTTACACATAAGAAGTACAATCTTGGTAACCGAATACAATACAAGAGAGAAGGAAAATTAACATCCTATGGAACCCTAGAAACAATCGTCCAAAGCTCTCGAGACCGGAAGATAAGCTGCACTAAGCCTCTTCACCTCTCTCTCATAGGCTGCCTCCATATCTGCCTTCTCCTTGGCGAGTCGATCATACTTCCTCTTCTATAACCTGGATGACTGAGGAAGAAGAGAAGTAACCACATCATTAGGCTCGTCGATAACCTGGTGCTCTAGAAATTCTATCAAAGCATCCTTATCTCTAAGTTGTTGAAGTAGCTCCTCTCGCTCACGGACCCAAGCACGCGAACGGTCTTCATCTCTCAACTCCTCTAATCCTTGGTTAGGGAGGGTTAAAGGCCCAACCATAACCATAGGTGTAGTTCTCGAGTAGTCATAGGGCATGCGGTACTCAGAAGCTCTCTTCCTAACCCACGAGGTGTAGGGTTCCAAAGAAATACAATTCTTCAGACCAAGCTCTTTGCTTCCCTTGCTATGAATCTTGCGCCAAGCGCGGGCCATCCTGCCCTTCAAGTTCTGGGGATCTTTACCCTCTTGAAAGAACACACCTTCTAACAAAATGTTATTAGGTTTATCCTTTAAGGGGAACCCAAGTTGACGGTGAGCCAAAATAGGGTTGTAGTTAATTCCACCACATGTACCAAGAAGAGGCACATTGGAGAATTCACCACAAGAGTCAATAATTTGCACACCATCATATACACGGTTGTACCAAAAGATATCATCATTAGTGAGAGACATAAGTCTCGTGGACCACCATAGACAACCTTTATTCTCCTTGAAGGCGAGCGTCTGTGGCAAGTGCGAAATAAACCACTTGTACAACAGAGGCAAACAACAGACAATGGTACCACCACCCTTTGCATTCCTCATATGCAAAGAGAAATAAGTGTCACCCTACAGAGTAGGAACGGGATTAAGAGTAGAGAAAATCCTAATACCATTCACATCCACAAAATTGTTGATGTTGGGGAATAACACTAGCCTATAGATGAGAAGTACAAATATGGCGTCAAAGGCATCCTCACTCATGGCCTTCCCAAATAAAGTAGCTTGAGCAATGAGGAAATCAGATGGGAGACCTTGAATTCCACCTTTGGTAGTCATATGAGCACCAATATCAGATATATCTATATGCAAAAGATCAACTATCTCTTGGGAAGCCACTGAACGACAACTGATCCAGAATAGGTATACCCACAAGATAGGCATACTCCTCAAGTGTAGGAAAAACCTGGAAATCCGGAAAAGTGAAGCAACGGTACCGAGGATCATAGAATTGCAATAACACACTCATCAGACCTTCATCCACCTGAGTAGAAAGAATAGACAGAAGCTTCCCTTGGCGAGCTTTAAACTCCAAGGGATCTAATACATAGAATGTCAAACTCCTTAACTCTTTCAAGTCGGGTTGTCTGAAACTGTACTTCTTCGTATTCCTTCTTTTCTTATCCATGTTTGAAAAATTGAAAATAGACCTCTCAAGTTCCTTGAAAATTTTCTCATTGTTGATGATATGGATGCAAATGAATGCATGAATGCATGGATGCAACAATCACACTCAAGGATCAAGCAAGTCACACCACACAAAGGTCACGGGATGGTTCAAGTCATCCTCAATATCAATCATCCATTTTGGTGGATTATGGTTTACACCTTATCAACACCCAAGTTCCATTGATATTAAGGATATACGAGAACGGATCAACTGCGAATCAAGGGTTTGTTGCAAGTCACGAGCATGGAGTCTTGGTTAAGAACCACCCAAAGGGAGTGTACTATGGTTAAACCCAACGATCATGTTCTAGAAAGGTTCCCATAGTCGTCATCTCATCTTTCGGATATTATCGGATAAACGACTACTCGTATTCCAAAGTTATCCTCAAGAGAGACTCTTATGAGTGTAGTATCGTGTAACAATCGTATCAAATCTTACACTTGAACGACCTTCACACTACGTCCTAAAATAGGCCAAGATGGGCTAGGTAATCTAAGGTCCTTGGCTTCTAAGGTTTATATTCGAAAGAGTAATGCCTACCACGACTACTCGTGTGACATTATTGATCCCAACAAGACCTCCACCAAGTGAATGGACTTGCAAGTCAACTTGCTAAGGAATACCTCCACACATGTCAATAAGACTATGCCATTCTCCTATCATAAGTGCACTTGAGTCCGGGTATAGAAGTCATCTCACAATAGACCACCAAGCACACAAGCAATTGATATATCAAGCAATTCATACATTACAAACAATACAGTCATCCCAAATTTGCACAATAAATATGTCACAAATAAATATAAACATACAATACAACCAAGGAAAAAAGTAGGCTAAACCCACTAGGAAATACTTCTTCCCCAGCACTGTCGCCACTTTTCTGTAGCGGGGTATTCGTTACCTTTAGATTTATTGACTAAATCAAAAGTAAATCATACAATTCGAGTCTCCACCGCACTTCTATTTATCCAAAGGAAAGGTTAGAAAGATAACAAAAACCGAGAAGTTTTATCAAATCAAAAACTAATAAAAATGTCAGAGATCTGGGTAAGGGGGTTGGTTATGCAATGGGAAGGTTTTAAGCACCCAAAACATCCTTAGTACTCTAAGGGAGCCCTTTTTGCAAATGTTGTATGGTAGGTTGGTATTTGTGAAAACATTTGTGCAAACATGATTCGGGGGATGAGAAAAGAATATACAAATTATTTACAATTTTGTGGTTTGAATGGATAAACCCATTGCCTACGTACCATCAGAAAGGTAGGATCAAAACCTCGTAGTTCAGGGTAAAGAATCTCAAAAAAGATATGGGTGAATTGATTTGGTCAAAAGCCTTAAGGTCTTTTGTTATCAGAGGGAGAAAACTCAACCTAAACCAACAATCCACCATGTGAGGAGAGCTTCAGCATACTAGTGAGGGATCCACCCTATAATAAGTATGGAAGACTTATAGTCCAATCACTAAGGATGAGGTGAGGTTTACATCAACCACTATGATAACTCAAACCTATGGCTAATGTTTATGAAAAAGGTTTTTAACAAAGGTGGCCATTGGAACCACAAAAATAATTTGAAGTGAGTTATATTTACAAATTAGAAGTATTCATAAAAATGAAGTCAAAGTTGACTTAAGATTCAATTCAAAATAAGTATTAATGAAAAGAGTTTGAAAAATCAAAGGCATAAGGCCTAGGTTTCTAATTTGAAAAAACAATGTCAATGTTTGCACAAAATAAGTTTGGCTTGGGTTAGAGTGGAGAGAAGAAGAGAAGGGCTAGTCCTAAACATGAAAAGATGAGAGAAGAGAATAAAACCCTTGAGTTCCTTTCTTGAGATCATAAATATGATCCAAGATGCTCCTTTCCTTTGGACTTAGCAATTAACTCAAGCAATCAAACATATATTCAATCAAGCTCCTATGATCTCCATTTAGCTTGTCTCTTAACTTGGATGCTCATGACAATGGTCCTTCTAATTATCTCAAGTTTGGAATCCCTATCACATAACAACAAACAATCAAAAAGTTCACAATGCAATAATAGAAATCGACAAAGAGAGGGTTTAGATTAGGGGTCCTTTCAAGTCAACATCAAGATGTAAGCATTCTAAAGGCATGAGGCCTAGTTGCTCTTCAATAATTTTAGCATTCTAAAGGCATGAGGCCTAGTTGCTCTTGAACTCTATTAAGCATAGCTGAGGTCCTAATTCTAAGTCCTTTCTCCTTTTTGCATTGGGTTCACACAAACAAAGACAAAACAAACACAAGGCCACAATATATTTACACAATAATGTGCTCAAGTGAGCAAAAGGAAAATAGCATAAACATAAACATGAGCTCAAATTAGCAAAGGGAAAAGGCAATATGAATAAATGAGCAAGAAATTAAATTGCATTAAAGTAAATTGCAAGAATTAAATGCTTGAATTAAAAGTTAGTAATTATTAGTTAGTGTTAGTGTTCCATAAGGAAATTTAACGCTATGTTAAGCAATCGTAAGTGGACTAATGTAGTAGTCACACCTATCTGAGGCCGGTCAATAAAAATATAGGCAAATAAACACAAGTTAGAGATCATGACTAGTAAGCCAAGCTCCTACAACTTGCCATGCCAAAAGAAAATAAGAATGACCTTGTATGGATTTCAGGTTCTTTACTTGACCAAGAAGTAATCTATCATGGACACAAAGCAATTCACTTGATCTTTGATCAAGTTGAATTTGATTTGGATCAAAGAAGGTTAAGCCTCCCATATGTCAAGGCTAACCATAAATCATTAACTCATTGGTCAAAAGAAAAAGAAAAAGATGAGAGATGAAAATGAAATGTACAAAATGAAAATTCAAAAGACATAACCAAAACACAATGATCAAATATGAATGGGATCAACATCAATCAATGGTAAACAGAAGTGAAATGAAGATTAAAAGTCAAGAAAGGTCAAACATATTTTTGGTATTTTTTTGGAATTAAAATAATACATAAAATAAAATGAACAAATCATGGTCAAACTTCAAATCTAATTCAACTCAACTTGGATAAGTCCAATTGGATCAACATAAAAATGAAGAGAAATAACACAAATGGACTAAAATCTCAAATAAATCTCAAATCAATTAAGAAATTGATGATAATATTTTTCATATAACGCAATTGCGTTAGAAGATGGGAAGGAGGTGCCTTTGCCCTCCACTTCTATTGTAAGTATATCAGACGTTAGTGGTGTGACCTGCAGTGGTCATGTTTTCTCGGCGCCGCCGAAACCCCAATATGACATAAGAAAAGCTGATGTCGTTAATAATTCAGCCGGTCCTGTAGGGACTTCTTCTCCTTCTCCGAATCCGGCACTTGTTGTTGGTAAATCTACTAAAGCTCCTGTCCCTGTTGGCCATCATGGCATTTTGAGAGAGAACTGTGATGAGATGCTGAGGCTCATCAAGAGGATCGAATATAATGTTGTTGATCAGTTGCTTCAAACTCCATCAAAGATATATGTCCTATCTTTGTTGATGAATTCTGAGTCACACCGCGAAGCTTTGCAGAGGGTGTTGGACGTGGCATACGTGGATCACGATGTCAGAATCGAACAGTTTGATAGCATTGTTGCAAACATAACTGCTTGTAACAATTTGAGCTTTTGCAATGTTGATCTTCCCGAAGAGGGAAAAGACCACAATTTGGCTTTACACATTTCTATGAATTGCACGGATGATGCCTTGTCTAATGTGCTGGTAGACACAGGATTGTCGCTAAAAGTGTTGCCAAAATCCACTCTGACTAAACTTTCTTACCAGGGGCCTCCCATGAGGCAAAATGGAGTGGTTGTTAAGGATTTTGATAGATCCAGGAAAACTGTGATTGGCGAGGTTGAGCTCCCAATCAAGATTAGACCTAGTGATTTCCAGATCACTTTCCAGGTCATGAATATCCACCCATCATATAGCTGCTTGCTTGGCAGACCATGGATTCACGAGGCAGGCGCCGTGACATCCACCCTACACCAAAAGTTAAAATTCGTTAAGAATAAGAAGTTGGTGATGATAGGGGGAGAGAAGGCTCTCTTAGTAAGCCATTTGTCTTCCTTTTCTTATATAGAAACTGAGGATGAGGTTGGGACGCCGTTCCAAGCCTTATCTATTGTTGAGCCTTTAAGGAAAGGACCTTCTTCATTTGCGTCCTACAATGATGCGAAGTTGGCCATTGAGCATGGCGCAACTACTGGTTTAGGACAAATGATTAAGCTGGAAGACAATAAATCCCGGCTTGGCATAGGGTACTCTTTAGGCACTTTCAACGAGCGCGGTTTGTTCAAGAGTGGTGGTTTCATCCACACGGTCGAAGACCAAGAGGCTGCTGCTATAGTGGAAGATGATGCAGAGGAAGATTCTGGCAACTTTGTCATCCCTGTAGGAGTCTGCAATAATTAGGTCGATGTTGATGTTCCAACAGTTGTCCATAAGTCCACGTAATGTGTTCACTTTTATTTTAAAAAAACCCTTCTCCCATGCCAAAAGGAGAAGTGATGACATTGTTGGCACATTAATACAATGATATTCATCCAATAATTACATGTTAAATGTTTGTTTTTCCACATTATTTTCCCTTTTTTCTTTTTTGCATCAAAATGGTGATCACAAAAAAACCCTAAAAAGAGAATAAAATCAATCTTTTCATCTGCATAATGATTTGCTTTGTTTGAATTCTAAACTCTCTTTTATATTCAAAATCATTATGCAGGTTGATCAAACCCATTGAACATAATGATCCAACACCATCTCCCAACTTTGAGTTCCCTGTATTTGAGGCCGAAGAAGATGATGTTGAAGAGATTCCTGATGAGATTACCTGTCTGCTTGAGCACGAAGAGAAGATCATTCAGCCACATCTCGAGAATCTGGAAACAGTCAACTTGGGGTCTGAAGATTGTGTTTGCAAAGTGAGGATTGGGTCACTCCTGGAAGAGTCTGTGAAGAAGGGGTTGATCGAGTTGCTACGAGAATATGTCGACGTCTTTGCCTTGTCATATGAAGACATGTCTGGTCTAGATACTGATATCGTGCAACATTTCTTGCCTTTGAAGCCTGAGTGTGTGCATGTGAAGCAAAAGCTCAGAAGAACTCATCCTGATATGGCAGAGAAAAAAATTGATGTGGGGTTTCTGGTGACTTCTACATATCCTTAATGGATGGCCAATATTGTGCCCGTGCCTAAGAAAGATGGAAAAGTCCGAATGTGTGTGGACTTTAGAGACTTAAATAAAGCTAGTCCGAAAGATGATTTTCTTCTACCACATATTGATATGTTGGTCGATAATACAACTAAATTCAATGTCTTCTTATTTATGGACGAATTTTCTGGTTATAATCAGATCAAAATGGCACCCGAGGATATGGAGAAGACAACATTCATCACACCTTGGGGAACATTCTGTTATCGAGTGATGCCCTTCGGTTTGAAGAACGCTGGGGCCACGTATCAACGAGTTATGACTACCTTGTTTCATGATATGATGTATAAGGAGATCGAGGTATATGTTGATGATATGATTGCAAAGTCGAAAACGGAAGTTGAACATGTAGAGCACTTGTTGATGCTTTTTCAGCATTTGAGGAAGTACAAACTCCGTCTGAATCCGAACAAGTGTACATTTGGAGTCCGTTACGGCAAGTTATTGGGCTTTATTGTCAGTGAAAGAGGTATTTAAGTTGATCCTGCCCAGGTCAAAGCGATATAAGAGATGCCTGCACCAAAAACCGAAAAGCAAGTCTGAGGTTTTCTTGGCTGCTTAAATTATATTTCCAGATTTATATCCCACATGACTGCCATATGTGCGCCAATATTCAAGCTCCTCCGGAAGGATCAGCGTCATGATTGGACCTAGGATTGCCAAAAAGCCTTTGACAGTATCAAAGAGTATCTGTCCGAGCCTCCAATTCTGTCTCCGCCTGTGGAAGGGAGACCATTGATTATGTACTTGACCGTTCTTGAAGACTCTATGGGTTGTGTACTAGGTCAGCAAGATGAATCAGGGAAGAAAGAGTATGATATATACTATCTGAGTAAGAAGTTCACTAATTGTGAGTCTCAGTACTCAATGCTTGAGAAGACATGTTGTGCTTAGGCTTGGGCTGTCAAGTGCTTATGCCAGTATATGTTGATTCATACGACTTGGTTGATATCCAAAATGGATCCAATCAAGTATATCTTTGAGAAGCCTACTTTAACTAGGAGGATTTCCCGTTGGCAGATGCCGTTGTCTGAGTATGATATTGAGTATCGAGCTTAGAAAGCTATTAAAGGTTGTATCTTGGCTGATCACTTGGCACATCAACCAATTGAAGATTATTAGTCTGTTCAATACGACTTCCAAGATGAGGAGATTCTGTATTTGAAAATGAAAGATTGCGATGAGCCTACGCTTGATGAAGGTCCAGAACCTGGTTCCCAATGGGGTATGGTGTTCGATGGTGCTGTAAATAAATATGAAAATGGTATTGGGGCAGTGATTATTACTCCTCAGGGCACACATTTTCCTTTTACAGCAAGGATAACTTTCAAACGCACGAATAATATGGCAGAGTATGAGGCCTGTATTATGGGTTTAGAGAATGTATAATCTTAGGATCAAACATATGGATGTTTATGGTGATTCAGCCCTTGTTGTTAATCAGATTAAAGGTGAATGAGAGACTAATCAGTCGGGCCTCATCCCATACAAAGATTATGCGAGTAGGATTTCAACTTTCTTTACCAAGGTTGACTTCCATCATATTCCTCGAGATGAGAATCGGATGGCAGATGCTCTTGCTACGCTTGCTTCGATGATTGTGGTGAAATTCTGGAATGAAGTTCCCAATATCACTGTGATGCGCTTGGATAGACCAACTCATGTATTCGTAGTTGAAGAAGTGAAAGATGATAAGCCATGGTATTATGATATCAAGTGCTTTCTCCAGAGTCAGATTTACCCGCCTAAGGCATCTGTTAAAGATAGGAAGACTTTGAGGAGATTATTTGGCAGTTTTGACCTCAATGGTGATGTGCTTTATAAAAGGAACTTTGACATGGTTCTGCTCAGATGCGTGGATAGACACGAAGTAGACCTGTTGATGACTGAAGTCCATGAGGGTTCATTTGGTACTCATTCCAATGGACATGCCATGGAAAAGAAGATGTTGAGAGCAGGCTACTATTGGCTGATAATGGAGTCTGACTGCTGCAAATACGTGAAGAAATGCCACAAGTGTCAGATTTATGCTGATAAGATTCATATTCCCCTGAAACTTCTGAATGTTATTTCCTCACCATGGCCTTTGTCCATGTGGGGAATTGACATGATTGGCACGAAAGAGCCAAAGGCGTCAAACGGTCATTGTTTTATTCTCATAGGAATTGAATACTTCACCAAATGGATCAAAGCGACGTCATATTCGAACGTAACCAGGCAGGTAGTTGTGAAGTTTATCAAGAATCAACTCATATGTCGTTATGGTGTGCCAGATAAGGATCTAACTTGAACAACAAGATGATGAAAGAGTTGTGTAGTGAGTTCAAGATTACGCATTATAATTCTTCTCCCTATAGACCCAAATGAATGGGGCTGTTGAAGCTGCTAACAATAACATCAAGAAGATTATCCAGAAGATGGTTGTTATGTACAAAGATTGGCATGAGATGTTTCCATTTGCCTTGCATGGTTATCGTACATATGTCCGCACTTCAACAGGGGCAACCCCTTTCTCCCTTGTATATGACATGGAGGCCGTGCTCCCCATAGAGGTTGAGATCCCATCAATGAGAGTCTTGATGGAAGCCGAGTTGACTGAGGCTGAATGGGTTCAGAGTCGTTATGAACAACTGAATTTAATTGAAGAGAAGAGATTTACTGCCATGTGCCATGGTCAGTTGTATCAGCAGAGGATGAATGATGCCTTTGATAAGAAGGTCAAGCCTCGTGTGTTTCGAGAAGGTGACCTAGTGCTTAAGAAAGTTTTGTCTTTCGCGCCCGATTCCAGGGGCAAGTGGACTTCAAACTATGAAGGTCCATATGTTGTTAAGAGAGCCTTTTCAGGTTGTGCTTTGATACTTACAACTATGGATGGGGAGGATTTCACTCGTCCTGTGAATTCAGATGCAGTCAAGAAATACTTCGCCTAAAATAAAAATAGAATAACTCGCTAAGTTGAAAACCCGAAAGGGCGGCTTAGGCAAAAAATGAGTGGCTCAGTGGATTGAAAACTCGAAAGGGCGATCCAGGCAAAAATTAGAGACATAAAAAATGAATATATATATATATATATATATATATATATATATATATATATATATATATATATATATATATATATATATATATATATATATATATATATATATATCCCGCTAGATTGAGTACCTCATCCTAGGGCAATCTAGGCAAAAATTAGGGATTTGGCAAGTAACTGCATCCTGACAAGACTTTGTGCTTCAAACCGTCATCTGTCAAAGATTCTCGCTCAGTCATCGTCAACTGAAGCTTCGAATACATTGGATTCAAAGTTGGTGGAGAAACGGGTATTATGTTCAATGTAACCTTTTTTCCAATATATATCACCAATTTCAAATTTGTAAAGATCCATGGAGTCTCGCCATTTGCGGACTACCAATCCATCAAATAAATTTGAGCCTTTATCCATTTATGTGCACTCTTATTTGTTTCTGTTTAACAAATGTTTGCATGTTTTAATTGATAAATATCATTGTTTAAAACAAATAAAGTTCTTATAAACTGTTTTTAAACAAAGTGAACATTCAGAATGACTGAAGGGATAAATGGAATGTCTTCAGTGCTCTCCCAAGGATAGTACGATCTCCAAAAGGGTAAGACATTTGTTCATATTCCTAGCATATTGTTATTCTCCTCATCATCCTTCAGGTTGTCTCCTCCGAGAGCACAGAGAAGGGTGATATGTCATCTAGTCCCTAGGAAGTTTTGATCTTTGATCTTGATCTTGTGGAGATGTATATACCTCCATCCTCAGATCCCAAGAGAGTCTGAGTCTAACATTTGTGTTTTATCAATTATATGGTTGGCATCCCTTGTGTGGACTGACCTAAAATCCCTTGTGGATTAATAAAAATTGATATGCTATCTCTTCGATGAAGTTGGTCTTTCCCTCATCATAAATGGAAATCTCCCGCAGAGTGAGCAGGAATTCCCAGCATGAGTGGAAATCCTCAGCAGTTTGGCTTATAGTCTCTCCTCAGCATGATGGCTTGCATTTTTTCCTCAGCAAGTTTTATTACCGCTCATCCTCAGTAGGTTTGCTCACATTAGACTTCCCCCAGTTGGGCCGCCATCAGATTATCCCCGGTATGATCACCTTCAGTCTTCCCCAGTGGAGTTGCCTGATCAAAGCCTGATATTTGTTTTTCCTTCCTTATTAGATAGTTCCTTCCTAACAGAGCTGGTGTTGAAGATGTTTATTTCCTTCCCCAGCAGAGCAGTTGTGTCTCTCCTCCTTGGCAGAGATGTTTTTCCAATAGATATGAGGAAATATGTTGATTTTTGAAATTTCTGTTTGGTGGTTGTTTCCCACAGAGTTTCGTATTCTCTGCATAAGATCTTTTGTCTGTTCATCATCAAATCCCTAGTAGTGACTCTATAACTTCCCCGGTGGAGTATTTTGTTTCTTTTTCTCCGCAGCAGAGATGTTCCTTCAGTGGTTAGAAGTGAATGCTTGATTGATGTGTTTCTATTTAGTGGTTGTTTCCCACAAAATTTCGTATTATTACCTGATAAGATCCCTTGTAGAGTTTCTTCTCTGACAGGTCTTATCAATATCTCTGTGTATTGTTGGAAGATCCCTAGCATTTGGTAGTTGTCGACCTTTGCTTATCCCCAATGGAGGTCTCTGATCCCTATCAATGGTATTTGTCCCTGGCAGCGACTTTGTTGGATCCCCAGCAATGATTGGCGTTCCCTGGTATTTGATGCTCCCCCACCAAATTGGATTTTCTCCTATGGGCCTGGCCTTCTCTCTTGAGATGTTGTACCGGATGTCTTACCATTGATTCTTGGACCTGTTTGTGTTAGATATGTCTGTTTGTTAGCATTAATCATGCATAAACCACGCATATACATGCATAATCATAGCATTTAGATATTCATGTTGCATCTTTTGCCATATATCTTTGCTTGTTATCTCCTGCTATTGGTGAAATGTTCTTCCCCAAGCAGATGTCGGTGTCTGATCTCTCCATATAGAGTCAAACCCATAGGCAGAAAGTGTTTATCTTTCCTTCTATATTGCCCACCAAGTTATGTCCTCGTGGATGATTATTGCTTCAGTTTCCTCCCTAATTATTTACTGGGATGGAATTACTCCCCTAAGTTATATCCTCATTGGGTTGAGTCTTGTTTGATTTTGTCTTTCTAGCTTGTTCCTAGATTGACTCATTTCTTGTTGTTTTCCCTGCGATTCCATGTGGGTTAGGTGACTAATTGCTCAGTAAACAGTAATTGTTTATTATCTCCCCAGCAGATGTCGTGGCTTTCTACCCAGTAACCGGTAGTTGTAAGTCTTATTCCTGTGTTTTTCTACCTAGTAACCGGTAGTTTTAAACCCCATTTTGTCCCCTTGCAGAGTTAATCCTTGATATTGTTTATCCTAACCGATGTAGAGTACTCTCACCTTTGGTTTTCTACCCAGTAACCGGTAGATGTAATCCCCTCTTTGTTGGCTATTGTTATCCAATATTCGGTATTGAACTTCCTTCGTTTTGAGTATATCTCCCAGTAACCGGTGATATATCTCTGGGAACATTGCTTTTGTCAATGCATCCCGAGCGTGTTATCTTTCATTTACCCTTTGTTTGGTAATGATTGTTTCTCCCCTTGATTGGTCATCATTTTATACCTAGTAACCGGTATCCCGATGTCCTTTCTTTTCGGTCGATTTATCCTTTATTAACCCAGTAACCGGTTGTGGATAATCTTCCATGCGAGTATGTTATCTATGTTCTGACGGTAATAGATAATATATCTCATGCGCTCTTCAGTAGAAGTCTTTTTCTTCCCCAGTTGAGTAAGATTCGTATTTCCTTATGGAATCTAATGTCCATCCTTTAATCGAGTTTGCTTTTTCAGCCCTCTGTTCGGATGATGAGTGTCTTGGAAATATACCCCCAATTCACGCCTGGTTGGTCACCTATTATATGTCCAGTAACTGGTATCCCTGGTGTTCCTCCCTTCTGCTCCCTATTATGACTGTTTGTCCCCTGTGGAGTCTGATTTTCCCCAGTCGAGATATACCTTTTAGGTCCTCCTCAAATGTTTTGGATTATGAATATCTTTCACCCTTATACCGATCTTAGATATTCTTTCTCCCTGAGCGTGTTGTTCTCTCACCCTTATACCGGTGTGCGATCACATGTCTCTATTTGAGTTTATTACCCAATAAACGGTAACATCTCATTGTTTTCCTCCTCATCTGAGTCCTTTGTGGACATCCCCACCTGAGTCCGGATTTTTATCCGAAGTATCCTTTGTGGATAGTTTTGCTGTATTGGCATATTCCCCAATACATGCACTTTTGCGTCAGCTCGAGTCTTTCCATCGATTTATTTTCATGGAATCGCTTCATGTCTCCCAGCGAGTCTTCAAGTCGTGACCTGCTCACGCACTTTAATTCCCTTTATCCCCTCAGAGTCTCTGTCTCCCAGTGAGTTTTCCTTATGGAATGTATTATACTCCTGCGGACTTTCAGTTTCTCCTGATCTCTTTTCTTCTTTGTGGTCATATATCCCCACAGAGTATTAACTTTTGCATGCATACATCTGCATCATGAGGTCTCTTAGGGACCAAAATTTGTCTCTTTGTTATTATTTAAGCCCATTATACCTCATCGAGACGAAGATTTTAACCTTCATATCTCCGGCTAGAATAACCTTAAATAGGGGCATCTATAAGACCCTAATTTTGACCCTAAGATCCCTCATGACATCATGTCATTGTTCATTACATTTGCCTCAAGGATCATAGCATCTTGGCTCCTTACCATAGGGTTGGGACTTGTGTGAGTTGGTTTGAGACCACCTAGAATGCTTGAATTCTATATTATTGCTTTTATTATTTTGTTTACTAACCAAAAGCACAAAAATATGTCACTAACCTCTTTTATTTTGAAGCTTAAGTAGTCATTTGATCCAAGGCTTCTAGGAGGCTCCTATGCCCATTGAAGCGGCCAGATAAAGATGAAATCAAGTATGACAATGGTCCCCAAAGCTCTCAAACATCATATATGTCTCCCAAGTATGTCAATTTTCCAATTTGATCAAGATAAACCAAAGGGCTTGAGGATTACTTCCCAAGGAAACCCTAATTCAACTGTGCATTGACTGTGCCTTGCTTATGAAGCAACCTCAACCTATCATCAAATTCAATCAAGGTAAGTTCTTTCATTCATTATTTTATTCATATATGATCCTATTTTATTCCTCTCAATCATGCATTCATCAAGAATTGAAGTTTGGACTTGAGAAGTTGACCAGTCAAGTCATCTAACTAAATTGAAATCCATTGAGACCTAACTTTTGATGTGTTGGTCAAATGAAGATGACCCCAAGAGAACATATGTTCTTAAGAATCATATTAACAACTTTCATGTTCATCAAAAATTCATTTGAAACTTGGAAGGTCATCATTCATTTCAAAACATTATAGTTCATTTTGACTGAAACCTTAATTTTGGGTCAACTTCCCAAGGATCTAGCTCCTTCATTTTTTATGATTTCTAGGTGAGACCAAGTGCATTGGAAATCTTGAGATGTCTAATTCATTTGTTATGTTGGATAAAATTTCATAATTGTAAAAGAAACACATGTGATAATACAAAACATTATAGACCTTTCTCATCAAATTTCAAATTTCATTTGTTATGTTGGACCGAAGCCATTGAATCTTGAAAAAGTCCAACTTCAAGTGCCCATAACTTTCTCATCAAAAATCCAAATGATGCAAAATTTAAGTCCAAATTGATTTTCCTGAAAATATATAGACCTTTTATGTTGGAGGTGTTTCCATTTGAGGCTTGTATCAGTGAAACAGAAGGGCTTGAAGTTGGTCCTTTTTGGAAAATATTTCAAATACATGTTTTGTACCTTGAACTTCATGGCTAGTTTTCACAATTTTCCAAACTCCAAATGGATTTTTGTGCAACATAGCTTTTGTTCCTTATGTTAAGACCTTTCTAACCATTACACACATGCCTATGTTTGAATTTTCCAAATGGGACTTTCGAAGAGGAGAACTTTTGTGACCATTTATGCATTTCATGATGAAACTTCATACACAAGCCAATTCCATGCAATCTGCACATCAAAACTTGCTTCAAATCATTTCAGAATGCAAAACCATTATCTTTTGGGTCTCACATGCGCCTGTACAGGCCCATGCATGGAGGACCGAAAGCTTCATGCACACGGTTTCCATCCACTCTCCTTTGCATTTCATCTATAAAGAGCATGCTCACGTCATTGAATTCTCAACCTGAAGGCGCCTGAAACCCTGTTGAAATCATTTCCCAACCTCTCACCAAAGGAATTTGAATTTTCAAGTTTAATTTTCAACAACATCAGTTGATTTTCAACACTAATTCCTAAGTCTATCTCTCGTATCATACATCAAGATCAAGCTGCAAGCAAGAGATTTATTGGATCATGCTCATCAAAGCTGCACTTCAAAGGTTTCTATCTGAACTGTTTTGCTTCGAATCTCACTATATATTATGCATTGCTTGAGTTTGCTTGGTTTTCTGAAGTCCTCATGTGAGAGGCAAGCCAATGGTGGCTTTAATTTTGTGAATTGTTGAACTTCAGATCAAGTACCTGGATTTTCCATCTCTGATTTCTCCTTCCATAGAGATCTAGGGAACAATCCAAGGTTACAAGGGTGATGTACATCACCCCAACTTTAATTTGGTATAAGGATCGTTTCATTTGGTTGAGCTTGCAAAACCTGCAACTGGTGGCCGGGTTTAGTGATCTCACAGGAGAGGATGGTGGTTTCCACCACTGTCCCCACGTGTGTCGCATTACGCAAAAAAACCGGCGGGAAAACGAAACAACAGAGCTGCCACCGTGCGTTATTTATCCCAAAGGAGGGAAAGGAAACGCTCGAAGTAAACCTGGAAAAGACATGGTCTCGCGACCAGAGAAAGATGGGATCGGGAGTCGGTTATGCGAAGGGAAGGTATTAGCACCCTTACGCATCCGTCGTACTCGACGGGATCCACGCACAAAAGAAAGGATAACGTTGCTAAAACTGCTCACAAACTGCACACACAGGCTGAAAGGAGACACAAAAAGACAAAAGAAACTAACTCGGCAAGATATCGCATCCTAGGCCTACGTAGTCTGTCAGGCACAGACATCAGAGTCGACGTAGTTCGGGACAGGGGGAAACGTGCTCGCTAGGATGTCGCATCCTATGCATACGTATCTTCTCTGACTGGAGAAGAATCAGAGCACTCGTAGCTCGGCTAACGCACGCCAAACAAAACCACACAGGAAACCGACTGCCAATCGCTGGACTTACGTCAGACTCCACACAAACAGGCAAACATGGAAACCGAATGCCAATCGCTGGACTTACATCAGACTCCGAACCAACAAACACACACAGGACACCAACTGCCAATCGCTGGACTTACGTCAGACTCCAAACACACACAAAGAAGGTTGAAAAAGAAAAAGGATGCCCAGAGAGATCAGCTCATCTCCTTCCTACGTACCTCATCTGGTATGAGGATCAGGGCGACGTAGTTCCCCTACGCAGGGAAAAAGGACTTCTAACCTAACCAAAGACTGGGAAATGACAAACTAGAAGGGAGACTGACTCGAGCCTAATAGTTATCATGTAAATTCACCATGGTCCTAGGTTAAGGTTTCTATCTAACTTGCACAGGGAGCAAGCTATCCTAAACAGCACAAGCAAAGACATACAAGCACAAAAAGCAAGCACACACACTATATGCAAACAATTGGGCTCATACAAGGTTAGGCTGTGAAACACAAGCCAACTGGAATCGGGTGTAGTTAGCTCTTAACCCTAACATTGAGAGTTAGGGTGAAGCAGATGAAATGGGAAGTGAGGGTAAGACCTCACAGCTCTTCTCCCTGGCCTGGGAGAGCTTCAGACAATAGAAAGTGTGGGAGTTTAGAAAGTAGGAACTCTTCTCCACATATGACTGACACAACAAAGATCTTGGGTTAATATCCACAATGCATCAACACAAGGTGTGTGAGCAAAGTGAATGACACACTGAATAGCAGGAGATGGATTGCACATCTCTTTTATCTGCCAATTGCCTCATAAGAGGTCTTTTCCTGCTTGGCACAAATTTAAACATTCACAAGCATTGCCTCTTAAGGAGGACTTCAGACAGGTGCCTGCCCACATAACAGGACAGGTCTTCCAGACTACATGAAGTCAGAGAGTTATACCTAGGTTAAGCAACCCACAAGCTAGCAAAGCAAGTTCAAAAGAACTCAAAGCGACTTAGGTACCTGAAAAAATCTAACCCAATCAGTATACAATTCAAACAATCAAACAGACAACAGTCAATCACACAATCAGACAGATAAGCAAGCAATGCAACAGTGAGCAAGGCCCAAGCTATTAAACCACTTGGTCTCAAAGCCTACAAAACAACTTAAGTTTAGCCAACATTTAGAGCAAACATCAATGCTCAAGTGAGGAAGCATCATCCACTATGGACTTGGATGTGTAAACCTGAAATCAAAGCTCAACTATGAGTCACAAACCACTAGGTCAAGGCCTAGGGTCAAAGATGGAGAAAAAAATAAAAACAGAACATGAAATTTAACATGAATCAACTTCAATCCATCGAGAACACAATCCAAAAGGTCTCATATCAATATCATTAACCAAAAGCATTTCATGAACCAAACATGGCAAGGTATGCACATTGTGACCACATTGTGACATCAGAAGAAACAAATGCACATTAAATCAAAAATGATTCAAATAATCTTGGAAAAATTCATGAGTAAACAGGATATACAACATGATCATCACACAAAAAATAAGAAGCATTGGACATCATTAAGCATGGAAATCACATAGCATAAGTCAAGGCAAGCACAACAAGCTCATGTGTGACACAAATTGTCACACCAACTTAGCATAGGCATAAAACAGCAATGGATCATGGTAAAGACCTCAAACCAAAGTCAAAAAAACATTCAACATATCTAGAAATAGTGTGAAAAATTTCACATTCATTGGATAAGGAACAAGCATTTCACAGTCAAATGAAGTTCAAGGCAATTTAAAAGCTCAAATGTGACCATCCAGAATAAAAAATCTCAATTAAATCAGAAATGATCTCAAAAATTCCAACAAAATTCATGAGCAATCACAACATCTATAGCATGCATCATACAAAAAATCAAGGCAATTGGAGATCATTTGGCATGGCAAACTCATCAATCAAGTTGAACATCACAAGGTGTGACACAAATTGTCACACCTAACTTAACATTATCATAAAACAGAAATGACACATGATAAAAATACCAACTCAACACCAAAATGTCAAGCAATGAGTCTAGTTATAGCATGCAAAATTTCATGAGCATTGGGCAAGAATCAAGCATTTTACAAATGATATGGCAAGGAAATGTTAAGAATGGACACATGTTCAAGTCTCCTAGCACCAAAAAATATTCAGCCAAGCACAATTTTCATTTTAATGATCAAAAAATACTAGACACAATCAGGATCACAATGCAAAAAATCTCATGATTTTTGGATCAATATTCCATTCGATATGAATTTGTGAAGTTGAAGAAAAAATAAAAAAATGCATGTGAAGCATGTACATGGCAAAGGAGGGAAAAGAGAAAAATGAATGAGCATTTGAACTTTGTGCACCGGCCGGAATCGAGCTATGTCTCAATTTGAATTGTGGCGCGCTGGAGTGAAACTCAGTCGTTTCACTAATGCCCTGTCAAGCAAAGGTACGGTCAAAGCCATGAGCCAATCAGAACGCTGCATGGCCATGCGCATGCACCAATCACGTGCCAACCCTAATACAAACATGCAGCCAACGCTTTTCTGTTGCAAAAGAAAATCAAAACCGTTGCCTAAAGCCAAGCTTCATCTTCTGCAACGCGTTTCATGCATGAACAGTGACAAACTCAAGAACACCAAGAACAATATTTCCAGAACTTAAAATTAAGCATATCATCGTGTACATCCTTCAACATACATCAAGAATCCATAACTAATCCATCAAGGAACACTCAAAGATGCATGAATCGAAGCACATAAGAATCATCATCCAAACTTTATGCAAGCATATCTCACTCAATTTTGCATGAAAATCAATGGTTCAAAGCTCAGAATACTCAGCATCCTAAGATCTACAACAATGACATAACAAATTTGAGAAATAAGGAGATCGATTTTGTGACCTCTTGAAGTGCAGAATTGGAATTGGATGGATTCAGGCCTTGCAATGCTCCAAACTTCTTCTATAATACTTGTAGAGTTGATTGGATGAAGGCTTGAGGTTCAAGTGCTCGTGATTCAACCAGATTTTGCATTTGCCATGGATGAGTTCAAGCTTCAATATGCTTCAAACAGGCACGGATTCTCTTGGTTCCAAGTCCAATATTTCTCAATGATGCTTCAGAATCATGAATTGATCAAGAGAAGTGGATTGTGTTTGAAGAATTTGAAAGAAAATTTGAGAGAAAAAGTTGGAAGAATTTTTCTAGATCTGAAAAAATGGATGTTGTTCTGCTGAAAACTGTTAGGGTTTGGCCTTTATACCTCTCCCTAATCATGCTTAATTAAGTCTAAACCAAATGCTAATGGAATGGATTAAGTTTCAATGTGTTTTGGCAAATTTGGTTTTCCACCCTTATGCATGAAAATCATGAATGAACAGTACACGAATTCTATTTATTTTCACCTAAAATGCATTTTTAAAATCATTGGTGAAGGCAAAATGTCTAACTAATGCACCAATTTTGAATATTGAAATTTCCCTCCAAAAATCCAAGAATTTGCAAGTGATGATATAAAGACAAATTATGTAATGTTATGCAATATTTGAAAATTAGAGGTCACAAGGAGAAGAATGCAAAAAGAGCCATCCATTTTGAAGTTTTGGTTGAGAAGTTATGCCCATTTGAAGTTCAAACCACACTTTGCCAAGTTTTGATCATATCTCTTCAACCACACATGCGAAATCCATGATCTTGGACTTTTTGGAAATGGGAGAGAAAGACCTACAACTTTCATGTTGGACAAAATTTCATTTGAAGCCTTCTTGATGATGTAATCTTGAGTTGAAGTTGGTCCAAAACCTTTCCATTTTTGGAAACTTTCAAATTACAGGTCACCTGCTATTTTTGGAAAGTCTTGATCTGACTACAAAATCTTCAATGTTGATGTTTGAAATGTCAAATGAGACTTGTTTACACATGAATGAGGCATCTCTAACCATTTCCCACCTCCAAATCCATAGTTGAATTGACAGTTGACTTTTGTTGACTTTTTAGGGTTTATGACCTAAAATGAAAATGTATATACAAATGGGAGGTGAAAATTTGAGGTGCTACAACTGCCCCTATTCAATCAGCTGGGGACCTAAACGGATGAGAGCAACGACTGTCAGACCTTCAAGGTAAGTAGGGATTGAATACCAAAAAACCGTAGAAATTTGCACTCTGCGGGATATGATAACGAATTTTTGCAACAGTAACCAGACAAGACGTTTACCGACGACTCTACTGGGGATTTTGATTTTCATCAAAGGAAAGATACAACCAAACGTCAACGGACGAATGGGAAAAGCTCGACGTTTATCGACACCAACGGAGACGTGACCAGACATTAACGAATGACTGGGAAAGACTCGACCAGACTTCAACGGACGAACGGGAAAAACTCAACGTTTATCGACACCAACGGAGAGGTGACCAGACATTAACGAATGACTGGGAAAGACTCGACCAGACGTCAACGGACGAACGGGAGAAACTCAACGTTTATCGACACCAACGGAGAGGTGACCAGACATTAACGAATGACTGGGAAAGACTCGACCAGACGTCAACGAACGAACGGGAGAAGCTCGACGTTTATCGACACCAACGGAGAGGTGAACACTTCCCTGGGGAAGGGAAATGGTATTTGCAACCGGAAACCAGACAGGACGTTTACCGACGACTCTACTGGGTACCTCTGGCTGGGGAATTACCAGAGATTTACCGATGACTGGGATAAGACTTGATGTTTACCGACATCGAAAGATCATGTTTACCGACATCAAACAAAAGGCGACCAGACATTTACCGATGACCGGGGAATAAAATGTGCAACCAGACGTCAACGGACGACCAGGCAAAAACTCAACCTTTATCGACACCAACGGAGAGGTGAACTTACTGGGGAAAAGCTAATCACAACCAAACGTCAACGGACGATTGGGAAAAACTCATCGTTTATCGACACCAACGGAGAGGTGACACAGACATCAACGGATGACCCGTGGGGAGGATACAACTAGACTTCAACGGACGAATAGGAAAAACTCAACGTTTATCGTCACCAACGGAGAGGTGACTCCTGGGGAAAGAATATATGTTACGAACATCGGACAATGATGTTTATCGACATCAACAAAGAAGACCAGACATTTACCGATGACTGGGGTGGGACTCGATGCTTATCGACACCGAAAGAATGGTGTTTACCGACACCAAAGAAAGAACACACACGGGTGTTGACATGACACTTACCGATATCACAAGAGGACGACATCTACATATGTCAGGGCAAGGCTAAACACTTGCTGGGGGTCTCACTGGGGAGAATCCAGCTTTCCGTTCGCGGACAGGTGAGGAAATAAACCTCTCTGGGAAATATCAATCCTGAATGCTGTCAGGAGCAACTGTAGCAAATGTGTCGTACAGGTGTTGAACAACGATCCTCCTCTGCCGGGGATACAGTCTGATTAGGTTTGACATATGAATGCATATGTTTGAATTTTTCTATGGCGTAATGCTCCAAATTGAATGGAAATGCTACGCGATTTGAGGATGCAATGATCACTACATGCAAAAATGCAAAATGATGAACTCCTGCTGGGGAGCAAACAAATTAGATACTCCAACTCTGTGGGGAGACTCTGTCTAAGGAATACTCTGCGGGGAGTAGCACCAACTTCTCACTCATGCTGGAGAATAACCCTGCTGCTGGGGAAAGGATCCCAATCCACTCGGGGACTCTGCTAGGGAAACAACCAAAGCGACCTCGCTGGGGAGAGCTGCCAATCCACTCCACAGGTAGGATAAACTTTGCTGAAGATAATTTTCACCGGACCTGATCCACTAGGGGAACCTGCTGGGGAAAACCTTCACAACTCTGGTGGGCAAAGGCATAACTCTGTTGGGGAAATAATATACCAGACCCTGCTGGGGATAGACATCCACAACCCTGCCGGGGAAAAGCGTCCACGACCACGCTGGGGATAGCAGTACTTCAAACCAGACTGCTGGGGAATAAAACTCTACTGACACCTTTGCTGGGGATAACAACACCCTTCCAACTCAGTGGGGATTAACAATCTTCAGACTCAGCTGGGGATTCGATAGCTTTCCGCCTATCTGGGGATAAACCCACTTCCAGGTCTGCTGGGGGATAAAAGGCCCTATCCACAGACGTCTCTGCAGGGGAGAAAAAATAGTTCTGATAACTTTCAGACTTGCTTGGGGAAACATCCTCAATCCGCTGGGGAATTCCTGATCTTGACATAAGCTGGGGAGACAAATCCCGAACTTGCTTCATCTGCTGGGGAATATCCCCATCCTCTCACACTGCTGAGGAATCAACCGTGGCTTAACTGCTTCAGCCAGGAATCAAAAGGTAACGACCTGCAAAATAGCACGACAAACATGCCCCAGGGGTTGCATGGACAAGATACGCTCAAGTGTCCTTAACATTTCAAAATGATTTTCAAATGTTTTATCTTTCTGCACGTTATTGTCTAGCCTTCATGTTTTTATATGCAATGTTTATCAAAAATTTGGACGTTTTTGCAAACAAAACAGTAAAATAAAAACAAGAGAGCAATTTATCTGAATAACGACTTTTATTGATTGAAAATGGGCCTGAAAAGGCGAATACATCAGGAAGCAATTCCTAGAAAGAGGTAATTTTGCACAAAAGGAAAAATCTATCCTAATGGCAATGTGAACACGGCATCCACTATTTCCCAATTCTGTTATAACTCACAGATCATCAGTTTTTCTCCCAAGTTCCTTGCTTCCTGAGAAGAATGATTGGACCGATAACATCTTTTAAGATGGTAGACGCTGAAGCGCGATGAAGTATAGATAACTCAGACTGTAGTCTTCGCTTTAATCCCTCTTTTGCCTGGATCGCCCTTTCGGGTTTTCAATCCACCGGGATACCCATTTTTGCCTAAGCCGCCCTTGCAGGTTTTCGACTTACCGGGTGTACAAATTCTTTTCATTCTTTATCCCTAACTTTTGCCCGAACCTTTATTTATTTTTTTTCCTCGCCGGGATGCCCTTTTTTGCCTGGACTCTTTTATTCTTTTTGTCCAGCGGGTCAATTTATGCGAAGTATTTTTTGACCACATCTGAGTTAACAGGGGACGGAAAATCTTCACCATCCATAGTTGTAAGCATCAAGGCTCCACCGGAGAAAACCTTCTTAACAACATATGGACCTTCATAATTAGGAGTCCACTTGCCCCTGTTATCTGTACCGGGAGGAAGGATCCTCTTCAAAACCAAATCGCCGATTTGATAGCTCCGAGGACGCACTTTCTGATCAAAGGCTCTTTTCATCCTTCTCTGATACAGCTGCCCATGGCACACAGCTGCTAGCCGTCTCTCTTCGATAAGGCTCAACTCATTAAACCTTGTTCGAATCCACTCCGCTTCATCAAGCTTGACATCAAGTAAAACTCTCAGAGAAGGAATCTCCACTTCGACAGGTAGGACTGCTTCCATACCATACACAAGGGAGTAAGGGGTTTCCCCGGTCGACGTACGTACTGAGGTACGGTACCCATGCAAAGCGAAAGGCAGCATCTCATGCCAATCCTTGTACGTCACGACCATCTTCTGCACAATCTTCTTAATATTCTTGTTTGCCGCCTCTACAACACCATTCATCTTTGGTCTGTAAGGAGAAGAATTGTGATGTTCAATCTTGAAATCTCTGCAAAGCTCTTTCATCATCTTGTTATTGAGATTCGAACCATTGTCAGTGATGATTCTCTCGGGAACCCCATAACGACAGATAATCTCCTTCTTAATGAACCGGGCAACCACTTGTTTGGTAACGTTAGCATAGGAAGCTGCTTCCACCCATTTGGTGAAGTAATCAATCGCAACCAGGATGAAGCGATGTCCGTTCGAAGCAGTAGGTTCAATCTTCTCAATCATATCAATCCCCCACATCGCGAACGGCCAAGGCAAATTCATAACATTCAGCGGGCTTGGTGGTACATGCACCTTATCAGCATAGATTTGACACTTATGGCACTTCCGAGCGTATTTGAAACAATCGGATTCCATAGTCATCCAGTAATAACCGGCTCTCAACAATTTCTTAGACATTGCATGACCACCAGCATGGGTACCAAATGAACCTTCATGCACTTCCTGCATCAACATGTCTGCTTCGTGTCTATCCGAGCATCTGAGCAGAACCATGTCAAAATTCCTCTTGTACAGCACATCATCCTGATTCAAATAAAAGCTTCCAGCTAGCCTTCTCAGGGTTTTCTTATCATTCTTTGACGCACCTTCAGGATACTCCTGGATCTTGAGGAAGTTCTTGATATCATAATACCACGGTTTCTCATCGACAACAGACTCGGCTGCAAACACATACGCAGGCCTCTCGAGTCGATTCACCGCAACATGTGGCACATAATTCCACCAATGAACTTTGATCATAGACGACAAAGTAGCCAAGGCATCAGCCATCTGATTCTCATCACGGGGGACACGATACAACTTCACCTTCTTGAAGAACGTCAGTATTCTCCATGTGTAATCTCTATAAGGAATCAAATGTGGCTGATTGGTATTCCAATATCCATTGACCTGGTTAATCACTAGAGCGGAATCTCCATAAATGTCAAGCGTTTTGATCCTCAGATCAATGGCTTCTTCTATCCCCATGATACAAGCCTCGTACTCAGCCTCGTTGTTGGTGACATCAAAAGTCAGTCTGGCAGAAAAAGGTATATGAGCCCCTTTTGGATTAATAAGCACTGCCCCAACACCGTTGCCATTCACATTCACAGCCCCATCAAACATCATTGTCCACTTGTCATCAGGATCCGGTCCTTCCTCGACAAGAGGCTCTTCACAATCTTTCATCTTCGGATACATGATGTCTTCATCAGGGAATTCAAACATCATCGGCTGATAATCATCAATCGGTTGCTCGGCAAGGTAGTCTGACAGAATACTACCTTTGATGGCCTTTTGTGACGTGTACTGAATATCATACTCAGTTAAAATCATTTGCCAACGGGTAACACGTCCGGTGAGAGCCGACTTCTCAAAGATGTACTTCACTGGATCCATCTTAGAAATCAATAAAGTGGTATGGTTCAACATATACTGCCTCAGTCGGCGAGCAGCCCAGGCCAAAGCACAACAAGTTTTGTCTAGCTGTGAATATTTTATTTCACAGTCGGTAAACTTTTTGCTAAGGTAGTATATGGCATGCTCTTTTCGACCAGACTCATCATGCTGTCCCAATACACACCCCATCGAGTTCTCAGTCACTGATAGGTACATTATCAGCGGTCTCCCAGGAACTGGAGGTATGAGGATTGGAGGTTTCTGTAAATATTCTTTTATCTTGTCAAAAGCTTTCTGACAGTCATCATTCCACCTGATTGCTTGATTCTTTCTTAGCAATTTGAATATCGGTTCACACGTGGCAGTTAGGTGAGATACAAACCGTGCAATGTAGTTCAATCTCCCTAAAAACCCACGAACCTGCTTTTCTGTTTTTGGTTCAGGCATTTCTTGAATAACTTTGACTTTCGCTGGATCAACCTCAATCCCTTTCTCACTGACAATGAAGCCTAACATCTTACCGGATCTCACCCCAAATGTACACTTGTTTGGATTCAGCCTAAGTTTGTACTTTCTCAGCCGGTCAAACAATTTCTGCAAATTAACCAGGTGCTCCTCTTCTGTCTACGACTTCGCAATCATATCATCCACGTACACTTCAATCTCTTTGTGCATCATGTCATGAAAGAGAGTCGTCATAGCCCTCTGATAGGTAGCACCGGCATTCTTCAGCCCAAATGGCATCACCTTATAGAAGAACGTGCCCCAAGGTGTAATGAATGTCGTCTTTTCCATGTCTTCTGGCGCCATCTTGATCTGATTATAGCCAGAAAAACCGTCCATGAAAGAGAAAACCGAGGATTAAGCCGTATTATCAACCAATACATCAATGTGAGGTAATGGGAAATCATCCTTCAGACTCACTTTGTTCAAATCCCGATAATCGACACACATCTTGACTTTGCCATCCTTCTTTGGCACAAGAACGATATTGGCCACCCACGGGGGATAAGTCGTAACTGACAAGAAACCCGCATCAAACTGCTTCTGAACCTCTTCCTTAATCTTAACCGCCATATCAGGACTAGTTCTGCAAAGCTTCTGCTTGACTGAAGGACACTCTTCCCTGAGAGGTAGTCTATGCACCACAATATCGGTATCCAACCCAGGCATATCTTGATACGACCAGGCGAATATCTCCACATATTCTCTCAGCATCTCAATCAACCTGCTCTTGACGTCTTCTTTCAAAGCAGCCCCGATCTTAATATCTCTTCTGGCGTCCTCAGTACCAAGATTAATAATCTCCAACTCCTCCAGATGAGGTTGGATGACCCTTTCCTCCTGCTTCAACAATCTGACCAATTCTTTGGGGAGTTCACAGTCTTCCTCACTCTCCTCTTCAGCTTGGTAGATGGGATTATTGAAATCATACTGAGCCATAACAGAACTGTTCATAGTGGATTCTGTGAGATCACTTCTGCATGTTTAATGCTTTGTTTTAGAAAAAGAATTCAAGAAAGTCACAAAAACAAAAACATTGCCATTTTATTTTTTTGAAAAATGAAAACAAAAATAGAAAGACAGGGATCACAAAATTGTTTGCAAAACGTCCTTTATTAATGATATCATTGGAAAAACATGATGAGGCCCTACAATGAACCACTACGCTTTGGGCAGAACGTAGGGTTTTGTGCAAAATGAAAAAAACAAAAGAAAATTACTCTGTTTGAAGAGTAACTTGGACCACATCTTCTGATGTCCAGTTGTTGATCGACTCCCATAGTGCACACGGGCGAACCCAGTTGTCCAGATCACACTCACTGTCACTGTCTTCACTACTGGCTGCAAAGACATCACCGTGATTCATCAGCCCAACGCTGGTAAAGGTACTCGGATCTGTCTGCACACCCTGCTCTGCCTGCAGAGGTTGATAGCCAATTCCGAACTTGTCTTCTTTGACAGGCAAGTCCACCATCTTGCCCTAGCCTTCAGCCTTACCAAAGTTGACAACCTCCACTGCCTGCTTGTACGATGCAATTGAGGCACTTGGCTTCTTCTGCTCAGCAAAAGCCACCCTCTCAAGAGCAACAGTCTCAAATGCCTGGCATAAAGTCTCATGGATCTCGCCATCCACCTCCACATACTTGAAAGAGGATAGGTGACTCACCAGAATATCTTCTTCACCGCACACGGTCACAATCTGACCGTTCCAGACATACTTCAACTTCTGGTGGAGAGTTGACGAAACTGCCCCACCTGCGTGTATCCAAGGACGCCCCAATAAACAACTATATGCTGGATGGATGTCCATCACATAGAAGACAATGTCAAACACCTCCGAACCGATCTTCACCGGCAGTGTGACTTCACCAAAAACAGACCGTTTGGATCCATCAAATGCGCGAACAATCAGATCACTCGGAGTGAGGATAACCCCTTCCACATCAATCTTACCCAAAATCTTCTTAGGCAACACGTTCAAAGATGAGCCAGTGTCTACCAGCACATGAGACAACACTGCCCCCTTACACTCCATGCTGATGTGCAAGGCCTTGTTATGGTTACGTCCTTCAGGCGTTAAGTCTAGATCTGTGAACCCCACACCATGCCTGGTACTGACATTAGCAATCACACCCTCCAACTGTTTGACAGAGATCTCTTGAGGCACGTAAGCCAGATTCAACATCTTCAACAAGGCATTATGGTGCGCCTCGGAGCATAGCAACAATGAGAGTATAGAAATCTTGGACGGAGTCTGGTTCAACTGATCTACAATCTTGTAGTCGCTCTTCTTGATTATCTTCATGAACTCCTCCACGTCCTTCTCAAACGAACCCTCAGGCGCCTCCTTCTGAGCTGGTTCTTCATCAACCACAACCTGTTTACCTTTAGCCTTGGCGAGAGCCTCAGCATTGTTATCCCTCAAAGGTTGTGGAGCAAACAAACGACCGCTTCTGGTGAAACCTCCGGGTCCCCCAACGTTATCCACAACTGGACTCGCAATCACAGATGTTCTACTAGGCAACCCAATAGTTACTGGAGCTTGATTCACCGGCCTAATCTGAGTTTCAGCACTTCGATTGCTTCGGTAAGCATTGTCATACTTCCACGACACAGCCCTACTATTCTTAACAGGCCTTCTACCCGAAGCAGCAATAGTAGTTGGAGTACAGACGGTTACAGGAGCAGAAATGGTAACAAGAGTACTACTAGCTGTAGGCGCACTACCAGTCCTCTTACCACGTCCCTCGGACGGTTTGAAGTAAATGGTGACGGTTGACACCACCCCACGATCTTTAACAGCCCGACTGAACTGCAAACAGCCCTCGTCAATCAAATTCTATATACCAGCCCTCAACTGTTCACAACCATTTGCTGACCCTGCACAGTCTGCACAATCCTGATCACAGCCTGGGAATACGCCCCCATTCAACAAACGGTCTTTCACATCAAACAGCGATATCTGGACATCCTCAACACTGACCACCAAATCTTCAACTTCTCCTCCTTCCAAATTGTTCACTCTGTGTGCACCATGCGGAGGCATAGGGTTATTTACAATATTCGGCACAGAAGAAAAATTGATAGTTTTAGCGTCAATTAGGCCCTGGACCTTATGATGAAAAGCCCGACAATTCTCAATGAGGTGCCCCGGTGCACCAGAGTGGAAATCACAACGCACGTTGGCATCATACCCAGGTGGTATTTTCGTCAGCGGTGCAATTGTGCGCAACTCCATGAATCCCAATCTGAGTAACTCAGGCAACAACTCAGCATAGGTCATCGGCAACGGATCGAAACGTCGATCGGGCATCCTCTGTCTCGATTGATAAGGACGTTGTTGTAGTTGTTGTTGTTGTGGCTGTTGTTGTTGAACTCTCTGTTGTTGCGGTTGTTGACGAGGTTGAGGTGCCGGAATTGTTACAGCAACAACCTGGCGGTATTGCCCTCTGTTTGTATTTCTTCGGTGTTGCGCAGCGTTGGTTTCACCCTCTCTCCTGCGAGGTGCCCCAGCAAATGGTTTCTTGGAAGATGAGGACCCAACATCTTGAATTTTCCCAGCTTTAATCAAGCTCTCTGTCCTTTCACCACAAATCACAACATCCGAGAAACTACCGAATGGGCAACTCCCCATTCGGTCCATGAATACACCCTGTAAAGTACCGATGAACATGTCAGTCAACTCCCTCTCCAGCATACGGGGTTGTACTCTTGCAGCCAATTCACGCCACCTCTGGGCGTACTCCTTGAAGCTCTCTCCTGATTTTTGACAAAGACTTTGCAACTGAGTCCGGCTCGGCGCCATGTCCATATTATGCTTATACTGCCTCAAGAAGGCCTCACTCAGATCTCTCCAGTTTAAGATAGAATCTCTCTTCAGTTCCATGTACAAATCCAAGGAAGCCCCAGACAAGTTATCCTGGAAAAAATACATCCATATTTTCTCGTCATCGGTGTAAGCAGAGATCTTTCGGTAATACGCCTGCACATGGGTGCGTGGGCAAGAAGTACCGTTGTATTTATCGAATGAGGGTGCTTTGAACTTGTAAGGGATTCTCAACCCTTCCACCAGACCCATGTTGGTCACATCAAACCCAAGGGAGTTCTGACATTCCATGGCTCGGATTTTCTCAGCAAGGGCATCAACTTTCCAATCCCTCTCTTGAACCCTCACTACATCATCGTCTTCACTGAGGAGTCTGAACATATCCCCCTGCCTGTCAAAAAGCGGAGCAGGATGACGAATCGGAGCCCGGGTAGCTCTGGCATTAACAGTCTCTGCAGCAAGAGGCTGTCCGTGGATTCTGATACCCCTCAATTCATCCCCTACAACATAGTCATTGACGGGAGCAGCAACAACATTCTCATGAACGGGTACACCCACTGGTGAAGCACGGTTGGATGGTGGAATCACAGCTTCCTGTCTCTGGGCTAAGGCACGCAGCACCTCTTGCCCCTGAACAACCCCTTGCATCATCGTCATAAATTGGGCCATGTTAGCCCTCATCTCAGCCAATTCTGCTTGAACTTGGTCCATGTTCCTCTGATGATTCAATCTGGTTGCGTAACGGTGCGGTCGTTGATCAGCTATCCTGCCTGACACAGGAACCAGAGTGAGAAGTCACGAACAAGAACACCTGTTATGCAAAATGATATGTGTATGATGCTAATGATGCGTATGATGCACATGATATGTTCATTTCTCAGGCATTCAAAGAGCATAATTCATCTTTCAAGAAATGGCAACCTGCAACACAAACACAGCAAGCTACACAAGATAATGAGAACAAGGTGAAACAACAACAACCTCATCTATAGATAAGAGCAACAAAGAACATACAACAAAGTAAACAAAGATCCAAGTAATCAAAGTACAACAACAAATCCCATCCAACAAGCCTGGAGGTAATTCTCAACATAAACAACAGAAATACAAGCTAAGACAAATGTTCTCCTGGAATGAGCGTCTTCAAGTACTGACACTGGTCTATCAACAGGTAACACTCTGAACATTCTGGCAAAGGAGTGAGCTTCTCCTTCAATTGTCTTCTGGCTCTACAACTTCTCCTCCAAGTTGGCTCTTGTAAGACCCCAATTTTGGGCCCTAAGATCCCTCATGGCCCATATCATATCATATCATGGCCTCAAGGATCAATGCATGCCTTTGCCCCCTTCTAGTGGGTAGATTGCCTTGTGGGTTGTTTCTTGATCACCAAGCATACTTTGCATTTGTATATCTTTGCCTTTCATATGTTTATCATTCAAAAAGTGCAAAAATATTGTCAGTCTAACCTTGTTGCTTGCAGTTGAAGCATTCATCAGCAATTAGGTCAAAATCAGTCATTGATCAGTCAAAGCAATGGATGGTGGCCATTCTTGCAGAATTTAGGCACCATGATCAAAAATCAAAGGTTCATACAACTTGAGACATCATTTGAAGTCAAGTTCTCAAGGAATTAGGGTTTGGAATTCATCAGAAGTGGTCCAATCATCCAAAACCCTAGAAAAGTCAAACTTGGTCAACTGAGGATTTAATCAGAGATTTGATGGATAGAATTGATCTGAAGGAGTTCATTCATGCTTGTACAAGCCTCATCTATCATGTCAAACCTCATCATGGAAGAAAATCATGTCAATCAGAAAATTTCCAGAAATAGCAAGTGGACCTGTAATTTCAACTGCCAAAAATGGAAACTTCTTGATCTTAAACTTACATCATGATACAAGCTTCAAATGAATTTTTGCCCAACATGAAAGTTGAAGATCTTGTTCTCCCATTTTCAAAAAGTCCAAGAACTCTCAAATCCCATGTGTGGTTGTCAAGATATGATCAATTCATTTTCATCAATTTTGAACTTCAAAGAGCCATATCTCTCAAACCATAAGGCCAAATTTGGTGGGGTTTTTTCCTACAAACCACATTTTTCATCCTCTTTCCAAAAATATAAATTTCATGCACCAAAACCCTACCAATCAAAATGGCATTTTTGGACCTTTTTCATTTAAATTCAAAGTTTGACCAAACTTTGACTTTTTGATTCTTTGACTTTTTCTTGATTTGGCCAATTGGGAAATGTTCCATATATCATTTGTGACTTGCTCCAAGCCTAAAATCATAACCATACCACCATTACACTACCATTTTGGACAAAAATTCAAAGTTGGCAAATATGCAAATGGCTTCATAAGTGAGAGTACAAGCCAGCAATTCATGAAGCAGCAACAAACAGCAGAGTTTTGGTCTGCTAGCAGCTCATTCCAAGCCCAACTCGAGCAGCAAACATACCCCCATTTTCCACTTTGTCCAAAATTAGCAAGTTTGCAATTACACTCATTCAAGCTAATCAAGTTTAGTACTCCCTAATCCAACTCTAAACAGACCCTTATAAGGGATTTTTCAGCATTTCTAAACCTAGCTTGACAGCCTCCCTCGACCAAAACACTTCATCCTCTCATTCTTGCATTTTTGCATTTGAGATTTTTCTGCACAAAACACCAAAACCTTTGAACAATCCTCACTGTTTTCTTCATCTAGACAGCATTTAGGAGTCACTTGGATCATTAAATCCCAGCTTTTACTCCATTTTCAAGTTCTGTTTTCATTAAGCACACAACAATGGTGGAAGTTGGTTCAACCTACCTCGTGCACTTGTGAGCTGAAAAAGCTTCATCACCCCTCATTCCAAAGCATTGGGAGCAGCTGTTTCAGTCTGTATCGTCCAAACAACCAACATTCAACACTTTGCTTCAAATTCAAGTAAGTTTCGATCCTCTCCTTTTACCAAATCATGCTAGGCTTAGAGTAGGTCTTTGAATACTGGTCTGAAGGCAACTTGTTTCATTTAAAATGGTGGTCTCATGTTGGAGAAATCCGAATTTTCCTTTTTGTGTACAAATGAATTTTTGCACGATTTGCCTTGCTGGAAGAGATTCAATGAACTTTGATGATGCATTCTTGTTGTTTGATATGTGCTGATGTTATGGGCTTACTTGATTTGGATTTCTGCACATTTTGAAATTTCAAGTTACACATTGATGTTGAACATATGCTGTTGTATTTAAACCAAACACTTTGCCCAGAAAACTCTCATGATTAGGCTTGTTTTGGTTGTTAGCTGATGATGCATGATGTTGGTATTTCATAAGTCGTGCTCCTTTGGTTGACTATGGTGTGTTGGTTGTTTGGTGGATGATTGAACATGATAGACATGAAGCTTTGCTGCTGTTTTAAAACCCTAGCTCTGCCCAGCTTGTCCATGAATCTTGTTTGGAATTTGTTTGGTGTAAAGTTATATGAACCTTGCTGTTTACCATGTTAAGTGATTTTGGGTTGATGTTGGTGATACCATGTTGAGCACCATGCTGTTTGCTTGTTGTTGCTTATGATGACTACATGATAATGATAAACATGCCCTGCTGTTGCTTTGAATATGCCCAGAAATCCATGTGAGTTGTGTTAGTTATGTTTGGTTTAGAGCTGCTTTGGACATTACATGAACTTTGTCATTGCCTTGTTGATTGCCATTGCCTTTCGAATTTTTGGTTGAGGATGTATATTGATGATGAACTTGTATTGATTACATGATACCATGCTGTGGTGTGATTTGCTGTTGTTCTTGTTGTTCGAAACTGGTTTTATGATGTTTAAATCCTGCTGCAGTTTTGAAACCTTATGAGCATTGTCCTGAAATCCATGTGAAACATTGTTGTATGCTGTTGTTTGGTTGCAGTAGGAACATTACCAATACCATGCTATTGTTTGTTTTGTTTCATGATGATGATAACATTGAGCAATGCCTTGGCCATGCTGTTAGAAACCCTAAGGGTTTATGTGAAAAACCAGAAATTTGAGCTTTTTAGCTGCGTGCACTGTTCCATTGGCTGAGAGCCAATAGGAACATTTCATTTCCTTCCCCAAAACTGTGTCGTTTGGATTAGTGAAGGAGTTAATTACAACTCTGCCATCGGTTGACCTTGGTTTGACCACTTTGCCATGCCATTTGTTCATATTGCATCCAATTATTTCCTCATCTTCCACAATTAATTCCTCTTTCAATTTTCATCCAAAAATTATGAAATTTTTTCCATCGTGCTCATGAATGTGTCCTCTATTTTATGGTGAATTTTAATTAATTTTTCAGTGGCTGGATTTTAAATGATAATTGTTTTCCCAACATGTATGCCAAAATGATACATTGTGCCATTCCTTTTGTGAAATACTCATGTCATATCTTTTGAGCTTGAAATTTTTTGTGGTGAAACTAGACACATTGACCTTCATTTCCATATAAAGTTTGTGCATTTATCATTTGTGGATTGAGAGTTGTGATTTTCTGAAGTTATGTGTTACATTTGGTGCTATACCATGATCATGTATTTTCCCAATTTTTGTTCACATGCTTTCTCTTATCCAATGGACCCCAAATTTTGCATGAATGACCTATCACATGTCTAGTTTGTGTATGAATTTTTTCTTGGAATTAATCTTGCTGTTTTCCATTTGATTGAGAATTTCTTCCATGCTTAGTCATTTGTTGACTTTTTGTGCTACACATTGCCAAATCTTTTGTGAAATTCTCATATCATATTGTATGTCCATGAAATTTCATATGTGATAACTAGACACCTTGAGCTTTGCATTGGTGTTAATCTTACTCATTTCTCTTCTGTTTTCAAATTGATATGTTTTTTTGAAGTTGACCCATGCTTGTTGACTTTCACCATGCTTACTTAAATTTGATTTGACTTCATGATTTTATTTGACTGCCTTCTTCTTATCCAAATGCCATGAAATTTTACATGTCTACCATGATAGATGTTAGGATTGAGTGTGATTTATTTCATGATTTTTGAGATTGTTTAAGTTGACTTTTGAAAGAGGTCTTGCTGTTGACTTATTGGTGCTCTTTCTTGCCATGCTTTGCATTCTTTTGTGTATGAAATGACAATGATGCATGATTTGATTATGAATCCAATGAGAATGCTTCTTGAATGTTTAGACTTGGTTTGGGTTGACTTTTCCTTGCTGCCTTGGCTTTTTCTTTCATCTTTGACCCTAGGCTAGTCCTAGTGGTCTTCTGAGCTTACAATTGAGCTGTTGTTTCAGGTTAAGCACCAATGCCTCAAAGATCATTCAAATTTGATTGAGTTGAATTGTTTATCATGTGCTAACCTTTGTTTTGTAGGTTGACTCATGTAACTTGAGTCTTTGTGCCTTGCACAATTGGTCCCTCTGTGGTTGACTATTGGTCCATTTCTTTTGGTTTGAACTGTTGACTTGTTTACTAATAAGTTTGACTTTTTCAGGTACACTTTAGTTGCTTAAGTTCTTTGAACTTGCTTGCTTTGCTATTTAGCATTTGCTTTGAGGTAAACCTTTCTTCTTCATGTAGTCTGGAGACCCGGTCTGTTATTTGACCGGGCAAACTGTCTGAAGTCCTCCTTAAGAGGCAATGCCTGTGTTTGTTTAAATTTGTCCTAAGCAGGAAAAGTCCTTCAAGTAAGGCAATTGGTGGAAGGTAGGGATAAGAAATCTATCCCCCACTATTCAGTGTGTCCTCTCTTTGCTCCCATTACATGGTTGAAGCATTGAGATAAAAACCCAAGATCTAATCGAGTCAATAATGTGGAGAGAGTTCCTACTTTCTGAACTCCCACACTTTCTATTTGATGCTCTCTCTGATCTGAGATAGAAGCAATGAGGCACACCCCTCATCTCCTATTCATCTGCTTCACCTTAGCCTCTCAATGGCAAGGTTAAGAGCGACCTTTACCAATTATAGTGGACTTTTAAAGTCAAACCCTCTTGTGTGAGCCCCCATTGTTTGGCTATAGAGTGTGCTGTTTGATATTCATTGATTGATTGATTGCTTCATATGCACATGTTTGCTTGTATGTTATGCATTTATCATCATCATCAATTGCCATTGATGCATGATCATCTCATTTGTCTTTGTGATGCTATCATTGTTGTTTGCCCATTGAGGACAATTGTAAGTCCATTGCTTTGGCATTTGCTCCTATGATATGGAAGGATAGAGTGTAAGACCTCATTGGTCACTCATATCTTCTGTTGCTTTGTTTGTTTGCTTGTGAGGATACAGTTATAAGTCCCTGTAAGTTGGCACCTGTTATCCTGTGATCATAATTTGATCTGTTTGGTTTTGTATGTGAGGTTTGCAGTTATAAGTCCCTGTAAGTTGGCATCTGCTTTCCTGTGATCATAATTTGTTTATCTGTTTGTGTGAGAGGTTGCAATTATAAGTCCCTGTAAGTTGGCATTTGCATTCCTGTGATCATATTGTTGCTTTTGTTCTTGTATGTGAGGATCCATTGTAAGTCCCAGTAACGTGGCATTGGATTTCCTAGGACCATACTGTGGAGTTAACCTAAGTCCAGACAGATTGGCAGTTGACTTCCATGTTTCATCTTTGTTTTCTTTGAGGAGATTGGTGTAAGTCCATTGAGTGGCTTCTGATATCCTGTTCTGTTTTAGGAGACTGGTGTAAATCCATCTATTGGTATCCGGTATCCGCCTTTTATTTTCTTTGTTTGAGGAGATTAGTGTAAGACCATTGAGTGGCATCTGATATCCAGTTTTATTTTAGGAGATTGGTATAAGCCCAGTGATTGGCATCCGATATCCGCTTTTGCTTGCTTTGTTTGTTTGTTATTATTAATTGCTATTCCAAAGGACACACTTGAATCATCTGCTATATGATTTCAAGAAGTGAACCTTCTAAGAAGTTTTACTATCCATCCTTCATCCATTCATCATTCATTATGTCCTAAACCTTTTCACACTTTACTTTTCAAACTTGACGTAAGTGTTGTGCAAACATCTTCATGTTTTTTCAAATTAAAAAACCTGGACTCAAGTCCTTGACTTTTTTCAAACTTCATTTTCATAATACTTATTTGAATTGATCTTAATTATACTTTGACTCCATTTTCATAATCATAATCAGTAACTTCACTCATTCACTTGTTTTGGCTTTGTCCATTAATCTTTTCATACATGATCTATAGGTTTGATTTATCTTAGTGGTTGATGTTAATCTCGCCTTCTGTCTTTAGTGATTGAATTGTAAGTCTTCCTTGCCTATTATAGGGTTAACCCCTCCCTGGCAAGTTGAAGCTGTTCTCACATGGTGGACGTTGTTGTTTGTATAAGGTTGAGTTTTCTCCCGTGGATAACGTAAGACCTAGGGTTTGTGTTTTAAAATTGAACCTAACCCACTTTTGGAAATCTTTTAGCCGAACTACGGCGTTCTGATCCTTACCTTTGATGGAAGGTACGTAGGCAACGGGTTCATCCGTTCGAACCCAATAAACCAATAAAAAATGTATATTCTTTTTTCACCATCCCAATCATGTTTGCACAATATTTATGTCATAACAAATAACAATTTAGCATAACAAGTGTGAAAAGGGCTCCCTAGGAGTACCTAGGACGTAGTGGGTGCCTAACACCTTCCCATTACGTAATTTACCCCTTACCCAGACTCTCTGATCTTTTTATTAGTTTTCTACGTGTAAAACTTCTTAGGCTTTTGTTCGCTTTTTAGCCAGTCCTTTGGATAAATAAAAGTGCGGTGGCGACTCGAAATTTCAATGTATCTCATAGCTTATGATTTAATCGATAGATCATATAGCGACGAATACACCGTCACAGAAAAGTGGCGACTCTGCTGGGGAAAAAATCGATCCTTAGTGGTATTGCCTACTTTTCACCTTTGTTGTGCTATATTATTATTTGTTATATGACATATTTTTGTACAATTTGGGATCACTGTATTGATTGTAATGTGTGAATTGCTTGATATACATTTGCTGTTTGCTTTGGTGATCTGTGAGATGAGTTCTATACCCGAACTCGAGTGCTCTCTAGGATAGGAGAATGGCATAGTCTTGTCGATTGGTGTGGAGTATTCCTTAGCCAGTTGACTTGCGAGCCCATTCACTTGGTGGAGGTCATGTTGAACTAATAATGTCACACAAGTTATTTGTGGTTAGGCATTATTCTTTCAATCATGTTCCGCAGAAGCCAAGGACCTTAGTTTACCAAACCCATCTTGGCCTATTTTTAGGACCGTAGTGCGGAGGTCGTTCAGATGTCAGTTCTGATGCGATTGTTACGCGATACTACACTCGTAAGAGTTTCTCTTGAGAATATTCTTGGAATACGAGTATTCGTTCCTCCGATAATATTCGAAAGATGGAACGATGATTATGGGAACCTCTGATAGAACATGTCTGGCAGGTTTAAACCCTAGTACACTCCCTTTGGGTGGTTCTTAACCGAGACTCCATGCTCGTGACTCTCAACAAACCCGTGATTCGTGGTTGAGTCGTTCAAACATTGTTAATATCAATGGATCCCGGATCGGGTGTAAAACCTAAAATCCATCAAAGCGGCTGGTTGATATTAAGAATGTCTGAACCGGTTCACGTACCGTTAATATCAATGGAACTTGGGTGTCGATAAGGTGAAAACCTAAATCCACCAAAATGGATGATTGATATTAGGGATACATAGAGCTTTCCCACGACCTTTGTTTGGTGTGCTTTGTTTGATCCTTGAGTGTGTTTGTTGCATTCATACATTCACGCATTCATCCGCATCCATATCATCAGAAAAAAGAAAATTTTCAAGGAACTCAAAGGAGTTTATTTGCAAAAATTTTCAAAACATGAAAAAACCGGAAAAAAATTTTCACCTGATATATCTGATGAGATATTCTCATGTATGATCAAAATGCTTCAATATTTCAAAGTTTGCAAATAAAACCCTCGGGTTCCTTTGAAGTAAAAAACAAGCATATGCATAAACACTTCATGCATCATTTGCATAAGCAGGTGTTTTGTTCCGGTCTCCCGTCCTGTGGTCTGACCCTGCGATCTTCATTTATTTTGAAGACGCACTTTGCCGGTATTATATCAGAGCCAACTCTGCCAGATTGATGGATCATCCTGGGCAAGAGAATTGTGGACTCCGAGGAGGATTTTGTCAGCCTTAGTGCTGTTGATGGATTTATTCCTGTTGATGGATTTTTTCCTATTGATGGATTTATTCCTGGTTAACCGATCCCGGGCTGGCATTGGCTATTGTTCTGGGGCATAATGAGCAAGGTTTGTTCGCAAGTGGAGGATTCATCCATGCCGATCAACCTGAAGAAGAAGCTGCTGCTATCTTGGAAGAGGATGCAGAGGACCTGAACAATTTCATCATACCTGGTGGTGTCTGCCACAATTGGGTCGCTGTGGATGTTCCTACGGTCATTCATAAATCAGCATGATTTGTTCACTCTGTTTAAAACCCTTCTCCCATGCCAAAAGGAGAAGTGATGACATTGTTGGCAGCATTTAATACAATGATGTTTTCATTCAATTAATGCATTGTCAAACATTTGTTCTTCCTTTGTTTTCACTTTTTGCTTTTGCATGAAATCAGTGATCACAAAAAACCATGAAAAACAAAAACAACATTTTTCATCTGCATCAATGATTCGCTTGTTTAAAATTCAAAAGCTTTTCATTATCCAGAATCATTATGCAGGGATTTCTAAACCCATTGAACATAATGATCCAACGCCATCTCCCAATCTTGAAGTCCTTGTATCTGAGGCAGAGGAAGATGATGTTGAAGGGGATTCCTGACGAGATTACCCGCCTTCTTGAGCACAAAAGAAGCTCATTCAGCTGTATCACAAGAATCAGCAGAACAGTCAAACTGGGGATTACAAAAAAAAAAAAAAAAAAAAAAAAAAAAAAAAAAAAAAAAAAAAGAAAAAAGAGAGGGTGAAAAAATAAGAAAAATCAAAAATCAGCAAAATTTTTTCAAGATTTCTTCAAAAGGAAAAAGAAAATTATACCCTCAAGTCCCTAGTTGACTGATGCTGAATGGATTCAGAGTCGTTACGACCAACTGAATTTGATTGAAGAAAAGCGTTTGACTGCCATGTGCCATGGTCAGCTATATCAGCAAAGAATGAAGAAAGCATTCGACAAGAAGGTCAAGCCTCGTGTGTTCCGAGAAGGTGACCTCGTGCTCAAGAAAGTTTTGTCTTTCGCGCCCGATTCCAGGGGCAAGTGGACTCCAAACTACGAGGGTCCATATGTTGTTAAGAGAGCCTTTTCAGGCGGTGCTTTGATGCTTACAACAATGGATGGGGAGGATTTCACTCGTCCTGTGAATTCAGATGCAGTCAAGAGATACTTTGCCTAAAAAAAAAGTATATGCAAATGAAAAAACAAATGAAAAAACAGAATAGCTCGCTAAGTTGAAAACCCGAAAGGGCGGCTTAGGCAAAAATGAGCGTCTCGGTGGAGAACCCGCAAGGGTAATCCAGGCAAAAATTAGAGACTTGAAAAAATATATTTGCATCCCGCTAGATTGAGTACCTCACTCTGGGGCAATCTAGGCAAAAATTAGGGATTTGGCAAGTAACTGCATCCTGACAAGACTTTCTGGTTCATCAGTCGTCATTTCGTCAGAAGATTCTCGACTCGTCGTCAACCGAAGCTTCGGATACATCGAGATTCAAATTGGTAGAGAAAGGATCATTATGTTCAATGTAGCCCTCTTCCAATATATATCACTGATTTCAAATTTGTACAGATCTATGGAGTCTCGCCATTTGCAGACTACCATTCTATCAAATCAATTTGAGCTTTTATCCAATTTATTTGCACTCTTATTTGTTTCAATTCAACAAATGTTTTGCATGTTTTAAATTGATAAAATGTCATTGTTTTAAACAAATAAATTTTTCAAAATTTTTGTTTTAAACAAAGTGAACATTCACAAGATTGAAAGGATACTCAAGAATATCTCAGTGCTCTCCCGAGGGTGGCATGATTTCCAACAGGTAAGACATTGGTTCATATTCCTGGTTTGGTTGTATCTTCTTTCTTCAGATCTTTGTTGGGGTTGTTCCTCAAACAAAGTTGTTGTTGGGGTTGTTCCCCAGTACAGCCGCAGGCAGAGTGTTGTTGAAGATTTCGTTCTCTCCAGCAGCAGTTTTCCCCTAGCATGGGTGTTTTTCTTGTAGAAGTTTCGGCGGTTGATGGTCTATCATCTTGGTGCCCCGTCACTTTCTCCAGTGGGTCGTATGCCCCAGACTTTATTTGTCTCCTCAGCACAGTCATGAGTATAGCCATTGACTGATACTCCCCTCGGAGTCGCGAGTAGAGCTGTTATTAATATCCCCACCAGGGTTGCAAGTGGAGTTTGTTACCTCTTTTCCCCATGCAGTGTGCCAGCAGGAGTTGCCTGTTTCCTCAGCACGTTTGTTTTCTTTTGAAGACTTGGTAAGTCAGTGGTTTGATACCCGGTACTTTACCTTTTCCCCGGCGAAGTCGTCTGTGGAATTGTTGCTATCTCTCCATCAGAGTTTTTTTTCTCTTCAGCAGAGCAGGATTTATTTTCCTATTCAGTGGTTGATGCGACTGGTATCCCCGTATTGCAACCATCTTTTCCTCAGCATAGTCTGCAGAATGTTTGTTGTGGCAGTTTTGCCTGTTGATTGCTCCTTCAATCCCCAATATGGTCGGATGATGGCTTTTGCCTCCAGTGAACGGACTGATTTCCTGACTGTTTGTGATCCCCTGTAGAGTGGCTTATATTGCAGAATCTACTTGTTGTGATCAGTTTGCTGTGTGTTCTCCCCAAGTGGAGTGGTTCGTTGCAGAATATACTTGTTTGATCTGTCCTCCCTCAGTGGCTTGTTCCCAAGAGAGTAGCCGACAGTTTTCCCCAGTAGAATTGCTTATGCAGTTAGATTCTACTTGGATGATATCATTCTCTCTCAGTGGATTGTTCCCCAGCGGAGTTATATGGATTTACTTCTACAGCAGTTCGTGCTTGTGCAATGCACTTTTTGTTTCTCAGTTGACACTGGGATCCCTTGCAGATATTTTTGGGACTTCTCTTGTTCCCCTACAGATTTGTCTTGGTGGCTGTTTTGCCCGTTGCGACTTTCTGTATCCTGATTGGGTTGTTTCCTGATATCTCTGATTCTCTGCTTCTTCAGCAGTACCTGCAGATCTTTGCTTTACAGCATGTAGATCTCCGCAGATTGGCTCTCCAGCTGGTTTTCCCCTGGAAGTATAATACCGGGCGTTTGGTTCCTGAACCTGTTGTGTTAGAACTGTCTGTTTTGTCAGCATTCATCAAACATAAATCACGCATATTCATGCATATTCATGAAACATTCAGATATTCATGTTGCATTTCTTGCCATATATCTTTTGTTTGTCGTGTCTCCTGCTATGGTGATATAGATCTCTTTACAGATCTCCCCAAGCAGATGTCGGGTGTTTAAAATCTCTCCATATAGAGTCTACCCCATAAGCAGAAATGTGTCTGTCTTTCCTTCTGCAGTTCCCCACTGAGATATATCCTCGTGGATGACGGTTTCTTCCGTTTCCTCCCAACACATATATTGGGATGGATTTTCCTATTTGAGTTATATCCTCATTAGGACGTGTCTTTGTTCAGTCTGTCTTTTCGGATTATTCCCGAATTGGCTATTTGTCAGATGTCTTGTGTTTCCCAGCGGGTTGTTCCCCAGCGGAATGTTTTTGGGCCTCTACCCTCATAACCGGTAGTTGTAAGTCCTACTTTTCCTGGCTTTCTTAACAGAATTTGTGGTTATACACCTTTTTATTCTCCAGCCAGAGTTTTTGGTTTTCTACCTGCTACCCGGTAGTTGTAAACCCTGTTTTCCTGCTCTTCAGCAGTTTGTGGTTTGTTATAAACCCTATTTTTGGTTTCCCGTGCGGATTTGTGATTTGTTCTATCCCCACGCGGAGTTTTTGGTCTTCTACCCCGTATTCGGTAGATGTAAACCCTAATTTTTGTGGTTATCTTCATCTAGTTCTTGATGTTGATTTTCCTTTGCTTGGATAAGTTGCTCAGATCAGCACTTATATCCTCAGCAAGTCTTTTGTGGATAATTGCCGTATGCTAGCAATTTTATCCCCGGTGGGTCTTTTCACCGTATGCTAGTGATTTGTTCCCCGGATCATTGGTTGTTTACCAGTGCATCCCCAGCTAGTCTTCTGTCGATAATTGCCGGATGCTTGCAAATTATCCTCAGCAGCTCACCTTTCATTTACCCTTTTTGTTGGTAATGTCTGTTGCTCCTCTTGATTGGTCATCATTATATACCTAGTTTGGTATCCCGATGCCTTTCTTTTCGGTTGATTTATCCTTTATTAACCCAGTAACCGGTTGTGGATAATCTTCCATGCGAGTATATTATTCACGGTCTGCCGGTAATGAATGGTATATCTCATGCACTCTTCAGTCGAAGCCTTTTGTGTTTCCCCAGTCGAGTAAGATTCGTCATTTTCCCTTTGTGGAGTCGAATATTCTTGTTGTTGGATAATTGCCGGATGCTTGCAATTTATCCCTTTGAGTTGTCTTTCGTTTACCCGGATGCTTGGTATCGATTGTCTCTCTCTTTTTGGTTAGTCACCTATTATATACCCAGTAACCGGTATCTCTGGTGTCTTTTCCTTTCGAGTGTATTATTCACGGTCTGCCGGTAATGAATAATATATCTCATGCGCTCTTTAGTTGGAATCCTTTGTTGATTTTCCCCAACTGAGCAAGATTCGTATTCTTTATAGAATCGAATATACATCCTTTAACCAGTTTGTGTTTTGGATGATGAGTGTTTTGGAAGTGAAAACCAATTCACGTTTCGGTAGATCACCTATTATATGCCCAGTAACCGGTATCTCTGGTGTTTCTTACCATGCGAGTTTATTATCTACGTTCTGACGGTAATAGATAATATATCTCATGCGAGTATTCTTATCCACGGTCTGCCGGTAATGGATATTGTATCTCATGCACTCTTTGGGTTTGTGTCCCCAGTTGAGTAAGATTCGTTTTCCCGTTGTGGATTCGAATGCCCATCCTGTAAGTTGTTTTGCTTTTTCAAGCCCTCCTTTCGGATGATGAGTGTTTTGGAAGTGAAAACCAATTCACGTCTTCGGATCTTATCCTATAAACAACCCAGTAACCGGTTCCGGATAATTTTCCTTTCGAGTATATTATTCACGGTCTGCCGGTAATGAATAATATGTCTCATCTGAGTATTCTATCCACGTTATGACGGTAATGGATATTATATCTCGTGCGCTCTTGAGTCAATCTTTTGATTGTTTTCCCCTCAGAGTAAGATTCATTTTCCTTGTGGAATTGAATGTCCATCCTATAAACAAGTTTGCTTTTCTAGCTCTCTTCAGGATGATGAGTGTTTTGGAAGTGAAATCCAACTCACGCTTTGGTCGGTCACCTATTATATACCCAGTAACCGGTATCCTTGGTGTTCCCTCCTGTCTGCTCCCTATTATGACCTCGGTCCCCCTGTGGAGTCAGATTTTCCTGAGTTTGCTACCCGTATGCCTGGTAACATCTCGTTTTCTTTGGTGTTTTCTCAGTGGAAGTTTTCTGTTGCTTCTCCCCCAGGAGTCAGCTTGTGTCTCTCCAATGGATTTATTTTCCATTTGGAAATCTTTTCCCAGTGTGAGTCCTTCACTCCCCAGTGAGTTCTCCAATCTGTTTTCTGTTCTTCTAATCAGAGTCGTGTCTTGTTCACGTTATGTCAGTTTTATCTTCCCCAGTTTGGAGTCGTGTATTGTTCACACATTTCTTTTTCTTTTATTATCCCCATAGAGTCTTGTTAGAGTCTCTGTTCCTGGTGAGTGTATTACTCCGATGGATCGTCTTTTCTTCTGTGTGAATTATATTCCCCACAGAATTTGTGTCTTTTGCATGCATACATTTGCATCATGAGGTCTCTTAGGGACCAAAATTTGTCTCATTACTGTTATTTAAGTCCATTCTACCGCGTCGAGATGAAGATTTCTAAACTTCACTTCTCCGGCTAGAATGACCTTAAATAGGGGCATCTGTAAGACCCCAATTTTGGGCCCTAAGATCCCTCATGGCCCATATCATATCATATCATGGCCTCAAGGATCAATGCATGCCTTTGCCCCCTTCTAGTGGGTAGATTGCCTTGTGGGTTGTTTCTTGATCACCAAGCATACTTTGCATTTGTATATCTTTGCCTTTCATATGTTTATCATTCAAAAAGTGCAAAAATATTGTCAGTCTAACCTTGTTGCTTGCAGTTGAAGCATTCATCAGCAATTAGGTCAAAATCAGTCATTGATCAGTCAAAGCAATGGATGGTGGCCATTCTTGCAGAATTTAGGCACCATGATCAAAAATCAAAGGTTCATACAACTTGAGACATCATTTGAAGTCAAGTTCTCAAGGAATTAGGGTTTGGAATTCATCAGAAGTGGTCCAATCATCCAAAACCCTAGAAAAGTCAAACTTGGTCAACTGAGGATTTAATCAGAGATTTGATGGATAGAATTGATCTGAAGGAGTTCATTCATGCTTGTACAAGCCTCATCTATCATGTCAAACCTCATCATGGAAGAAAATCAAGTCAATCAGAAAATTTCCAGAAATAGCAAGTGGACCTGTAATTTCAACTGCCAAAAATGGAAACTTCTTGATCTTAAACGTACATCATGATACAAGCTTCAAATGAATTTTTGCCCAACATGAAAGTTGAAGATCTTGTTCTCCCATTTTCAAAAAGTCCAAGAACTCTCAAATCCCATGTGTGGTTGTCAAGATATGATCAATTCATTTTCATCAATTTTTGAACTTCAAAGAGCCATATCTCTCAAACCATAAGGCCAAATTTGGTGGGGTTTTTTCCTACAAACCACATTTTTCATCCTCTTTCCAAAAATATAAATTTCATGCACCAAAACCCTACCAATCAAAATGGCATTTTTGGACCTTTTTCATTTAAATTCAAAGTTTGACCAAACTTTGACTTTTTGATTCTTTGACTTTTTCTTGATTTGGCCAATTGGGAAATGTTCCATATATCATTTGTGACTTGCTCCAAGCCTAAAATCATAACCATACCACCATTACACTACCATTTTGGACAAAAATTCAAAGTTGGCAAATATGCAAATGGCTTCATAAGTGAGAGTACAAGCCAGCAATTCATGAAGCAGCAACAAACAGCAGAGTTTTGGTCTGCTAGCAGCTCATTCCAAGCCCAACTCGAGCAGCAAACATACCCCCATTTTCCACTTTGTCCAAAATTAGCAAGTTTGCAATTACACTCATTCAAGCTAATCAAGTTTAGTACTCCCTAATCCAACTCTAAACAGACCCTTATAAGGGATTTTTCAGCATTTCTAAACCTAGCTTGACAGCCTCCCTCGACCAAAACACTTCATCCTCTCATTCTTGCATTTTTGCATTTGAGATTTTTCTGCACAAAACACCAAAACCTTTGAACAATCCTCACTGTTTTCTTCATCTAGACAGCATTTAGGAGTCACTTGGATCATTAAATCCCAGCTTTTACTCCATTTTCAAGTTCTGTTTTCATTAAGCACACAACAATGGTGGAAGTTGGTTCAACCTACCTCGTGCACTTGTGAGCTGAAAAAGCTTCATCACCCCTCATTCCAAAGCATTGGGAGCAGCTGTTTCAGTCTGTATCGTCCAAACAACCAACATTCAACACTTTGCTTCAAATTCAAGTAAGTTTCGATCCTCTCCTTTTACCAAATCATGCTAGGCTTAGAGTAGGTCTTTGAATACTGGTCTGAAGGCAACTTGTTTCATTTAAAATGGTGGTCTCATGTTGGAGAAATCCGAATTTTCCTTTTTGTGTACAAATGAATTTTTGCACGATTTGCCTTGCTGGAAGAGATTCAATGAACTTTGATGATGCATTCTTGTTGTTTGATATGTGCTGATGTTATGGGCTTACTTGATTTGGATTTCTGCACATTTTGAAATTTCAAGTTACACATTGATGTTGAACATATGCTGTTGTATTTAAACCAAACACTTTGCCCAGAAAACTCTCATGATTAGGCTTGTTTTGGTTGTTAGCTGATGATGCATGATGTTGGTATTTCATAAGTCGTGCTCCTTTGGTTGACTATGGTGTGTTGGTTGTTTGGTGGATGATTGAACATGATAGACATGAAGCTTTGCTGCTGTTTTAAAACCCTAGCTCTGCCCAGCTTGTCCATGAATCTTGTTTGGAATTTGTTTGGTGTAAAGTTATATGAACCTTGCTGTTTACCATGTTAAGTGATTTTGGGTTGATGTTGGTGATACCATGTTGAGCACCATGCTGTTTGCTTGTTGTTGCTTATGATGACTACATGATAATGATAAACATGCCCTGCTGTTGCTTTGAATATGCCCAGAAATCCATGTGAGTTGTGTTAGTTATGTTTGGTTTAGAGCTGCTTTGGACATTACATGAACTTTGTCATTGCCTTGTTGATTGCCATTGCCTTTCGAATTTTGGTTGAGGATGTATATTGATGATGAACTTGTATTGATTACATGATACCATGCTGTGGTGTGATTTGCTGTTGTTCTTGTTGTTCGAAACTGGTTTTATGATGTTTAAATCCTGCTGCAGTTTTGAAACCTTATGAGCATTGTCCTGAAATCCATGTGAAACATTGTTGTATGCTGTTGTTTGGTTGCAGTAGGAACATTACCAATACCATGCTGTTGTTTGTTTTGTTTCATGATGATGATAACATTGAGCAATGCCTTGGCCATGCTGTTAGAAACCCTAAGGGTTTATGTGAAAAACCAGAAATTTGAGCTTTTTAGCTGCGTGCACTGTTCCATTGGCTGAGAGCCAATAGGAACATTTCATTTCCTTCCCCAAAACTGTGTCGTTTGGATTAGTGAAGGAGTTAATTACAACTCTGCCATCGGTTGACCTTGGTTTGACCACTTTGCCATGCCATTTGTTCATATTGCATCCAATTATTTCCTCATCTTCCACAATTAATTCCTCTTTCAATTTTCATCCAAAAATTATGAAATTTTTTCCATCGTGCTCATGAATGTGTCCTCTATTTTATGGTGAATTTTAATTAATTTTTCAGTGGCTGGATTTTAAATGATAATTGTTTTCCCAACATGTATGCCAAAATGATACATTGTGCCATTCCTTTTGTGAAATACTCATGTCATATCTTTTGAGCTTGAAATTTTTTGTGGTGAAACTAGACACATTGACCTTCATTTCCATATAAAGTTTGTGCATTTATCATTTGTGGATTGAGAGTTGTGATTTTCTGAAGTTATGTGTTACATTTGGTGCTATACCATGATCATGTATTTTCCCAATTTTTGTTCACATGCTTTCTCTTATCCAATGGACCCCAAATTTTGCATGAATGACCTATCACATGTCTAGTTTGTGTATGAATTTTTTCTTGGAATTAATCTTGCTGTTTTCCATTTGATTGAGAATTTTCTTCCATGCTTAGTCATTTGTTGACTTTTTGTGCTACACATTGCCAAATCTTTTGTGAAATTCTCATATCATATTGTATGTCCATGAAATTTCATATGTGATAACTAGACACCTTGAGCTTTGCATTGGTGTTAATCTCACTCATTTCTCTTCTGTTTTCAAATTGATATGTTTTTTTGAAGTTGACCCATGCTTGTTGACTTTCACCATGCTTACTTAAATTTGATTTGACTTCATGATTTTATTTGACTGCCTTCTTCTTATCCAAATGCCATGAAATTTTACATGTCTACCATGATAGATGTTAGGATTGAGTGTGATTTATTTCATGATTTTTGAGATTGTTTAAGTTGACTTTTGAAAGAGGTCTTGCTGTTGACTTATTGGTGCTCTTTCTTGCCATGCTTTGCATTCTTTTGTGTATGAAATGACAATGATGCATGATTTGATTATGAATCCAATTGAGAATGCTTCTTGAATGTTTAGACTTGGTTTGGGTTGACTTTTCCTTGCTGCCTTGGCTTTTTCTTTCATCTTTGACCCTAGGCTAGTCCTAGTGGTCTTCTGAGCTTACAATTGAGCTGTTGTTTCAGGTTAAGCACCAATGCCTCAAAGATCATTCAAATTTGATTGAGTTGAATTGTTTATCATGTGCTAACCTTTGTTTTGTAGGTTGACTCATGTAACTTGAGTCTTTGTGCCTTGCACAATTGGTCCCTCTGTGGTTGACTATTGGTCCATTTCTTTTGGTTTGAACTGTTGACTTGTTTACTAATAAGTTTGACTTTTTCAGGTACACTTTAGTTGCTTAAGTTCTTTGAACTTGCTTGCTTTGCTATTTAGCATTTGCTTTGAGGTAAACCTTTCTTCTTCATGTAGTCTGGAGACTCGGTCTGTTATTTGACCGGGCAAACTGTCTGAAGTCCTCCTTAAGAGGCAATGCCTGTGTTTGTTTAAATTTGTCCTAAGCAGGAAAAGTCCTTCAAGTAAGGCAATTGGTGGAAGGTAGGGATAAGAAATCTATCCCCCACTATTCAGTGTGTCCTCTCTTTGCTCCCATTACATGGTTGAAGCATTGAGATAAAAACCCAAGATCTAATCGAGTCAATAATGTGGAGAGAGTTCCTACTTTCTGAACTCCCACACTTTCTATTTGATGCTCTCTCTGATCTGAGATAGAAGCAATGAGGCACACCCCTCATCTCCTATTCATCTGCTTCACCTTAGCCTCTCAATGGCAAGGTTAAGAGCGACCTTTACCAATTATAGTGGACTTTTAAAGTCAAACCCTCTTGTGTGAGCCCCCATTGTTTGGCTATAGAGTGTGCTGTTTGATATTCATTGATTGATTGATTGCTTCATATGCACATGTTTGCTTGTATGTTATGCATTTATCATCATCATCAATTGCCATTGATGCATGATCATCTCATTTGTCTTTGTGATGCTATCATTGTTGTTTGCCCATTGAGGACAATTGTAAGTCCATTGCTTTGGCATTTGCTCCTATGATATGGAAGGATAGAGTGTAAGACCTCATTGGTCACTCATATCTTCTGTTGCTTTGTTTGTTTGCTTGTGAGGATACAGTTATAAGTCCCTGTAAGTTGGCACCTGTTATCCTGTGATCATAATTTGATCTGTTTGGTTTTGTATGTGAGGTTTGCAGTTATAAGTCCCTGTAAGTTGGCATCTGCTTTCCTGTGATCATAATTTGTTTATCTGTTTGTGTGAGAGGTTGCAATTATAAGTCCCTGTAAGTTGGCATTTGCATTCCTGTGATCATATTGTTGCTTTTGTTCTTGTATGTGAGGATCCATTGTAAGTCCCAGTAACGTGGCATTGGATTTCCTAGGACCATACTGTGGAGTTAACCTAAGTCCAGACAGATTGGCAGTTGACTTCCATGTTTCATCTTTGTTTTCTTTTGAGGAGATTGGTGTAAGTCCATTGAGTGGCTTCTGATATCCTGTTCTGTTTTAGGAGACTGGTGTAAATCCATCTATTGGTATCCGGTATCCGCCTTTTATTTTCTTTGTTTGAGGAGATTAGTGTATGACCATTGAGTGGCATCTGATATCCAGTTTTATTTTAGGAGATTGGTATAAGCCCAGTGATTGGCATCCGATATCCGCTTTTGCTTGCTTTGTTTGTTTGTTATTATTAATTGCTATTCCAAAGGACACACTTGAATCATCTGCTATATGATTTCAAGAAGTGAACCTTCTAAGAAGTTTTACTATCCATCCTTCATCCATTCATCATTCATTATGTCCTAAACCTTTTCACACTTTACTTTTCAAACTTGACGTAAGTGTTGTGCAAACATCTTCATGTTTTTTCAAATTAAAAAACCTGGACTCAAGTCCTTGACTTTTTTCAAACTTCATTTTCATAATACTTATTTGAATTGATCTTAATTATACTTTGACTCCATTTTCATAATCATAATCAGTAACTTCACTCATTCACTTGTTTTGGCTTTGTCCATTAATCTTTTCATACATGATCTATAGGTTTGATTTATCTTAGTGGTTGATGTTAATCTCGCCTTCTGTCTTTAGTGATTGAATTGTAAGTCTTCCTTGCCTATTATAGGGTTAACCCCTCCCTGGCAAGTTGAAGCTGTTCTCACATGGTGGACGTTGTTGTTTGTATAAGGTTGAGTTTTCTCCCGTGGATAACGTAAGACCTAGGGTTTGTGTTTTAAAATTGAACCTAACCCACTTTTGGAAATCTTTTAGCCGAACTACGGCGTTCTGATCCTTACCTTTGATGGAAGGTACGTAGGCAACGGGTTCATCCGTTCGAACCCAATAAACCAATAAAAAATGTATATTCTTTTCTCACCATCCCAATCATGTTTGCACAATATTTATGTCATAACAAATAACAATTTAGCATAACAAGTGTGAAAAGGGCTCCCTAGGAGTACCTAGGACGTAGTGGGTGCCTAACACCTTCCCATTACGTAATTTACCCCTTACCCAGACTCTCTGATCTTTTTATTAGTTTTCTACGTGTAAAACTTCTTAGGCTTTTGTTCGCTTTTTAGCCAGTCCTTTGGATAAATAAAAGTGCGGTGGCGACTCGAAATTTCAATGTATCTCATAGCTTATGATTTAATCGATAGATCATATAGCGACGAATACACCGTCACAGCTCTCTGACGCATGTCTCAAGTTAACTTCCTTCTTCAATTGGATGTCTTTGTCTTTGAGTTGCTTCTCCAGGTCTCTTATCTTCTTCTGGTAACTGGCTTCAGCTCTCTGCAATCTCAGGCACTCCCGGTGTTCTGCATTCAATAATGCCTCCATCTCCTCATAGGACCTCTTCTTGCTCTTCATTCTACTAGCATCTTCACCTTGCATGTCTCTGATTTGATGAGCCAGGTTCAACTTATCAGCTTTGGCTTTGTAGAGCTCCATCTGGGTATCTTGCTCCGTCTCTTTCAACCGACGATTCTCCATCAGGGCTTGGTTGTAGTGCTAAGCAGGTACACTCTCAGCAAGGATCAAAGGTGGTTTCACTTGCAAGGGCTTCATCCTATCATAGGGCAACAACAAAGTTTCCACTCTCTTCTTGACCCACTCAGTGTAGGCAGGCATAGCAATGGCAAACTTCTTCCCTAGGACAACTCCATCTTTGACACCAATGGTCTTCCAAGCTCTTCCTATTTGTTCCAACCTATCAGGGTCACTCCGCTTCTCAAAATACACACTTTCAGCTATCTCAGCATCAAGTGGTCTTCCATTCATCACAAACCCCATCTGGCGAAGAGAAAGAACCGGGTTGTAATGGATGCAACCCTTAGTCCCTACAAGTGGCACATTTCGGAACTCTCCACAACTCATAATGACAGTACGCACATCCATCCGGTATGACTGCCACCTGATATCATAAGAGGTAAGAGACATAACCCTCTGAGTCCACTTATGAATGCTCTGAGCATCCACAAAAGGTCCACTGACTAGCAGAAGAGACAAGAACCATCTGAGCAACAATGGAAGGCAACATCTGATAGCTCCACCCTTACCATGTCTACTGTGAATAGCATAATAAGTGTCTGCTAACAAGGTAGGAACCGGGTTTCCTCCAATGAAGATAGTGACTGCAGCAAAGTCCACAAAGTTGGGCATACCCGGGAACAAGACAATCCCATAGATCATAATAGCCAACTGAGCATGAAAAGCTTCCCAATTTCCCTTCTCTGCTTCTTCTCTAGCAATCCTCAACAGGAACTTCAGAGCCAACCCTACAACATCTCCACTGGACTTCCAATTATCACTGACTTCTTTAATACTCAGATGAAGAGCTCCGACAACAACTCTGAAATCAACCTCCTTAGGCACATCCAAGAAAGGAACCTGATACCGGACCGGGACATTCATCAGAATGGAGTACTCTTCAAGAGTAGGCGCTAACTGATAATCCTGGAATGTGAAGCAACGAAGCTCTGGGTCGTAGAACTGTAGAAGAGTCTGCAACAGCACTGGATCTACTACCATCTTCAACAGTGTCAACAAAACCCCATACTAATCAACAAACCCCTTCTGGTTACCACTGGTCACAAGGTTGCTCAACTCTATCAGAGACGACAAAGGCTCACGGTGAAAACTGTAAGAACAAGTCTTCCGCTTCAACTCTGGGACTGTTGCCATCTCTCACAATGAATAAACTCCTGAATGAACCTAAGAAATGATATGCATGCAGAGATTAGCTTTTTTCTTTTCTTTTCTTTTTTTTTCTCAATTTTTTTATTGCATATTTTTTTGAAATAAACATGCTATGATGCAAATGATGCAGACAAGACTGGCTGGCTGTGTGTCTCGGAGCACAGGATCAAAGTTCCGGCTTGAACTCGAAACCACAAATTCATCTGAAACCCAAAGTCATCTGAGACCCCAAAATTCTGAGCCAATAGTCACCAACAGGATCACAAGTCACCAACAAGTCACCGACAAGTCACCAACTGTACCTGTAATAATGATCATTCCCTCCCCACTCACGGGTGTCATCTAGGCCAGGGTAAGGTCGAGAGAAACGCAACATAAATAACCGTTTCATAGAATATCATCATATACACACCCGAAGTATGTAACGATAATACCCCATCAGAGTCTGAATTGCTCGTGATATCAATGTTCCGCTAAGTGGCGCAATACCACCCGCTTCCCAAGAATCACTCTATTCCTAGGTGTCCTAGATTTCACTCATAGCCTGGGTATTGGGCCTTTTACCTCATGTAACTCCCACCCCAACAGAGAGACAAACACATCACAGCCAGATGAATTTATGATGATGAATGCAAACATAAATGCAAACAATAAATAAATGAATGCAATAAATGAAACAACAAAAGCAACCAAACCCTAACCTAGAGAGCGCTAGGAGAGACTCGCTTAGGGAAGATGGACCAGCAAGAGGTCGACTTCTTTGTGTCCTCAGTAGAGTCGCCAGCTGTCGCATTACGCGAAAAAACCGGCGGGAAAACAAAACAATAGAGCCGCCACCGTGCGTTATTTATCCCAAAGGAGGGAAAGGAAACGCTCGAAGTAAACCTGGAAAAGACATGGTCTCGCGACCAGAGAAAGATTGGATCGGGAGTCGGTTATGCGAAGGGAAGGTATTAGCACCCCTACGCATCCGTCGTACTCGACGGGATCCACGCACAAAAGAAAGGATAAGGTTGCTAAAACTGCTCACAAACTGCACACACAGGCTGAAAGGAGACACAGAAAGACAAAAGAAACTAACTCGGCAGGATATCGCATCCTAGGCCTACGTAGTCTGTCAGGCACAGACATCAGAGTGGACGTAGTTCGGGACAGGGGGAAACGTGCTCGCTAGGATGTCGCATCCTATGCATACGTATCTTCTCTGACTGGAGAAGAATCAGAGCACTCGTAGCTCGGCTAACGCACGCCAAACAAAACCATACAGGAAACCGACTGCCAATCGCTGGACTTACGTCAGACTCCACACAAATAGGCAAACATGGAAACCGAATGCCAATCGCTGGACTTACATCAGACTCCGAACCAACAAACACATACAGGACACCAACTGCCAATCGCTGGACTTACGTCAGACTCCAAACACACACAAAGAAGGTTGAAAAAGAAAAAGGACGCCCGGAGAGATCAGCTCATCTGCTGCCTACGTACCTCATCTGGTATGAGGATCAGGGCGACGTAGTTCCCCTACGCAGGGAAAAAGGACTTCTAACCTAACCAAAGACTAGGAAATGACAAACTAGAAGGGAGACTGACTCGAGCCTAATAGTTATCATGTAAATTCACCATGGTCCTAGGTTAAGGTTTCTATCTAACTTGCATAGGGAGCAAGCTATCCTAAACAGCACAAGCAAAGATATACAAGCACAAAAAGCAAGCACACACACTATATGCAAACAATTGGGCTCATACAAGGTTAGACTGTGAAACACAAGCCAACTGGAATCGGGTGTAGTTAGCTCTTAAAAATAACATTGAGAGTTAGGGTGAAGCAGATGAAATGGGAAGTGAGGGTAAGACCTCACAGCTCTTATCCCTGGCCTGGGAGAGCTTCAGACAATAGAAAGTGTGGGAGTTTAGAAAGTAGGAACTCTTCTCCATATATGACTGACACAACAAAGATCTTGGGTTAATATCCACAATGCATCAACACAAGGTGTGTGAGCAAAGTGAATGACACACTGAATAGCAGGAGATGGATTGCACATCTCTTTTATCTGCCAATTGCCTCATAAGAGGTCTTTTCCTGCTTGGCACAAATTTAAACATTCACAAGCATTGCCTCTTAAGGAGGACTTCAGACAGGTGACTGCCCACATAACAGGACAGGTCTTCCAGACTACATGAAGTCAGAGAGTTATACCTAGGTTAAGCAACCCACAAGCTAGCAAAGCAAGTTCAAAAGAACTCAAAGCGACTTAGGTACCTGAAAAATCTAACCCAATCAGTATACAATTCAAACAATCAAACAGACAACAGTCAATCACACAATCAGACAGATAAGCAAGCAATGCAATAGTGAGCAAGGCCCAAGCTATTAAACCACTTGGTCTCAAAGCCTACAAAACAACCTAAGGTTAGCCAACATTTAGAGCAAACATTAATGCTCAAGTGAAGAAGCATCATCCACTATGGACTTGGATGTGTAAACCTGAAATCAAAGCTCAACTTAGAGTCACAAACCACTAGGTCAAGGCCTAGGGTCAAAGATGGAGAAACAATTCAAAACAGAACATGAAATTTAACATGAATCAACTTCAATCCATCAAGAACACAATCCAAAAGGTCTCATATCAATATCATTAACCAAAATCATTTCATGAACCAAACATGGCAAGGTATGCACATTGTGACCACATTGTGACATGAGAAGAAACAAATGCACATTAAATCAAAAATGATTCAAATAATCTTGGCAAAATTCATGAGCAAACAGGATATAAAACATGATCATCACACAAAACATTATAGGCATTGGACATCATTAGGCATGGCAATCACATAGCATAAGTCAAGGCAAGCACAACAAGCTCATGTGTGACACAAATTGTCACACCAACTTAGCATAGGCATAAAACAGCAATGGATCATGGTAAAGACCTCAAACCAAAGCCAAAACAACACTCAACATGTCTAGAAATAGTGTACAAAATTTCACATTCATTGGATAAGGAACAAGCATTTCACAATCAAATGAAGTTCAAGGCAATTTAAAAGCTCAAATGTGACCATCCAGAATGAAAAATGTCAATTAAATCAGAAATGATCTCAAAAATTCCAACAAAAATCATGAGCAATCACAACATCTGTACGATGCATCATACATAAAATCAAGGCAATTGGAGATCATTTGTCATGGCAAACTCATCAATCAAGTTGAACATTACAAGGTGTGACACAAATTGTCACACCTAACTTAACATGATCATAAAACAGAAATGACACATGATAAAAATACCAACTCAACACCAAACTGTCAAGCAATGAGTCTAGTTATAGCATGCAAAATTGCATGAGCATTGGGCAAGAATCAAGCATTTCACAAATGATATGGCAAGGCAATGTTAAGAATGGACACATGTTCAAGTCTCCTAGCACCAAAAAAAATTCAGCCAAGCACAATTTTCATTTTAATGATCAAAAAATACTAGACACAATCAGGATCACAATGCAAAAAATCTCATGATTTTTGGATCAATATTCCATTAGATATGAATTTGTGAAGTTGAAGAAAAAATAAAAAAATGCATGTGAAGCATGTACATGGCAAAGGAGGGAAAAAAGAAAAATGAATGAGCATTCGAACTTTGTGCACCGGCTGGAATCGAGCTATGTCTCAATTTGAATTGTGGCGCGCTGGAGTGAAACTCAGTCTTTTCACTAATGCAGTGTCAAGCAAAGGCGCGGTCAAAGCCATGAGCCAATCAGAATGCTGCATGGGCATGCGCATGCACCAATCACGTGCCAACCCTAATACAAACATGCAGCCAACGCTTTTCTGTTGCAAAAGAAAATCAAAACCGTTGCCTAAAGCCAAGCTTCATCTTCTTCAAAGCGTTTCATGCATGAACAGTGACAAACTCAAGAACACCAAGAACAATATTTCCAGAACTTAAAATTAAGCATATCATCGTGTACATCCTTCAACATACATCAAGAATCCATAACTAATCCATCAAGGAACACTCAAACATGCATGAATCGAAGCACATAAGAATCATCATCCAAACTTTATGCAAGCATATCTCACTCAATTTTGCATGAAAATCAATGGTTCAAAGCTCAGAATACTCAGCATCCTAAGATCTACAATAATGACATAACAAATTTGAGAAATAAGGAGATCGATTTTGGGACCTCTTGAAGTGCAGAATTGGAATTGGATGGATTCAGGCCTTGCAATGCTCCAAACTTCTTCTATAATGCTTTTAAAGTTGATTGGATGAAGGCTTGAGGTTCAATTGCTCGTGATTCAACCAGATTTTGCATTTGCCATGGATGAGTTCAAGCTTCAATATGCTTCAAACAAGCACGGATTCTCTCGGTTCCAAGTCCAATATTGCTCAATGATTCTTCAGAATCATGAATTGATCAAGAGAAGTGGATTGTGTTTGAAGAATTTGAAAGAAAATTTGAGAGAAAAAGTTGGAAGAATTTTTCTAGATCTGAAAAAATGGATGTTGTTCTGCTGAAAACTGTTAGGGTTTGGCCTTTATACCTCTCCCTAATCATGCTTAATTAAGTCTAAACCAAATGCTAATGGAATGGATTAAGTTTCAAGGTGTTTTGGCAAATTTGGTTTTCCACCCTTCGGCATGAAAATCATGAATGAACAGTACACGAATTCTATTTATTTTCACCTAAAATGCATTTTTAAAATCATTGGTGAAGGCAAAATGTCTAACTAATGCACCAATTTTGAATATTGAAATTTCCCTCCAAAAATCCAAGAATTTGCAAGTGATGATATAAAGACAAATTAGGTAATGTGATACAAGATTTGAAAATTAGAGGTCACAAGGAGAAGAATGCAAAAAGAGCCATCCATTTTGGAGTTTTGGTTGAGAAGTTATGCCCATTTGAAGTTCAAACCACACTTTGCCAAGTTTTGATCATATCTCTTCAACCACACATGAGAAATCCATGATCTTGGACTTTTTGGAAATGGGAGAGAACGACCTACAACTTTCATGTTGGACAAAATATCATTTGAAGCCTTCTTGATGATGTAATCTTGAGTTGAAGTTGGTCCAAAACCTTTCCATTTTTGGAAACTTTCAAATTACAGGTCACCTGCTATTTTTGGAAAGTCTTGATCTGACTTCAAATTCTTTAATGTTGATGTTTGAAATGTCAAATGAGACTTGATTACACATGAATGAGGCATCTTTAACCATTTCCCACCTCCAAATCCATAGTTGAATTGACAGTTGACTTTTGTTGACTTTTTAGGGTTTCAGATGAATTGTACATTGACTGATGAGCTTTGAGCCTTCAATTCTTGGCGAAATCACTTCAAAATGATCCTTAGGTCACATGAGCCCATTGTACCAACCCTAGGGCTTTGATTCCATAGAAAATGCACTTGCTTGCTTGCACAGTTAAATCTCTTGACCAGTCTTGCCTGATGACTTGATGGACTATGCAATGTTTATGACCTAAAATGAAAATGTATATACAAATGGGAGGTGCAAATTTGAGGTGCTACAACGTGGGAGTCCCTTGGCCCTTGGATCCATTAGCCACGATCTAATCCTGGCCTTTGTTATATTTGACTTTATTTAATTCGTGATACTTCGCGCTTGACTCATGTACATGGTAAGCGCGCGCCTCTGATCCGTTGATGATGTCCAAGTCAATTAATGAGATGGATCGTGCGCCTCTGGTTTTTTCTATTTTATTAATTTCTGTTTTATTTTCCTTAATTCTTTTTATTTTCAAAAATTCATAACTTCTTTATTTGGAATCACAAAAATATGGGACCAATTGCTAAAATTTTCTCTTAAATTCTAGTTTCATAATATGATTTTTAATTATTTTTATGATTCCATTTAATATTTTTTGTGAATTATTTTGTTTTTGCTTGTTTTTAATTCATTTAAAATACTTTTTGATATTAAAAAATGCCAAAAATATTTTCTTAACATCTTTGGATGATGATAAGTCTATGAAAAATATTCTCATCAATTTCTTAATTGATTTGAGATTTATTTGAGATTTTAGTCCAATTATGTTATTTTTCTCCATTTTTAATTATTTAAAAATAGTTTCTGTTTTCAAAAAATGTTGAGAAAATTTGTCAAACCATGTTTGACCATGTTAGACTTATGATGTTCCAATTGGACGTATCCAAGTTTATTTGAATTGGATTTGAAGTTTGACCTCATTTGTTCCTTTTATTTTATGTATTATTTTAATTCCAAAAAATACCAAAAATATGTTTGACCTTTTTTGACTTGTAACCTTCATTTCACTTCTGTTTACCATTGGTTGATGATGATTCCGTTCATATTTGACCATTATGTTTTGATTATGTCATTTGAATTTCCATTTTGTACATTCCATCTTCACCTTTCATCTTCTTCTTTTTCTTTTGACCAATGAGTTAATGATTTGTGGTTAGCCTTGACATATAAGGGGCTTAACCTTCTTTGATCCAAATCAAATTCAACTTGATTAAAGATCAAGTGAATTGCTTTTTGTCCAAGATAGGTTGCTTCTTGGTCAAGCAAAGAACTTGAAATCCATACAAGGTCATTCTTCTTTTCTTTTGGCATGGCAAGTTGTAGGAGCTTGACTTACTAGTCATGATCTCTAACTTGTGTTTATTTGCCTATAGTTTTATTGACCGACCTCAGATAGGTGTGACTACTACATTAGTCCACTTACGATTGCTTAACATAGCGCTAAATTTCCTTATGACACACTAACACTAACTACTAATTACTATCTTTTAATTCAAGCATTTAATTCTTGCAATTTACTTTAATTCAATTTAATTTCTTGCTCATTTATCCATATTGTCTTTTCCCTTTGCTCATTTGAGCTCATGTTTATGTTTATGTTTATGCAATTTGCCTTTTGCTCACTTGAGCACATTATTGTGTAAATGTACTATAGCCTTGTGCTTGTTTTGTTTTTGTTTGTGTGAACCCAATGCAAAAAGGAGAAAGGACTTAGAATTAGGACCTCACCTATGCTTAATGGAGTTTCAAGAGCAACTAGGCCTCTTGCCTTTAGAATGCTAAAATTGTTGAAGAGCAACTAGGCCTCATGCCTTTAGAATGCTTACATCTTAATGTTAACTTGAAAGGACCCCTAATCTAAACTCTCTCTTTGTCCATTTCTTATTGCATTATGAACTTTTTGATTAATTGTTCTTGTGTGATAGGGATTCCAAACTTGAGATAGTTAGAAGGACCATTGTCATGAGCATCCAAGTTAAGAGAGACAACCCCAATTGGAAGATCCTAGGAGCTTGATTGAATATTTGATTGATTTGCTTGAGTTAATTGCTAAGTCCAAAGGAAAGAAGCATCTTGGATCATCTTTATGATCTCAAGAAAGGAACTGCAAGGGTTTTATCTCTTCTCTCATCTTTGCATGTTTAGGACTAGCCCTTCTCTTCTTCTCTCCACTCTAACCCAAGTCAAACTTATTTTGTGTAAACATTGACATTGTTTTCAAAACTAGAAACCTAGGCCAGATGCCTTTGATTTTTCAAACTCTTTTCATTTAATACTTATTTTGAATTGAATCTTAAGTCAACTTTGACCTCCTTTTGTGAATACTTTTAATTGGTAAATACAACTCACTTCAAGTGATTATTTTGTGGTTCTAATGGAAACCTTTGTTAAAACCTTTTTCATAAACATTAGCCATAGGTTTGAGTTATCATAGTGGTTGATGTAAACCTCACCTCATCCTTAGTGATTGCACTATAAGTCTTCCATAATTATTATAGGGTGGATCCCTCATTAGTATGTTGAAGCTCTCCTCACATGGTGGATTGTTGGTTTAGGTTGAGTTTTCTCCCTTTGATAACAAAAGACCTTAAGGCTTTTGTCAAATCAATTCACCCATATTTTGAGATTTTTACCCCGAACTACGAGGTTTTGATCCTACCTTTGTGATGGTACGTAGGCAATGGGTTTATCCATTCAAACAACAAAATTGTAAATAATTTGTATATTCTTTTCTCATCTCCCCAATCTTGTTTGCACAAATATTTTCACAAATACCAACCTACCCTACAACATTTGCAAAAAGGGCTCCTTAGAGTACTAAGGATGTTTTGGGTGCTTAAAACCTTCCCATTGCATAACCAACCCCCTTACTCAGATCTCTGACATTTTTATTAGTTTTTGATTTGATAAAACTTCTCGATTTTTGTTTGCTTTCTTACCTTTCCTTTGGATAAATAGAAGTGCGATGGCGACTCAAATTGTATGATTTACTTTTGATTTAGTCAATAAATGTAAAGGTAACGAATACCCCGCTACACGTAGAGATGGAGAGAATTAGCTGCTCATATCACCCCTCTTTTAGAGGAGAAAGAGATGACAAAGATCTTTTTGAAGACCCTGAGTTCATTTTACTATGAACATATGATTGCCAGTGCCCTAATGACTTTACTGAAATGGTAACTATGGGGATGAGGCTTGAAGAAGGTGTCCGAGAGGGACGATTGTCAAAGGAGGAAGCATCATCAAGTAATAGATATTGCAGCAGTTTTGGGAAGAAGAAAGACAACGAAGCAAACCCAATAACTAGTGGGAGGCAGAGGAGGCCTCAGATCAGAAAGAGCTAACCATCCCGTCAACATCATCATCAAGTATCCTCAGTAATTCCAGTATTTTCGAACAGTCAATCAACACCAATTTAGCAACAACAACAACATCAACAACAACAACCACAACAACGAGCAAACACCTACATCAACAACAATACCAACAATCATCATCAGCAAAATTTCGAGAGGAAGAAGGTCTCTTTTGACCCGATTCCTATGACATATGCAGAAATGTATCCGTCTTAGGTTCTCAAGAACATGCTCCAACCGAGGAATCCACCACAAATTCCAGAACCACTTCCATGGTCGTACAAACCTTAACTCTGTTGTGCTTTTCATCAAGGGGCACCCGGACATGACATTGAGAACTGCTATCCTCTCAAGTACGAAGTTCAGAAGCTGATAAAGAGTGGAATGGTATCCTTCAAGGACCGTGCGCCGAACGTGAAAGCAAATCCACTGGCCGTTCATGGAAATTCATCTGTTAACATGGTAGACGGCTGCCCTAGGGAGTTCAAAATGTTTGATGTCCGTTTTATTCGAAGGACCTTGGTGACAATGCATAAGGACATTTGTATGGTGAATGATTGTGAGCATGACCATGACGGTTGTGCTATTTGCAGTGTAAACCCGAGAGGTTGTATGATTGTGAAAAGGGACATCCAACGGTTGATGGATAAAGGCATGATTCAAATTGTTCAATCCGTCATGTAGATGACGATGTGAATGTCATAGTTCCCATTTTCAAGAATATGGAAAGAGTAGTCATTCAGTACGACAGCAGTAATAGTAACAACAACAGTCAAAGATCGGTTAGCGGGCCCAGTCCCGTATTCATCCGATAAAGTTGTTCTATATCAGTACAATGCAACAATGTTGAAAGTTGGTCAAGAGGTTCCATTGCCTACGGCCAGTTCTGTAGTTAGTATTGTTGATGTTACTAAGGTGACCCGTAGCGGTCGAGTGTTTGGGCCGGTGTTCCCAAAAGATAAGGGAGAATCAACTGTCAATAAGAAGGTGGAAGTACTTGTTGTAGATCCGATTAGTGCTTCAAAGTGTCAGTCTGGTGAATCCAGCAATTTGAAGGCTAATGATGATGATGAGGTACTTCATCTAATAAAGAAGAGTGAGTTTAATATGGTGGAGCGGCTGCTCCAAACCCCCTCGAAGATTTCAGTGTTGTCTCTGCTAATGAATTCAGAAGCGCACGGGGAAGCACTGTAAAGAGTTCTAGAGCAAGCGTTTGTAAAACATGATGTTACGGTGGATCAGTTTGATCATATAGTAGCTAACATCACTTCTTACAATAACCTCACCTTTTGTGATGAAGAACTCCCTGAGGAGGCTAGGATTCATAATCTGGCTCTGCATATCTCCATGAATTGCAAAGATGATGCTTTGTCCAATGTGCTTGTTGACACTAGGTCTTCATTGAATATGTTGCCAAAATCAACATTGTTGAAGTTGTCATACCAAGGAGCACCTATGAGGTATAATGGCGTAATCGTCAAAGCTTTTGAAGATTCACGCAACACAGTGATAGGTGAAGTGGACCTTCAAGTGAAGATAGGGCCGAGTGACTTCCAGATTACTTTTCAAGTAATGGATATCCACCCGGCCTACAATTGTCTGTTGGGAAGGCCATGGATCCACGAGGCAGGAGCTGTTACCTCTACATTGCATCAGAAGCTCAAATTTGTGAAGAATGGGAGGCTTGTTATCGTTGGTGGGGAAAAGGCGTTATTGGTTAGCCACCTGTCATCTTTCTCTTACGTTGAAGCTGAGGATGAGGTTGGAACTCCGTTCCAAGCCTTATCTATTGCTGCTGAAAAGAGAGTTGGGGCACCTATGTCCTCATTGAAGGATGCAAGGAAGATTGTTGAAGAAGGCAATGTTGATCACTGAATAACGGGGGATTGATTGCTAATCCCTTTTATCCGTCAATTGCCTCTTCACTTAGGAGGACTTATCAAGTAGCACATGCCTCATCTTGGAGGTCTTTGGCACAATCTGTAAACACACACAAACAGAGCCTCTTAAGGAGAACTTCCAGCAAAATGCCTGCCAAAAAGGTGACAGGACTTCCAGACTACATGAAGTAAGAGAATAGCTACCTAAGTGGTGTATCAACCACAATCCAAAGCTCAAGCTAGAGCTAAAAGCAAGCAACTAAGGTACCTGTACAAAGGCTAACCAGTTAGTACTTCAGACATAAAAATCAAAAAACAAACAGTGAAACCATCCAACTGTACACAACTCAGTGAACAATGCTCAAACACTCAAATGAGCTCAAGCCTATCACTTAGATCCTACAAAACAAACAACAATTAGAATTCAAATCATTTGCATCTCACAAAGTGAGACCAAACCAACCATCAATGTTAAATGTCCAAACCTGAAACACAAAGCACAATTAGTTTATGTATAAAACACTAGTACAAAGACTAGGTCCAAAACCAAATCAAATGATCAAAATAGAACCCAATCTTTTGCATAAAGCACATTCAAACACTTCACAAAATGTCCTCAAAAAGACCAGCATCAATTCAAAAAGCAAAGGCATCAAATGACACATGCTATACAAAGACTATGCAAAGACCAGAAAATGGACATCCAAATTAGAAAATTGAAATCAAAACAGAAAAGCATGCAATGGCTATGAATTTTTTTTGCAAGTTTCTCATGTTGTGAACAAACAATGTGCAAAATATCAAATCCAGAAGAGTTCAAATGATAGGTGAACAAAAATGCACAAATTGAATACCAAAAATGTGACATAAATTGTCACATTACATCTTCATGTGTTAAAAACAATGATAGGATATGAGAAAAAATTCAACCAGTGCTCAAAAATCATATCATGAGTGAAAATTAAGCATGCAAAAATTTGGATCAAGAAGCTCAACATATAGAATTTCATAAAGCATTGATCACAACATATCAATTTAGCACAAGGTTCAATAAAAAATTCCAAAATAAAATTCCAAAAACAAACAATTCATGAAAATAATACTGTAAAAAACTAGACATTAAAACAAGATTATGAAAAAAAATTGGAGTTAATTTGGAGCATTTTTCAATTTTTAATGATTTTTATAAGATGACTAAAATCAATGGAATAAGCACATGAAAATGGAGGGAAAGAAATATTTCAAATAATCCAGAATTAACATGATCCGTTGGATAAGGCGCGCAAAAGCAATCAGCGGTCCACATTTAAACAAGCAAAACACATAGTTTCAATAAACAGTCAGCATGCACACTAAGCAAGTCAACACACACGCATGGCAAGTCACAACAATGGTATCCAATAGAATGGACAAGCAAGCGCATACATCAGCATCGAGCAAGGCAAAATGAAACGCATCATTTCATTAATCTATTTGGCACGCACACTCATCATTCAACGCAACACATGGCACAATCAATGGAATCATGACCACCGTCACGTCCAGCTTGTTACGATCGTCACAAGCTCGTGACGAACGTCACGCGGCCAAAATAACAAAACTTTGAAATAGTCAACAGACGTGTTCCAAAAGCCCTAAATTCACAACTCTTTGACCGCACAACCCTTGCGCCATCACCAACCCTAATGCGCCAATTTTAGACCGTCAAACACACCTCGATTGTTGATTCAGTATGATTGATCAACAGGTCATTGCTTCACCATACTAATGTCGGATTCCGAAGCTAATGACCATTGATCGCTCAAAGGAAAACAACCATTTAGTGTTTGAATCAACGAAACAGAAACAATATATCATATATACCATACTTTGCATTAGGATTACTTATATCATATATAAGTTGATCGGTCTCAATCGCGTAACATATGGACGATCGATGTATCGCTGCTTCACCATACTAATGTCGGTACCGAAGCATAGTCAACATCAATCATCCAACTCGTACACTCATGATGCCAAATTTAATTACCCGTTTAATTAATTGATTTATTCTGTCTTTTAATCATATTAATACAGAAATTAAACAGCTATCCGATTCATGGTTTCGTAAGTGGCTCTGATACCACTGAAGGAGAATTGCGGTCCAAAACGCAACGGAAATTAAAATTTTCTCCTTTAGAGATCGTTACGAATGGTCATGATCAGTGATAGAATATTTACCTCTTGTGACGATTGAAAACCTTTGATGCAGATCCATGGAGCGATCACGAACGTTGAACGATGACAATGTCTCTACTCAGTCCACACGAACGGGTTCCTTCAATCTCAGTGCTAGCTGGTACGAATGAAGGCTTTGAGTGAGAGAGAGAGAGTGAAAGAAAACGAAATTAATGCAACTGCAATGAACGCTTCTGCACAAGGGTTCTATTTATAGAACCACTTGTGTGGGCTTCAAGCTAAAAAGCCCACTTAAGTGTATTTTGGCCCATATCTTATAATATGCCCAAAATCACTTAAGCCCATGGTACCTTACCATATTTCGCATTCTACTCAAGTACATCGTACCTTACGATGTTCTATAATTCACTTAAGGGCACCGTACCTTACGGTATTCCTTAGTTACTCTATCTCTCATCAATCTGTCATTTGTGTTTGACCCTGTAGGTTTTCGTGACGTTGGCAATTATATTAAATCACGCATTTAACATAATAAACAGTGAGCGGTATCTAGCAACACATCACTGCTACCCAAGACACGAAAATGTCATGTGATCTGACAAAACCTTCTGTGATAATACTTATGTGTATAATTACCCTTTTGCCCTTTTGTCTATATTGAACACAAGGCATAGACCGTATCATCCTTGTCCAGTTCAATATTGGGCCCATAGACATTTATCCTGTTATGCAGGATGGGAAAATTCCATCTAGGTCACTCATGTCCCTCAGCTGCTTCGTGGAGTACCCATCAACTGTCTTTATGGTTATCCAGTTACGGACAACGTTTGATCAGCAATAAAGCACTCGACTCTACATCTAGGGTCCATAGTGGTTTCAGGTCGAAGAGTGGTATACACCATTATCACCATGAGAATACCTTATGATACTTTGCATAACTTTCTATATAGTATTCTCATAGCGGGTCAATCCGGTATAAATATTACTCTTAATATTCATACCTATGTTTAAGACTTGATAACTCCTTATCCATGATCCATGAGATGTGATCATCAGTCTATATACATAATAGTCTTAATGCTTTAATGTCATCCCACTTCACAATAAAGCTTGACTACGGATACTTTAAGAATAATGCCCTTATGTTTAATGTGATCTCATGATTAAGTCATACTTGATACATTAAACAGACTAGCTATTCTAGGGACTTTATTAAACAAACGTAATAAAGAAAAAGCCTTTTATTATTAATAAATAATTCGATACAAGTACCAAAAGTATTGGCCTCTAGGGCTTACACCAACAACATATCCTTGCACACAAGATAATGCTCAACCTTTGAAGGATCAATAAACCCTAATGCCCTGCAAACCCCTCAGATGGTTGATCATCAATCCATGAAACCCTCAGGCCTAAACCATGTAACTTCTCCATCTTCTAAAGAGACTTTGGAGGATGACTTCTCTATTGTTTCCACATGAAATGCAATATGCAAATGCCTAGTGTCCTAAAACATGAAATGCAATATGCTAAACTAGTTCCAAGAAGAGGAGGGCAAATTTTGAGGTGTTACAGGACCCAATTGGAGCTTTGTATCAAAAGTTATGCCATTTTGAATTTCCATGTATACTTTGTGATCATTTGGCCATAACTTCTCAACCAATCATCACATGGACATGAATTAGGACTTTTTGGAAAGTAAAGACAAAGATCTTCAACTTTGATGTTCACCAAAAATCCATTTGAAACTTCCTTGATGTTGAAAAGTCAAGTTGAATGTGGACTAGAAACCTGCCAAATTTGGAAACTTTGAATTACATGTCACTTTCCATTTTTAGTAACTTTTGCCATGACTTTTGAATCTTCAAGATAGATGTTTAGAATGATGAATAGGCCCTATTTTGAACATGATTGAGGTGTCTCACTTCATTTCCCCAACTCACAACCCTCAGTTGACTGCACATTTGACTTTTTTGGTCCTCAGATGACCTTGACATGTTTTGATGAATTTGAGCCTTTACCACTTGATGAAATTGCTCCAAAATGGAACCCTATCTCATGTAAGCTCCATATAATAATCATGTGGTCCTCATCTCAAGAAAAATACCTCATCTCTTGCACAAGGAAATCCTTGAAGATCTTGACCTGGTGATTGCTTGAGCTGCAAAACAAAATGTTAATGACATATTTTTGTGCTTTTGTTTAGTGAATAAAATGAGTAAAGCAATGATATACAATCCAAGCATGCCTGGTGATCTCAAACCACTCACAAAGAGATCCCTACCCAAAACGTAAAGGAATCCAAAATGCTCAATGATCCTTGAGGCTATGCAATGCAATGCTATGATGCCATGAGGGATCTTAGGGACAAAATTGGGGTCTTACAGATGCCCCTATTTAAGGTCATTCTAGCCGGAGAAGTGAAGGTTAAAATCTTCGTCTCGACGAGATAGAATGGGCTTAAATAATAACAGAGAGACAAATTTTGGTCCCTAAGAGACCTCATGATGCAAATGTATGTATGCAAAAAAAAAAAAACTCTGTGGGGGATATGTGTCCAAAAAGAAGAAAAGATAAACCGGGGAAACCGACAATCCATAGGAGTAATACACTCACTAATGAGACAGAGACTCTAACGGGGACTCTAATGGGGATAAGAAAATGAAAATGCGCGAGCAGGTCACGACGCAAAACTTGGGGAGCAGAATTCGAAAGGGACAAATCCAATGGAAAGACTAAGCAGAAATTGACGACTCTCATGGATAATTCAATCCATGGAGTAGAGACCCTACTGGGGAGTGAAGGGATAAAAATGCGTGAGCCAGGTCACGACTCAAAATTGGGGAAAGAGTTCCAAAGGGAGATAAATCCAATGGAAAGACTCAAGCTGACTCAAAGATGCATATGTTGGGGAAAACGCCAACACAACAAAACTATCCGCAATGGATACTTCGGATAAAAATCCGGACTCAGGCTGAGGAAAGATTTGAACAAAACATCCCTTCCAGGGAAAATGCATGTATTGGGGAAAAAGCCAACACAGCAAAACTATCCACAATGGATACTTCGGATAAAAATCCGGAGAAAAGCAATCCACTAAGGGACTTCGCTGACGACTTCGCTGGGGAAGTCTAAAAAGACTCTCTAGGGGAAGAAGCGGGTCGAGGTGTTACCGGTTACTGGGTAACAAGCTCGGGAAGAATGAATATCTAAGAACGGTATAAGGGTGAGAGATATCAATCAACCAAATCATCTGAGGAAGACCTGAAAAGGTATGTTTCAACTCAGGAAAATCTGACTCCACAGGGGACCAAGGTCATAATAGGGAGCAGAAGGAAGGAACACCAGGGATACCGGTTACTGGGTATATAATAGGTGACCAACCAAAGCTCGAATTGGGGAATAAACCCAAAACACTCATCATCCGAAAGGAGGGCTGAAAAAGCAAACTCGACTTACAGGATGGACATTCGATTCCAAAATAGGAATACGAATCTTACTCGAATGGGGAAGAACAAAAGACTTCGACCAAAGAGTGCATGAGATATATTATCTATTATCGTCAGAACGTAGATAATATACTCTCATGGAAGAAACACCAGGGATACTAGTTACTGGGCATATAATAGGTGACCAACCAACGCGTGAATTGGGGTTTATGCCCAAAACACTCATCATCCGAAAGGAGGGCTTAAAAAGCAAAATCGACTTACAGGATGGGCATTCGATTCCGAAATAGGAATACGAATCTTACTCGACTGGTGAAGGACAGAAGGCTTTGACCGAAGAGTGCATGAGATATATTATCTATTGCCGTCAAAACGTAGATAATATACTCAAAAGGAAGCAACACCAGGGATACCGGTTACTGGGCATATAATAGGTGACCAACTAACGCGTGAATTGGGGTTTATTCCCAAGACACTCATCATCCAGAAGAGAGCAGAAACGCAAACTTGTTTATAGGATGGATATTCGATTCCGTAAAGGGAATACGAATCTTACTCGACTGGTGAAGGACAGAAGGCTTCGACCGAAGAGTGCATGAGATATATTATCTATTACCGTCAAAATGTAGATAATATACTCGCATGAAAGATTATCCACAACCGGTTACTGGGTTAATAAAGGATAAATCGACCGAAAAGAGAAACAATTTTTACTAACAACAACAGGGTAGACGAAAGATAACTTGCTGGGGATAAATTGCGCAAACAGAGCAATTATCCAAACAAATGGGGAGGATGAATATTCGATTCCGCAAAGGAACACGAATCTTACTCAACTGGGGAAACAAAAAAGGCTTCGACCGAAGAGTGCATGAGATATATTATCTATTACCGTCAGAACGTAGATAATATACTCGCATGGAAGATTATCCACAACCGGTTATTGGGTTAATAAAGGATAAATCCACCGAACAGAAAGGCATCGGGATACCAAAACTAGGTATATAATGATGACCAATCAAAGGGAACGAAAAACATCACCGGCAAACGGTAAATGAAAGAGGAACCGCTGGGGATAAAATTGCTTAATCAGAGGAATTATCCACAAGAAGGAGGGAATTTCAACATCGAATATTGGATGAAGATAACCATTAAAGAGGAGATTACATCTACCGAATACTGGGTAGAAAACCACGGAAGAGTAACCGTCATCAACAAGATTAACTCTGCGAAGGGGAAAAATTGAGGTTTACAACTACCGGATACTGGGTAGAAAACTACAGACTCTGCTGGGGATAAGATGAATGATTGCCGATTACTGAGCAATTATTCATTTATACCACGGGGAAGCACAAACTCTGATGGGGAGGGAAAAATATAGGATTTACAACTACCGGTTACTGGGTAGAAAACCACAAAAATCCGCTATCAACCAGGATGAACCACAAAGGTCAACTCTGCTAGGGGATGAAAGTAGGATTTACAACTACCGGTTATTGGGTAGAAAACCACAAAAATAGGACTTACAACTACCGGTTACTGCGTAGAAGCCACAAAAAATCCACTGAGGATAAGGTGAATAATTATTGGCGACCTTATTGGGGATAAGGTGAAGGATTGCCAATAAATGAGCAATTATTCATCTATCACAGGGAAACACCAGAAACAGTCACAAAAGGCCAATTTAGGATCAAACCAAAAAGGCAAACTGAATCAAGACTCATCCTAATGAGGATATAACTCAATAGGGGAACCCATCCCAATATATGTGTTGGGAAGAAACGGAACCAACCCTCGTCACGAGGATATAACTCAGTGGGGAATGGCAGGAAAGATAAACACTTTTTGCTTAAGAGGCTGACTCTATATTGAAGGATCAGACACACTCATCTGCTTGGGGAGATATACCACCAATTAGCAGGAGATAACAAACAAAAGATATATGGCAAAAAAAATGCAACATGAATATCTGAATGTTATGATTATGCATGTATATGCGCGGTTTATGTATGATGAATGCTGACAAACCGACATATCTAACACAAACAGGTCCAGGAAAAGGCACACAGCCGCCCGGTGCTACATCTCAAGGGAGAAAGCCAGGATTCCAATGGAGAGGATCCAATCTGCTGGAGATCCGAGATGCTAGGAAGCAAAGACCTTGCCGGAGAATCAAAGATATCAGGAAATCACAAAATCTTTGGGGAATGAATCATCAATCAATCCGGCTAGAGAAAAAGAATAAGTTCATTGCATAGGCAGAAACTGCCACAAAAGCAACTCTATTGGAGAATCCATCTGAGGGATATAAGAGGAAATCTGGTGATCAACCACCAAGTACCAAACTCACCAAGGAGATCACACCTGCTGAGGAGAAAAGATCGGGATAAACCATCAATCTCAGCTGAGGAAAAGAGCTTAATGCACAAGTGGAATCTGCCACAAAAGCAACTCTGGTTGGGGAAATTGTCATCACAGATAAGATCCACCACACCGACAACTCTAATGAGGATCAGAGATACCAGGAAACAACAATATTTGCAGGGGATAACATCATCAAAGATAAGATCCAACACACCAACAACTCCGCTGGGGATCTATCTGAGGAAATGAAGGAATTTTGGGGATCAACCGCCAAATACCGAACCTTCAAAAGAATACACATCTGCTGAGGAGGGAAGACCACTGTGTTGGTGTAAGCCCTAGAGGCCAATACATTTTGGTACTTGTATCGAATAATAAAAGGCATTCTCTTTATTATGGTTGATTAATAAAGTCCCTGGAATAGATAGTCCGTTTAATGTATTAAGTGTGACTTAATCATGAGAACACATTAAACATAAGGACACTATTCCTAAAGTATCCGTAGTCGAGCTTTAGTGTGAAATGGGATAACATTAAAGCATTAAGACTATTATGTTTGTAGACTGATGATTACATCTCATGGATCATGGATAAAGAGTTATCAAGTCTTAAACCTAGGTATGAATATTAGGAGTAATATTTATACCGGATTGACCCGCTATGAGAATACTATATAGAACGTTATGCAAAGTGTCATAAGTTATTCTCATGGTGATAATAGTGTATTCCACTCTTCGACCTGAAACCACTATGGATCCTAGGTGTGGAGTCGAGTGCTTTATTGCTGATCCAACGTTGTCCGTAACTGGATAACCATAAAGACAGTTGATGGGTACTCCACGAAGCATGCTAAGGGACATGAGTGACCTAGATGGAATTTGCCCATCCTGCATAACAGGATAAATGTCTATGGGCCCAATATTGAACTGGACAAGGATGACACGGTCTATGCCTTGTGTTCAATATAGACATAAGGGCAAAAGGGTAATTATACACATAATTATTATCACAGAAGGTTTTGTCAGATCACATGACATTTTCGTGTCTTGGGTAGCAGTGATGTGTTGCTAGATACCGCTCACTGTTTATTATGTTAAATACATGATTTGATATAATTGCCAACGCCGCGAAAACCTACAGGGTCACACACAAAGGACGGATTGATGAGAGATAGAGTAATTAAGGAATACTGTAAGGTACGGTGCCCTTAAGTGAGTTATGGAACATCGTAAGGTACGGTGTACTTGAGTAGAATACGAAATATGGTAAGGTACCATGGGCTTAAGTGATTTTGGGCATATTATAAGATATGGGCCAAAATACACTTAAGTGGGCTTTTAGCTTGAAGCCCACACAAGTGGTTCTATAAATAGAACCCTTGTGCAGAAGCAAAATTTGCGGTTGCATTCTTTTCGTTTTCACTCTCTCCCTCTCTCACTCAAAAGCCTTCATTCGTACCAGCTAGCACTGAGATTGAAGGAAACCGTTCGTGTGGACTGAGTAGAGACGTTGTCATCGTTCAACGTTCGTGATCGTTTAGTGGATCTGCATCAAAGGGTTTGATCGTCACAAGAGATCTGCATCAAAGGGTTTTGATCGTCAAAAGAGATCTTCACCAAAGGTTTCAACCGTCATAAGAGGTAAATATTCTATCACTGATCATGACCATTCGTAAGGATCTCTAAAGGAGAAATTTTAATTTCCGCTGCGCTTTGGGTCGCAATTCTCCTTCACACTGCTCTGCTGAAGTGAAAATGGATGAATAAATCCTCCCAACACTCTACTTAGGAAGAAGCCAAGAAAGGCACTCTGCTCGGGAGAAAACCATAAAAGGATCCGGAGGAAGAGGATACAAACATGCCAGGGATATGAACAAATGTCTTACCCTGTTGGAAATCATACCACCCTTGGGAGAGCACTGAGGATCTCCTAAGTGTCTTTTTATCATTGTGAATATTCACTTTCTTTAAAAACAATTTGTGAAAAATTCATTTATTCGAAACAATGATATTTTATCAATTAAAACATGCAAAACATTTGTTGAACAGAAACAAATAAGAGTGCAAATAATTGGATAAAAGCTCAAATTCATTTGATGGAATGGTAGCCTGCAAATGGCAAGACTCCATAGATCTTTACAAGTTTGAAATTGGTGATATATATTGGAAAAGGGCTACATTGAACATAATGACCATTTCTCCACCAATTCCGAATTCGATGTATTCGAAGCTTTGGTTGACGACGAATGAACAAGAATCTCTGATAGATGACAGATGTAGAACACAGTCTTGTCAGGATGCAGTTACTTGCCAAATCCCTAATTTTTGCCTAGATTGCCCCAGGATGAGGTACTCAATCTAGCGGGATGCAAATATTCATTTTTTTTATGTCTCTTACTTTTGCCTGGATCGCCCTTTCGGGTTTTCAATCCACCGAGACGCTCATTTTTGCCTAAGCCGCCCTTTCGGGTTTTCAACTTAGCGAGCCATTCTGTTTTTATTTTTAGGCGAAGTATTTCTTGACTGCATCTGAATTCACAAGACGAGTGAAATCCTCCCCATCCATAGTTGTAAGTATCAAAGCACCGCCTGAAAAGGCTCTCTTAACAACATATGGACCTTCATAGTTTGGAGTCCACTTGCCCCTGGAATCGGGCGCGAAAGACAAGACTTTCTTGAGCACAAGGTCACCTTCCCGAAACACACGAGGCTTGACCTTCTTATCAAAAGCTTTCTTCATTCTCTGCTGATATAACTGACCATGACACATGGCAGTCAATCTCTTCTCTTCTATCAAATTCAGCTGGTCATAACGACTCTGAATCCATTCAGCATTAGTCAACTTGGCCTCCATCAAGACTCTCATTGATGGGATCTCCACCTCTACTGGGAGTACGGCCTCCATGCCATAAACAAGAGAGAAAGGGGTTGCCCTTGTTGAAGTGCGGACAGATGTACGATATCCATGCAAAGCAAATGGCAGCATCTCATGCTAATCTTTGTACGTAACAACCATCTTCTGGATAATCTTCTCGATATTCTTATTAGCAACTTCAACAGCCCCATTCATCTTGGGTCTGTAAGGAGAAGAATTATGGTGTGCAATCTTGAATTCGCTGCACAGCTCTTTCATCATCTTGTTATTCAGATTAGATCCATTATCAGTAATGATCTTATCTGTCACACCATAACGACATATAAGCTGATTCTTCATAAACTTCACGACCACCTGCCTGGTCACCCTTGCATATGACGCAGCTTTAACCCACTTGGTGAAGTAATCAATTGCTACGAGAATAAACCTGTGTCCATTGGACGCTTTCGGCTCTATCATGCCAATCATGACAATTCCCCACATGGAGAAAGGCCATGGTGATGAAATCACATTCAGAAGTGTCGGAGGAATATGAATCTTATCTCCATAAATCTGACACTTGTGGCATTTCTTCACATACTTGCAGCAGTTAGACTGCATTGTCAGCCAATAGTAGCCTGCTCTCAACATCTTTCTCGCCATGGCATGTCCATTGGAACGAGTACCAAATGAACCCTCATGGACCTCAGTCATAAACAGGTCTTCTTCGTGTCTATCCACGCATCTGAGCAGAACCATGTCAAAATTTCTCTTATAAAGCACTTCGCCATTGAGGTAGAAACTACCTGACAATCTCCTCAAAGTTTTCCTATCTTTCACAGATGCCCCAGGCGGGTAAACCTGGTTCTGGAGGAAACACTTGATGTCATAATACCATGGCTTATCATCTTTCACTTCTTCAACTACAAACACATGAGCTGGTCTGTCCAAGCGCATCACAGTGATATTGGGAACTTCATTGCAATATTTAACCACAATGATCGAAGCAAGCGTAGCAAGAGCATCTGCCATCCGATTATCATCTTGAGGGATATGATGGAAGTCAACCTCAGTAAAGAACGTTGAAATCCTCCTCGCACAATCTCTATAGGGAATAAGACCAGGCTGATTCGTTTCCCATTCACCTTTGATCTGATTGACAATGAGGGCCGAATCACCATAAACATCGAGATGCTTGATCCTTAGATCAATGCATTCTTCCAATCCCATAATGCAGGCCTCATACTCAGCCATATTATTCGTGCATTTGAAAGTTAGCCTTGCTGTAAAAGGAATATGTGTGCCCTGAGGAGTAATGATTACTGCCCCAATACCATTTCCGTACTGATTTACAACGCCATCAAATACCATACTCCATCTGGAACCAGGCTCTGGCCCTTCATCGAGTGTAGGCTCATCCCAATCTTTCATCTTCAAACACAGAATCTCCTCATCTAGGAAGTCATACTGAACTGACTGATGATCTTCAATCGACTGATGTGCCAAGTGGTCAGCCAAGATACTACCTTTAATAGCTTTTTGAGCTCGATACTCAATATCATACTCAGATAACAACATCTGCCAACGGGAAATCCTCCCGGTTAAAGCAGGCTTCTCAAAGATGTACTTGATTGGATCCATTCTAGATATCAACCAAGTTGTATGATTTATCATATACTGGCGTAAACGCTTAGCAGCCCAAGCCAAAGCACAATATGTCTTCTCAAGCATTGAGTATCGAGACTCACAATCAGTGAACTTCTTACTCAGGTAGTAAATAGAATCCTCTTTCTTTCCCAATTCGTCTTGCTGACCAAGGACACAACCCATCGAGTCTTCAAGAACTGTCAGATACATGATCAAAGGTCTTCTTTCTACAGGCGGAGACAAGATTGGAGGTTCAGACAAATATTCTTTGATATTGTCGAAAGCTTTCTGGAAATCCTCGGTCCAATCATGAGACTGATCTTTCCGGAGGAGCTAGAATATCGGCGCACATATGGCAGTCATGTGGGATATGAATCTGGAAATATAATTCAAGCGGCCAAGAAAACCTCGGACTTGCTTTTCAGTTTTGGGCGCAAGCATCTCTTGTATTGCTTTGACCTTTGCAGGATCAACCTCAATACCTCTTTCGCTGACAATAAAGCCCAATAACTTGCCAGAACGGACTCCAAATGTACACTTGTTGGGATTCAGACGAAGCTTGAACTTCCTCAAACGCTGAAAAAGCTTCAACAGGTGCTCTACATGTTCCACTTCCGGTCTTGACTTAGCGATCATATCATCAACATATACCTCCATCTCCTTGTGCATCATATCATGGAACAAGGTAGTCATAGCTCGTTGATACGTGGCTCCGGAGTTCTTCAAACCGAAGGGCATCACTCGATAACAGAATGTTCCCTACAGTGTGATGAATGTTGTTTTCTCCATATCCTCGGGTGCCATCTTAATCTGGTTATATCCGAAAAATCCGTCCATAAATGAGAAGACATTGAATTTGGCTGTATTGTCTACCAACATATCAATGTATGGTAGAGGAAAATCATCTTTCGGACTAGCTTTATTCAAGTCTCTATAGTCCACATACATTCAAAATTTTCCATCTTTCTTAGGCACGGGCACAATATTGGCCACACATTGAGGATACGTAGAAGTCACCAAAAACCCCGCATCAATTTGCTTCTGAACTTCCTCTTTAATCTTCACTGCCATATCAGGGTGAGTTCTTCTGAGCTTCTGCTTCACAGGCACGCACTCAGGTTTCAGAGGCAGGAAATGTTGCACAATATCTATACAAACTCTTCTTAACAAACTCTTCATACAACCAAGCAAAGATATCGGCATATTCTCGTAGCAATTCGATCAACCCCTTCTTAACAAACTCTTCCAAGAGTGCCCTGATCTTCACTATGCGAACACAATCCTCAGACCCCAAGTTGACTGTTTCCAGATTCTCAAGATGCGGCTGAATGATCTTATCTTCATGCTCAAGTAAACGGGTAATCTCATCAGGTTTCTCTTTAACATCATCTTACTCTGCCTCAAATACAGGGAATCCAGATGGCGTTGGATCATTATGTTCAATGGGTTTAGAAATCAACCTGCATAATGATTTTGGATATGAAAAGCTTTTGGAAATCAAACGAGCCAAATCATTATGCAGATGAAAAGATTGATTTTATTCTTTTTAAGGGTTTTATGTGATCACCAATTTCATGCAAAAAGCAAAAAGGGAAAATAATTGGAAAAACAAATATTTAACATGAATTTATTGAATGAAAATATCATTGTATTAATGCTGCCAACAATGTCATCACTTCTCCTTTTGGCATGGGAGAAGGGTTTTTAAACAAAGTGATCATTACGCTGACTTGTGGACAACTGTAGGAACATCCACAGCGACCCAATTGTTGCAGACCCCACCAGGGATGACAAAATTGTCAGAGTCCTCTGCATCCTCTTCCAAGACAGCAGCAGCTTCCTCGTTCTGATCGGTGTGGGTAAAACCTCCACTCTTGAACAACCCTTTCTCATTGAAGACCCCAGAAGAAAAGCCAATGCCAGCCCGGGACTTATTGTCTTCCAGCTCAATCATTTTTCCTAGACCAGCAATTGCACCACACTCAATGGCCAATTTCGCATCTCTATAGGAAGCAAATGAAGGAGTTCTCTTCTCAACAGGCTCGGCTATAGATAAAGCCTGGAAAGGAGTTCCAACTTCATCCTCAGCATCTATGTATGAGAAGGAAGACAAGTGGCTAACCAGGAGAGCCTTTTCTCCCTGAGTTCATGGTTCTCTTGCTCTAGATGATCCATCAATCTTGCAGAGTTGGTTCTGGTGTAGTACCGGTGAGTCATCTTGTCTTCAAAATAAATGAAGAACAACAGAGTTAGACCACAGGACCAAAACAACACCTACTTATGCATATGATGCATGCAATGCTGGTGCATATGATTTGTTTTTATTTCAAAGGAACTTTAGGGTTTTATTTGCAAATTTTGGAAATATTAAGCATTTTATCGCATATGGAAATATCTCATCAAATATATCAGGGAAAAGAAGTACAGCATTGTCAATCATATACAAGAGAAAAGGAAAATAAACATCCTATGGATCCCTAGAAGCTCGGGACACAGGAAGATAAGTTGCACGAAGCCTCTTCACCTCTCTCTCGTAAGCTGCCTCCATATCTGCCTTCTCTTTGACGAGTCGGTCATACCTCCTTTTCCAAAACTTGGAAGACTGAGGAAGTAGATAAGTCCATGGATCATCAGGATCATCAATGACCTGATGCTCGAGGAACTCAATCAGAGCATCTTTCTCCTTAATCTGCTGAAGCAACTCTTCTCTTTCACGGATCCAGGCACGTGATAGGTCTTCGTCTCTCAACTCCTCTACTCCTTGGTTAGGGAGGGTTGAAGGCCCAGCCACAACCAAAGGTGTAGGTCTCGGATAATTGTAAGGCATGAGATACTCAGATGCTCTCTTCCTTAACCAAGCAGTATACGGTTCCAAAGCAACACAATTCTTAGGACCCAACTCATTCCTTCCTTTCTTGTGAACCTTGCGCCAAGCGCGAACTATTCTGCCCTTCAAGCCTTTGGGAGCTTTACCCTCCTGAAAGAACACACCTTCTAACAGAGTGTTATTAGGTTTATCCTTTAGGGGGAACCCAAGCCGACGACGTGCTAAAACAGGGTTGTAGTTAATCCCACCACATGTACCAAGAAGAGGCACATTGGAGAATTCACCACAAGAGTCGATAATCTGCCCACCATCATATACACGGTTATACCAAGAGATATCATCATTAGTGAGAGACATAAGTCTCGTGGACCACCGTACACATCCCTTGTTCTCCTTGAAGGAGACCGTCTGAGGTAAGTGAGAAATAAACCACTTATACAACAGAGGCAAACAGCACACAATGGCGCCACCACCCTTTGCATTCCTCATATGCAAAGAGAAATAGGTATCACCCAACAGAGTAGGAACGGGATTAAGAGCGGAAAAGATCCTAATAGCGTTCACATCCACAAACTTGTCGATGTTGGGGAACAATACCAACCCATATATGAGAAGTACAAATATGGCTTCAAAGGCATCCTCACTCATGGCCTTCCCATAGATAGTAGCTTGAGCAATGAGGAACTCAGAAGGGAGACCTTGAATTCCACCTTTGGTAGTCATATGAGCACGAACCAGAGATTCATCTATGTGTAACAGGTCAGCTATCTCTTGAGAAGTAGGAATACTCTCCAAGCCACTGAACGCCACAGATCCAGGATAGGTATACCCACAAGATAGGCATACTCCTCAAGGGTAGGTAACGGCAGAAAGTCCGGAAACGAGAAGCAACGGTACAGAGGATCATAAAACTGCACCAACACGCTCATCAACCCTTCATCAACCTGAGTAGTCAAAAGAGGAAGAAGCTTTCCAAAACGAGCCTTGAAACCCAAGGGATCTAATACATAGGATGTCAGATTCCTTAACTCTTTCAAATCGGGTTGTCTGAAGCTGTACTTCTTTGTATTCCTTCTTTGTCTTTCCATGTCTGAAAATTTTGCAAATAAACCCCTTAAGTTCCTTGAAAATTTTCTTTTTATCTGATGATATGGATGCAAATGAATGCATGAATGCAATAATCACACTCAAGGATCAAGCAAAGCACACCAAACAAAGGTCATGGGATGGATCATATTATCCTTAATATCAATCATCCATTTTGGTGGATTATGGTTTACACCTTATCAACACCCAAGTTCCATTGATATTAAGGCCATACAAACGGATCAACCATGAATCAAGGTTTTATTGCAAGTCACGAGCATGGAGTCTCGGTTAAAAACCACCCAAAGGGAGTGTACTAGGGTTTAAACCTGCCGAACATGTTCTACAAGAGGTTCCCATAGTCATCATCCCATCTTTAGAATATTATCGGAGAAACGACTACTCGTATTCCAAAAATATTCTCAAGAGAGACTCTTATGAGTGCAGTATCGCGTAACAATCGTATCAAATCTTACATTTGAACGACTTCCGCACTACATCCTAAAAATAGGCCAAGATGGGCTTGGTAAACTAAGGTCCTTGGCTTCTAAGGTCTATATTGGAAAGAGTAATGTCTAACCACAACCTACTTGTGTGACATTATTGATCCCAACATGACCTCCACCAAGTGAATGGATTCGCAAGTCAACTTGCTAAGGAATAACTCCACACAAGTCGACGAGACTATGCCATTCTCCTATCCTAAGTGCACTCGAGTTCGGGTATAGAACTCATCTCACAAAGATCACCAAACAAATAAGCAATTGATATATCAATCAATTCAATCATTACAAACAATAAAGTAATCCCAAATTGCACAAAAATATGTCACACACAATATAATACAACAAAGGTGAAAAGTTGGCAAAACCCACTAGGGAAGATCTTTTCCCCAGCAGAGTCGCCACTTTCCTGTAGCGGTGTATTCGTTACCATTTGAGATATTGACTAAATCTAAGGTAAATCCTATAAAGTCGAGTCGCCACCGCACTTCTATTTATCCAAAGGAATGGTTAGAAAGCGAACAAAAACCTAAAAGTTTTACAAACAAAACTAGTAAATGAAACAGAGATCTGGGTAAGGGGGTTGGTTATGTAATGCGAAGGTGTTAGGCACCCAAAACATCCTAGCTACTCCTAGGGAGCCCTTTTCACGCTTGCTGCAAAGGTTATTATCTTGTGAAATTATTTTGTGCAAACATGATTGAAGAGATGAGAGAAGAATATACAAGTTATTTATATTTTGTGTTTGGATGGATAAACCCATTGCCTACGTACCCTCTTATGAAAAGATTAGGATCAAAACCTCGTAGTTCGGGTATAAGATTTCAAAACAAATGAGTGGATTGATTGGTCTAAAAGCCTTAAGGTCTTTTGTTATCAAAGGGAGAAAACTCAACCTGAAAAACCACAAGTCCACCATGTGAGGATAGCTTCAACATGCTAGTGAGGGGTTAACCCTATAATAAGCATGGAAGGCTCATTGTCCATGACTAAGGACAAAGGTGAGTATTATATCTACCACAAAGATAACTCAAACCTAATAGCTAAAGGTTATGAAAAGACTTTTGATTAAGAAGTGGACATGGAACCACAAAAAGATATTTGAATGGGTTATATTAACCAATTAGAAGTATATACAAAAATGGTCAAAGTTGTTTTAAAGATTCAATTCAAAATGAGTATTATGAAAAGAATGTTTGAAAACAAAAAGCCTAAGGCTTAGGTTTCTAATGTTGAAAACAAGTCAAATGTTTGCACAAAAGATTTTTTTGGTTTGGGTTAGGATGGAGAGATAAAGGAAACAACAAGGTGAGGGTTAAGGAAATAAAACTACACTAGGAGTTCCTCTCTCGAGATCAGAGAGATGATCCAAGTAAGTACCATCCTTTAGAATAAACGACCACAAAGCAAAAGCAAACACACAAGTCTCATAAGAGATCCACAATAAAAGGAAACAGAATGCCAATAAATGGACTTACATCCAACTCCAACCACAAAAAGGAAACAGGATGCCAATATATGGACTTACACCCGACTCCTAACAACAAAAAGGAAATAAAATGCCAATATATGGACTTATATCCAACTCCTAACAACAAAAAGGAAACAGAATGCCAATATATGGACTTATATCCAACTCCCAACAACAAACAAACATCAAAAGCAAACAAGCAAACAATGCATCACACACTATATACATACAAGAGGCTCAAACAAATGGGTGGGCTTTAGTCAAGAGGGGTCATAACAACCTCGACAAATAAGCCAAACTGTACAAGTGTAATCTGTGAGCTCTTAACCACTAACATTGAGAGTTAGGGTGAAGCTGATCAAAATGGTAAATGAGGATGAGACCTCATGCTTTTAACCCTGGCCTGGGTGAGCTCATGATAAAGAAAGCGTGGGGATTCAGAAAGTGGGATCCTATTCCACTTGACAGACACTGGACAAAGATCTTGGGGTATATGTTCAGAAGCATCAACACGTAGTGCGACCATAAAGAATGACTCACTGAATAACGGGGGATTGATTGCTAATCCCTTTTATCCGTCAATTGCCTCTTCACTTAGGAGGACTTATCAAGTAGCACATGCCTCATCTTGGAGGTCTTTGGCACAATCTGTAAACAAACACAAACAGAGCCTCTTAAGGAGGACTTCCAGCAAAATGTCTGCCAAAAAGGTGACAGGACTTCCAGACTACATGAAGTAAGATAATAGCTACCTAAGTGGTGTATCAACCACAATCTAAAGCTCAAGCAAGAGATAAAAGCAAGCAACTAAGGTACTTGTACAAAGGCTAACCAGTTAGTACTTCAATGAACAATGCTCAAACACTCAAATGAGCTCAAGCCTATCACTTAGAACCTACAAAACAAACAAGAGTTAGAATTCAAATCATTTTCATCTCACAAAGTGAGACCAAACCAACCATCAATGCTAAATGTCCAAACCTGAAACACAAAACACAATTAGTTTATGTAGAAAACACTAGTACAAAGACTAGGTCCAAAACCAAATCAAATGATCAAAACAGAACCCAATCTTTTGCATAAAGCACATTCAAACACTTCACAAAATTTCCTCAAAAGGACCAGCATCAATTCAAAAAGAAAAGGCATCAAATGACACATGCTATACAAAGACCAACAAATGAGCACAAAATGGACATCCTAATTAGAAAATTCAAATCAAAACAGAAAAGCATGCAATGGCTATGAAATTTTTTATGCAAGTTTCTCATGTTATAAACAAACAATGTGCAAAATTTCAAATCCAGAAGAGTTCAAATGATAGGTGAACAAAAATGCACAAATTTAATCCCAAAAATGTGACACAAATTGTCACATTACATCTTCATGTGTCAAAAACAATGATAGCATATGAGAAAAAATTCAAACCAGTGCTCAAAAATCATATCATGAGTGAAGATTAAGCATGCAAAAATTTGGATCAAGAAGCTCAACATATAGAATTTCACAAAGCATTGATCACAACATATCAATTTAGCACAAGGTTCAATCAAAAATTCCAAAATAAAAATCCAGAAACAAACAATTCATGAAAATAATACTATAAAAAACTAGACATTAAAACAACACTATGAAAAAAAATTGGAGTTAATTTGGAGCATTTTTCAATTTTTAATGATTTTTATAAGATGACTAAAATAAATGGAATAAGCACATGAAAATGGAGGGAAAGAAATATTTGAAATAATCCAGAATTAACATGATCCGTTGGATAAGGCGCGCAAAAGCAATCAGCGGTCCACATTTAAACAAGCAAAACGCACAGTTTCAATAAATAGTCAGCATGCACACTAAGCAAGTCAACACACACACATGGCAAGTCAAAGCAATGGTATCCAATAGAATGGACAAGCAAGTGCATACATCAGCATCCAGCAAGGCAAAATGAAACGCATCGTTTCATTAATCTATTTGGCACGCACACTCATCATTCAACGCAACACATGGCACAGTCAATGGAATCATGGCCAATGGATTGTACAAGCAAGCACACAGTCAGCAGCCACATAGGCAAAACCCTAAAACGAACCAGACGCCGGAGCTGTAGCTCCGGTCGTCTTCCCCGGTGAGATTCCGGCGAGGTTCAACCAAAATTTCCAGAAATCATCAAATCATATACCAATTGAAAGCTCTTACAACATACATTCCAAATATCATGTTCATTTCTTCTAATTCATTCTATAATTTCTGGATCGAAGCAAAACATTTATGACATCAAAACTGAAAGTTCACATAACATGCTCAATATTCATCCATTTTCAATTCTAATCATATCAACATGCTCAACTAAGTGAGATCTATAGTTCTATAACAAGAAAACAACAAAAAGAGATGATCGATTTCAACTCACTTGGAAATGCAGTTCTATGAATTCGTGTCCTCAGGCTCTCAAAATCTCCAGTCTTCTTCCTTAACCTTGCCTTGAAGCTTTGTGCAAGAATCACCACTTGAAACCACCTGGATCTTCTTCAATTTCAGAAATCCATTTCCATGAAAGTGCACTTGATCTGCTCGAAATCCAGCTCAATTGTCCAATCCTGATGATGATTCTTGCTCAGAATTACACCAGGAGCAAGAATATGCAAAGAGATTTGGTGTTTGTGTGAAGAAAATTGAATTTCTAAGAGAGAGAAAAATGGAGGGAAAATGAAAATTCTAGATCTGAAATTCTCTTCGTGCAATTGAGATTAGGGTTTGAGCTTTGATATGGTGTACTAATGACATTGAAATCCCAATTAGGCTTTGCTTAAACATGATTAGGGAATTATAAGGCAAAGTGCAAAATTGCAAATGAAGCTAGCATGGCCATGTGCACGTGCCAAATCTCATGCAATATTCTGAATCCACTTAAAATCAACCAATAATCATGATGGAATTGGTATTTTGCTTGTATCATAAGTCAAATTCAAATTGTGAAATTTCCCTCCAAAATGATCATGAATGAAATAGTAAGCATACAAGGTTCTCCCCTGCATGGTAAGGCTGGTTTTGAGAAATATTGGTCATGAGGAGTATTTTGCAAAAAGAATGGACCAAATTGGAGCTTTGTATCAAAAGTTATGCCATTTTGAATTTCCATGTATACTTTGTGATCATTTGTCCATAACTTCTCAACCAATCATCAGATGGACATGAATTAGGACTTTTTGGAAAGGGGAGACAAAGATCTTCAACTTTCATGTTCACGAAAAATCCATTTGAAACATATTTAATGTTGAAAATTCAAGTTGAATGTGGACCAGAAACTTGCCAAATTTGGAAACTTTGAATTACAGGTCACTTTCCATTTTTAGTAACTTTAGCCATGACTTTTGAATCTTCAAGATAGATGTTTAGAATGATGAATAGGCCCTATTTTGGACATTATTGAGGTGTCTCACTTCATTTCCCCAACTCATATCCCTCAGTTGACTGCACAATTGACTTTTTTAGTCCTTAGATGACCTTGACATGTTTTGATGAATTTGAGCCTTTACCACTTGATGAAATTGCTCCAAAATGGAACCCTAGCTCATGTAAGCTCCATATAATAATCATGTGGTCCTCATCTCAAGAAAAATACCTCATCTCTTGCATAAAGGAAATCCTTGAAGATCTTGACCTGGTGAATAAAATGAGTAAAGCAATGATATACAATCCAAGCATGCCTGGTGATCTCAAACCACTCACAAAGAGATCCCTACCCAAAGGTAAAGGAAGCCAAGATGCTCAATGATCCTTGAGTCTATGCAATGCAATGCTATGATGCCATGAGGGATCTTAGGGACAAAATTGGGGTCTTACAGAAAGGCTTGCAACAATTGGACTGCTGTTGACATTCATATTATTTTGCATCGATCTAAGTTATTGCTTTTATATGTTTTAAAAAATCGTTCTCCTATGCCTAAGGGGGAAGTGAACATTGTTGGGAATTTTCAAATTTGATCATCAATAAAATTAATTCTATTCATCCACATCTATGATGTTTTGTTTTTACTTTTTGCTTTATTCTGAAATTGGTAATCACAAAAAACATAAATAAACAATATAATTGTCCATCTGCATGATATTTGGTCATAAAATTCACTACTCAAAAATCGAAATATCAAATCATTATGCAGGTTGGTTTCTAACCCCATTGAAGACATTGATCCTTCTCCTTATCCAAATTTTGAATTCCCTGTGTTTGAGGCCGAGGAGGAAAGTAATGAAGAAGTGAGTGATGAATTGTCTCGTCTTCTTAAGCATGATGAAAAAGCCATTCAGTCATTCGAAGAGTAGATTGAGTTAGTCAACTTGGGTTCCGAGGATGATATGAAGGAAGTCAAGATTGGGTCTCGACTGTGTCCAGATGCGAAAAAGGGGTTGGTTGATCTTCATCGAGAGTATTCACATGTGTTTGCTTGGTCCTATACAGACATGCCTGGTTTGGATTCTGAGATTGTGGAGCATATATATCCGTTGAAGCCAGAATGCCCGTCAGTCAAGTAGAAGTTGAGAAGAACTCATCCTGATATGACAATGAAGATCAAAGAAGAAGTGCAAAAGCAGATTGATGCCGTTTTCCTTGTGATCGCTGAGTATCCGTAACGGGTGGCCAATATTGTGCATGTGCCGAAGAAAGATGGAAAAGTCTGCATGTGTGTCGATTATAGAGATTTGAATAAAGCCAGTCCGAAAGATGATTTCCCTCTGCCACACATTGATATGTTGGTAGATAATACTACTAAATTCAAAGTCTTTTCGTTTATGGATGGATTTTCCAGATATAATCAGATCAAGATGGAACCTGAAGATATGGAGAAGACCATATTCATTACACCTTGGGGAACATTCTGTTATAGAGTGATGCCTTTGGGTTTAAAGAATGCTGGTGCAACTTACCAAAGAGCAATGACTACTCTTTTTCATGGTATGATGCACAAAGAGATTGAAGTTTATGTCGATGACATGATTACCAAATCTATTGATGAAGAGGAACATGTTGAACATTTATTGAAGCTATTCCAGCGTTTGAGGAAGTATAAACTCCGCTTGAATCCCAATAAGTTTACTTTTGGTGTTCGTTATGGTAAGTTGTTGGGCTTTATTGTCAGCGAGAAGGGTATTGAGGTTGATCCTGCCAAGGTCAAAGCAATACAAGAGATGCCTGTGCCCAAAACTGAGAAGCAAGTCAGAGGTTTTCTCGGCCACTTGAATTATATTTTTAGATTCATTTCACACATGAATACCACATGTGCGCCTATATTCAAGCTTCTTCAGAAAGATCAGTCTTGTGATTGGACCGAAGACTTCCATAAAGCTTTTGATAGTATCAAAGAATATCTGCTTGAGCCTCCGATTTTGTCTCCGCCTGTTGAAGGAAGACCATTGATAATGTATTTGACTGTGTTGAAGATAGTATGGGTTGCGTTCTTGGTCAGAAAGATGATACTAGAAAGAAAGAATTTCAAATCTAGTACCTCAGTAAGAAGTTCACCGACTGTGAGACTCGGTATTCTATGCTAGAGAAGACTTGTTGCGCATTGGCTTAGGCTGCTAAGCGTCTGGTCAGTATATATTGAATCATACCACTTGGTTGATATCCAAAATGGATCCAATCAAGTATATATTTGAGAAGCCTGCTTTAACTAGGAGGATTTCCCGCTAACAGATGTTGTGATGAACCATTGCTTGAAGAAGGGCCAGAACCTGGTTCCCGTTGGGGCATGGTATTTGATGGAGTTGTTAATCAATATGGTAATGGCATTTGGGCAATGATTATTACTCCTCAAGGGACACATTTTCCTTTTACAACTAGATTGACTTTCAAGTGTACAAACAACATGGCAGAATATGAAGCTTGCATTATGGGGCTTGAAGAGGCCATTAATCTCAGAATCAAGCATTTAGATGTCTTTGGAGATTCAACTTTGGTTGTGAATCAGATCAAAGGTGAATGGGAGACGAATTAACCCGGTTTGATACCATATAGAGACTATGCAAGAAGGATTTCAACTTTCTTTACCAAGGTTGAATTTCATCATATCCTTCGAGATGAGAACCGGATGGAAGATGCTCTTGCAACATTGGCATCCATGATCATAGTGAAGTATTAGAATGAGGTTCCCAATTTGACCATGATGCGTCTTGATAGGCCAGCTCATGTGTTTGCTGTGGAAGAAGTCAAAGATGAAAAGCCATGGTATTACGATATTAAATGTATCCTCCAAAGTCAGCTTTACCCATCTGGGGCATCTTTGAAAGATAAGAAGACTTTGAGAAGATTAGCCGACAACTTCTACCTGAACGGTGATGTGTTGTATAAGAGAAATTTTGACATGGTTCTACTCAGATGCGTGGACAGACACGAAGCAGACTTGTTGATGGCTGAAGCTCATGAAGGTTCCTTTGGTACTCATTCCAATGGACATGCAATGGCGAAGAAGATGTTGAGGGCAGGTTACTATTGGCTGACAATGGAATCTGACCGTTGCAAGCTTGTGAAGAAATGCCACAAGTCTCAAATATATGCAGACAAGATTCATGTTCCTCCGACATTGTTGAATGTTATTTCCTCCCCATGGCCCTTCTCCATGTGGGAAATTGATATGATTGGCATGATTGAGCCTAAAGCTTCGAATGGACATCGTTTCATTTTGGTGGCAATTGACTACTTCACAAAATGGGTTGAAGCGGCATCATATGCGAATGTAACTAAGAAAGTTGTTGTAAGGTTTTTCAAGAATCAGATCATATGCCGATATGGTGTGCCAAGTAAGATCATTACCGATAATGGATCGAACTTGAATAATAATATGGTGGAAGCTCTTTGTAAAGACTTCAAGATCGCGCACCATAATTCTTCTCCCTATAGACCCAGGATGAATGGGGTTGTTGAAGCTGCAACTAAGAACATTAAGAAGATTATTTAGAAGATGGTTGTGACATATAAGCATTGGCATGAGATGCTCCCATTTGCTTTGCATGGGTATCGTACATCCATCAACACTTCAACAGGGGAAACCCCTTTCTCTCTTGTTTATGGTATGGAAGCAGTGCTCCCCGTAGAGGTTGAGATTCCGTCATTGCGTGTGCTCGTGGAAGCCAAGTTGACTGAGGCTGAATGGTGTCAAACCAGGTTTAATTAGTTGAATTTGATTGAAGAGAATAGATTGACGGCCATGTGTCATGATCAGTTATATCAGCAAAGGATGAAGAAAGCTTTTGATAAGAAGGTAAGACCTTAGGTATTCAGGGAAGGTGACCTTGTGCTCAAGAAGATTTTGTCGTTTAAACCAGATTCTAGGGGCAAATGGACTCCTAATTATGAAGGCCCATATGTTGTTAAGAGAGCCTTTTTAGGCGGTGCATTAATTCTTACAACAATGGATGGTGAAGAGTTCACTCGTCCTGTGAATGCAGATGCAGTCAAGAAATACTTTGCCTAAAACGAAAAAGAATAGCTCGCTATATTGAAAACCCGAAAGGGCGATCCATGCAAAAATTAGAGACATAAAACAGAAAGAATTTTCTCGATAAGTTGAATACACCACCTCGGGGCAATTTATGCAAAAATTAGGGATTCTGGCAAGTAACTGCATTCTACTAATCTTCAATTTTGGAGAAGCTTTATTGAGCACAAGGGTTGACATCAACTCATTGCCCCCAGTAGCGACCAAAAGCACAGTGGATATCGAGAGTTGGTAGAAGGATTAGTGATCAATTGTATTCAATGTAACCCTTTTTCCATGTAAATTACCATTTTCAAACTTTGTAAAGATCTACGGAGTCTTGTCATTTACAGACTACCATTTGTAAGACCCCAATTTTGTCCCTAAGATCCCTCATGGCATCATAACATTTCATTTGCAAAGCCTCAAGGATCATAAGCATCTTGGTTCCCTTTGCCTTTGGGTGGGGCTTCTTGTGAGTGGTTTGAGATCACCAAGCATGCTTGAATTGTACATTATTGCTTTTCCAATTTTATTCACTAACCAAAAGCACAAAAATATGTCACTAACATTCTTTGTTTGTAGCTTGAGCAATCACAAGGTCCCAAAGCTCCTAGGAGATCACTGGTGCAAAGATATGGCCAAGAGGAGATGAAACCAAGCATGCTAATGGTTCCCAAAGCTCTCATCCATCAAATATGCCCCCCTAGTATCTCATTCCATCATTTTGATCAACTCAAGTCAAAGGGTTTGAGGTTTGTTCCCAAGGAAACCCTAATTCATTTGTTCATCCAACTTTGCCTTGCTCATGAAGCAACCTCAGCCCATGATCAAATACAACCAGGGGAAGTCCTTTAATTCATCATTTAATGCATATTTGAACTTATTTGAGTGTCCTCAATCATCAATTTATTAAGATATGAGTTGTGGACTTGAGAAGTTGATCAGTTAATCCATCTGACTATTTTGAAGTACACGGAGACCTAACTTCTTATGTGTTGGTCAAATGGAGATGATCCCATAAGAAAAAATATTCTTAAGGACAATATGAACAACGTTCATGTTCAGCAAAAATTGATTTGAAGCTTGGAAGGTCATCTCCCATTCCAAGACATTATAGGTCATTTTGACTGAAACCCTAATCTTGGGTCAACTTCCCAAGAACATAACTCATTCATTTTTTATGATTTTGATGTGGGATCAAATTCATTGGAAAGCTTAAGATGTGTACTTGAAATGTTATGTTGAACTAAATTTCATAATCTCAAAGGAAATACATGTGATAATGCAAAACATTATAGGTCACTTTGGACCAAATGCATTGAAAGGCAAAAAAGTCCATTTTGATTGTCTTGAAAAGACCTACAACTTTGATGTTGGAAGTTTTTCCAATTTGGCAAAATTCTCAAAGGCATGTTTTGCACTATAAACTTCATGGCCTGTTTTCATAAATTTCCACACTTCAAATGAGTTTTTGCTCAACATAACATTTGTTCCTTATGTCAAGACCTTTCCAACCATTACCCATTAGCTTATGTTTGGATTTTCTAATTGGAATTTTCGAAGAGGTGAAGTTTTAAGCTCAATTATGCATAACATGTTGAAACTCATTGCACAAGCTTATACATTGCCATCTGCACGTCCATTTCAAGTGGTTTGGTCATCAGCATGCAAATGCAATTGAATTTGGGCCTTCTACATGATCATGCATGCCCATGCAAAGAATATCCACTTGCCATGCACACGAGGAAACTCACTCATTCAGCCAATTCCAGCTATAAATAGAGGTGCATACCTCCACCAAAAATCAACCTAAAGGTGCCTGATATGCTGCACAACTGAATTCATAGCCATTACCAAAGGAACTAGTTCACATTTCATAAAATTTTCAGATCTAAAATTCAACTGAATTTGGTTGAATCTTTAGATCTAGAGTTCCTAGACCTTCCTCATATGATCCATCGAACTTCTGTTTTGCAAAGGGAAGCAAGGAAAAGAGCTCAGATCTTCACAATTCAAAGGTTTACTTCAACTTGTTTTTTCTTCGAAACTCCTTATTCCTTGATCTATTTGCTTGGCTATTGTGTTGTCTGATGTCCGCTCTATAGAGGCACCATTACTGTATGCTCAATTTTCACCAATTCAAGCAAGTTCATGATGAACACCATCAAGTTTCAACCTCTGATTTCTCTCACTATGGAGATCTAGAGTAGAAACAGATGGCATAGGGGTGATGTACATCACCCTAGCTTTAATTTGGTACCTGGATCGTGAGTTTTGGTTGAGTTTGGAGGACCTGCAACTCTGGCCGGAGCTTGAGTGCTCGCCGGAGAAGACGGTGGCGCTGGCCACCGTCCACCATGCTAGATTCAATCTGGATCGTTGGATGCATCTCCCACGTTTTAATCTCAGTCATGCGTATGGATTACTTGCTTTAATGCTAGGTGTGACGCGTTTGACTTGGACTCACCATGAGCGAGCATCTCACATCCGTCTAATCAGCCACGTCAATTAATGAGGCTTGATCAGACGCTTGTGGTTTTTTTGATTTTCTTAATTTCTGATTTTTACTTCTTTTATTTCCTTTGTTTTCAAAAATTCATAACTCTTTCATTTTAATTCCAAAAAATATGGGACCAATTGCATTTTTCTCCATTTAAATTCTAGTTTCTAAAAATGATTTTTAATATTTTTTATTTTTTAATTTGATATTTTTTGTGAATTTTCTCTTTTCTGGTTATTTTTAATTCATTTTAAATAGTTTTTAATATTCAAAAAATACAAAAATATTTTCTTAACCTATTTGAATGATGATGGATCTATGAAAAATATTATCATTTTTTTAATTGATTTGAGATTTATTTGAGATTTTAGTTCAATTAGGTTATATTTATTCATTTTTAATTGATTAAAAATAGTTTCTGACTTTTAAAAATGCTGAAATTTTTTGTCAAACTTTGTTTGACCTTGTTGAACTTGGGATAAATCACTTGGACCTTTCAAGGTTGATTTGAAGTGATTTTGAAGTTTGACCTTTCTTTAATATTTTAATTCAAGTTTATTTTAAATATTAAAAATGCCAAAAATATTTTGTTCATTTTGAACTCCAATCTTCATCTCACTTCTAATTTGGATTGTTTGACCATGATCTTCAATATCATTGGTCAACATTTGTTTATTGGTACATTCTATTTCATTTAATGCACTTTATTCTTTCCTTTTCCATTTTCCATTATTCATCTTCTTCTTTTCTTTTTTTTGATCAATGACTTGAAGGTTGATAAGTTAGCATTGGTTAGGGAGGTTTAATCTTCCTTGATTCAAATCTAATTCATCTTGATCAAATGATCAAGTGAATGGCTTTGCATTAAGGATAGGTTGCTTCCTAAATCATGCAAATGACTTAAACCAATACAAGATCAATTCTCTTTTTCTTTTGGCATGGCAAGTTGTTGGAACTTGGTTCATTAATCAAGACTTCTAACTTGTGTTATTGCCTACATTATTATTGACCGACCTCAGATAGTTGTGACTTCTACATAAGTGCAATTACGATTGCTTAACATAACGCTAAATTTGCTTTATGGCATACTAACCATTAACATTAACCATTAACCATTAACATTTACTTTTTGCACTTTACTTTTATTTAATTTACTATTCTTGTACATATTATTCATTTGCTTTTTCATTTGCTCATTTGAGGACATGTTTATGTTAATGCAATTTGCCTTTTGCTCACTTGAGCACATAATTGTGTATATACTTTTGTGCTTGTGTTTTGTTTGATTGTTGTTCACCACAATGCAAAGAATTGGACAAATTGACTTAGATATTAGGACCTTACCCAAGCTAATGGAGTTTAAAGAGCAACTAGGCCTCATGCCTTTAGAGTGCTTAAATGTCAAAGAGCAGCTAGGCCTCATGCCTTTAGAATGCTTAAAGCTTGAAGATGAACATTGAAAGGACCATACTTTAAACACCCTCTTGTCCATTCTTTGATTGTTAATAGAACCTTTTGATGTGTGTGTTTTTGTGCTAGGGATTCCAACATTGAGCCAAATTGAGGAACCATTGCCATGAGCTTCTAAGAGAGAGAAATCCAAGATACATTGAGGAGCTTTTCCAAGAATTCATTGATTGTTGATTGCTTGAGTTTATGCTTATGTGATTGCTTATTCTAAAGGATGGGAGCTACTTGGATCATCAATATGATCTCAAGAGAGGAACTCCATGTGTGGTCTTATTCTTTATCCCTTACCTCTTGTATGTTTAGGACTTTAGCCGTTCTTCTTCTTCTCTCCACTCTAACCCAAGCCAAAACCTTTGTGCAAACATTTAACACTTGTTTTCAACATTAGAAACCTAAGCCTTATGCTTTTGATTTTCAAACTTTTCTTTTCATAACACTTATTTTTAATTGAACTTCTAAGTCAACTTTGACCATTTTGTAAATACTTTTCATTGGTAAATACAACCCATTCAAATACCTTTTTGTGGTTTCAATGGCCACCTTCTTAAATCAAATTTTTCATAACCTTTAGCTATTAGGTTTGAGTTATCCTTGAGGTAGATGTAATACTCACCTTTATCCTTAGTGATGGACAATAAGTCTTCCATGCTTATTATAGGGTTAACCCCTCACTAGCATGTTGAAGCTATCCTCACATGGTGGATTTGTGGTTTTGGGTTGAGTTTTCTCCCTTGGATAACAAAAGACCTTAAGGCTTCTGGATCAATCAATCCACTCACTCATTTTGAGATTTTTACCCCGAACTACGAGGTTTTGATCCTAATCTTTTTTAAGATGGTACGTAGGCAATGAGTTTATCCATCCAAACACAAATGTAAATAAACTTGTATATTCTCTTCTCATCTCTTCAATCATGTTTCCACAAATAAACTTTCACAAAATACCAACCTTACAACAAATGTGAAAAGGGCTCCCTAGGAGTACCTAGGATGTTTTGGGTGCCTAACACCTTCCTGTAGCGGTGTATTCGTCGCTATATGATTTATTGATTAAACCATAAGCAAAGCATACAATGAATTCGAGTCGCCACCGCACTTTTATTTATCCAAAGGACTGGCTAAAAAGCGAACAAAAGCCTAAGAAGTTTTACACATAGAAAACTAATGAAAGATCAGAGAGTCTGGGTAAGGGGTAAATTACGCAATGGGAAGGTGTTAGGCACCCACTACGTCCTAGGTACTCCTAGGGAGCCCTTTTCACACTTGTTGTATAAAATTTTTATTTGTTATGAAATATTTATTGTGCAAACATGATTGGGATGATGAGAAAAGAATATACAATTTTTATTATTTTTGTGTTCGAACGGATGAACCCGTTGCCTACGTACCTTCCATCAAAGGTAAGGATCAAAACGCCGTAGTTCGGCTAAAAGATTTCCAAAAGTTAGTGGATTCAATTTTAAACACAAGCCCTAAGGTCTTACGTTATCCACGGGAGAAAACTCAACCTTATACAAACAACAAGTCCACCATGTGAGAAAAGCTTCAACTTGCTAGTGAGGGGTTAACCCTATAATAAGCAAGGAAGACTTACAATTCAATCAACTAAGGACAAATAGGTGAGATTGACATCAACCAACTAGGATAAATCAAACCTATGGCTAGTGTATGAAAACTTAGCAAGAATGGACAAAGCCACAAAACAATTGAATGGGTGAAGTTAATTGATTATGATTATTCACAAAAGGAGGGTCAAAGTATGATTAAGATTGGTTCAAAAGAAGTATTATGAAATGGAGTTTGAAAAAAGTCAAGGACTTGGGGTCCAGGTTTTTAATTTGAAAGCATGAAGATATTTGCACAATATTTGTCTCAAGTTTTGAAAGCAATGTGTGAAAAGGTTTAGGACAAAATGGGATGAATGGATGAAGATGGAGTGTAAAACTTCCTAGAAGGTTCACCTCTTGAAATCATATAGAAGATGACTCAAGTGTGTCCTTTGGAATAGGCAATAAGCAATAACAAACAAGCAAAGGAAGAAAGTCAACAAAAGCGGATACTGGATGCCAATCACTGGACTTATACCAATCTCCTAAAACAGAACTGGATATCAGAGGCCACTCTATGGACTTATACTAATCTCCTCAACAAAGAAAATAAAAAGTGGATACCGGATGCCAATCTATCTGGGCTTATACCAATCTCCAACAACAAAGCAAACACTTGGATGTCAGATGCCAATCTATCTGGGCTTACTCTAACCTCCAACATATGATCATAGGAAAACAAATGCCAAATTACACGGACTTACAATTGCATCCTCACATAAACTAAACAAATGCATCAAGCAAAGAGAAGATGAGTGGCCAATGAAATGGTCTTATACTCACTTCCATATCATAGGAACAATGGCCAATGAATGGTCTTACAATTGTCCTCAATGGGCAAACAACAAAGATATGTCACAAAGACAAATGAAATGATCATGCACTAATGAGCAATTAATGATGATAAATGCACAAGGCATATAAGCAAACATGTGCATATGAAGTAAGCAATCAATCAAATGAAGTCATTCAGCACACACTATAACCAAGCAATAAGGCTCATACAAAAGGGTTAGGCATTGAAGCCAACTGGAATAGGGTTAATGGTGCTCTTAACCTTGACATTGAGAGCCAAGGTGAAACAGATGAAAGGATATGAGGGGTGTGCCTCATCACTCTTATCCCTGGTCAGGGAGAGCATTGAATATCAGAAGGTGTGGGAGTTCAGAAAGATGGAACTCTCTCCACAAGTTAGACTCGATAGATCTTGGGTTTTTACTCACTATGCATCAACACATGTGGTGTGAGCAAGGTGAGTGACTCACAGAATAGTAGGAGATAGGTTACATATCTCTTTTGTCTACCAATTGCCTCACATGAGGTCTTTTCCTGCTTGGGACAAAAGTAAACAAGCACAAACATCGCCTCTTAAGGAGGACTTCAGACAGTTGCCTGGCCAAGTAACAGGCCAGGTCTTCCAGACTACATGAAGAAAAAGGATTCTACCTCAATGCAAATGCTATCAAGCAAAGCAAAGGAAGTTCTTAAAAGAACTGAGCAACTAATGGTACCTGAAATCAATCAAGTAAAATCAGTATACAACTCAAATTCAAAACCAATATAAGATAAGGATCAACACAATCAGTCAAATGTGCAATGCACAAAGCTCAAAGCATATGAGCTAGACATAAAACAAACAAGTTAGTTCATGATAATCAATCAAACTCAAGCAACTTGCATAAGTCTCCTTAAGCATTTGCTTCTTAACCTGAAAAGCAAACTTAAACATGAGAAACAAGACCACTAGGATAAGCCTAGGGTCAAAAAGGGATAAGAAATCCAAAACAGCAAGTGAAAGATATCCAAAATCAAGTTCAAACAATTAAGAAACAAACCCAAGTGGCTTCATGTTCATATCCTTCATCATTATCATTTCACAAACAAATTAGGTCAAAGCATGTCAAATAGAACCTCAAAGAAGTCAACAAAATGATTCAACTCAAATCCAATGACAAACATTTCAAAAAATCTCAAATAATTCATGATCAAACATCATCCATAACATGATAAGCATACCAAATTTCAGCTCATTTGGATCCAGGGAAGTAGGTCAATGAAAATCAGAAAGTCAAAGCAAGTTCAAACCAAACCATTCAAAGCATCAAAACATGCACCAACTTCAATAAATCATAAAACAGTGACAACACATGATAAATGAATGGGACCAAAGCCATGACAAACTTTAAGATGTCTACATTTCACATGTCAAATTTCAAGTCCATCCAATTAAGCATTAGAATTTCACAAATCAAATAAAAACATGTGTCACAAAAAGTCAACAAATGACCAAACAGAGGAGAAAATTCCAATCAAATAGGAAATGCCACCAATAATTCCAGAAAAATTTACATGTATTCTCAACGTCCACAAGTATGTTCATGCAAAAATCCAGACCAATTTGAGTTCAATAAGCATGGAAAATAAAATCATGAAGTTGGACATGAATGGTGTGACACAAATTGTTACACCCCTATTCAAAAAATCATATCTCATCAGCCAGCAAAGATAAATTCACAAACTCTACACCAAAATCACCATGAACATGTCTAGTTTAAGCACAAACAATTTCAGCCTCATTGGATTAGGTATCATCATTTCACAAGCAATTTGGCAAGGCATACATAGAATGGTCAATCATGAACAAACCCTAGCACATTTTAAAATCCACACATGCAAAAAATCTGGAAAAATCATCATAAAAAACTAGAGGTCATGAGGATCATTTCACAAAAAATCCCATCAAATTTGGATTAAAAATGAGTGACTTATGAATTTTGGAAGATTGGCATACAAAATGAAATAAATATTGAGAAAAATGAAATGATTTAAATAAAATAAAACCGGCAGTGGCAATTTTGTAATTTGGGAGTCCCTTAAGTGAAACTCTGCGTTTCACTTAAGGAGGTGTCGCGCGCTTACAGGCTCATGGCAATGGAACAGTACTTTTCATGCAAAACACGGGTTCCATGGATCAAAACAGATTCTGATAAAATGGAAATTAGGGTTTACTGCAACATTCATCATTCAAAATCCCAGCAAGAACACTTGTCAACCAAAATCACAAAGCGACATACCAATCAACTCATCTCAACATGCTCATCACTAAACCAACCTTAATTTTCGCTAACTCGTGCTAACAAAAGAGAACTAAGCAAAAACAATATTCACATATGAAACTTCATGACAACATAACTCTCAAAATACTCAACCATTTGCCACGATTTAAAGCTCAATGTAATCAGCATGGAAAGACCTTTCTAAAGCATAGCATGATTTTGAGAATGGTGTGATTCGAGATTTTACCTAGCTTGAAGCACAGTGATGAAATAGAGGTTGTTTGACTGTGTATGCACGAAACAGATGCTTCTTAATGCTCCAGATGATGAACGAATGAGTTTTGAAAGTTCAGTTGTCTTGATTCTAGCTCCAAATTCGAGCTGCCATGGAAATGGTTCAATGGAACAGTAATGGATTCTTGCTGTACAACTAAGAAATAACACTTGCTAAAGCTTCCAAAAGGATGGCATATGATGAAACAATCAACCCAAGCTCGAGCTCTTTGAAGATTTTCAGCAAAAAGTTCAAATGAAGAAATGAATATTTTGAGAGCAAATGAATTTTTGATCTGTTTTGCAAAGTGTGGCTAGGGCTTTTGCAGTCTGAAATGTCAAATATATACCCTGTTTAATGTTGCATAAGCTTGGTTAGTGGAAATGATAATCACAATTTGGTTAATGGAGTGTTTTGGCCAATTAATGAAATTCCACTTAACTTGCATGTTCATGGCTCTACAGTGCGAAAATTGGGCCTAAGCACATCCAAAACATGATTTCTGAACATTTTCAATTGGTAAAATATGTTGGAAATCGTTAATTTGCAAAGTCACTTTTTCACCTCCTCTTTTTAAATTCAAGCCACTTGAAAAAGAACATTTTGATTGGTTGATTTTTGGTGAATTGTGATGAAGGATTTGGATAGAGCACATCAAATATGACTTGTAGCAAAAAACCTCACTCAATTTGGACAAATGGTTTGGAAGATATGCCACTTTGAAGTTCAAAAATTTTTGAGAATGATTTGATCATAACTTGCCAACCACACATGAGAAATGAGTGTTCTTGGACGTTTTGGAAATGGGAGAACAAGATCTTCAACTTTCATGTTGGACAAAAATTCATTTGGAGCTTGTATGATGAAGTAATTTGGAGGAGAAGAACTTTCCATTTTTGGCAAATTCCAATTACAGGTCAACTTTCTATTTTTGGAAATTTCTTGTTTGACTTCAAATTCTTCACTGTGGATGTTTGAAATGTTATATGAGGCTTATATGGACATGAATGAGACCTCTCAGACCAATTCCCACCATCAAATCACTGATTAAATGCACAGTTGACCACAGTTGACTTCAGTTGACCTTGCTAGGGTTTTGGCTGACTGAACCATATTCTGATGAATTCCAAGCCCCTACCACTTGATATCTTGATTCAAAATGATGTCATAATTCATATGAAATCTTGATGAATGATCATGGTGCCCAAATTCTTCAAGAATGGCCACCATCTATCTCAATGACTGACTTTGACTGATTTGACCTAATTTGCTTCATCTGCAAGTAACATGGTTAGATGACAATATTTTTGTACCTTTGGTTAATAGACAGATGAAAAGCAATGATATACAAATGCCAGACATGCTTGGTGATCAAGAACCAAACTCACAAGATAACCCACCCACTAGGAGGGAAGCAAAGGTGCACAAAGATCCTTGAGGCAATGATATGATATGATATGATTCCATGAGGGATCTTAGGGACAAAATTGGGGTCTTACACTTCCCATTACATAACCAACCCCCTTACCCAGATCTCTGACATTTTTACTAGTTTTTGATTTGATAAAACTTTTAGGTTTTTGTTCGCTTTCTAACCATTCCTCTGGATAAATATAAGTGCGATGGCGACTCGACTTGTATGATTTACCTTAGATTTAGTCAATATCTCTAATAGTAACGAATACCCCGCTACAGAAAATTGGCGACTCTGCTGGGAAAAATCTACCTAGTGGGTTTTGCCTACTTTTCATCTTTGTTGTATTGTATTGTATATTTGTTTTGTGACATATTTTTGTGCAATTTGGGATTACTGTATTGTATGTAATGATTGAATTGCTTGAATACTAATTCCTTGTATGCTTGGTGATCTTTGTGAGATGAGTTCTATACCCGAACTCGAGTGCACTTAGGATAGGAGAATGGCTTAGTCTTGTTGGCTTGTGTGGAGTTATTCCTTAGCAAGTTGACTTACAAGTCCATTCACTTGGTGGAGCTCATGTTGGGATCAATAATGTCACACAAGTAGTTGTGGTTAGACATTACTCTTTCCAATATAGACCCTAGAAGCCAAGGAACTTAGTTTACCAAGCCCATCTTGGCCTATTTTTAGGATGTAGTGCGAAAGTCATTCAAATGTAAGATTTGATACGATTGTTACGCGATACTACACTCATAAGAGTCTCTCTTGAGAATATTTTTGGAATACGAGTAGTCGTTTCTCCGATAATATCCGAAAGATGGGATGATGACTATGGGAACCTTTAGTAAAACATGTTTGGTAGGTTAAACCCTAGTACACTCCCTTTGGGGCGGTTCTTAACCGAGACTCCATGCTCGTGACTTGCAACAAACCCTTGATTCATGGTTGATCCGTTCATGTATCCTTAATATCAATGGAACTTGGGTGTTGATAAGGTGTAAACCATAATCCACCAAAATGGATGATTGATATTAAGGATAATATGATCCATCCCATGACCTTTGTTTGGTGTGCTTTGCTTGATCCTTGAGTGTGATTGTTGCATCCATGCATTCATGCACCCATTTGCATCCATATCATCAAAATAAAAAGAAAATTTTCAAGGAACTTAAGAGGTCTATTTGCCAATTTTCAGACATGGAAAGACAAAGAAGGAATACAAAGAAGTACAGCTTCAGACAACCATATTTGAAAGAGCTAAGGAGTTTGACATCCTATGTATTAGATCCCTTGGGTTTCAAGGCTCGTTTTGGGAAGCTTCTTCCTCTTCTGACTACTCAGGTGGATGAAGGATTGATGAGTGTATTGGTGTAGTTTTATGATCCTTTGTATCGTTGCTTCACATTTCCAGATTTTCAGCTTTTGCCTACGCTTAAGGAGTATGCCTATCTTGTGGGCATACCTATTCTAGACCAGTTGCCGTTCAGTGGCTTGGAAAGTATTCCTACTTCTCGAGAGATAGCTGATATGTTGCATATAAATGAGTCTCTGGTTAGTGCTCATATGACTACCAAAGGTGGAATTCAAGGTCTCCCTTCTGAATTCCTCATTGCTCAAGCTACTATGTATCGGAAGGCCATGAGTGAGGATACCTTTGAAGCCATATTTGTACTTCTCATTTATGGGCTAGTGTTATTCCCCAACATCGACAAGTTTGTGGATGTGAACGCCATTAGGATTTTTTCTACTCTTAATCTCGTTCTGACTCTGTTGGGTGACACTTATTTTTCTTTGCATATGAGGAATGCAAAGGGTGGTGGTGCCATTGTGTGTTGTTTGCCTCTGTTGTATAAGTGGTTTATTTCTCACTTACCGCAGACGGTCGCCTTCAAGGAGAACAAGGGATGTCTACGGTGGTCCACGAGACTTATGTCTCTCACTAATGATGATATCTCTTGGTACAACCGTGTGTATGATGGTGTGCAGATTATCGACTCTTGTGGTGAATTCTCCAATGTACCCCTTCTTGGTACATGTGGCGGGATTAACTACAATCCTATTTTGGCACGTCGTCAGCTTGGGTTCCCCCTAAAGGATAAACCCAATAACATTCTGTTAGAGGGTGTGTTCTTTTAGGAGGGTAAAGATCCCCAAGGCTTGAAGGGCAGGATGGTCCGCGCTTGGCGCAAGATTCATAGGAAAGGAAGTATGAGTTGGGTCCTAAGAATTGTGTCGCTTTGGAGCCTTACACTATTTGGGTTAGGAAGAGAGCTTCTGAGTATCTCATGCCTTACGAGTATCCGAGACCTACACCTTTGGTTAGGGCTGGGCCATCAACCCTCCCTGGCCAAGGAGTAGAGGAGTGGAGAGACGAAGACCGTTCACGTGCTTGGATCCGTGAACGAGAAGAGTTGCTTCAGCAGATTAAGGAGAAGGATGCTTTGATTGAGTTTCTCGAGCATCAGGTCATTGATGATCCTGATGATGCATGGACTTCTCTACTTTCTCAGTCTTCCAAGTTTTGGAAGAGGAAGTACGATCGACTCGCTAAGGAGAAGGCAAATATGGAGGTAGCCTATGAGGAGGAGGTGAAGAGGCTTCGTGCATCTTATCTTCCCGTGTCCCGAACTTTAGATAATTGTTTCTAGGGATCCATAGGATGGTCATTTTCCTTTCCTCTTATATTGTATCTTTGGTTACCAATGCTGTACTCCTTTGGTGTGAAAATATTTCCTAGATATTATTGATGAGATGTTTTCATATGTGATAAAAATGTAATATTTCCCAAAATTTGCAAATAGAACTCTAAAAGTTCCTCTGAAATAAAAAACAAATCATATGCACAAGCATTGCATGCATCATGTGCATAAGCAGGTTTTGCTCCAGGCTTCTTGTCCTATGGTCTAACTTCGTGTTCTTCATTTATTTTGAAGATAAGCTGACTCACCGATACTACACCAGAGCCAATTCTTCGAGAATGATGGATCATTTGGAACAAGAGAATCGCGAGCTGAAGGAAGAGGTAGCCCGATTGACTGCCCTGATGGAGTCATTCTTGGCCGCTCAGAGCCAGTCTTCTCCAACACCCTTAACTCCTCCCCAGAGGACGACCATTTATGAGGTCGTAACTTCTACTGTGTCTACTGCAACAGCTCATTTTGCGCCATCTATGCCAGCCGGATTCTCTTGGGGAATGCCCGCCAACTTTATGCCAGAGGGTTTTGCTCCAACTCTTGCTTCTTTTCCGGCATCTAGCCCGGTCATGTCCATGCCACCTCCTGTCGTGCACACTTTACCAAGGGTTGAAGATACCATCTATCATTCTGAGCCATCTGAGGGCCCAGACGTTTATGAGAAGATGGATGACATGAAAGACCAATTCCTTGAGCTTCGCAAGGAACTGAAGACCTTGAGGGGAAAGGATCTCTTCGGTAAGAGTGCTGCTGAGTTGTGTCTTGTGCCCAACATGAAGATCCCTATTAAATTCAAAGTGTCTGACTTTGAGAAATATAAGGGGAACACATGCCCGCTCAGTCATCTTGTGATGTATGCTCGCAAGATGTCGACACAAACTGATAATGATCAACTGCTCATACACTATTTCCAAGACAGTTTGTCCGGTGCCGCTCTCCGATGGTACATGGGTTTGGAGAGTTCGAACATCCGCTCTTTCAATGATCTGGGTGAGGCCTTCGTCAAGCAAGATAAATATAATGTGGATATGGCTCCTGATAGAGACCAGTTGAGGGCGATGTCCCAGAAGAGAAAGAGACCTTCAAAGAGTACGCCCGGAGGTGGCGCGAATTGGATGGATGAACCCATATCTTAAGGATTAACTCCACACAAGTCGACGAGACTATGCCATTCTCCTATCCTAAGGTGCACTCAAGTTCGGGTATAGAACTCATCTCACAGAGATCACCAAGCAAGCAAGCAATTGATATATCAAGCAATTCAAACATTACAATCAATACAGTAATCCCAAATTGCACCAAAGATATGTCATAACAAATATAACACAACATGTGTGAAAAGTTGGCAAAACCCACTAGGAATATCCCCAACAGAGTCGCGACTTTTCTGTAGCGGTGTATTCGTCACCATTGGAAATATTAACTAGATCCAAGGTAAATCATACAATGTCGAGTCGCCACCGCACTTCTATTTATCCAAAGGAATGGTTAGAAAGCGAACAAAAACCTAAAAAGTTTTACAAACAAAACTAGTAAAAGGGGGTCAGAGATCTGGGCAAGGGGGTTGGTTATGTCATGGGAAGGTGTTAGGCACCCACAACATCCTAGGTACTCCTAGGGAGCCCTTTTCACAACTTCTTGTACAGGTTATTGTTTATGAAATATTTATTGTGCAAACATGATTGAAGAGATGAGAAAAGAATGTACAAGTTTATTTACATATTTTTGTTTGGATGGATGAACCCATTGCCTACGTACCTTTTCATGAAAGATAAGGATCAAAACCCCGTAGTTCGGGTAAAAAATTTCAAAACAAGTGAGTGGATTGATTTTAAACAAAAGCCTTAAGGTCTTTCATTATCAAAGGGAGAAAACTCGACCTAAACCAACAATCCACCATGTGAGAATAACTTCGACATGCTAGTGAGGGGTTAACCCTATAATAAGCATGGAAGGCTTACAATTCGATCACTAAGGATGCAGTGAGATTTACATCAACCACTAAGATAATTCAGATCTATGGCTAATTGCATGAAAATTTGATTAAGAAGTGGACATGGGCCACGAAAGCAATTGGGTGTGTTGAATTAACCAATTAGAATTATTCACAAAATGAAGTCAAAGTTGACTTAAAGTTCATTTACAATGAGTATTAGTGAAAAGAGAGTTTGAAAATCAAAGGCATAAAGCCTAGGTTTCTAGTTTTGAAAACAAGTGAAATGTTTGCACAATAGTTTTTCTGGTTTGGGTTAAGGATGAAAATATGGATCAAGGTTAGGCATGCAAGAGGTGGGTTAAGGGATAAGCCACAATAGGAGTTGCTTCCTCAAGATCATAGAGATGATCCAAGTAAGTTCCTTTGGAATTAGGCAACACAAGGTAAAAGAAACAAGCAAGTCTCAAGAGAGAACCACAGAAAGAGGAAACAGAATGCCAATCAATGGACTTACATCTAACTCCTAAAACAAAACTGGAAACAGAATGCCAATAGATGGGCTTACATCCAACTCCACAAAACAAAACGGGAAACAGAATGCCAATAAATGGACTTACATCTAACTCCACGAAACATAACAGGAAACGGAATGCCAATAGATGGTCTTACATCCAACTCCTCAGAGCAAAACATGCAAATGCAAACACATGAAAAGGTTCACAAACAAACAAGCAAGCACACACTAAACACAAACAAGGTGGCTCAATCAAATAGGTGGGCTTTAGTCAAGAGGGGTCATATCAACCTCGACAAACAAGCCAAGTGTATCAGCTGATCTGTGAGCTCTTAACCACTAACATTGAGAGTTAGGGTGAAGCTGATGAAAGGGAATGAGGATGAGACCTCATGCTCTTAACCCTGGCCTGGGTGAGCTTATGATCATGAAAATTGGTGAGTACAAACCACTAGTAACAAAAATGAATCTAATGATCATGAAATTTTTTATGTGTGCTAAACATGTTATGGACAAGCATCATGCCAAAATTTAGGTCCAGAAGACAACAAAAGGTATATGAATCAAAATGCACAAGTACAATGCACAAAATGTTACACCAAATGTCACACCACATATCCATGTGTCCAAAACAGTGATATTAAATGATAAAAATGCCAAACAAAAGCCAAAACATCATGTCACATGTTAGGTTCAGGCATGTCAAATTTCAAGGCAATTGGATAAACCATAAGCATTTCACAAATCAATTAGAACAACATGTCATTTTGGCATCATGTTCAAACAATCAAGCACAATCAAACATCCAGAAATACAAAAATCAAGAAATTAATATAAAAAAATAATAGACATCAAAACAAGAATGTGAAAAAAAGTTTGGATCAAATTGGACATATTTTCTATTTTTTATGATTTTTGCAAGTTGAAGAAAATAAAATGAATTAACATGAAATAATATGGAAATAATATTTGAAATGAAAAAAACATGCACCAAGCAGGAATCGAACTCAGGTATAAGGGATCAAAATAAGAGCTCAAGAATTAATCAATTGGATTCAGAAATATGCACACAGGCAGGATCGAACTCGCGTGCCAGGGATCAAAGAGCGTTATCAAAACGCAGTGTTTCAATAAGAGGAGAAATCAAGTGGAAATTAAAAACAGCATGGCGAAGGTTTGAACTGAGGACTTGAAGGTTCCAAGTGCGTCTGAAGCAAACCCTAGGGTGTTAAACCAGACGGCCGGAATAGTGATTCCGGTCGTCTTCTCCGGTGGCTCTCCGGCGACCTTCATCATATTTTTTCCAGAAATTGACATGCTATACACCGTTGGAAAGGTCTTGCTACGTAGAACACGAATCTATGATCATCTAAGCCTAGAACTCCATGGATTAAGCAGATCGAACAGAAACATATTGATCATCAAAATTTCATTTCCACATATCTCACTCAATTCTTAACCAAATTAAATTCTAAAACTATCAGCATCATCAGCATCAAAGGATCTACTGTTTTAGGTACATGAAACAGCCTATGGTGAAGGTCGAAATTCCACTTACTTGATGTGCAGTGTGATGAATTCGTGGCTTCCAGCTTCCTCCAGCTCCAGATCTTCTCCCCTATGATTGCTTTGAAGCTTTGAACAAGAATTGATGGTTGAAAGCACTCCAATCCGGCTCAATCTTCAAGTTCCATTAACATGTTCATGCACTTGTATAGCTCAAATCTGGACCAATTTCTTCAAACCAAAGCTTGATTCCTACTCAATAATGCTCAATGAACAAGATTGTGCAAGAAAATTGATGACTTATGTGAAGAAATTTCAAGTTTGAAGTGAGAGAATTTTTGGAGGGAAATGGAATTCTAGATCTAGAATGTGTTGTTCTCTGAATTGTGATTAGCATTTAGCTTGTATATGGTCCCTTAATGATGCTGAAATCAAGATTAGTCATTGGCTAATTGAAAATTAAGGAGAAATAAGGTGAAATGCAAAAAATGCAAATGTGAGGTGGCATGGCAAATGTGCACGTGAACAGTGCCATGCAAGGTGCAATTTCACTTAAAATCATCCAACAAGCAAGATGGAATTGGTATTTGGCTTGTATGATTCACCAAATTTGAATTACCAACTTTCCCTCCAAAATGCACTTGAATTGACACTTGATCATGTGAGCTTTTTTCATGCAATGCAAAGGTTGATTTGTAATCTCTGGGTCATAAGGAGCATTTTGCAAAAAGAGTGGTTCAATTTGGAGTTTTGGATCAAAAGTTATGGCACTTTGAACTTCCAAGCATACTTTGCAATCATTTGATCATCACTTCTCAACCAATTATCATATGATCGTCATATAGGACTTTTTGAAAAGGGGAGAGAAAGATCTTCAACTTTCAGTTTGACCAAAAATTCATTTGAAGCTTCTTTGATGTTGGAAAGTTAAGTTGAATGTGAACCAAAAACTTGCCATTTTTGGAAACTTGAAATTATAGGTCACTTTCCATTTTGGGAACCTTTTGCAAAGGCTTCAAAATCTTCAAGATAAATGTTTGACATGATGAATAGGCCTTGTTTGAACATGAATGGGATGTCTCAAATCATTTTCCACACCTCAAAGCCCTCAATTGACTACACAGTTGATTATATGGTCCTCAGATGAGCTTGACAATGCCTGATGAATTTGAGCCTCACCACTTCGGGAATTTGCTCAAAAATGGACCATAGCTCATATAAGCTCAATAGAATGATCATGTGGTCCTCATACCAAGAAAATACCATCCTCTCTTGTATAAAGGAAATCCTTGAATTCCCTGACCTGTGGTTGCTAAGACTGCAAAACAAATGTTAGATGACATATCTTTGGTGCTTTTGGTTAGTGATTAAAAACAAGAAAAGCAAATGATATATAATGCAAGCAAAGCCTGGTGATCTCAAACCACTCACAAAGGGATCCCACCCACGGGGGAAGGAAGGCAAGATGCTCAAAGATCCTTGAGGCTATGCAATGCTATGATATGATGCCATGAGGGATCTTAGTGACAAAATTGGGGTCTTACACTCGCCCAGTCAATAGTCAGCATCAGGTGGCTCATATAGAACCTGTTTTCAGGGAAGCTCAACATTATCAACAACCGCAAACTCAACAACATCAACAACAACAGCGTCCGCAACAGCAGGCCTACCTGCCTCGAAATAACAACAACAATGTCAACACCAGCTATGAGAGGAAGAGGGTCACCTTTGATCCAATTCGGATGACTTATGCCGAACTCTATCCATCTCTGATCGATAGAAAATTGATCACTCCGCGAGATCCTCCCGCTGTACCTACTAACCTCCAATGGTGGTACAAGCCTGAGCTTCATTGCGTGTATCATTCCGGCGCTCCCGGATACGACGTAGAAAATTGCTATCCCCTGAAGACCAAGGTTCAAGACCTTGTGAGAAGTGGGATTTTGTTTTTCGAGGACGTAGGTCCAAACGTAAAGAAGAACCCCTTGCCCGAGCATGGGAAGTCTGTTAATATGGTCCAGGGCTGTCCTGGCAAGTACAAAGTTAAATATGTCAGCCATATCTGACAATCGCTGGTTAAGTTGCATCGCTTGCTGTGTGATTATAGCCATTATGAGCATGACTATGATAGATGCAGAGTATGTTCTGTGAATTAGAGAGGGTGTCGCCAGGTGCACAGAGATGTTCAAGAGATGTTGGACGAAGGATTCATTGAGATCCTTCAAAATAGAAATGTTGACGAGGATGAGCTCGAAGTCAATGTAATTTCTCCGGTATTCCGGATACCTGAGCCCGTTGTCATCAAGTATGATGGTAGCAAGAAGAAGGTTTCTCCAACTCTCGTCATCAAGCCAGCCGGACCTGTACCGTACTCCTCCGAGAAGGCAGTTCCTTATCGCTACAATGCTGTAGCAGTGGAAAATGGGAAAGAGGTGTCCTTGCCCTCTTCATCTGTTGTTAACATTGCTGATGTCAGTGGTTTGACCCGTAGTGGTCGTGTATTTTCAGCTCCGTCGAAGCCTCAAGCTGATGCTCGAGGAAGTGTTGATGCTGATTTTGCTGAACGCCCGATTGGGAATGATGTGAGCACTCCGAATCTGGCACTTGTTGCTAAGCCCTCCTCTATGTTGAGAACTCCCGCTTCTGTTGGCCCTAGTGGCATTACGAAAGAAGATTCTGATGAGATGCTGAGGCTCATCAAGAGAAGTGAGTACAACAGTGTAGACCAGCTTCTACAAACTCCATCCAAAATATCTGTGTTATCACTACTATTGAATTCAGAACCACACCGGGAAGCTCTGCAGAAGGTGTTGGATGTGGCGTACGTAGATCATGATGTCACACTAGAACAGTTTGACAGCATTGTTGCAAATATCACCGCTTATAACAATTTGAGTTTTTGTGACTTTGATCTCCCCGAGGAGGGAAGAGACCACAACTTGGCATTACATATATCTATGAGCTGCAAAGATGACGCCATGTCCAATGTGTTGGTGGACACTGGGTCATCGTTGATTGTATTGCCGAAGACCAATCTTACGAAGTTGTCATATCAAGGGCCTCCCATGAGGCAGAGTGGAGTAGTTGTGAAGGCTTTCGATGGGTCTCGCAAACCTGTGATTGGTGAGGTTGATCTCCCAATCAAAATTGGACCATGTGATTTCCAGATTACCTTCCAGGTTATGGATATTCACCCATCATATAGCTGTCTCTTAGGCAGACCATGGATTCACGAGGCAGGCTTCGTGACATCCACCCTACACCAGAAACTGAAATTTGTTAAGAACAAGAAGCTGGTGGTGGTAGGGGGAGAAAAGGCTCTCTTGGTTAGCCATTTGTCTTCTTTCTCATACATAGATGTTGAGGATGAACTTGGAACTCCTTTCCAAGCTTTATCCATTGATGAACCTGTTAAGAAGAAAACTCCCTCATTTGCTTCCTATAAAGATGCGAAGTTGGCCATTGAGCATGGTGCAACTGCCGGTTTGGGGAAAATGATCAAGTTGGAAGACAACAAGTCCCGGGCTCGCATAGGCTATTCTTCTGGGGTATTCAACAAGCAAGGTTTGTTCAAGAGTGGAGGTTTCATCCACAGCAGTCGAGATGAAGAGGCTGATGCCATTTTGAAAGAGGACGAAGAGGATTCTGGCAAGTTCATCATCCCTGGAGGGATCTGCAATAATTGGGTCACTGTGGATATTCCAACAGTTATCCATAAGTCAAAGTAATGTTCATTGTGTTTGAAAACCCTTCTCCCATGCCAAAAGGAGGAGTGATGACATTGTTGGCGCATAAATTCAATGATATTTTCATTCAATAAATTCATGTTAAATGTTTGTTTTTCCAATTATTTTCCCTTTTCACTTTTTTGCATGAAATTGGTGATCACAAAAAACCCTAAAAAATAAGAATAAAATCAATCTTTTCATCTGCATAATGATTTGCCTTGTTTGAGTTCTAAATTTCTTTTATATTCAAAATCATTATGCAGGTTAGTCAAACCCATTGAACATAATCATCCAACACCATCTCCCAACTTTGAATTCCCTGTATTTGAGGCAGAAGAAGATGATGTTGAAGAGATTCCTGACGAGATTACCCGTCTACTTGAGCATGAAGAGAAGATCATTCAGCCGCATCTTGAGAATCTGGAAACAGTCAACTTGGGGTCTGAGGATTGTGTGCGAGAAGTGAAGATTGGGGCACTCCTGGAAGAGTCTGTTAAGAAAGGGTTGATTGAGTTGCTACGAGAATATGTTGACGTCTTCGCTTGGTCATATGAAGACATGCCTGGTCTAGATACTGATATCGTGCAACATTTCCTACCTTTGAAGCCTGAGTGTGTGCATGTAAAGCAGAAGCTCAGAAGAACTCATCCTGATATGGCAGTAAAGATCAAAGAAGAAGTTCAGAAGCAAATTGATGCGGGGTTTCTGGTGACTTCTACATATCCTCAATGGGTGGCCAATATTGTGCATGTGCCTAAGAAAGATGGAAAGTCCGGATGTGTGTGGACTATAGAGACTTGAATAAAGTTAGTCCGAAAGATAATTTCCCTCTACCACATATTGATATGTTGGTAGACAATACAGCTAAATTCAATGTCTTCTCATTTATGGACTGATTTTCCAGATATAATCAGATTAAAATGGCACCCGAGGATATGAAGAAGACAACATTCATCGCACCTTGGGGAACATTCTGTTATCGAGTGATGCCCTTCGGTTTGAAGAACGTCGGAGCCACGTATCAACGAGTTATGAGTACCTTGTTTCATGATATGATGCATAAGCAGATCGAGGTATATGTTGATGATATGATTACTAAGTCAAGAACGGAGGTTGAACATGTAGAACACCTGTTGAAGCTTTTTCAACGTTTAAGGAAGTACAAGCTTCGTCTGAATCCTAACAAGTGTACATTCGGAGTCCGTTTCGGCAAGCTATTTGGCTTTGTCGTTAGTGAAAGAGGTATCGAGGTTGATCCTGCAAGCGTCAAAGCAACACAAGAGATGCCTGCGCCCAAAACTGAGAAGCAAGTCCGAGGTTTTCTTGGCCGCTTGAATTACATTTCCAGATTCATATCCCACATGACTGCCACATGTGCGCCGATATTCAAGCTCCACCGGAAAGATCACTCCCATGATTGGACCGAGGATTGCCATAAAGCTTTTGATAGTATTGAAGAGTATTTGTCTGAGCCTCCGATTCTGTCTCCGCCTGTGGAAGAGAGACCATTGATTATGTATCTGACTGTTCTTGACGACTCAATGGGCTGTGTCCTTGGTCAGCAGGACGAATCAGGAAAGAAAGAGTATGCTATTTACTACTTGAGTAAGAAGTTTACCGATTGTGAGTCTCGATACTCAATGCTTGAGAAAACATGTTGTGCTTTAGCTTGGGCTGCTAAGCGCTTACGCCAGTATATTTTGAATCATACGACTTGGTTGATATCCAAAATGGATCCAATCAAGTATATCTTCGAGAAGCCTGCTTTAACTGGAAGGATTGCCCGTTGGCAGATGTTATTATCTGAGTATGATATTGAGTATCGAGCTCAGAAGGCTATTAAAGGTAGTATCTTGGCTGACCATTTAGCACATTAACCGATCGAAGATCATCAGTCTGTTCAGTATGATTTCCCAAATGAGGAGATTCTGTATTTGAAAATGAAAGATTGTGATGAGCCTACGCTCGATGAAGGGCCAGTGATTATTACTCGTCAAGGCACATATTTTCCTTTTACCGCAAGGCTAACTTTCAAATGCACGAATATGGTGATTCGGACCTCGTTGTTAATCAGATTAAGGGTGAATGGGAAACGAATCAGCCTGGCCTCATTCCATATAGGGATTATGCGAGGAGGATTTCAAGATTCTTTACTAAGGTTGACTTCCATCATATTCCTCGAGATGAGAATCGGATGGCAGATGCCCTTGCTACACTTGCTTCGATGATTGTGGTAAGACTTTGGAATGAAGTTTCCAATATCACTGTGATGCGCTTGGACAGACCAGCTCATGTATTTGCAGTAGAAGAAGTAAAATATGATAAGCCATGGTATTATGATATCAAGTGTTTCCTTCAGAGCCAGATTTACCCACCTGGGGCATCTGTGAAAGATAGGAAGACTCTGAGGAGATTATCAGGAAGTTTCTACTTCAATGGTGATGTACTTTATAAGAGAAATATTGACATGGTGCTGCTCAGATGCGTGGATAGACACGAAGCAGACCTGTTGATGACTGAGGTCCATGAGGGTTCATTTGGTACTCATTCCAATGGACATGCCATGGCTAGAAAGATGTTGAGAGCAGGCTACTGTTGGCTGACAATGGAGTTTGACTGCTGCAAATATGTGAAAAAATGCAATAAGTGTCAGATTTATGCTGATAAGATTCATATTCCCCCGACACTTCTGAATGTGATCTCATCACCATGGCCCTTCTCCATGTGGGGAATCGACATGATTGGCATGATAGAACTGAAAGCATCTAACGGTCACAAATTTATTCTCGTAGCAATTGATTACTTCACTAAATGGGTTGAAGCGGCATCATATGCAAATGTGACCAGGCAGGTGGTTGTAAAGTTTATAAAGAATCAACTCATATGCCGATATGGTGTGCTAGATAAGATCATTACTAATAATGGATCTAACTTGAACAACAAGATGATGAAGGAACTATGTAGCGAGTTCAAGATAGCACATCATAATTCTTCTCCTTACAGACCCAAGATGAATGGGGTTGTTGAAGCTGCTAATAAGAATATCAAGAAAATTATACAGAAGATGGTTGTCACGTATAAAGATTGGCATGAGATGTTGCCACTTGCTTTGCATGGATATCGTACATCTGTCCGCACTTCAACAGGGGCAACCCTTTTCTCTCTCGTTTATGGCATGGAGGTTGTGCTCCCGGTAGAGGTGGAGATCCCCTTAATGAGAGTCTTGATGGAAGCCAAGTTGACTGATGTTGAATGGGTTCAGAGTCGTTATGATCAGTTGAATTTGATAGAAGAGAAGAGATTGACTGCCATGTGCCACGGTTAGTTATATCAGCAAAGGATGAAGAAAGCCTTTGATAAGAAGGTCAAGCCTCATGTGTTCAGAGAGGGAGACCTTGTGCTCAAGAAAGTCTTGTCTTTCGCGCCCGATTCCAGGGGCAAGTGGACTCTAAACTATGAAGGTCCATACGTTGTTAAGAGAGCCTTTTCAGGCGGTGCATTGATACTTACAACTATGGATGGGGAGGATTTCACTCGTCCTGTGAATTCAGATGCAGTCAAGAAATATTTCGCCTAAATGAATAAAAACAGAATAGCTCGCTAAGTTGAAAACCCGAAAGGGCGGCTTAGGCAAAAATGAGCGTCTCGGTGGATTGAAATCCCGAAAGGGCGCCTTAGGCAAAAATGAGCGTCTCGGTGGATTGAAAACCCGAAAGGGCGATCCAGACAAAAATTAGAGACATAAAAAAAATGAATATATATCCCGCTAGATTGAGTACCTCACCTTGGGGCAATCTAGGCAAAAAATAGGGATTTGGCAAGTAACTGCATCTTGACAAGACTTTGTTCTACAACTGTTCTCCGTCAGAGATTCTCGCTCATTCATCATCAACCAAAGCTTCAAATACATCGGATGCAGAATTGGTGGAGAAATGGTCATTATGTTCAATGTAGCCCTTTTGAAATATATATCACCAATTTCAAATTTGAAAAGATCTATGGAGTCTTGCCATTCGCAGACTACCCTCCTATCAAATTATTTGCACTCTTATTTGTTTTTAATTCAACAAATGTTTTGCATGTTTTAATTGAAAAAAATATCATTGTTTTATTCAAATCTTTTATAATTTTTTTTTAAACAAAGTGAACATTCTCAATGATGAAAGGGATACTGGGGATGTCTTCAGTGCTCTCCCAAAGATGGTTAGATTCTTGACAGGGTAAGACATTTGTTCATATTCCTGGCATGTTGGTGTCCTCTTCCTCCTGAGCCTTTTGTGGTTTCTTCCCCCTAGCGGAGTGTGGGGAAGATTTGTTCATCCCTCTTTCCTACAGCAGAATAGTGATTCTTCCTCCTCAGCAGATGTGATCGCATTATTTGGGACAATATTTGATGACCCCTGGAGACTTCTGGTTGGTGGTTGTTCCCCACAGAGTTCCATGATCTCCTCTGATATTTCCCCCAGTAGAGTGCTTCCATGGAGGATTTCATTTGTATGATGATCCTTGTCCCAATTGGAATGATTGATGCTCATCCCCTGCGGAGATCCTTGTGGTCCTGGCTCTCTCTCTTGAGATATAGTACCGGATGTTTGTATACTTGTCTGTTGGACTTGTTTGTGTTAGATATGTCTGTTTGTCAGCATTCATCATACATAAACCATACATATGCGCATATTGATAACATTCATGTCGCATTTGTTTGACATATATCTTTGTTTGTTATCTCTTGTTTGAGGGTGTTATGTTCCCCAAGCAGATGTTGGTGGTTGATCTCTTCATATAAGGTCAGCCCCATAAGCAGAAAGTGTTCATCTTTCCTTCCATATTCCCCACTGAGTTATACCCCCGTGGATGATGGTTGCTTCTGTTTCCTCCCAACACATATATTGGGATGGAGATCCCCATTGATTTATATCCTTATAGGGACAAGTTTTGTTTCAGCGTGCCCATCTAGTTTGATCCTATATTGGCCTCTTTTGGCCGCTTCTTGCACTCCCCTGTGGTGTAAATGAATGATTGCACAGTAACCAGGAATTATTCATCTTATCCCCGGCGGAGTCTATGGCCTTTTACCCTAATACCGGTGGTTATAAGTCCTATTTTTGTGGTTCTCTACCTTCATACCGGTAGTTGTAAACCCTATTTTATCCCCTTGTAGAGTTAACCTTTTGCTCATCCTAACCGATAACGGTTACTTCTCCGTGGTTTTCTACCCAGTATCCGGTAGATGTAATCCCCTCCTTGACGGTTATCATTATCCAATATTCGGTGTTGATATTCCCTCATCTTTTGGATAATTGCTCTGATCAAGCAATTTATCCCCAGCAAGTCATCTCTCGTCTACCCTTTGTTGTTGGTAACGATTGCTTCTCCCCCCAGATTGGTCATCATTATATACCCAGTATTCGGTATCCCGATGCCTTTCTTTGTCGGTTGATTTATCCTTTATTAACCCAGTAATCGGTTGTGGATGATCTTCCATGCGAGTATATTATCTACGTTCTGACGGTAATAGATAATATATCTCATGCACTCTTTGGTCGAAGCCTTTTGTTCTTCCCCAATCGAGTAAGATTCGTATCCCTTTTTTGGAATCGAATGTCCATTCTATAATCGAGTTTGCTTTTAGCCCTCTTTTGGATGATGAGTGTCTTGGGAATATTCCCCAATTCACGCTTTATTTGGTCACCTATTATATGCCCAGTAACCTGTATCCCTGGTGTTCCTTCCTCCCTGCTCCCTATTATGACTTTTTGTCCCTTTGCGGAGCGAGATTTTTCTGAGCTGAAGTATACCTTTTCAGGTCTTCCTCAGATGATTTCGGATGTTTGATATCTCTCACCTTTATACCGGTCTTAGATATTCATTCTTCCCGAGCATGTTGTTCTCTCACCTTTATACCGGTGTTCAGATCTTATGTCTCTTTGAGCTTATTACCCAGTAACCGGTAATACCTCATCTTGTTGCCTCCCCATAGGAGTTTTGTTTGGGTTTTCCCCAACGAGGTCCCTTAGTGGATTCTCCCAGAGTCCAGATTTTTATCCGGATTATCCGTTATGGATAATTTCTGCTGTATTGGCATATTCCCCAATACAAGCGCCTTTGAGTCAGCTCGGGTATTTCCATTGACTTACCCCTTTTGGAATTCTGCTCCCCAAGCTTTGAGTTGTGCCCTGCTCATGCCATTTATCCCCTTTTCTATCCCCATGAGAGTCCTAGAGTCTCTGTCCCATGGAGTAAATTACTCATATGGATTGCTAGTTCCTCCTGATTTCTTTTCCTCTTTATGGACACATATCTCCATAGAGTATTACCTTTTGCATACATACATTCGCATCATGAGGTCTCTTAGGGACCAAAATTCGTCTCTCGGTTATTATTTAAGCCCATTCTACCTCGCCGAGACGAAGATTTTAACCTTCACTTCTCCGGGTAGAATGACCTTAAATAGGGGCATCTGTAAGACCCCAATTTTATCCCTAAGATCCCTCATGGCATCATAACATTGCATTTGCAAAGCCTCAAGGATCATAAGCATCTTGGTTCCCTTTTACCTTTGGGTGGGGCTTCTTGTGAGTGGTTTGAGATCACCAAGCATGCTTGAATTGTACATTATTGCTTTTCCCATTTTATTCACTAACCAAAAGAACAAAAATATGTCATTAACATTCTTTGTTTGTAGCTTGAGCAATCACAAGGTCCCAAAGCTCCTAGGAGATCATTGGTTCAAAGATATGGCCAAGAGGAGATGAAAAAAAGCATGGTAATGGTTCCCAAAGCCCTAATCCATCAAATATGCCCCCCTAGTATCTCATTTCATCATTTTGATCAACTCAAGTCAAAGGGTTTGAGGTTTGTTCCCCAGGAAACCCTAATTCATCCGTTCATCCAACTGTGCCTTGCTCATGAAGCAACCTCAGCCATGATCAAATACAATCAAGGAAGTCCTCTAATTCATAATTTCATGCATATTTGAACTTATTTGAGTGTCCTCAATCATCAATTCATTAAGATATGAGTTGTGGACTTGAGAAGTTGATCAGTCAATCCATCTGACTATTTTGAAGTACATGGAAACCTAACTTCTTATGTGTTGGTCAAATGGAGATGATCCCAAAAGGAAAAATGTTCTTAAGGACAATACGAACAACTTTCATTTTCATCAAAAATTATTTTGAAGCATGGAAGGTCATCTCCCATTCCAAGACATTATAAGTCATTTTGACTGAAACCCTAATCTTGGGTCAACTTCCCAAGAACATAACTCATTCATTTTTTATGATTTTGAGGTGGGATCAAATGCATTGGAAAGCTTAAGATGTCTACTTCAAATGTTATGTTGAAATAAATTTCATAATCTCAAAGGAAATACATGTGATAATGAAAAACATTATAGGTCACTTTGGACCAAATGCATTGAAAGGCAAAAAAGTCCAACTTCAAGTGGCCATAACGCCTTCATAAAAAATCCAAATGATGCAAAATTTAAGTCCATTTTTATTTTCTTGAAAAGACTTACAACTTTAATGTTAGAAGTTTTTTCATTTGGGGATTGCATCATCAAAATAGAGGGGCTTGAAGTTGGTCCAATTTGGAAAAATTCTCAAAGCCATGTTTTGCACTATAAACTTCATGGCCTGTTTTCATAAATTTCCACACTTCAAATGAGTTTTTGCTCAACATAACATTTGTTCCTTATGTCAAGACCTTTCCAACCATTAGCCATATGCTTATGTTTGGATTTTCTAATTGGCATTTTCGAAGAGGTGAAGTTTTAAGCTCAATTATGCATAACATGTTGAAACTCATTGCACAAGCTTATACATTGCCATCTGCACGTCCATTTCAAGTGTTTTGGTCATCAGCATGCAAATGCAATTGAATTTGGGCCTTCTACATGATCATGCAAGCCCATGCAAAGAATATCCACTTGCCATGCACACGAGGAAACTCACTCATTCAGCCAATTCCAGCTATAAATAGAGGTGCATACCTCCATCAAAAATCAACCTAAAGGCGCCTGATATGCTACACAACTGAATCGATAGCCATTACCAAAGGAACTAGTTCACATTTCATAAAATTTTCAGATCTGAAATTCAACTAAATTTGGTTGAATCTTTAGATCTAAAGTTCATAGACCTTCCTCATATGATCCATTGAACTTCTGTTTTGCAAAGGGAAACAAGGAAAAGAGCTCAGATCTTCGCAATTCAAAGGTTTACTTCAACTAGTTTTTTCTTTGAAACTCCTTATTCCTTGATCTATTTGCTTGGCTATTGTGTTGTCTGAAGTCCTCTCTATAGAGGCACCATTGCTGTATGCTCAATTTTCAAAATCAAGCAAGTTCATGATGAACACCATCAAGTTTCAACCTCTGATTTCTCTCACTATGAAGATATATAGTAGAAATGGATGGCATAGGGGTGATGTACATCACCCCAGCTTTAATTTGGTACCTGGATCGTGAGTTTTTGTTGAGTTTGGAGGACCTGCAACTCAGCCATGCGCTTGGATTACTTGCTTTAATGCCAGGTGTGACGCGTTTGACTTGGACTAACCATGAGCGCGCATCTCACATCCGTCTGATCAGCCACGTCAATTAATGAGGCTTGATCAGACGCTTGAGGTTTTTTTGATTTTCTTAATTTCTGATTTTTATTTCTTTTATTTCCTTTATTCTCAAAAATTCATAACTCTTTCATTTTAATTCCAAAAAATATGGGACCAATTGCATTTTTCTCCATTTAAATTCTAGTTTCTAAAAATCATTTTTAATATTTTTTATTTTTTCATTTGATATTTTTTGTGAATTTTCTCTTTTCTGGTTATTTTTAATTCATTTTAAATAGTTTTTAATATTCAAAAAATACAAAAATATTTTCTTAACCTATTTGAATGATGATGGATCTATGAAAAATATTCTCATCAATTTTTTAATTTATTTGAGATTTATTTGAGATTTTAGTTCAATTAGGTTATTTTTATTCATTTTTAATTGATTAAAAATAGTTTTTGACTTTTAAAAATGCTGAAATTTTTTGTCAAACTTTGTTTGACCTTGTTGAACTTGGGATCAATCACTTGGACCTTTCAAGGTTGATTTGAAGTGATTTTGAAGTTTGACATTTCTTTAATATTTTACTTCAAGATTATTTTAAATATTAAAAATGCCAAAAATATTTTGTTCATTTTGACCTCCAATCTTCATCTCACTTCTGTTTTGGATTGTTTGACCATGATCTTCAATATCATTGGTCAACATTTGTTTATTGGTACATTCTATTTCATTTAATGCACTTTATTCTTTCCTTTTCCATTTTCCATTATTCATCTTCTTTTCTTTTCTTTTTTTTGATCAATGAGTTGAAGGTTGATAAGTTAGCATTGACTAGGGAAGTTTAATCTTCCTTGATTCAAATCTAATTCATCTTGATCAAATGATCAAGTGAATGGCTTTGCATTAAGGATAGGTTGCTTCCTAAATCATGCAAATGACTTAAACCAATACAAGATCAATTCTCTTTTTCTTTTGGCATGGCAAGTTGTTGGAACTTGGTTCACTAATCAAGACTTCTAACTTGCGTTGTTGCCTACATTATTATCGACCGGCCTCAGATAGTTGTGACTTCTACATAAGTCCTATTACGATTGCTTAACATAGCGCTAAATTTGCCTTATGGCATACTAACCATTAACATTAACCATTAACCATTAACATTTACTTTTTGCATTTTACTTTTATGCAATTTACTATTTTTGTACATATTATTCATTTGCTTTTTCCTTTGCTCATTTGAGCACATGTTTATGTTAATGCAATTTGCCTTTTGCTCACTTAAGCACATAATTGTGTATATACTTTTATGCTTGTGTTTTGTTTGATTGTTGTTGACCACAATGCAAAGAATTGGACAAATGGACTTAGATATTAGGACCTTACCCAAGCTAATGGAGTTTAAAGAGCAATTAGGCCTCATGCCTTTAGAGTGCTTAAATGTCAAAGAGCAACTAGGCCTCATGCCTTTAGAATTCTTAAAACTTGAAGATGAACATTGAAAGGACCATACTTTAAACTCCCTCTTGTCCATTCTTTGATTGTTAATAGAACCTTTTGATGTGTGTGTTTTTGTGCTAGGGATTCCAACATTGAGCCAAATTGAGGAACCATTTCCATGAGCTTCTAAGAGAGAGAAATCCAAGATACATTGAGGAGCTTTTCCAAGAATTCATTAATTGTTGATTGCTTGAGTTTATGCTTATGTGATTGCTTATTCCAAAGGATGAGAGCTATTTGGATCATCAATATGATCTCAAGAGAGGAACTCCATGTGTGGTCTTATTCTTTATCCCTTACCTCTTGTATGTTTAGGACTTTAGCCGTTCTTCTTCTTCTCTCCACTCTAACCCAAGCCAAAACCTCTGTGCAAACATTTAACACTTGTTTTCAACATTAGAAACCTAAGCCTTATGCTTTTGATTTTCAAACTTTTCTTTTCATAACACTTATTTTGAATTGAACTTCTAAGTCAACTTTGACCATTTTGTAAATACTTTTCATTGGTAAATACAACCCATTCAAATATCTTTTTGTGGTTTCAATGGCCCCCTTCTTAAATCAAATTTTTCATAACATTTAGCTATTAGGTTTGAGTTATCCTTGAGGTAGATGTAATACTCACCTTTATCCTTAGTGATGGACAATAAGTCTTCCATGCTTATTATAGGGTTAATCCCTCACTAGCATGTTGAAGCTATCCTCACATGGTGGATTTGTGGTTTTGGGTTGAGTTTTCTCCCTTGGATAACAAAAGACCTTAAGGCTTTTGGATCAATCAATCCACTCACTCATTTTGAGATTTTTACCCCGAACTACGAGGTTTTTATCCTAATCATTTTTAAGATGGTACGTAGGCAATGTGTTTATCCATCCAAACACAAATGTAAATAAACTTGTATATTCTCTTCTCATCTCTTCAATCATGTTTGCACAAATAAACTTTCACAAAATACCAACCTTACAACAAATGTGAAAAGGGCTCCCTAGGAGTACCTAGGATGTTTTGGGTGCCTAACACCTTCCAATTACATAACCAACCCCCTTACCCAGATCTTTGACATTTTTACTAGTTTCTGATTTGATAAAACTTTTAGGTTTTTGTTCGCTTTCTAACCATTCCTCTGGATAAATAGAAGTGCGGTGGCGACTCGACTTGTATGATTTACCTTAGATTTAGTCAATATCTCTAATGGTAATGAATACCACGCTCCACCATTCAATTAAATAAAGTTGAGCTTTTATCCAGTTGTTTCCATTCTTATTTACTTAAGCCAAATAGTTTAAATTTTATTATGATCATTTTTGAATTTAAATTTTTTAATCAAAATCATTTTCTTAAACATATAAAAGCAAGAATTTTAAAGCAATTAAAAAGAAATATCAACAGCATTTTGAAAAATAGCAAGTCCTAAGTGTGGAACATTAATGGTTCCCTCGAGCAGTTAACCCTTAGTTATTCTTATCCGAGTTTAGTTGATTCAGTTCCCCCGCGGAGTGCTTTAATCCCCAGCGGATCTTGTGGACATTCCCCTACGGAGTTTGTGTATTCCTCAGCAGGGTTGATATTTGTTTTAATCTCCGGGATTGTGAGGATGGTTTCCTCAGTAGACTACTTTGGTTTCCCCACTAATCGCCATCCGGCTCGCTCCCAGTCAGAGTTTCCCCCTGGTTCCTGAACGGATATTTGCGTTTATCCTCTGTACGGTTGTCTCCCATTCGATATGGTGTTAACCTAAAATTCCCTGCAGACTCGATAACGTTTCCTTTCCTCAGCAGATCTCCTCCTTCCCTGGTTAGATTTGAGTCTGTGGGATGTTGTTCTCTTTTTTTATTAGCATTTATCTCCCTCTCTTGTGGATTGCCCGGGGATTGTACCGATGATTCAAATTTTGCGACACCTTTGTATCCTTTGCGATCGTTTTGCCAGCATACTTATCATATATACATATACATATACATATAGACTCATATAATTTCATCATCATATTTACTAATTCATTGTTTGAGATCCTTATTCTCTGTTATGGCAGTACTTTATCCCAATAGAAATATGGCGTCTGTCATCCTTCAATTGGAGAGTGTTGGCCCCTTAAGCAGAAAGACTTTAACCTTTCTCCTTTTCCCCACTGAGTTATTTTCTCATGGAAGAGTATTGTTTTAGTTTCCTCCCAGGTTGATTATCTCGATGGAACCACTCCCCTTGAGTTATATCCTCATTAGGTTGAGTCTTGATTGACCGTTTCTTTCTAGTTCTTACCTAAATAGATGCTTTGGGTCCCCTAAGGGTTTATTACCCAATAACTGGTAATATTCTTCTTGGTTTGCAGTTTGTTACTTCTTGCCCAATACCTGGCAAGGGTACCCTTATTTTTTTTCCTATCAGTAAAGTCCCCATTGGATTCATTCTTTTCCCAGAAGAATATCCTTGATATGTTCATCCTAATCGATGACGAATATTTTCTTCCCCTGTTTGAGTTTATCCTTGATATGTTCATCCTAACCGATGACGGATATTCTCATCTTTGGTGTTCTACCTAGTAAAGGGGTAGTTGTAATCCCTATTTTATTCCCCAGAGAGCTAATCCTTGATATGTTCATCCTAACCGATGACGGGTTTCCTTCTCTTTGCAGTATTCTACCCAGTAACTGGTAGTTGTAAATCCTGCTTTTCCTTCCCCTTTGCAGAGTCTATCCTTGATATGTTCACCCTAACCGGTGACAGATTTTCTCTTTGTTGGTATTCTATCTAGTGTTCAAAGATCAAGTGAATTGCTTTGTGTCCAAGATAGGTTGCTTCTTGGTCAAGCAAAAAACTTGAACTCCATATAAGGCCTTTCCTTCTTTTCTTTTTGGATGGCAAGTTGTAGGAGCTTGGCTTACTTGTTATGATCTCTAACTTGTGTTTATTCACCTATAGTTTTATTGACCGGCCTCAGATAGGTGTGACTACTCATTTGAGCTTACTATTATATATAAATATATTGTTGCTTTGTGTTTGTTTTGTGATTGTTTGTGTGAACCCAATGCAAAAAGGAGAAAGGACTTAGAGTTAGGACCTTACCTATGCTTAATGGAGTTCAAGAGCAACTAGGCCTCAGGCCTTTAGAATCCTAAATTTGTTGAAGAGCAACTAGGCCTCATGCCTTTAGAATGCTAAATCTTGAAAGTTGACTTGAAAGGACCTCTAATCTAAACTCGTTCTTTGTCCATTCCTCTTATTGCATGGTGAACTTTTTGATTGTTTGTTCTTGTGTGATAGGGATTCCAAACTTGAGATAGTAAGAAGGATCATTGTCATGAATAACCATGTTAAGAGAAAGACAAGCCAATTGGAGATCCTAGGAGCTTGAATGTTTAATTGTTTTGATTGCTTGTTGCTTGCTAAGTCCAAAGAAAAGGAGCATCTTGAATTATCTTTATGATCTCAAGAAAGGAACTCCAAGGGTTTTATCTCTTCTCTCATCTTTGCATGTTTAGGACTAGCCCTTCTCTTCTTCTCTCCATTCTAACCCAAGCCAAACTCATTTTGTGCAAACATTGACATTGTTTTCAAAACTAGCAACCTACGACATATGCCTTTGACCCTTCAAACTATTTTCATTAATACTTATTTTGAATTGAATTTTAAGTCAACTTTGACCTCATTTTGTGAATACTTCTAACTTGTAAATACAACTCACTCAAGTTTGTTTTGTGGTTCCAATGACCACCTTTGTTAAAATATTTTTCATAAACATTAGCCATAGGTTTGAGTAATTATAGTGGTTGATGTAAACCTCACCTTATCCTTAGTGATTGGACTATAAGTCTTCCATACTTATTATATGGTGGATCCCTCACTAGTATGTTGAAGCTCTCCTCACATGGTGGATTGTTGGTTTAGGTTGAGTTTTCTCCCTTTGATAACAAAAGACCTTAAGACTTTTGATCAAATCAATTCACCAATCTTTTGAGATTTTTACCCCGAACTACGAGGTTTTGATCCTACCTTTGTGATGGTACGTAGGCAATGGGTTTATCCATTCAAACAACAAAATTGTAAATAATATGTATATTCTCTCCTCATCTCCCCAATCTTGTTTGCACAAATCTTTTTACAAATACCAACCTACAATACACTTTGGAAAAAGGGCTCCCTTAGAGTACTAAGGATATTTTGGGTGCTTAAAACCTTCTCATTGCATTACCAACCCCCTTACCCTGATCTCTGACATTTTTATTAGTTTTTTTATTTGATAAAACTTCTTACTTGGTTTTTGTTCGCTTTCTAACCTCTCCTTTGGATAAATAGAAGTGCGGTGGTGACTCGAATTGTATGATTTACTTTTGATTTAGTCAATAAATCTAAAGGTAACGAATACCCCGCTACAGGGAGGCAGAGGAGGCCTCATGTCAGAAAAAGTTCTCAACCTCGTCAACATCAACACCAAGTTTCATCAGTAATTCCTGTATTTTCCAACAACAATCATTCAATTCCGGTTCAACAACAACATCAACAACAACCGCAACAAATAACCAACTATAACAACAACAATAATCATCAATAAAATTTTGAGAGGAAGAAGGTCTGCTTTGACCCTATTCCTATGACTTATGCAGAACTGTACCCATCATTGGTCCTTAAGAATCTAATCCAACCAAGAAATCCTCCACAGATTCCTTAGCCACTTCCATGGTGGTTCAAACCTGATTTACAATGTGATTTTCACCAGGGAGCCCCTAGCCATGATATAGAAAACTGTTATCCATTGAAATATGAGGTCCAAAAGCTTGTGAAGAGTGGAATGGTGTCCTTTGAGGACAAAGTGCCAAATGTGAAAGCCAATCCTTTGCCCACTCATGGTAACGCTTATGTCAACATGGTAGATGGTTGTCCTGGTGAGTTTAAGGTCTATGATGTCCGCTATATCCAAAGATCTTTAGTGGCCCTGCATAAAGATATCTGTCGGGTTAGTGAATGTGAGCATGACCATGATGGTTGTATGATTTGCAGTGTGAACCCTCGTGGCTGTGTTATTGTTAGGATGGATATTTAAAGGCTGATGGATGAAGGGATTATCCAGATTTTTCAGTCCCGTCATTTGGGAGATGATGTGAATGTTATTATACTAGTGTTTAAGACCCCTGAGTGGGTAGTTATTCAATTTGATAGCAACAACAGAAATAATTTTAATATATAGTTATCAGCGTTGGTTATATGGTTAGCGGGCCTTGTTCCGTATGCATCCGATAAAGCTGTTCCATATCAATACAACGCCACTATGATTGAATATGGTCAAGAGGTTCCTCTACCAGTCACAGACTCCATGGTGAATATTGCAGATAGTATGAAGGTGACCCATAGCGGTCATGTGTTCGGTCCAGTTTTTCCAAAAGAAATAGAAGATGTTACAGCCAGTAAGAAGGCAGAGATTCCAGTAGTGAATCCGACCAGTGCTTCAATGTGTCAGTCTGGTGAATGTAGCAAATTGAAGGCTAACTATGATGATGAAGTTTTAAAGTTGATTAAGATAATTGAATTCAATGTTGTGGAGCAACTGCTCCAGATTCCGTTAGAGATCTATGTGTTGTCACTACTAATGAATTCTGAAGCGCATAGGGAGGCATTGCAGAAAGTGTTGGAACAAGCCTATGTTGAGCATGATGTTACAATGGATCAGTTTGACCACATAGTTGCCAACATCACCTCTTGTAACAATTTGAGTTTTTGTGATGAAGAGCTTCCTGAGGAAGGCAGAAATCACAATTTGGTATTGCATATTTCAATGAACTATAAGGAGGACGCTCTGTCCAATGTATTAGTTGACACTGGGTCATCTTTGAATACGCTTTTGAAATCAACTTTGTTAAGACTTTCTTACCAAGGCGCCCCAATGAGGTATATCGGCGTGATTGTCAAAGCGTTCGACGGTTCTCGTAAAACTATCATTGGTGAAGTTGACCTTCAAGTGAAGATAGGTCCGAGTGATTTCCAAATTACTTTCCAGGTAATGGATATACACCCGGCCTACAGTTTCTTATGGGGAAGACCGTGGATTCATGAAGCTGGAGCTATGACGTCTACTCTACACCAGAAGCTTAAATTTGTGTAGAACGACAAGCTTGTCGTTGTTGGTGGAGCGAAGGCATTATTAGTGATCCATTTGTCGTCTTTCACTTATGCTAATGTTAAGGAGGAGGTTGGAACACCGTCCCGGGCCTTGTCTATTGTTGATGAAATGAAGAAAATCGGGGCACTCATGTCTTCTTTGAAACTTGCACAAGAGGCTATTGAGGCAGACAACACTAACAAATGAAGTAGTATGGTAGAGAATGTCTACAACAAGAATACAGCCAGATTGGGTTTTCAACTCGGGCCGTTCAACGTCAAAACTAAAGTTATTCAACCAATTTTTCACAGTGGAGGGTTCATTCATGGGAATGATCAACACTCAACTGTCGTTATTGAGGACAATGGTGATGAAGACGAAGTTTGCACCAACTTTATGACGCGTGGCCAGACTTGCAAAAATTGGGTTGCTGTTGATGTTCTTACTGATATTCATCTCTCTAAGTAATTTGTTTTAATTTATTTTAAAGAAAAATCCTTCTCCTATGCCCAAGAAAGAAGTGAACATTGTTGGGCATTTTCTTTATTATCATCAATGAAATACAATTGTATTCATCAACATCTATGATGTTTTAGTTTTACTTTATTGCTTTTCTAAAACTGGTAATCACAAAAAAACATAAATAAATAATAATCTTCCATCTGCATAATATTTTATCGCACTCCACTTCTCTAAAATCAAAATATCAAATCATTATGCAGGTTGGTTCTCAAACCCATTGAATACAATGATCATACTCCCCTTCTAAACTTTGATTTCCCTATGTTTGATGCTGAGGAAAAGATTAATGATGAAGAGGTATCTAATGAATTGTCTCGTTTAATTGAGCACGAGGAAAAAGCCATTCATCCGTTTGAAGAGAAGATTGAACTAGTCAACTTGGGTTCCGAGGATGATGTGAAGGAAGTCAAGATTGGGTCTCAACTGTGTCCAAAAGCTAAGAAGGGGTTATTGATCTTATTCGATATTATTCTAGTGTGTTTGTGTGGTCCTATCATGACATGCCTGGTTTGGATTCCGAGATTGTGGAGCATAGACTTTCGTTGAAGCCAGAATGCCTGCCGGTCAAGCAGAAGTTGAGGAGAACTCATCTTGATATGGCAGTAAAGATCAAAGAGGAAGTGCAGAAGTAGATTGATGTTGGTTTTCTTGTAACCTCTGAGTATCCGCAGTGGGTGGCCAATATTGTGCATGTTCCTAAGAAGGATGGAAAATTCTGCATCTGTGTTGATTATAGAGATTTGAACAAAGCTAGTCCGAAAGATGATTTTCCTCTGCCACACATTGACATGTTGGTAGACAATACAGCTAAATTCAAAGTCTTTTCGTTTATGGATGGATTTTCCGGTAATAATCAGATCAAGATGGCACCCGAAGACATGAAGAAGACCATATTCATTACACCCTGGAGAACATTCTGTTATAGACTGATGCCTTCGGTTTAAAGAATGCTGGTGCAACATAACAGAGAGCTATGACTACTCTTTTTCATGATATGATTCATAAAGAGATTGAAGTTTATGTTGATGATATGATTTCCAAATCAAGTGATGAAGAAGAGAATGTTGAGCATTAGTTGAAGTTATTCAAGCGTTTGAGGAAATATAAACTCCGTTTGAATCCCAATAACTGTACTTTTGGTGTTCGTTCTGTTATGTTGTTGGGCTTTATTGTCAGTGAGAAGGGTATTAAAGTTGATCTTGCCGAGGTTAAAGCAATACAAGAAATTCATGCACCCAAAACTGAGAAGTAAATCAGAGGATTTCTCGGTCGCTTGAATTATATCTCAGGATTTATATAGCATATGACTGCCACATGTGCGCCTATATTCAAGCTTCTTAGGAAATATCAGTCTTGCGATTGGACCGAGGATTTCCAGAAAGCTTTTGAAAGTATCAAAGAGTATATGCTTGAGCCTTCGATTCTGTCTCCGCCTGTTGAAGGGAGACCCTTGATCATATATTTGATTGTTCTTGATGAGAGTATGTGGTATGTGTAGCGGGGTATTCGTTACCATTAGAGATATTGACTAAATCCAAGGTAAATCATACAAGTCGAGTCGCCACCGCACTTCTATTTAACCAAAGGAATGGTTAGAAAGCGAACAAAAACCTAATAATTTTTAACAAAAACTAGTAAAAGAAACAGAGATCTGGGTAAGGGGGTTGGTTATGCAATGGGAAGGTGTTAGGCACCCAAAACATCCTAGGTACTCCTAGGGAGCCATTTTCTTACTTGTTGTAAAGGTTGTTGTTTTTGTGAAAATTTGTTTGTGCAAACATGATTGGAGAGATGAGAAGAGAATATACAAGTTTATTTACATTTTATGTTTGGATGGATAAACCCATTGCCTACGTACGATCTTATAAAAAGATTAGGATCAAAACCTCGTAGTTCGGGATAAAAAACTCAAAAAAAATTGGTGAATTGATTGGTCCAAAAGCCTTAAGGTCTTTTGTTATCTAAGGGAGAAAACTCAACCTAAAAACCACAAATCCACCATGTGAGGATAACTTCAACATGCTAGTGAGGGGTTAACCCTATAATAAGCATGGAAGACTCATTGTCCATCACTAAGGATATAGGTGAGTATTACATCTACCACAAAGATAACTCAAACCTAATAGCTAAAGGTCATGAAAAATTTGATTAAGAGAGTGGCCATTGGAACCACAAAAAAGACATTTGAATGGGTTATATTTACCAATTAGAAGTATATACAAAATGGTCAAAGTTGACTTAAAGATTCAATTCTAAATAAGTGTTATGAAAAGAAAGTTTGAAAATCAAAATCATAAGGCTTAGGTTTCTAATGTTTGAAAACAAAGGTTAAATGTTTGTACAAAAGGTTTTGGCTTGGGTTAAAGTGAGAGAAGAAGAATGGCTAAATCCTAAGCATACAAGAGGTGAGGGGAGAGAGAACAAAACCACACAAGGAGTTCCTCTCTTGAGATCATATAGATGATCGAAGTAGCTCCCATCCTTTGGAATAAGCAATCACACAAAGCATAAGCAATCAAACCAAGTCAACTAAGAGATCCTCAATGTATCTTGTGTCTTTCACTTTGGATGAGCATGGCAATGGTCCTTCAATTAAGCTCAAGTAGAATTCCCTAGCACAAAAGCACACACATCAAAAGTTCCATGAAGTAAACAAGAATGGACAAGAGTGAGTTTAGAGATTTGGTCCTTCTAATCCATCTTCATCATTAAGGTCCATTTACTCAAATTTTGAATAAGGAAAGTCCTAAAATCTAAGTCCAATTCTCCATTCTTTACATAGGAAAAGTCATAGTAACTAAGTCCATTTCTTTGCATTTGGTTCACAACAATCAAAATAAAACACAAGCATAATAATATATACACAATTATGTGCTCAAATAAGCAAAAGGAAAATGGCATTAACATAAACATGTGCTCAAGTGAGCAAAGAGAAAAGCAAATGGATAATATGTGCAAGAATAGTAAATTGCATAAAAGTAAAGAGCAAAAAGTTAATGTTAATTGTTAATGGTTAGTGTTAGTAGTTAGTGTGCCATAAGGCAAATTTAGCGCTATGTTAAGCAATCGTAATTGGACTTATGTAGAAGTCCCAACTATCTGAGGACGGTCAATAATAATGTAGGCAACAAACACAAGTTAGGAGTCTTGATTAGTGAACCAAGTCCCAACAACTTGCCATGCCAAAAAGAAGAAGAAAATTGATCTTGTATTGGTTTAAACCTTTTGCATGATTTAGAAAACAACCTATCCTTATTGCAAAGCCATTCACTTGATCAATTGATCAAGATGAATTAGATTTGAATCAAGGAAGATTAAGTCTTCCTAATCAATGCTAACTTATCAACCTTCAACTCATTGATCAAAAGAAAGAAGAAGAAGATGGATAAGAGAGATGAAAATGGCAAAATTAAAGTGCATTAAATGAAATAACATGTACCAATCTACATATGTTGACCAATGGCATTGAAAGTCAAAGTCAAACAATCAAAAACAGAAGTGAGATGAAGATTGGAAGTCAAGAAATGAACAAAATATTTTTGGCATTTTTTATATTTAATATTAAACTTGAATTAAAAATAAAAGAAAGGTCAAACTTCAAAATCACTTCAAATCAACCTTGAAAGGTCCAAGTAATTTATCCTAAGTTCAACAAGGTCAAACAAAGTTTGACAAAAAATTTCAGCATTTTTAAAGGTCAGAAACTATTTTTAATCAATTAAAAATGAATAAAAATAACCTAATTAAACTAAAATCTCAAATAAATCTCAAATAAATTTAAAAATTGATGAGAATATTTTTCATAGATCCATCATCATTCAAATACGTTAGGAAAATATTTTTGTATTTTTTGAATATCAAAAACTAATTAAAATGAATTAAAAACCACCAGAAAAGAAAAAATTCACAAAAAATATCAAATGACAAAATAAAAATTATTAAAAATTAGGAATAGAAACTAGAATTTATTTGGAGACAAATGCAATTGGTCCCATAATTTTGGGATTAAAAATGAGAGAGTTATGATTTTTTGAAATAAAATGGAATAAAAGAAAATAAAAGGGAAATTAATAAACTCAGAAAAAGCGTGGCGCGTTGGATTCATTTCATTAAATGACTTGGCAGATCCAAGGGCTCTCAGCGCGTGCGTACCAAACACACTAGTCAACTGAAACGCAGGGTGCATTAAAAAAAGTCATAACGATGGAAGGTCCAGATTAGATCTGGAAAAGAGATCACACGGTCCAGATTTGATCTGGAGCTGGGACGGCCACCGGAGCCACCGTCTTCTCCGGTGAGACTTCCAGTTCCGGTGAGAATTGCAGACATGGCAAACTCAACCAAATGGAGCGATCTATACATCAATCGAAAGAGGAAGTGATGTACATCACTCATATACCATGCACTTCCACTCTAGATCCCTATAAATGGAGAAATCAGAGCTGGGAGTATGATGGTGTTCATCATGAACTTCATGTTTTTGCAAAATTGAAAGCACAAATCAAATGCCTCTATTAAGAGGACTTCAGCCAGGCCAAGGAACACAAGAAATAACAAGGATCAAAGAGTTTCGAAGAGGAAAAGTTATGTTATCCACCTTTGAAATGCAAGTCTTGGGAGCACGATTCTTCACAACCAATGCTCGCAATGAGATCTAGTGATGAAGAGGAAGCAAGGCTGAGGAATTATAGGTCTGAAAATCAACCAAGGAAGTTGAAATTCAGATCTGAATTTTTAGAAGAAAAATTGGAATTCCTTTAGTGATGGCTATGGAGAGAATTCTGCAGCATTTCAGGTTGAATCAGGGTGTACAATAGTGGAGGTGAGCACACTTATTTATAGCAAATGGCAAGGCAAGCAAGGTGAATTCTCATGTGCATGGAATTTGAACCCTTCATGCATGGGCCTGTACAGGCGCGTGCAAAGCCCAAAAAGTGATACAAATGAATGTTGAACACCAACCAAGTTGAACTGGATGTGTAATTTGAATGGCAATTGCTTGTGCATCAAGATTTCATATGAATTCCATAATTTGACCTAAACATTCATCTCTTCGAAAGTCCCAATTGGAAAGTCCAAACATGATCATGTGAGTAATGGTTGGAAAGTTCTTGATGTAAGGAACAATTGTTATGTTGGGAAAAATCCATTTGAAGTGTGGAAATTTATGAAATTTAAGTTTAAAGTGTAATGTGCAAAACATGTCAATGCAAGGTTTCCAAATTTGGCCAATGTTCAAGCCCTTCTATTTTGATGATGCAAGCCTCAAATGAAAAAACCTTCAATATCAAAGTTGTATATTTTTTCAAGACAATCAAAATGGACTTAAATTTTGATAAAAGAGTTATGGGCACTTGTAGTTGGACTTTTTTGACTTTTAATGCATTTGGCCCAAAAGGACCTAGAATGTCTTGCATTATCACATGTATTTCCTTTGAGATTTTGAAATTTTGTTAAACATAGCATTTGAAGTAGACATATTAAGCTTTCCAATTCATTTGATCCCACCTCAAAATAATTAAAAATGAATTAGTTATGTCCTTGGGAAGTTGACCCAAAATTAGGGTTTCAGTCAAAATGACCTATAATGTATTGGAATGACAGATGGCCTTCCAAGATTCAAATAAATTTTTGATGAACATGAAAGTTGTTCATATTGTCCTTAAGAACAGTTTTTATTTTGGAACCATCTCCATTTGACCAATACATAAAAAGTTAGGTCTCAGTGCATTTCAAAATAGTCAGATGACTTGACTGATCAACATCTCAAGTCCATGACTCATACCTTGATGAATTGATGATTGAGGACACTCAAACAAGTTCAAATATGCATGAAATGATGAATTAAAGAACTTCCCTTGATTGTATTTGATCATGGGCTGAGGTTGCTTCAAGAGCAAGGCATTGTGGTGCACAGATGCATTAGGGTTTCTTTGGGGAACCAACCTCAAACCCTTTGACTTGCTTTGATCAAAATGATGAATTGAGATGCTAGGGAGGCATATTTGATGGATGAGAGATTCGGGAACCATTACCATGCTTGCTATCATCTTCTCTTGGCCATGTCATTGTACAAAGGATCTCCTTGAAGCTTTGGACCTTGTGATTGCTCAAGCTACAAACAAAAGATGTTAGTGACATATTTTTGTGCTTTTGGTTAGTAAACAAAATGAGAAAAGCAATGGTAAACAATTCAAACATGCTTGGTGATCTCAAACCACTCTCAAGAAGTCCCACCCAAAGGGAAAGGGAACCAAGATGCTAAGGATCCTTGAGGCAATGCAAATACAATGTTATGATACCATGAGGGATCCTAGGGACAAAATTAGGGTCTTACATTATGTTCTTGGTCAGAAAGATGAATATGGAAAGAAAGAGTATGCAATTTACTACCTTAGTAAGAAGTTCACCGACTGTGAGACTCGGTATTCTATGCTTGAAAAGACATGTTGTGCATTGGCTTGGGCTGCTATGCGTCTGCGCCAGTATATGTTGAATCATACTACTTGGTTGATATCCAAAATGGATCCAATCAAGTACATTTTTTATAAGCCTGATTTAACTGGGAGGATTTCCCGTTGGTAAATGTTGTTATCCGAATATGATATTTAATACCGATCTCAAAAAGCTATCAAGGTTAGTGTCTTGGCTGACCATTTGGCTCACCAACCGATTGAAGATTACCAATTAATACAGTCTGATTTTCCTGATGAGGAGATGTTTTACTTGAAGATGAAAGATTGTGACGAACCATTGTTTGAATAAGGTCCAGAACCTGGTTCCCGTTGGGGCATGGTATATGATGGAGCTGTTAATTTGTATGGTAATGGCATTTGGGCGGTGATTATTACTCCTCAAGGCACTCATTTTCCATTTACAACTAGATTGACTTTCAAATGTACAAACAATATGGCCGAATATGAAGCTTGCATTATGAGGCTTGAAGAGGCCACTAATCTCAGAATAAAATATCTCGACGTCTATGGAGATTCAACTTTGGTTGTGAATCAGATCAAAGGTGAGTGGGAAACGAATCAACCCGGTTTGATACCATACAGAGAATATGCGAAAAGGATATCAACTTTCTTTATGAAATTTGAATTTCATCATATCCCTTGTAGCGGGGTATTCGTTACCATTGGAGATATTGACTAAATCCAAGGTAAATCATACAAGTCGAGTCGCCACCGCACTTCTATTTATCCAAAGGAATGGTTAGAAAGCGAACAAAAACCTAAAAGTTTAATCGAATCAGAAACTAGTAAAAGAGAGTCAGAGATCTGGGTAAGGGGGTTGGTTATGCAATGGGAAAGTGTTAGGTACCCAAAACATCCTAGGTACTCCTAGGGAGCCCTTTTCACATTTGTTGTAAAGATTGTTGTTTTGTGAAAAATTTGTTTGTGCAAACATGATTGAAGAGATGAGAAGAGAATATACAAGTTTATTTACATTTTGTGTTTGGATGGATAAACCAATTACCTACGTACCATCTTAAAAAAGATTAGGATCAAAACCTCGTAGTTCGGGGTAAAAATCTCAAATTGGGTTGGTGAATTGATTGGTCCAAAAGCCTTAAGGTCTTTTGTTATCCAAGGGAGAAAACTCAACCTAAAACCACAAATCCACCATGTGAGGATAACTTCAACTTGCTAGTGAGGGGTTAACCGTATAATAAGCATGGAAGACTCATTGTCCATCACTAAGGATATAGGTGAGTATTACATCTACCTCAAGGATAACTCAAACCTAATAGCTAAAGGTTATGAAAATTTTTTGATTAAGAAGTGGCCATTGAAACCACCAAAACAATTGAATGGGTTATATTTTACCAATGAAAAGTATTTACAAAACGGTCAAAGTTGACTTAGAAGTTCAATTCACAATAAGTATTATGAAAAGACAAGTTTGAAAATCAAAAGCATAAGGCTTAGGTTTCAAATGTTTGAAAACAATTCTTAAATGTTTGCACAAAAAGTTTTGGCTTGGGTTAGAGTGGGGAGAAGAAGAAGAAGGACTAAGATCCTAAGCATACAAGAGGTGAGGGATAAGAAACAAGACCACAAATGGAGTTCCTCTCTTGAGATCATATGGATGATCCAAGTAGCTCCCATCCTTTGGAATAAGCAATCACAGAAACATAAACCCAAGCAATCATCAATCGAATGAACTCTTGGAAGGCCTTCTAGGCATCTTGTAACCATTTCTCTTAGAAGATCATGGCAATGGTTCCTCAAATTTGAATCAAGGTGGAATCACTAGCACAAAAGCACACACATCAAAGAGTTTTATGGAGCAAATCAAGAATGGACAAGAGTGAGTTTAGAGGTTGGGTCCTTCATGATCATCTTAAACATTAAGATCCTTTTACTCCAATTTTTGCATAGGGAATGTCCTAGAAATAAGTCCATTTGTCCATTTCTTTGCATTTGGTCCACAACAATCAAATCAAAACACAAGCACAATAATATAGACACAATTATGTGCTCAAGTGAGCAAAAGGCAAATTGCATTAACATAAACATGTGCTCAAGTGAGCAAAAGGAAAAAGCAAATGGATAATATGTGCAAGAATAGTAAATTGAATGAAAGTAAAGAGCAAAAGTAAATGTTAATGGTTATAAGTTAGTGTTAGTAGTTTGTGTGCCATAAGGAAAATTTAGCGCTATGTTAAGCAATCGTAATTGGACTTATGTAGAAGTCACAACTATCTGAGGTGCCAATAATAATGTAGGCAACAACACAAGTTAGAAGTCTTGATTAGTGAACCAAGTTCCAACAACTTGCCATGCCAAAAAAAAGAAAAGAATTGATCTTGTATTGGTTTAAGTCTTTTGCATGATCTAGAAAATAACCTATCCTTAATGCAAAGCCATTCACTTGATCAATTGATCAAGATGAATTAGATTTGGATCAAGGAAGATTAAGTCTCCCTAATCAATGCTAACTTATCAACCTTCAACTCATTGATCAAAAAAGAAAAAGAAGAAGAAGAAGAAAGAGATGAATAATGGAAAAGGAAAATGGAAAGAATAAAGTGCATAAGGTGAAATAAAATGTACCAATCCATGTGTGTTGACCAAATGACATTGAAAGTCAAAGTCAAACAATGAGAAATAAAAAGGGGATGAAGATTGGAGGTCAAACAAATAAGCAAAATATTTTTTGGCATTTTTATTATTAAAATAAACTTGAATTAAAAATAAAAGAAAGGTCAAACTTCAAAATCACTTAAAATCAACCTTGAAAGGTCCAAGTGATTTATCCCAAGTTCAACAAGGTCAAACGAAGTTTGACAAAAAAATTCAACATTTTTAAAAGTCACAAACTATTTTTAATCAATTAAAAATGAATAAAAATAACCTAATTGAACTAAAATCTCAAATAAATCTCAAATCAATTAAAAAATTGATGAGAATATTTTTAATAGATCCATTATCATTCAAATAGGTTAGGAAAAATATTTTTGTATTTTTTGAATATCAAAAACTATTTAAAATGAATTAAAAATAACCAGAAAAGAGAAAATTCCTAAAAAATATCAAATGAAAAAATAAAATATATTAAAAATCAAAATTAGAAACTAGAAATTATTTGGAGAAGAATGCAATTGGTGCCATATTTTTTGGATTTAAAATGAGAGAGATATGAATTTTTGAAGTTTAATGAAATAAAAGAAATAAAATGGAAATTACAAAAATCAGAAAAAACCACAAGCGTCTGATCAAGCCTCATTAATTGACGTGGTTGATCAGACAGATGTGAGATGCGCGCGCATGGAAGGCATGAGTCAACTGAGAAACATCCAACATTATTGAAAGTCATAAGATCCAAAGGACACGATTCAATCTGGAAACATGATCAAACGGTCTGGATTTAAACTGGTTAACGGATGGTGGTGTACACCACCGTCTTCTCCGGCGAGCACATGAACTCCGGCCAGAGTTGCAGGTTCAAAAACCTCAACCAAAATCCACGATCCATATATCAAAATGAAGTTGGGGTGATGTACATCACCCCTGTAACCTTGAATCACATTCAAAATTCCTATAGAGTAAGAAATCTGAGCTGGAAGATTCAGGTATAAAAAATGCAGTTCAATAAAACACAAAATTGAAGCTACCACTAGCTTGCCTCTCAAGTGGGGACTTCAGAAAACACATTGGCCAGGCAAATAGATCAAAGAGTAATGGGTTTCAAAGAGAAAACCAGTTGATGATCACCTTTGAATTCTGGATATTTGAGCTTGCTTCCTTGCTTCCTTTGGCCAAACAGAAGATCAATGGAGTATGAGAGAGAGGTCTAGGAACTTTAGATCTAGAAATTCAACCTAATTTAGTTGAATTTCATATCTGAGAAATTGAAGAAAAAATTGGAATAGTTCCTTTAGGTGTGGCTCGGTTTTGATTTCTGCAGCACTTCAGGTTGATTCATGGATGAAATTTGAATGGAGTGAGGCTTCTATTTATAGATGGAGACGCAAGGCAAGTGTGATCAAAGCCGTGTGCATGGAATTGGATATTCATTGCATGGGCTTGCATGATCATTCAAAAGGCCTAAATTCAATGCCAAATGCACTCTGAAGCATAACTGAGCTGAAATGGTCGTGGATTTGGCAATGCACAAGCTTGTATAATGAGTTTCAATATGTTATGCATAATCATGCCTAAAACTTCTCCTCTTCGAAAATGCCATTTGCCAAATCCAAACAGGAGCATGTGAATAATGGTTGGAAAGGTTTTGATGTAAGGAACAATTGTTATGTTGGGCAAAAATCCATTTGGAGTGTGGAAATTAGTGAATTTTGATTTTAAAGTGTAATGTGCAAATCATGTAAAGGCAAAGTTTCCAAATTTGGCAAATGTTCAAGCCCCTCTGTTTTGATGATGCAAGCCTCAAAAGGAAAAACCTCTAACATAAAACTTGTATTTCTTCTCAAGACAATCAAAATGGACTTAAATTTTGCATCATTTGGATTTTTGATGAAAGAGTTACGGGCACTTGAAGTTGGACTTTTTTGACTTTCAATGCATTTGGTCCAAAGTGACCTATAATATTTTGCATTATCACATGTATTTCCTTTGAGATTTTGAAATAATGTTCAACATAACATTTTAAGTAGACATATTAAGCTTTCTAATTCATTTGATCCCACCTGAAAATCATAAAAAATGAATGAGTTATGTTCTTGGAAAGTTGACCCAAACTTAGGGTTTCAGTCAAAATAACCTATAATGTATTGGAATGGGAGATGACCTTCCAAGCTTCAAATAAATTTTTTATGAACATTAACTTTGTGCATATTGTCCTTAAGAACATTTTTTCTTTTGGGATCATCTCCATTGGAGCAACACATAAAACGTTAGGTCTCAGTGTATTTCAAAATAGTCAGATGAATTGACTGATCAACTTCTTAAGTCCATGACTCATATCTTGATGAATTAATGATTGAGGGCACACAAATAAGTTCAAATATGCATGAAATGATGAATTAAAGGACTTCCCTTGATTGTATTTGACCATGGGCTGAGGTTGCTTCAAGAGCAAGGCATTATGGATGATCAGATGAACTAGGGTTTCCTTGGGAGTCAAGCCTCAAACCCTTTGACTTGCTTTGATCAAAATGATGAATTGAGATGCTAGGGAGGCATATTTGATGGATGAGAGCTTTGGGAACCATTATCATGCTTTCTTTCATCTTCACTTGGCCATATCTTTGCACAAAGGATCTCCTTGAAGCTCTTGACCTTGTGATTGCTCAAGCTACAAACAAGAAATGTTAATGACATATTTTTGTGCTTTTGGTTAGTAAAAAAAATGAGAAAAGCAATGACATCCAATTCAAGCATGCTTGGTGATCTCAAACCACTCACAAGAAGTCCCACCCAAAGGTAAGGAGCCAAGATGCTTATGATCCTTGAGGCAATGCAAATGCAATGTTGTGATACCATGAGGGATCTTAGGGTCAAAATTGGGGTACTACAGATGCCCTTATTTAAGGTCATTCTAGTCGGAGAAGTGAAGGTTAAAATCTTCGCCTTGACGCGGTAGAATGGGCTTAAATAATAACAAAGAGACAAATTTTGGTCCCTAAGAGACCTCGTGATGCGAATGTATGTATGCAAATGGTAACACTCTGTGGGGGGACGTGTCCACAAAAGAAAATATTAGAAGGAATATGAGGATTCCTATGAATAATTCACTTTACGGGGCAGAGACTCTACCGGGGAGTAAAGGGATAAACATGTGTGAGCAGGTCACGACTTGAAACTTGCTGAGAGGCACGAAGGAAATCCAGTGAAATACATCAATGGAAAGACTCGAGCCGACTCAAAGATGCATGTATTGGGGAATATGCCAATACAGCAAAAATTATCCATAACGGATACTTCGGATAAAAATCCGGACTCAGGTGGGGAAATAATAAATGAGGTATTACTAGTTACTGGGTAATAAGCTCAAAGACACATGCGATCTGAACACTGGTATAAAGGTGAGAGAACAACAAGCTTGGGAAGAATGAATATCTAAGACCGGTACAAGGGTGAGAGATATCAAACATCCGAAAATCATCTGAGGAAGACCTAAAAGGGTAAACTTCGGCTCAGGAAAATCTGACTCCGCAAGGGGACACAAGGTCATAATAGGGAGCAGAAGGAAGGAACACCAGGGATGCCGGTTACTGGGCATATAATAGGTGACCAACCAAAATGTGAGTTGGGGAATATTCCCAAGACACTCATCATCGAAAAGAGGGCTATACGCAAACTCGATTATAGGATGGACATTCGATTCCAAAAAGGGATACGAATCCTACTCAACTGGGGGAAGGACAAAAGGCTTCGACCAAAGAGTGCATGAGATATATTATCTATTACAGTCAGAACGTAGATAATATACTCGCATGGAAGATTATCCACAACCGGTTACTGGGTTAATAAAGTATAGATCGACCGACAAAGAAAGGCATCGGAATGCCGAAACTAGGTATACAATGATGACCAATCAAGGGGAGCAACAACCGTTACCGGCAATCGGTATATAAAAGATGACTTGGTGGGGATGAACTGCCTGAAAAGAGCAATCATCCAAGAAATATATCACCGGGGGTGAAGGACTTATCAATACCGAATATTGGATAATGATAACCGTCAAGGAGGGGATTACATCTACCGGATACTGGGTAGAAAACCACGGAAAAGTAACCGTCATCGATTAGGATGAACAAGAGGTTAACTCTGCAAAGGGATGAAATAGGGTTTACAACTACCGGTATAAGGGTAGAAAACCTCAGACTCCACTGGGGATAAGATGAATGATTACTGATTACTGAGCAATTATTCACTTATACTACGGGGAGGTGCAGGAAACAGCCACAAAAAGCCAATTTAGGATCAAACTAAAGAGGCAAGCTGAATCAAGACTTGTCCTAGTGAGGATATAACTCAATAGGGAATCCCATCCCAATATATGCGTTGGATGGGAACAGAAATAATCATCGTCCGTAAGGATATAACTTGGTGGGGAATATGGAAGGAAAGATACCTACTTTCCGCTTAAGGGGCTGACTTTATATGGAGAGATCAGACACCAACATCTGCTTGGGACATGTATTACCAACTAGTAGGGGATAATAAACAAAGATATATGGCAAAAAAAGTACTCATGAATATCTTCATGTTTGAAAACTATATGCACACATGCGTGGTTTATGCATGATGAATGCTGACAAACAGACATTTCTAACACAAACAGGTCCAAAGAAATAAGTACACAAACATCCGGTACTACATCTTAGGAGAGAAAGCCAAGCCCACCGAAGAGTATCGAATCTAATGAGGGCAAGAAATACCAGGAAGCAAAAATCTCTGCAGGGGAGTAAACATCAATCATTCCAGCTAGGAACAGGAGTTATTGCACAGATAAGATCCGCCGCATGAACAACTCTATTGGGGAATCAATCAGAGAAGGTAATGGAATTCTGTGGGGAACAACCACCACACAGGAAGCTTCCAAATGTCGTACTACCCAAGATCACATCTGTTGAGGAGGAAAGAGGGATGAATATCTTACCACACACTCTGCTTGGTAGAAAAAAAACACAAAAGGCTTCGGAGGAAGAGGATACAAGCATGCCAGGAATATGAACAAATGTCTTACCCTGTTAGGGATCATACCATCCTTAGGAGAGCACTGAAGATCTCTTAAGTATCCTTATGTCATTGTGAATGTTCACTTTGTTTAAAAAACAAATTATGAAAGATTTGATTATTTAAAACAATGATTTTTTTTCAATGAAAACATGCAAAACATTTGTTGATTAGAAACAAATAAGAGTGCAATTAATTGGATAAAGGCTCAAATTTATTTGATGGAATGGTAGTCTGCAAATGGCAAGACTCCATAGATCTTTACAAATTTGAAATTGGTGATATATATTGGAAAAGGGCTACATTGAACATAATGACCATTTCTCCACCAATTCTGAATCCGATGTATTTGAAGCTTTGGTTGATGATGAGCGAGAATCTCTAACGGTTGTAGAACGAAATCTTGTCAGGATGCAGTTACTTGCCAAATCCCTATTTTTTGCCTAGATTTCCCTAGGGTGAGGTACTCAATCTAACGGGATATATATATTCATTTTTTTATGTCTCTAACTTTTGCCTGGATCGCCCTTTCGGGTTTTCAATCCACCGAGACGCTCATTTTTGCCTAAGCCACCCTTTCGGGTTTTCAACTTAGCGAGCTGTTCTGTTTTTATTTTAGGCGAAGTATTTCTTGACTACACCTGAATTCACAGGACGAGTGAAATCCTCCCCATCCATAGTTGTGAGTATCAAAGCACCACCTGAAAAGGCTCTCTTAACAACATATGGACCTACATAGTTAGGAGTCCAGTTTCCCCTGGAATCGGGCGCGAAAGACAAGACTTTCTTAAGAACAAGGTCACCTTCTCGGAACACACGAGCCTTGACCTTCTTATCAAAGGCTTTCTTCATCCTTTGTTTATATAATTGACCATGGCACATGGCAGTCAATCTCTTTTCTTCTATCAAATTCAACTGATCATAACGACTCTGAACCCATTAAGCATCAGTCAACTTGGCTTCCATCAAGACTCTCATTGATGGGATCTCAACCTCTACTGGGAGTACAACCTCCATGCCATAAACAAGGGAGAAAGGGGTTGCCCCTGTTGAAGTGCGGACAGATGTACGATATCCATGTAAAGCAAACGGCAGCATCTCATGCCAATCTTTATACGTGACAACCATCTTCTGGATAATCTTCTTGATATTCTTATTAGCAGCTTCAACAGCCCCATTCATCTTGGATCTATAAGGGGAAGAATTATGATGCGCAATCTTGAACTCGCTACATAGCTCTTTCATCATCTTGTTGTTCAAGTTAGATCCATTATCAGTAATGATCTTATCTGGCACACCATAGCGGCATATGAGTTGATTCTTGATAAACTTCACAACCACCTACCTGGTCACATTTGCATATGACGCTGCTTCAACCCACTTAGTGAAGTAATCAATTGCTACGAGAATAAATATGTGTCCATTGGACACTTTTGGCTCTATCATACCAATCATGTCAATTCCCCACATGGAGAAAGACCATGGTGATGAAATTACATTCAGAAGTGTCAGGGGAATATGAATCTTATCCGCATAAATCTGACACTTATGGCATTTCTTCACATATTTGCAGCAGTCAGACTCCATTGTCAGCCAATAGTAGCTTGCTCTTAACATCTTTCTAGCCATGGCATGTCCATTGGAATGAGTACCAAATGAACCCTCATGGACCTCAGTCATCAACAGGCCTGCTTCGTGTCTATCCACGCATCTGAGCAGCACCATGTCAAAATTTCTCATATAAAGCACACCACAATTGAGGTAAAAACTTCCTGATAATCTCCTCAAAGTCTTCCTATCTTTCACAGATGCCCCAGGTGGGTAAATCTGGATCTGAAGGAAACACTTGATGTCATGATACCACGGCTTATCATCTTTCACTTCTTCAACTGCAAACACATGAGCCGGTCTGTCCAAGCGCATCACAATGATATTGAGAACTTCATTCCAAAGTCTTACCACAATCATTGAAGCAAGTGTAGCGAGAGCATCTGCCATGCGATTCTCATCTCGAAGAATATAATGGAAGTCAACCTTAGTAAAGAACGTTGAAATCCTCCTCGCATAATCCCTATATGGAATGAGGCCAGGCTGATTCGTTTCCCATTCACCCTTAATCTGATTAACAACGAGGGCCGAATCACCATAAACATCAAGATGCTTGATCCTTAGATCAATGCACTCCTCCAATCCCATAATACATACCTCAAACTCAGCCATATTATTCGTGCATTTGATAGTTAGCCTTGCTGTGAAAGGAAAATGTGTGCCTTGAGGAGTAATAATTACTGCCCCAATACCATTTCCATACTGATTTACAGCGCCATCAAATACCATGCTCCAACGGGAACCAGGCTTTGGCCCTTCATCGAGCATAGGCTCATCACAAACTTTCATTTTTAAATACACAATCTCCTCATCCGGGAAGTCATACTAAACTGACTGATAATCCTCAATCGGCTGATGCGCCAAGCGACCAGCCAAGATACTACCTTTAATAGCCTTCTGAGCTCGATACTCAATATCATACTCAGATAACAACATTTGCCAACTGGCAATTCTCCCTGTTAAAGCAGGCTTCTCAAAGATATACTTGATCGGGTCCATTCTAGATATCAACCAAGTCGTATGATTTAACATATACTAGCGTAAGCGCTTAGCAGCCTAAGCCAGAGCACAACATGTCTTCTCAAGCATCGAGTATCGAGACTCACAATCAGTGAACTTCTTGCTCAAGTAGTAAATAACATATTCTTTCTTTCCTGATTCGTCTTGCTGACCGAGAACACAACCCATCGAGTCTTCAAGAACAGTCAGATACATAATCAATGGCGGAGACAGGATCGGAGGCTCAGACAGATACTCTTTAATACTGTCAAGAGCTTTCTGGAAACCCTCGGTCCAATCATGGGACTGATCTTTCCGGAGGAGCTTGAATATCGTTGTACATGTGGCAGTCATGTGGGATATGAATCTGGAAATGTAATTCAAGCGGCCAAGAAAACCTCGGACTTGCTTCTCAGTTCTGGGCGCAGGCATCTCTTGTATTTCTTTGACCTTGGCAGGATCAACTTCAACACCTCTTTCACTGAAAATAAAGCCCAATAACTTACCGGAACGAACGCCAAATGTACACTTGTTGGGATTCAGGCGAAGCTTATACTTTCTCAAATGCTGAAAAAGCTTCAACAGGTGCTCTACATGTTCAACCTCTGTTCTTGACTTAGCGATCATATCATCAACATATACCTCAATCTCCTTGTGCATCATATCAAGAAACAAGGTAGTCATAGCTCGTTGATACGTGGCTCCGGCGTTCTTCAAACCGAAGGGCATCACTCGATAATAGAATGTTCCCTAAGGTGTGATGAATGTTGTCTTCTCCATATCCTCGGGTGCCATTTTGATTTGATTATATCCGGAAAAACCATCCATAAAAGAGAAGACATTAAATTTGGCTGTATTATCTACCAACATATCAATGTGTGGTAGAGGGAAATCATCTTTCGGGCTAGCTTTATTCATGTCTCTATAGTCCACACACATCCGGACTTTTCCATATTTCTTAGGCACGGGCACAATATTGGCCACCCATTGAGGATATGTAGAAGTCACCAGAAACCCTGCATCAATTTGCTTCTGAACTTCCTCTTTGATCTTTACTGCCATATCAGGATGAGTTCTTCTGAGCTTCTGCTTCACAGGCACGCACTCAGGTCTCAAAGGTAGGAAATGTTACACAATATCAGTATCTAGACCAGGGATGCCTTCATATGACCAGGCAAAGACATCGACGTATTCTCGTAGCAACTCAATCAACCCCTTCTTAACAGACTCTTTCAGGAGTGCCCCAAGCTTCACTTCTCGCACACAATCCTCAGACCCCAAGTTTACTGTTTCCAGATTCTCAAGATGCGGCTGAATGATCTTCTCTTCATGCTCAAGTAGATGGGTAATCTTGTCAGGAATCTCTTCAACATCATCTTCTTCCGCCTCAAATACAGGGAATTCAAAGTTGGGAGATGGTGTTGGATCATTATGTTCAATGGGTTTGGTTAACCTGCATAATGATTTTGGATATAAAGAGCTTTAGAATTCAAACAAGGCAAATCATTATGCAGATGAAAAGATTGATTTTATTCTTTTTTAGGGTTTTATGTGATCACCAATTTCATGCAAAAGCGAAAAGGGAAAACAATTGGAAAAACAAACATTTAACATGAATCTATTGAATGAAAACATCATTGTATTTATGCGCCAGCAATGTCATCACTTCTCCTTTTGGCATGGGAGAAGGGTTTTTAAACACAATGAACATTACTTTGACTTATGGATAATTGTTGGAATATCCACAGCTACCCAATTATTGCAGATCCCCCCAGGAATGACGAAGTTGCCAGAATCCTCTTCGTCCTCTTCCAAGATGGCAGCAGCCTCCTCGTCCTGACTGGTGTGGATGAAACCTCCACTCTTGAACAAACCTTGCGTATTGGAAACCCCAGAAGAATAACCTATTCCAGCCCGGGACTTGTTGTCTTTTAACTCAATCATTTTCCCTAATCCAGCAGTTGCGCCATGCTCAACGGCCAACTTTGCATCTTTGTAGGAAGCAAATGAAGAAGTTCCCTTCTTGATAGGATCAATAATAGATAAAGCTTGGAACAGAGTTCCAACTTCATCCTCAGCATCTATATAAGAGAAGGAAGACAAATGGCTAAGCAGGAGAGCCTTTTCTCCCCCTACCACCACCAGCTTCTTGTTCTTTACAAATTTCAGTTTCTGGTGTAGGGTGGATGTCACGGTGCCCGCCTCGTGAATCTATGGTCTGCCTAAGAGACTGCTATACGATGGGAGAATATCCATAACCTGGAAGGTAATCTGGAAATCACTTGGTCCGATTTTGACTGGGAGATCAACCTCACTAATCACAGTTTTGCGAGACCCATTGAAAGCCTTCACAACTACTCCACTCTGCCTCATGGGAGGCCCTTGATATGACAGCTTCACAAGAGTGGATTTCGGCAACACGTTTAATGATGACCCAGTGTCCACCAGAACATTGGACATGGCGTCGTCTTTGCATCCCATAGATATATGTAATGCCAAGTTGTGGTCTCCTCCCTCCTCGGGGAGATCAGAGTCACAAAAACTCAAGTTGTTACAAGTGGTAATGTTTGCAACAATACTGTCGAATTATTCTATTGTGACATCGTGATCCACGTACGCCACACCCAAAACCTTCTGCAGAGCTTCTCGGTGTGGTTCTGAATTCAAAAGCAATGATAACACAGATATTTTGGATGGCGTTTATAGAAGTTGGTCTACAACGTTGTACTCGCTTCTCTTGATGAGCCTCAGCATCTCATCACAGTCTTCTTCCGTATTGCCACTCAGGCCAGCAGAAGTAGGAGTTTTCAACGTAGAGGAGGGCTTAACAACAAGTTCCAGATTCGGGGTGCTCACAACATTCCCAATCGGGCGCTCAACAGAATCAGCATCAACACTTCCTCGAACATCAGCTTGAGGCTTCAACGGTGCTGAAAATACACGACCTTTACGGGTCAAACCGCTAACACCAGCAATACTTACGACAGATGAAGAAGGCAAGGACACCTCTTTCCCATTTTCCACTTCCACATCGTTGTAGAGATAGGGAACCGCTTTCTCAGAGGAGTACGGTACAGGTCCGGCTGGTTTGATGACGAGAGCGGGAGGAACCTTAAGCTTGCTACCGTCATACTTGATGACATCAGGTTCAGGTATCCGGAATACTGGAGAAATCACATTGACTTCGGGCTCATCTTCATCAACATTTATATTCTGAAGGATCTCAATGACTCCTTCGTCCAACATCTCTTGCACATCTTTGCGCACCTGGCGACAACCTCTCTGATTAACAGAGCATACTCGACATCTATCGTGGTCATGCTCATAATGGCTATAGTCACACAGGAATCTATGCATCTCAACCAGCGATTGTCGGATATGACTGACATATTTCACCTTGTACTTGCCAGGGCATCCCTGGAACATATTGACAGACTTCCCATGCTCGGGAAATGGGTTCTTTTTCACATTCGGACCTACGTCCTCGAAAAACAAAATCCCACTTCTCACAAGGTCTTGCACCTTGGTCTTCAGGGGATAACAGTTCTCTACGTCGTTTCCGGGAGCACCAGAATGATACACACAATGAAGTTCAGGCTTGTACCACCACTGGGGGTTAGCAGGTACAGCGGGAGGGTCTCGCGGCGTGATCAACTTTCTATCGATCAACGATGGATAGAGTTCGGCATAAGTCATCGGAATTGGATCAAAGGTGACCCTCTTCCTTTCATAGCTGGTGTTGGTATTGTTGTTGTTATTTCAAGGTTGGTAAGCCTGCTGTTGTGGACGCTGTTGTTGTTGCTGATATTGCTAAGTTTGCGGTTGTTGATAATGTTGAGCTTCCCTGAAAACAGGTGCTATATGAGCCACCTGATGCTGATTATTGACTGGGCGGGCAATCTTCCTCTGCAGAGAGGGTCTTCTCTTTACATGGGAAGACACGGCATGTGCCTCTCCCTCCTTCTTCTTCGCAAAGCTTCCATACCTCTTTGCCGAAGAGCCTTCGTCTCGAGTTAAGCGTCCTTCACGGACCCCTTCTTCCAATCTCATCCTCATATTCACCATCTCGGTGAAGTCTGAGGGAGCACTGGCTATCATCCTCTCGTAGTAAAATGAGCTCAAGGTCTTCAAGAAGATCTTGGTCATCTCTTTTTCCTCTAGGGGAGGCACTATCTGAGTTGCCAATTCGCGCCACCTCTGGGCGTACTCTTTGAAGGTCTCTTTCTCTTTTTGGGACATCGCCCTTAATTAGTCCCTATCAGGAGCCATATCCACATTGTATTTATATTTCTTGACGAAAGCCTCGCCAAGATCGTTGAAAGATCGGATGTTCGAGGTCTCCAAACCCATGTACCACCGGAGAGCGGCACCGGACAGACTGTCTTGGAAATAGTGGATGAGTAGTTGGTCATTGTCAGTTTGCGTTGACATCTTGCGAGCATACATCACAAAATGACTGAGGGGGCATGTGTTTCCCTTATACTTCTCAAAGTCAGGTAATTTGAATTTAATAGGGATCTTCACGTTGGGCACAAGGCACAACTCAGTATCACTTTTACCAAAGTTTCAGTTCTTTGCGAAGCTCAAGGAATTGGTCCTTCATATCATCCATCTTTTCATAAACATCTGGGCCCTCAGATGGCTCAGAGTGGTAGATGGTATCTTCAACTATTGGTAATGTGTGCACGACGGGAGGTGGCACTGATAGGACCGGGCTAGATGTCGGCAAAGAAGCAAGAGTAGGGGCGAAACCCTCTGGTACAAAGTTAGGGGCATTCCCCAGGGGAACCCGGCTGGCATGGATGGTGCGAAGTGAGTCGTTGCAGCAGGCACAGTAGAGGTCACGATCTCGGAGATGACCGTCCTTTGGGGAGGAGTCGAGGGCGTTGGAGAAGATTGGCTCTGAGCGGCCAAGAATGACTCCATCAAGGCAGTCAACCTGGCTACTTCCTCTTTCAGCTCGCGGTTTTCTTGTTCTAGATGATCCATCAGTCTTGAAGAATTGGCTCTGGTGTAGTACCGGTGAGTCAGCTTGTCTTTGAAATAAATGAAGAACATAGAGTTAGACCATAGGACAAGAAGCCGGGAACAAAACCTGCTTATGCACATGATGCATGCAATGCTCGTGCATATGATTTGTTTTTATTTCAAAGGAACTTTTAGGGTTCTATTTGCAAATTTTTGAACTATTAAACACTTATCATATATGAAAGTATCTTGTCACCAATATCTGGAAAATAGTTTTACATCAAAGAAGTACAACATTGGTAACCATATACAAGAGAAAAGGGAAACAATCATCCTATGGATCCCTAGAAACAATCATCTAACGCTCGAGACACAGGAAGATAAGATGCACGAAGCCTCTTCACCTCCTCCTCATAGGCTGCCTCCATATATGCCTTCTCTTTGGCGAGTCGATCGTACTTCCTCTTCCAGAACTTGGAAGACTGGGGAAGTAGAGAAGTCCATGTATCATTAGGATCATCAATGACCTGATGCTCGAGGAACTCAATCAAAGCATCCTTTTCCTTAATCTGCTGAAGCAACTCTTCTCGTTCACGGATCCAGGCACGTGAACGGTGTTCGTCTCTCAACTCCTCTACGCCTTGGTTAGGGAGGGTTGAAGGCCCAGCCATAACCAAAGGTGTAGGTCTTGGATACTCGTAAGGCATGAGATACTCAGACGCTCTCTTCCTAACCCAAGCAGTGTAAGGCTCCAAAGCGACACAATTCTTAGGACCCAACTCCTTCCTTCCTTTCTTATGAATCTTGCGCCGGGCGCGGACCACTCTGCCCTTCAAGCCTTGGGGATCTTTACCCTCCTGAAAGAACACGCCCTCTAACAGAATGTTATTGGGTTTATCCTTTAGAGGGAACCCAAGCTGACGACGTGCCAAAATAGGGTTGTAGTTAATCCCACCACATGTACCAAGAAGAGGTACATTAGAGAATTCACCACAAGAGTCGATAATCTGCACACCATCATACACACGGTTGTACCAAGAGATATCATCATTAGTGAGAGTCATAAGTCTCATGGACCACCGTAGACATCCCTTGTTTTCCTTGAAGGCGACCGTTTGCGGTAAGTGAGAAATAAACCACTTATACAACAGAGGCAAACAGCACACAATGGCACCACCACCTTTTGCATTTCTCATATGCAAAGAAAAATAAGTGTCATCCAACAGAGTCAGAACAGGATTAAGAGTAGAGAAGATCCTAATAGCGTTCACATCCACAAACCTGTCGATGTTGGGGAACAGTACTAACCCATAGATGAGAAGTACAAATATGGCCTCAAAGGCTTCCTCACTCATGGCTTTCCCATACATAGTAGCTTGTGCAATGAGGAACTCAGAAGGGAGACCTTGAATTCCACATTTAGTAGTCATATGAGCACCATCCAGAGATTCATCTATATGCAACATATCAGCTATCTCTTGAGAAGTAGGAATGCTCTCCAAGCCACTGAACGACAACTGGTCTAGAATTGGTATACCCACAAGATAAGCATACTCCTCAAGCATAGGCAAAAGCTGAAAGTCCGGAAACGTGAAGCAACGGTACAAAGGATCATAAAACTGCACCAAAACATTCATCAACCCTTCATCCACCTGAGTAGTCAGAAGAGGAAGAAGCTTCCCAAATCGAGCCTTGAAACCCAAGGGATCTAGTACATAGGATGTCAAATTCCTTAACTCTTTCAAGTCTGGTTGTCTGAAGCTGTACTTCTTTGTATTCCATTCTTTGTCTTTCCATGTCTGAAAATTTGCAAATAGACCTCTTAAGTTCCTTGAAAGTTTTCTTCATTATTGATGATATGGATGCAAATGGATGTATGAATGCATGAATGCAACAATCACACTGAAGGATCAAGCAAAGCACACCAAACAAAGGTCATGGGATGGATCATGTTATCCTTAATATCAATCATCCATTTTGGTGGATTATGGTTTACACCTTATCAACACCCAAGTTCCATTGATATTAAGGACACATGAACGGATCAACCACGAATCAAGGGTTTGTTACGAGTCACGAGCATGGAGTTTTGGTTAAGAACCACCCAAAGGGAGTGTACTAGGGTTTAAACCTGCCAAACATGTTCTACAAGAGGTTCCCATAGTCATCATCCCATCTTTCGGATATTATCGGAGAAACGACTACTCGTATTCCAAAAATATTCTCAAAAGAGACTCTTATGAGTGTAGTATCGCGTAACAATCGTATCAAATCTTACACTTGAACGACTTTCGCACTACATCCTAAGAATAGGCCAAGATGGGCTTGGTAAACTAAGGTCCTTGGCTTCTAAGGTCTATATTGGAAAGAGTAATGTCTAACCACAACTACTTGTGTGACATTATTGATCCCAACATGACCTCCACCAAGTGAATGGACCTGCAAGTCAACTTGCTAAGGAATAACTCCACACAAGTCAACAAGAATATGCCATTCTCCTATCCTAAGTGCACTCGAGTTCGGGTATAGAACTCATCCCACAAAGATCACCATGCATACACGGAATTAATATTCAAGCAATTCAAACATTACATACAATACAGTAATCCTAAATTGCACAAAAATATGTCACAAAACAATATAATTCAACAAATATGAAAAGTAGGCAAAACCCACTAGGAAAACACCTCCCCAGCAGAGTCGCCACTTTTCTGTAGCGGGGTATTCGTAACTGTTGATTCTAAGAGTTGGCAGCAATTTTGGTAAAACAAAGAGTGTTCACAAGATGTCATGTGTGATATCTTAACATGAGATATCCTATGTACCTGCTGGAGTTGAAGAACATTTGCAAGCAGGATTGTTTCAGAATGCCACATACAAGGCTTCTGATATTGGTTGTACCTGCTGGAGCTTATATGGAAGACATATGTTGCAGGATTGTTTCAGTTGACATACTCATTGTCATGGTAACTGATATGGCTGTACCTGCTATAAAAGGAAACTGGATTATGCAGGATTTTTCCAGATGTCAGACCCGATGTCATGACATCCTGTATATAGATCATTTAGTATGAATGTCTGGTGTTTTGTGATTGCACAATTGGTGGCAATCATTGGTTGATTGAAGATATGGCTAGCTGGCGCATTCTATCAGGGATATCAACCAGATTTGTTTTTTTTCCAAGGAGATCTTTACAGCTGATATGAAAAGATTTGATAGGAAAATATATCTAGGGTTTTCAAGGTGTCCAATACTTCTATAAAAAGGGACTTAGAAAACCTGATTGTACACACAACCAAGACTGAGCGAAATTTAGAGAGAGAGCTAGGGTTTGTGTCTGTAGGTCATTCAAGTCATCCATTGAGGATTGAATTGGACTGATTTGTCTTCTTGATTAAAGCTTTGAAGCAAGATCAAGAGTGTGTCTTCTTGATTGAAACTGTGAAGTAAAATCAAGAATATTGTAATTGAAAAGTATTTTCTTTTCACAAGGGATTGTTATTTAAGATCACGGGTGTGTGATTGTAAGGGAAGTGAGTGGGTTCTCATATCTAAGAGTGCTTAGGTAGAAATTGCACGGGTAGAGATTAGGTGAGAAAGACTGTAACTTGGTGAAGTGTACGGATAGTCTTTGAACTAATTCTATTTTAGTGGATTTCCTTCCTTGCTTGGTAGCCCCCAGACGTAGGTGAGTTGCACCGAACTGGGTTAACAATTGCTTGTGTTATTTGCTTTACCATTCTGTTTCTATTTATCCATTGTTTATAACCAGATATCAGTGTCGTGACATTACCTTCGACATCTTATATCTGATACCATAACTTCAATTGGTATCAGAGCAGGCATCCTTCTCTGGTTCTAGGTGAGATCTAGGGGCAATACTTTCTGGTACAATGGAAAGAGATGGAGGATCTGTTCATAGGCCACCAATCCTGGATGGTTCTAACTATGACTTTTGGAAACCTAAAATGGTAGCGTTTTTAAAATCCCTTGATAACAAGTCTTGGAAAGCTGTCTTGACAGGATGGGTGCACCCTGTAGTCACTAAAGAAGGAGAAGCCACTACTGGGAAGAAGCCTGAAGAACAATGGTCCAAGGAGGAGGATAATCTTGCTCTTGGAAACTCTAAAGCCTTGAATGCAATATTCAATGGTGTAGACAAGAATATTTTCAGGCTGGTAAATAATTGCGAAGTGGCCAAAGATGCTTGGGACATTCTCAAGACCACTCATGAAGGCACCTCTAGGGTAAAGATGTCTAGACTTCAGCTGCTCAGCTCCAAGTTTGAAAACTTAAGGTTGAAAGAAGATGAAAACATTCATGAATTCCACATGAGTGTCCTTGAGATAGCTAATGCTTCAGGAGCCCTGGGAGAGAAGATGACAGATGAAAAGTTGGTGAGAAAAATACTCAGGTCACTCCCTAAGAGATTTGCAATGAAGGTGACTGCCATAGAAGAGTCTCAAGACATCTCCAACATGAGGGTAGATGAGTTAATTGGCTCCCTCCAAACCTTTGAGATGGGATTGATTGAGGGAACTGAAAAGAAAATCAAGAGCATTGCTTGTGTTTCCAACACAGAAGAGGAAAACAATCAAGATGTGGATAAAGAGTGGGCCAATGAAGTTGCAATGTTGGGGAAACAGTTTAACAGATTGTTAATGGATGTCAGATCCAAGGCAAATGTCAAGAACATCTCGTCTGACATCAGTAAATCCAACAATGCTGGAAGAAAAGCAAGAACAGATGAGAAGCCCAAAGAAGGAAAAGAGGTTCAGTACTATGAATGTGATGGGTATGGACACATCAGGTCTGAATGTGGGACCTACCTTAAGAAACAGAAGATGAGTCTTGCTGCCACATGGTCTGATGAGAGTGATACTGAAGAGGATGCAAATCTTGTGACTGCTTTGACAGGAAGATGGGAATCTGATGAAGAGTCAAGTGATGGTGAAGTAACCTTTGAGGAATTGGCCTCTACCTACAAAAAGTTGTGTCACAAAAGTGTAGAGCTGTGTAAATAGGTTGATAGCCAGAAGAAGGAAATTACTCAACTTGAGAATGAGAAGATAGAATACTTGGAAACCATTTCCAAGTTACAAACAGAAGCAGTGGTTCTGAAAGCTAAGCTTGACAAAAATTCACAAGCTAAAAATCAGAAGATAACACAGCTGGAAAGTGAGAAAGCAGACCATGCTAAAACCATCTCAAATTTGAAGACTGAAGTCTTATTTCAAAATTCTAAATTAGAAGAGATGACCAAGTATGTAAGGATGTTAAGCAATGGGTCTGACTCCTTAGACAAGATTCTCCAAACTGGACAAATAACAGAAGACAAATTTGGCATTGGGTATAATAACTCAAAACCTGAGAGTAGTGACACTAGTGATAAACCTCAAGCCAAACTTAAGTGCACTCAAAAACCTGTGATGTCACATCACATGTCACAGCATCAAAGGAGAAAACAATTGAAAGGAAAACACCAAAGATGGAGATGCCATCACTGTGGGAAATTTGGTCATCTAAAGCCTTTCTACTATAAACTGTATGGCTATCCCAGGTCTTCTCATCATCAGGATCACCATCAATTCAGACCCAAACATCACATGCCTATCATCAAAAAGCAATGGGTCCCTAAGACTAATGTCACAAGTCTGATAGCTCAGAATCTCAGCCAAAGAAGAATGGTACCTTGATAGTGGATGCTCCAGACACATGATTGGAAACCAAGACCTGCTAACTGATCTGCATCAACATACTATAAGTCATGTAACCTTTGGAGATGGAGCAAAAGGTGAAATCAAGGGAACAAGTAAACTTGATTGCCTTGGAGTACCTAGACTTGACAAGGTTCTACTAGTCAAAGCCTTAACTGCAAACCTCATAAGCATTAGCCAACTGTGTGATCAAGGTCTGAATGTTAACTTCACCAAAACTGAATGTCTAATCCTGGACATAAAGAATGAAGTAATCATGAGAGGAATCAGGACCAAGGACAATTGCTACATATGGAGCCCTCAATTGGATTGTCCCTTAAAGTATTGGGCAAGTACAGATGCCCTCAAGAGTGATGAAAAACAAGGATGGGGAAAATGTTACACAAAGATGTTGTAACACCCCAAAATTTGCCCTCCTCATTCATGCATTCATTTAGCATTTCATATTGCATTTCATCATGTCAATCAGAATTAGATCCAAAAAAAATATATATATATATATATATATATATATATATATATATATATATATATATATATATATATATATATATATATATATATATATATATATATATATATATATATATATATATATATATATATATATATAATATATATATTTTTTACAAAAAAAAAAAAAAAAAAAAACGAAAAAAAAAATATATAATTTTTTACAAAAAACAAAAAAAAATTAAATTAAATAAAATAAATTATTTTTAATTAATTAATTAATTAATTAATTAAATAAATAATTAAATAAATAAAATATAATAAAAAATTTTGGACTTTGGTCTCTCTCATTTGAGCCCACAAAACCATGAAATTCAGTCTATAAATATCAAGGCTCACTTGAGAGAACACAGAACAAAAGGGGGATTTTGAAGAGAAGCAAAATACTCTGAGGTTTCCTTGGAACAAAACCCTGAGGAAAAAGATAGTGAGAGAAGACCTAACGGAGTTCAGAGCAGCCTCCAAACCCCGAAGGGAACTCAACTACACAGAATCACCTCTGCCTCACATAAACCCTGAAGATTGTTTAGTAAACCTCACGGGTGCAACTCAATTTCAATCAAGCTCTCCAATCAGGTTTGCCATTATTCCCATTACCTTTGCCCATTGGGTTTAATATGTATATGAATGTATAAACAATGCCTTGAATGTTTAACCGTTTAATTTTTGAGTGTATGCCACAGGGTTTGAGGTTTCTGAAACCATACTGTTATTCATGAAAAAAATGCTTATGATGTTTCACTAACCCTTTTGTTGAATTTTTGTGAGGGCTCACATGACTTTTGCAGGGATAACTTGCGTGGTTTCCCACTTTATTTGTGGGATAACCCCTGGAGGTTCATTCCGATTACCTGTACTGACCCACTTTCTTTGATGATGTTAGCTTGGAAGGATCTCAGGGTTTCCCATTCCTCTAATTGTTGTTACTTCGGATCTTTATCCGCGTGGTACTTTTACATTTTTCCCGCATTTTACTGCTTTCCTAGCTGGAAGACCTCGATAGGAGGCAACGTTTGAGCCCCTTGGTGGCATTTTACTTTGAGATACATGTTTTGTGTTTTGTATTCATATCCCTGCAGGTAGCGCGGTTCTTTCGTCAAGGACTGCCTTTTTGCCCTCGAGCATCCCAAACCCTAAAACCCAAAGCAACACGTTAACTCCTTTTACTACAGGCGAGTAAGTCTCCAAAGGTCGAGCATCCGGTAGATTGCGTAGTGACGTCGTTCGTCCAAAACCCAATCCATAACCCCATAGTTGGCCGAACTACGTTTTGCTCTGATTCTCAGGCCAGATGAGATACGTAGGCATAAGACGCGATGTCTTAGCGAGCACACATCCCCCCAACCCATAGGTCAGCCGAGCTACGAAGACTCTGATTCTCATATTCAGATGAGATACGTATGCAGTGGATGCGACATCCGCGCGAGTCATTTTCATTTAACCCTTTTTTTTGGTAAACAGCACAAGATAAACCCACACCCTTTAGACAAGAACTACAAAAGTGGATCCCGTAGAGTACTACGGATGCGTAGGGGTGCTAATACCTTCCCTTCGCATAACCGACTCCCGAACCCAAGATTTGGTTGCGAGACCCTGTCTTGTCCTTTCCTTTTTTCAGGTTTACTTCGAGCGTTTCCTTTCCCTCCTTTGGGATGAATAACGCACGGTGGCGACTCTTCTGTCATTTTCTTTCGCCGGTTGTTTTTTTTCGCACACTGTATTTTTCAGGTTGCGACAGCTGGTGACTCTGCTGGGGACTTTAAGAAGTTGACCTTTTGCTGGTCCATCTGCCCTAAGCGAGTCCCTCCTAGCTTTTGTAGTTTGTTTGCTTATTGGGTGTTCATACTTTTGTGCAGTTATTTATTTACCTGCTTTACCTTATTGCATTGTGTATATATCATTGCTGTTTTTGTTGGCTGGCTGCTTGGTGATCTTTGTGAGACGAGTTCTATACCCGAACTCGAGTGCACTTAGGATAGGAGAATGGCATAGTCCTGTCAACTTGTGTGGAGTATTCCTTAGCGAGTTGACTTGCAAGCCCATTCACTTGGTGGAGGTCATGTTGAGATCAATAATGTCACACAAGGAAGTTGTGGTTAGACATTACTTGTTCCAATATAGACCTAAGAAGCCGAGGACCTTAGTTTACCAAACCCATCTTGGCCTATTCGTAGGACGTAGTGCGAAAGTCGTTCAAGTGTGAGATTTGATACGATTGTTACGCGATACTACACTCATAAGAGTCTCTCTTGAGAATATTGTTGGAATACGAGTAGTCGTTCCTCTGATAATATCCGAAAGATGGGATTATGACTATGGGAACCTTTTGTAGAACATGTTTGGCAGGTTTAAACCTTAGTACACTCCTTTTGGGTGGTTCTTAACCTAAACTCCATGCTCGTGACTTGCGACAAATCCTTGATTCATGGTTAATCCGATCAGGTATCCTTAATATCAATGAAACTCGGGTGTTGATAAGGTGTAAACCATAATCCACCAAAATGGGTGGTTGATATTAAGGATAACATGATCCATCCCATGACCTTTGTTTGGTGTGCTCTTAATTTCTCTCCAGACAGTGCAACCTGACAGATGTTCAAGCGGATCCATCAATTCTGATTGACATGCCTTTGCATTGCATAACATCATCTGCATATTTGCATCTAACATCTCATGCTTATTCATTTGCAGGATATTCCCTTTCAAAACGGGGGTGCCTTAAAACTGAACAAGCAGTGCATCGCATACCATGCATATTAACCCTTGTCTGTTTTGCAGGTGTCACCGCAGTGTCAAATGTTTGTTCCCTGTATCAGGCAGTTATTGGTCCCAAGCGAGTTCACAGATACCCGACAAAGGAAAACCGTCCACGACTAGCGATGGACCAAGTACAGAAAGAGCTGGCTGATATGCGTGAAAGGATGGATCAGTTCATGACATTGATGACTGGTATGGCAGCAGGCCAAGAAAAGCTGAGGGAATTGGTTGAGCAACCGAGGCCCAATCCATATTTGGAGATACCAAATGCTGAGGGAAACCCTGGTAACCCTGGGAACGCTGATAACCCTGTGAACACTGGTAACGCGGGTAACGCAAATGCTGATGGAAACCCGGGTAATGTTGGCAACACAGGGAATGTTGGAAATGGTATTGGTGGAAGATACAATGTGAATCAAGGAATTCGGATTAACGGGCACCCCGTTACTGAAGATTGTCAGTATGATCAATTTTCTTTGCACGACGAAGCCCTCGAGACCACTCGCCGTATGGATGAGCTTGCTGAGAAGCTCAAATCTTTGGAGTCTCAAAATTCCTTAGGTTTTGATGTCACAAATCTTGGTCTGGTTCAGGGAGTAAGGATTCCTCACAAGTTCAAACCCCCTACTTTTGAGAAATACAACGGGGCTTCTTGCCCACGCACTCATCTCCAATCTTATCTGGGAAGGTTGGGAGCTCACACGGAAGATGAAAAGCTGTGGATGTACTATTTTGAAGACAGTCTAACTGGAGCTTATCGTGAATGGTATTCTCATTTGTCTCGTACTACCATCAAGAGCTGGAAAGACTTGCCAGAGGCTTTTATCAAGCAATATCAATACAACTTGGACATGGCTCCAAATCGGACCTTGTTGCAAGGTATGTCTCAGACTGCCAAGGAAACCTTTAGAGAGTATGCTCAGCGTTGGAGACAGATTGTTGCGTCCGTCCAACCCCCTATGTCTGAAAGGGAGATGGCGGACATGTTCATGAACACTCTTCAAGGCAATTATATTGAGAGATTGGCTGCTTGCCCGTCAATCAGCTTTGTAGAGATAGTAATTGCTAGAGAAAGAATCGAGAGTCTGTTGAAGATGGGCCGAATTCAAGACAATAGTGCTTCCAACTCATCAGGTCCCAAGAGACCGTTTGCTGGTAACGGTCAGCGAAGAAAAGAAGGCGAGGCAAGCGTTGTGTATGCCAGCAAAGGCAGGGGCAGAGGACGCCCTACTTATTATCAAGATCAAGTGGCCGCAGTCACTATTCCAACACCTGTTCCTCAACCGCAATATCATCCGCAACAACAACCCAGGTACAACAATCAAGGAGGTAATCTGGGTCAGCAGAGACACTATCAACAACGTCCAAGGCAGACGGACCGGGTCATCGAGCCAATCCCAATGCCTTATTCAGTATTACTTCCCAAGCTGATTGACATGAATCTGGTTACGCTGAGAACTCTGGCCCCACCAATCGATCCCAATAATTTGCCCAGAGGTTATGATGTCAACGCCAGATGTGCTTTTCACTCCAACACACCTGGCCATACTACAGATAATTGCAAGGCTCTCCAGTTAAAGGTACAAGATTTGAGAGATGCCTAGGCTATCAATTTTGCTCCGGTGCCTAATGTTATCCAAAACCCGATGCCGACTCACGGCGGGCAGGGGATTAATGCTGTTGAAGTGGTTAAAGTTGGTAATGCCCAAGGCTGGGGCAAATTTGTGGAGCCAGTCATCAAAGAAGACAAGTTTGGATTGGGGTATGCTCCGGGATCTCAGAAGAATGAAACCGGTACTCTCTCCAGCGGGGGTTTGGTTTCTCCCCACATCGTCAATGCTGCAGATGAAGACAAGGCTGACAGCGACTGTGACTTAGATAGCTGGATTCGCCCGTGTGTCCCAGGAGAAAAGCTCGACAATTGGTCGTCCGAAAAACCGTCCGGGTTATTCTGCTGAAAGAGTGATTTTTATTGTTTTCCTTTTATTACATGCATAATAAAGTCTTACACTTTGCCCAAGGTGTAATGACTCATTTGTAGGGCCATCCATTTAGTTACGTTTCGCAATTATTTTTATCATCAATAAAGGACGGCTTTTGCAAACAATTTTGTGTTCTCTTTCTTTCAGTTTTTTTACTTTTTACAAAAAAAATGGCAATGTTTCTTTTTTCGTTTTTCCTTTCTTTCAAAAAAAATCTCTCATTCTAAGGTTAAGCATGATCCTCCATCATGCAGATCCGACCACCCGGATCTCACTGCTAACGACACTGCTATGGCCAAGTATGACTTCGACAATCCTATCTATCAAGCCGAAGAAGGGGCTGAGGAAGTTTGTGAATTTCCTGAAGGGTTAGCCAGATTGTTGAAACAGGAGGACCGAGCTATTACACCTTAATAGGAGGTGGTTGAGACCATCAACGTTGGTACCGAAGACGACAAGAAAGAGATCAAGATCGGGGCCAGTCTACAGGCCGAGAGAAAAAAACCGTTGATCATGTACTTGACTGTGTTAGAAAGGTCAATGGGTTGTGTGCTCGGTCAGCATGATGAGTCAGGTCGAAAAGAGCATGCAATATACTACCTTAGCAAAAGTTTACCGACTGTGAACAAAGATACTCATTGCTCGAGAAAACTTACCGTGCTTTAGCATGGGCTGCTCGCCGACTAAGACAGTATATGTTGACTCACACGACTCTATTGATATCAAAAATGGATCCAGTCAAGTATATTTTTGAAAAGCCATCACTTACCCGAAAGGTTACTAGGTGACAAATGATACTGACAGAGTATGACATCCAATACACTTCACAAAAAGCCATCAAGGGAAGTGTCTTGTCAGACTATCTTGCAGAGCAACCGATTAATGATTACCAACCTATGAGGTTTGACTTTCCTGATGAGGACATCATGTTTCTCAAATCGAAAGATTAAGAGGAACCACTCCCGGAGGAGGGGCCTGACCCCGAATCCAAATGGGTTATGATGTTTGATGGGGCGGTCCACGTCAATGGTCGCGGAGTTGGTATAGTGTTGATCACACCGGAAGGGGGTTCATATGCCATTTGGTGCCAGAATAACTTTTCCCTGCACCAACAATGAAGCCGAATACGAAGCTTGTATCCTAAGACTTGAGGAAGCCGTCAATATACAGATTAAAACCCTGGATGTATACGGGGATTCAGCTTTGGTCATCAATCAAACCAACAGGGAAATGGTGCTATGCTGGAACTACGTACCCAAAATTGACGTATCTCGGTCAGAGACGAATGAAGAAAGCATTTGGTCAGAAAGTGCGCTCTCGGGGGTATCAAGTCGGTGAATTGGTACTCAAAAGATTTCTTCCTCCCAACACAGATCACAAAGGCAAATGGACACCGAACTATGAGGGTCCGTACGTGGTTAAAAGGATTTTCTATGATGGAGCTTTGACGCTAACAACCATGGAGGGCGAAGGATTCCCGTCCCCTATTAACTCAGACGCGGTTAAAAAATACTTCGCATAAAATAGACCCGCTGGACAGTAAAAAGAATAGTCCAGGCAAAAAAGGGGCATCCCGACGAACCAAAAAAAAAAGAATAAAGAGGTTCGGGCAAAAATTAGGGATATATAAAAAAAAAGAGTACACCCGGTGAGTCGAAAACCCAAAAGGGCGGCTCAGGCAAAAATGGGTATCCCGGTGGATTGAAAACCCGAAAAGGGGGCGATCCAGGCAAAAGTTAGGGAATAAGCGAATGACTGTGATCTGAGTTCATCAGTGTTATATCACCGTTTCATTCAATCCGGCAATCTTCGAAGGTTAAAGATCGACTAATCATCCACTTCAGAAAGCAAGATGAGCAGAGCGTCTTGAGGACATACGAGTCATAGCAGAGTCGAAACTTAGTGGGACCCCGTTTCCACATTGCCATTAGGATAGTTCTCTTTTTTTTTATAGCGATCACCTCTTTTCAGGGATCAGCTTCCTGATACCCTCGCCTATTCCTGGCACAAATTTTCTCCCCAGTAAGAGTCGAATAATTCAATTAAAGAGCCTCTTTAATTTTCATTTATCAGTTTGTTTGCAAAAATTACCGAATTTTTGATAAAACATATTGCATATGAACATAATGGTGGATTTTGCAGATGATTTACACAGGAAAACATTTAAAATTGCTTTGAATGTGCTTAATCCCGAACGGTGAATTCAAACCGAGTAATTCCCCCGAGGCATACGTGTATTTTTGGTTGCAGGTCACAGGAACCGGATGCCAAGTCATGAATCCTCATCCCCAAGCGGTTGACAAAGTCTCTCCTCAGCAGAGCATGTTCCCCAACAGAGTTGACAGTATCCAGACTGTCTATCCCCAGTAGAGTTGACAGTATCCAGACTATATATCCCCAGTGGAGTTGACAGTGTCAGACTGTATCTTCCTAGCATCAGCGGAGTGGTTGCATGCCCAACGGACAAGAGGGTGGTGTTCCCAGTGTTCATCTCATCCCCAGCAGATTATTTCTAACAGATTTATTCTAATCCCCAGCTTGAGGACGATTAGCAAGTTCATATCCCCAACAAAGGTTGTTTCCTACGACATTTCCCCAAGAAGTGTTTTCCCCACAGACTCTCCTCACAGAGCCTCACCGAACAAAGTTTCCATAGTTGATACTCCCCCCGCAAGGTCAACTTTTCAAGCAGCCAATTTATTTTTGGTGGCTCATTGGTCCCGGCAGACGGATCATTCCCCACATAGCATTCAAGGATTGATACAGCGATTTGTTCCCTACCGGAGTTTGTTTCCCCAAGCAGATTTCTTTTTTACACCATGCATAACATTTGCATTTGCATGCATATCATATCAAGCATACACATAAGCTGATAAACAGGTTCTTCCAAGCAGACTGAAGAATTACTTTACAACCATGGTCATGAGATCCAGCCAGAGGATCAAGCGTGAGTGATCCAGCCTGAGGGTCATTTTGAAGATTCAGCCTGAGAATCGTTTTCCCGTGATCCAGCATGAGGGTCACTTTTTGAAGATTCAGCCCGAGAATCGTTTTCCCGTGATCCAGCATGAGGGTCATTTTTGAAGATTCAGCCTGAGAATCGTTTTCCCAAGAGTCAGCCTGAGGCTCAATTTGAAGATTCCCCAGTGAAGTCGCCTACAAGCTTTATTTCCCCAGCAAGTCTAATTGAGGAGTCGTTACAACATGTTCTAGCCCGAAGAATATGTACGAAGCCCAAAAGTGGAATATTCTCGAAGCTGCATATCTAATATGAAGGTTGGGTGTAGATTTCAAAAGAGGGTCAACCAGCGCATGCCTCAGATGCGGGATCCTAATGATGGGAATTTATCATCAAAACAATCCAGATCTAGCCAGAAGATCGAAATAGATTCCGCCAGAGAATCGAAACAAAGGAGATCTAGCCAGAAGATCGAAGAAGATCTAGCCAGAAGATCGAAGTCAGGTCTAGCCCGAAGACCGGAAATAGATTCAGCCAGAGAATCGAAGCAATTCAGATCTAGCCAGAAGATCGAAGTCAGGTCTAGCCCGAAGACCGGAAATAGATTCAGCCAGAGAATCGAAACAATTCAGATCTAGCCAGAAGATCGAAGTAGATTCAGCCAGAGAATCAAAGGAAATAGGTTCAGCCAGAGAATCGAAACGAAGAAGATCTAGCCAGAAGATCAAAATCGTATCCAGCCCGAGGATCAAAATTAATATCCAACCAGAGGACTAAATTGAGTATAGGTTCAGCCAGAGGATCGAAACTCCAGATTAAGCCAGAGGATCGGAAGAAAGATAAACAGCGTGGTGTATTTCCGCGTTTTTCTGGTGTTCTCGGAGCGCAAATTTTCGGTCTATCTTTGGTATTCAACCACAGCTCACCCCGTTTGTCTGATAAGCTGTTCGCTTTCATCCTACTCGGGTTAGCTGATGATTGAATAGGGGCAGCTGTAACACCCCAAAATTTGCCCTCCTCATTCATGCATTCATTTAGCATTTCATATTGCATTTCATCATGTCAATCAGAATTAGATCCAAGAAAAAAAATATATATATATACATATAATTTTTTACAAAAAAAAAAAAAAACGAAAAAAAAAAATATATAATTTTTTACAAAAAACAAAAATAAAATAAAATAATTTTTTTTTAATTAATTAATTAATTAAATAAATAATTAAATAAATAAAATATATTAAAATTTTTTGGACTTGGGTCTCTCTCATTTGAGCCCACAAAACCATGAAATTCAGTCTATAAATACCAAGGCTTCACTTGAGAGAACACAGAACAAAAGGGGGATTTTGAAGAGAAGCAAAATACTCTGAGGTTTCCTTGGAACAAAACCCTGAGGAAAAAGATAGTGAGAGAAGACCTAACGGAGTTCAGAGCAGCCTCCAAACCCCGAAGGGAACTCAACTACACAGAATCACCTCTGCCTCACATAAACCCTGAAGATTGTTTGGTAAACCTCACGGGTGCAACTCAATTTCAATCAAACTCTCCAATCAGGTTTGCCATTATTCCCATTACCTTTGCCCAATGAGTTTAATACGTATATGAATGTATAAACAATGCCTTGAATGTTTAACCGTTTAATTTTTGAGTGTATGCCACAGGGTTTGAGGTTTCTGAAACCATACTATTATTCATGAAAAAAATGCTTATGATGTTTCACTAACCCTTTTGTTGAATTTTTGTGAGGGCTCACATGACTTTTGCAGGGATAACTTGCGTGGTTTCCCACTTTATTTGTGGGATAACCCCTGGAGGTTCATTCCGATTACCTGTACTGACCCACTTTCTTTGATGATGTTAGCTTGGAAGTATCTCAGGGTTTCCCATTCCTCTAATTGTTGTTACTTCGGATCTTTATCCGCGTGGTACTTTTACATTTTTCCCGCATTTTACTGCTTTCCTAGCTGGAAGACCTCGATAGGAGGCAACGTTTGAGCCCCTTGGTGGCATTTTACTTTGAGATACATGTTTTGTGTTTTGTATTCATATCCCTGCAGGTAGCGCGGTTCTTTCGTCAAAGACTGCCTTTTTGCCCTCGAGCATCCCAAACCCTAAAACCCAAAGCAACACGTTAACTCCTTCTACTACAGGCGAGTAAGTCTCCAAAGGTCGAGCATCCGGTAGATTGCGTAGTGACGTCGTTCGCCCAAAACCCAATCCATAACCCCATAGTTGGCCGAACTACGTTTTGCTCTGATTCTCAGGCCAGATGAGATACGTAGGCATAAGACGCGATGTCTTAGCGAGCACATATCCCCCCAACCCATAGGTCAGCCGAGCTACGAAGACTCTGATTCTCATATTCAGATGAGATACGTATGCAGTGGATGCGACATCCGCGCGAGTCATTTTCATTTTTTTGGTAAACAGCACAAGATAAACCCACACCCTTTAGACAAGAACTACAAAAGTGGATCCCGTAGAGTACTACGGATGCGTAGGGGTGCTAATACCTTCCATTCGCATAACCGACTCCCGAACCCAAGATTTGGTTGCGAGACCCTGTCTTGTCCTTTCCTTTTTTCAGGTTTACTTCGAGCGTTTCCTTTCCCTCCTTTGGGATGAATAACACACGGTGGCGACTCTTCTGTCATTTTCTTTCGCCGGTTGTTTTTTTTCGCACACTGTATTTTTCAGGTTGCGACAGATGTCACACCAGAAGCCCAAAGGAGAAAAGGTTATGATGGCTCAAAAACCTGAGAGGTTAGACCAAATAGGCAGACATTTGACCAGTCACAGGGAGAATAGAACCGTTGGGACCAATCCAAATAGGACTCTGTGCAAAAAGGCCAAGGACAATATGGGGAAGATTTGGATGACACCTGTGAAAGGCATAGAAGATGATAACAGTTGGGCTCAACTGGGTTGGATGAACCATTTACTGGTTGCAGACAATGTTACACATGATGTCATGACATTGTATTATGACTTCCTGAATGCTGAAGTCAGGTCCAAAAATCACATTCAACACAATGGACAACATACTGTTCTAGCTATTGTCACTCCATTAGAAAATATGTGAAAGACAAATTTAGAAGTCAAGAGTTTGGACTAGAACTAGCAGACAAGCTTGCAAGGAATTTGGGTAAAATTGAATATGAGGAAGGGAAATTAGGGATTTGGACTCTTGAGAAATTATGGAAATTAAAAAGAAAAGATAAAAGAAATAAAAATAATGTATGCCATTTTAAAAGAAAGAGCCACATTAATAATAAATCATTCCCATGCTTTGAAAACAGTATCTATTCCCTTAGCACACGCTACCTAAACTCAGCAACTGCCATTCCCATTCAACTTCTAAGAAAAGCTCAGCTAGGGCAAAGAAACCTTCCTCAAAAGTCCTACAGCATGTCTCAACATCCATCGTCATCTGAATCCAAATCCTCCAAACATGCAAAGACTTCATCCATGAAGTTTGTAGATGAAGACATTATGGACGTCACTCCTCTATGCATGATACCGGGCAACACCATAGGTACCTCCTCCGATGCTGGAGATAAGCAAGGTAATACCTCTGGTAACTCCTCCCTTCCTAAAGACATGTATTACACTGATCGCGCTATAAGGAGACTGGTTACTAGAATACTGAGTGAAGGACACAAAGTTGAAGGGGTCTCTACCCCTCTGTCCAGAAGGGAACCCTCTCCTGAGAGAGAACCCCATGCTGATAAAGATCATGATTCATCTAGATCAGAAAAAGAGGTGGCTGCTGAAGGGCTTTGCTCTCTAGGTAAAACCCTACCTAGCAAGAAACAAAATGTGCCTCAAGAAAATATTATTGATCTGGAGGAAGAAATCACTGAAGGAGAAGATGATTCGTTGGTTCATCTGGTTAAACCTAGCATAGCTGAGAAACTGAGAACTAAGAAAGGGAAAAGTATGGCTAAAATAAGAGCTGCTAGAGTGAAAAAGACTGCACGAGTAGGACCCTCAAAACCCTGGAGCAAGGTTGAGGTTGGAAAAAGAAAAGAAAGACGCAGCTCTGATTCTGAGGAGGATGTTAAAGACGATGTCCCTAACATCTCCCCTGCAAAAAGGCAGGTTGTTCAGAAATCTCCTGGCAAGGCTGTTGTTGTCCATCTAGACAATATCTCCATTCATTTGGAAGATGGAGCAGCAAAGTGGAAATATGTCATTCAAAGAAGAGTAGCCATTGAAAGAGAACTTGGACAAGAAGCTGTAGAGGTAAAGGAGGTAATTGAGCTGATCAAAAATGCTGGACTCATGAAGACTGTGGTATCCCTACCCCAATGCTATGAGGGACTGGTTAAAGAGTTTATTGTCAATATCCCTGAGGATATTCATGATAAGAACAGCAGGGAGTTTTGCAAGGTATTTGTAAGAGGCAAATGTGTAAAATTCTCCCCAAATGTCATCAACAAGTTCCTAGAAAGAGGAATGGATGGAGGAGTAGACCTAGAAACCACAGACAATGAGCTCTGTAGAGCTATCACAGTTGGCCAAGTTAAGGAATGGCCCAGTAGAAATCACCTATCAGCTGGAAAGCTCAGTGTTAAATATGCCATCCTGCACAAGATTGGCTCAGCTAATTGGATTCCTACTAATCATGCCTCTACTATCTCCATCAATCTTGGAAGAATCATTCATGCTATTTGAACAAGGGTTAACTATGATTTTGGCAGGTTCATATTTGAACAAACCATTAGACATGCTTCTACAAATGCTGTGAAGTTACCCATTGCCTTTCCCTCCCTTATTTGTGGCATTATCCTGAGCCAACAACCAGGGATTCTGAGCACAAGTGACATCCCAAGCAGGACAAAATCCCCTCTGTCCATCCATTACAAGTTGTTTGAGGGAAGTCATGTCAATGATGTCATGACATCTGCCAGAAGGGAGTCTGCATCCAAAGGAAGTCTGATTGACCAACTAAAAGAGACCTGTAAAGAATTGGAAAATGGTATAAGGGTGGCCAAGGCCAGAAAGGAAGCTTTAGAAGTCCTCATATGTAGCCTGGAAAGGGAAGACAGAGAAAAGGCTGGAAAGGAATCAAATACAAGATCCCAGTCCTATTCTGAAAGTTCAGAAGACTCTGAAGGTGCAGGTGGAGATGAAGATGAATGTGAAGGAGATACTTCTTCTTCTGATTAATTGTCCCTGGCTGTATTGAAGACTTGGAGGGGTGCTGGAAGGTGTGGTGGAAGCTGGGCTGCTGTTTGGAAGGTTGTTGTCTTGTTTGTTTTTGTATTTTGTGGCAGTCCACATGATGCCTGTTATGTAATATTTAGGGCTTTTAATGAGTTCCTTGAATTTGTTCATTGTCTCAGCTTTTTGCTATGTATAATGATGTTGTGTACTTCCTAAATATTCTGTTTTAACATGCTTAATGTTATAGCATCAATTTTAACTTTCTCTGCTAGACTAATAGACATTAATTTTGTCTGATTGGTCAGCTTTGGTCAATTTTGACTAAAAAGGGGGAGAAGTGCTTGATATGGAAGTTGGATGTGGCTGATCAGAAGGGCAACTATTATTGACTGGTGCACAGGTGTTGATGTTGAAGCAAATGTCAGTATGACATTCTGGCTGGTATAGGTACTGGAGTTCAGTAGCTGTTATGGTTATGCACAGTTTTAGGGGGAGAAGAAGTACCCTTGTGAATTGTGCATTTGTATGTCTTACTAGTTGCATCCATAACTAGTAATTCTGTTGATTGTTGCACAGATTTAGGGGAAGGAGAAGTACCCTTGTGCATGTGTGTATTACTAGTAGCCATAGCTAGTAATTGTTTTGCTTCTGCTGCTGATTAAACTACTGTTATATGGTTTAACTGCTCATAGTTTTCCTTGTGAACAAAAAAAGGACAGATATATGTGTAAGACCCCAATTTTGGCCCTAAGATCCCTCATGGCATCATATAATATCATTGCATAGCCTCAAGGATCATTGGACACCTTGCTTCCTTCCCTGTGGGTGGAATCTCTTTGAGAGTGGTTCTTGATCACCAAGCATTGCTTGAATTTGTATATCATTGCTTTTCTTTTAATCACTAACCAAAAATGTACAAAAATATATCATTAACCTTTGTTACTTGCAGCTTAAGCAGTCAACAGGTCAAGGCATCAGGTGCCTCCATTTGCATTTGTTAACCCAAACCAGAAAAACTTTGTGCAAACATTTTCACCTGTTTTCAAATTAGAAACTTAAGCCTTAGGCCTCTGATTTTCAAACTTCATTTTTTACAATACTTCTTCTGAATTGAATCTAATGTCAACTTTGACCATTTTTGTGAATACTCTAATTGGTTAATTCCACTCATTCAATTGTTTTGGTGGCTTTGTCCATTCTTTAATCAAGTTTTCATACATTAGCCATAGATCTCAATTATCTTAGTGGTTGATGTAAATCTCACCTTTTGTCCTTAGTGATTGAATTGGAAGACTTCCTTGCTTATTATAGGGCATGGTCCCTCACTAGCAAGTTGAAGTTTTTCTCACATGGTGGACTTGTGGTTGTATAGGTTGAGTTTTCTCCCATGGATAATGAAAGACCTTAGGGCTTTTGTTTAAAATCAATCCACTTACTTTTTGGAAATCTTTTAGCCGAACTACGAGGTTTTGATCCTGTAAAGGTACGTAGGCAATGGTTTTCCATCCAAACACAAAAATAATAAAAATTATATATTCTTCTCTCATCCTCCCAATCAATGTTTGCACAATAAATATTTTCATAAACAATATCTTTTGCACCAATTTGTGAAAAGGGTTCCCTAGGAGTACCTAGGATGCATTGGGTGCCTAACACCTTCCCTTTGCATAATTACCCCCTAACCCAGATCTTTGTACCCTTTTTTATTAGTTTTCTCTGTAAAACTTCTTAGGCTTTTGTTCGCTTTTTAGCCATTCCTTTGGATAAATAAAAGTGCGGTGGCGACTCTATCTTTGTATGCTTTGCTTTTGATTTAGTCAATAAATCATAAAGTGACGAATACACCGCTACAATATGTTTTAGCCAAAATTTGCCAAAGAGGGAGTTTGTTGATTCTAAGAGTTGGCAGCAATTTTGGTAAAACAAAGAGTGTTCACAAGATGTCATGTATGATGTCTTAACATGAGATATCCTATGTACCTGCTGGAGTTGAAGAACATTTGCAAGCAGGATTGTTTTAGAATGCCACATACAAGGCTTCTGATATTGGTTGTACCTGCTGGAGCTTATATGGAAGACATATGTTGCAGGATTGTTTCAGTTGACATACTCATTATCATGGTAACTGATATGGTTGTACCTGCTATAAAAGGAAACTAGATTATGCAGAATTTTTCCAGATGTCAGACCCGATGTCATGACATCCTGTACACAGAACATTCAGTATGAATGTCTGGTGTTTTGTGATTGCACAATTGGTGGCAATCATTGGTTGATTGAAGATATGGCTAGCTGGTGCATTCTATCAGGGATATCAACCAGATTTGTTTTTTTTCCAAGGAGATCTTTACAGCTGATATGAAAAGATTTGATTGGAAAATATATCTAGGGTTTTCAAGGTGTCCAATACTTCTATAAAAAGGGACTTAGAAAACCTGATTGTACACACAACCAAGACTGAGCAAAATTTAGAGAGAGAGCTAGGGTTTGTATTTGTAGGTCATTCAAGTCATCCATTGATGATTGAATTGGACTAATTTGTCTTCTTGATTAAAGCTTTGAAGCAAGATCAAGAGTGTGTCTTCTTGATTGAAACTATGAAGTAAAATCAAGAATATTGTAATTGAAAAGTATTTTCTTTTCACAAGGGATTGTTGTTTAAGATCACGGGTGTGTGATTGTAAGGGAAGTGAGTGGGTTCTCATATCTAAGAGTGCTTAGGTAGAAATTGCACGGGTAGAGATTAGGTGAGAAAGACTGTAACTTGGTGAAGTGTACCATAGTCTTTGAACTATTTCTATTTTAGTGGATTTCCTTCCTGGCTTGGTAGCCCCCAGACGTAGGTGAGTTGCACCGAACTGGGTTAACAATTGCTTGTGTTATTTGCTTTACCATTCTGTTTCTGTTTATCCATTGTTTATAACCAGATATCAGTGTCGTGACATTACCTTCGACATCTTATATCTGATACCAGAATTTCAGTAACCATTGGAGATATTGACTAAATCCAAGGTAAATTATATAAGTCGAGTCGTCACCGCACTTCTATTTATCCAAAGGAATGGTTAGAAAGCGAACAAAAACCTAAAAGTTTTATCGAATCAAAAACTAGTAAAAGAGAGTCAGAGATCTGGTTAAGGGGGTTGGTTATGCAATGGGAAGGTGTTAGGCACCCAAAACATCCCAGGTACTCCTAGGGAGCCCTTTTCACATTTGTTGTAAAGATTGTTGTTTTGTGAAAAATTTGTTTGTGCAAACATGATTGAAGAAATGAGAAGAGAATATACAAGTTTATTTACATTTTGTGTTTGGATGGATAAACCCATTGCCTACGTACCATCTTAAAAAAGATTAGGATCAAAACATCGTAGTTCGGGGTAAAAATCTCAAAATGGGTTGGTGAATTGATTGGTCCAAAAGCCTTAAGGTCTTTTGTTATCCAAGGGAGAAAACTCAACCTAAAACCACAAATCCACCATGTGAGGATAGCTTCAACATGCTAGTGAGGGGTTAACCCTATAATAAGCATGGAAGACTCATTGTCCATCACTAAGGATATAGGTGAGTATTACATCTACCTCAAGGATAACTCAAACCTAATAGCTAAAGGTTATGAAAAGTTTTTGATTAAGAAGTGGCCATTGAAACCATAAAAACATTTGAATGGGTTATATTTTACAAATGAAAAGTATTTACAAAATGGTCAAAGTTGACTTAGAAGTTCAATTCACAACAAGTGTTATGAAAAGAAAAGTTTGAAAATCAAAAGCATAAGGCTTAGGTTTCTAATGTTTGAAAACAATTGTTAAATGTTTGCACAAAAAGTTTTGGCTTGGGTTAGAGTGGGGAGAAGAAGAAGAAGGGCTAAGATCCTAAGCATACAAGAGGTGAGGGATAAGAAACAAGACCACAAATGGAGTTCCTCTCTTGAGATCATATGGATGATCCAAGTAGCTCCCATCCTTTGGAATAAGCAATCACAGAAACATAAACCCAAGCAATCATCAATCGAATAAACTCTTGGAAGGCTCTTCAAGGCATCTTGTAACCATTTCTCTTAGAAGCTCATGGAAATGGTTCCTTAAATTTGAATCAAGGTGGAATCCCTAGCACAAAAGCACACACATCAAAGAGTTTTATGGAGCAAATCAAGAATGGACAAGAGTGAGTTTAGAGGTTGGGTCCTTCATGATCATCATCAACATTAAGATCCTTTTACTCCAATTTTTGCATAGGGAATGTCCTAGAAACTAAGTCCATTTGTCCATTTCTTTGCATTTGGTCCACAACAATCAAATCAAAACACAAGCACAATAATATATACACAATTATGTGCTCAAGTGAGCAAAAGGCAAATTGCATTAACATAAACATATGCTCAAGTGAGCAAAAGGAAAAAGCAAATGGATAATATGTGCAAGAATAGTAAATTGCATGAAAGTAAAGAGCAAAAGTAAATGTTAATGGTTAATAGTTAGTGTTAGTAGTTAGTGTGCCATAAGGCAAATATAGCGCTATGTTAAGAAATCGTAATTGGACTTATGTAGAAGTCACAACTATCTGAGGCCGGTCAATAATAATGTAGGCAACAACACAAGTTAGAAGTCTTGATTAGTGAACCAAGTTCCAACAACATGCCATACCAAAAAGAAGAAGAGAATTGATCTTGTATTGGTTTAAGTCTTTTGCATGATCTTGGAAATAACCTATCCTTAATGCAAAGCCATTCACTTGATCAATTGATCAAGATGAATTAGATTTGGATCAAGGAAGATTAAGTCTCCCTAATCAATGCTAACTTATCAACCTTCAACTCATTGATCAAAAAAGAAAAAGAAGAAGAAGAAAAAAGAGATGAATAATGGAAAAGGAAAATGGAAAGAATAAAGTGCATAAGGTGAAATAAAATGTACCAATCCATGTGTGTTGACCAAATGACATTGAAAGTCAAAGTCAAACAATAAGAAATCAAAAGGGGATGAAGATTGGAGGTCAAACAAATAAGCAAAATATTTTTTGGCATTTTTAATATTAAAATAAACTTGAATTAAAAATAAAAAAAAAGGTCAAACTTCAAAATCACTTCAAATCAACCTTTAAAGGTCCAAGTGATTTATCCCAAGTTCAACAAGGTCAAACAAAGTTTGACAAAAAATTTCAGCATTTTAAAAAGTCAGAAACTATTTTTAATCAATTAAAAATGAATAAAAATAACCCAATTGAACTAAAATCTCAAATAAATCTCAAATCAATTAAAAAATTGATGAGAATATTTTTCATAGATCCATCATCATTCAAATAGGTTAGGAAAATATTTTTGTATTTTTTGAATATCAGAAACTATTTAAAATGAATTAAAAATAACCAGAAAAGAGAAAATTCCTAAAAAATATCAAATGACAAAATAAAAAATATTAAAAATCAAAATTAGAAACTAGAAATTATTTGGAGAAGAATGCAATTGGTGCCATATTTTTTGGATTTAAAATGAGAGAGATATGATTTTTTGAAGTTTAATGAAATAAAAGAAATAAAATGGAAATTACAAAAATCAGAAAAAAACCACAAGCGTCTGATCAAGCCTCATTAATTGACGTGGCTGATCAGACAGATGTGAGATGCGCACGCATGGAAGGCATGAGTCAACTGAGAAACATCCAGCATTATTGAAAGTCATAAGATCCAAAGGACACGATTCAATCTGGAAACATGATCAAATGATCTGGATTTAAACTGGTGAACAGACGGTGGTGTACACCACCGTCTTCTTCGATGAGCACATGAACTCTGGCCAGAGTTGCAGGTTCATAAACCTCAACCAAAATCCACGATCCATGTATCAAAATGAAGCTGGGGTGATGTACATCACCCCTATAACCTTGAATCACACTCAAAATTCCTATAGATTAAGAAATCTGAGCTGGAAGATTCAGGTATAAAAAATGCAGTTCAATAAAACACAAAATTGAAGCTACCACTAGCTTGCCTCTCAAGTGAGGACTTCGGAAAACACATTGGCCAGGCAAATAGATCAAAGAGTAATGAGTTTCGAAGAGAAAACCAGTTGATGATCACCATTGAATTCTGGATATTTGAGCTTGCTTCCTTGCTTCCTTTGGCCAAACAAAAGATCAATGGAGTATGAGAGAGAGGTCTAGGAACTTTAGATCTAGAAATTCAACCTGATTTAGTTGAATTTCAGATTTGAGAAATTGAAGAAAATTGGAATAGTTCCTTAAGGTGTTGCTCGGTTTTGATTTCTGCAGCACTTCAGGTTGATTCATGGATGAAATTTGAATGGAGTGAGGCTTCTATTTATAGATGGAGAGGCAAGGCAAGTGTGATCAAAGTCGTGTGCATGGAATTGGATATCCATTGCATGGGCTTGCATGATCATTCAAAAGGCCCAATTCAATGCCAAATGCACTCTGAATCATAATTGAGCTGGAATGGTCGTGGATTTGGCAATGCACAAGCTTGTATAATGAGTTTCAACATGTTATGCATAATCATGCCTAAAACGTCTCCTCTTCGAAAATGCCATTTGCCAAATCCAAACATGAGCATGTGAGTAATGGTTGGAAAGGTTTTGATGTAAGGAACAATTTTTATGTTGGGCAAAAATCCATTTGGAGTGTGAAAATTAGTGAATTTTGAGTTTAAAGTGTAAGGTGCAAATCATGTAAAGGCAAGGTTTCCAAATTTGGCCAATGTTCAAGCCCCTCTATTTTGGTGATGCAAGCCTCAAATGAAAAAACCTCCAACATCAAAGTTGTAGTTATTTTCAAGGAAATCAAAATGGACTTAAATTTTGCATAATTTGGATTTTTGATGAAAGAGTTATGGGCACTTGAAATTAGACTTTTTTGACTTTCAATGCATTTGGTCCAAAGTGACCTATAATGTTTTGTATTATCACATGTATTTCCTTTGAGATTTTGAAATTTTGTTCAAAATAACATTTGAAGTAGACATCTTAAGCTTTCCAATGCATTTGATCCCACCTCAAAATGATAAAAAATGAATGCGTTATGTTCTTGGGAAGTTTACCGAAACTTAGGCTTTCAGTCAAAATGACCTATAATGTATTGGAATGGGAGATGACCTACCAAGCTTCAAATCAAGTTTTGATGAACATGAAAGTTGTTCATATTGTCCTTAAGAACATTGTTTCCTTTGGGATCATCTCCATTTGACCAACACATAAAGAGTTAGGTCTCAGTGTATTTCAAAATAGTTAGATGAATTGACTGATCAACTTCTCAAATCCATGACTCATATCTTGATGAATTAATGATTTAGGGCACACAAATAAGTTCAAATATGCATGAAATGATTAATTAAAGGACTTCCCTTGATTTTATTTGAGCATGGGCTGAGGTTGCTTCAAGAGCAAGGCATTGTGGATGATCAGATGAACTAGGGTTTCCTTGGTAGTCTAGCCTCAAACCCTTTGACTTGCTTTGATCAAAATGATGAATTGAGATGCTAGGGAGGAATATTTGATGGATGAGAGCTTTGGGAACCATTACCATGCTTGCTTTCATCTTCACTTGGCCATATCTCTGCACAAAGGAATTCCTTGAAGCTCTTGGCATACAATTCAAGCATGCTTGGTGATCTCAAACCACTCACAAGAAGTCCCACCCAAAGGTAAGGAGCCAAGATGCTTATGATCCTTGAGGAAATGCAAATGAAATGTTATGATGCCATGAGGGATCTTAGGGTCAAAATTGGGGTCTTACATCCCTCAAGATGAAAACTGGATGGAAGATGCTCTTGCAATGTTAGCTTCCATGACTATGGTGAAATTTTGGAATGAAGTTCCCAATTGGACTGTGATGCGTCTTGATAGGCCAACTCATATGTTTACTATTGAAAAAGTTAAAAATGAAAATCCATGGTATTATGATATCAAATGCTTCCTCAAAAGTCAGATTTACCCACCTAGGGCATCTTTGAAAGATAAGAAGACTTTGAGAAAATTAGCTGGCAACTTCTACCTAAATGGTAATGTGCTTTACAAGAGAAACTTCGATATGTTTCTGCTCAGATATGTCGATAGACACGAAGCAAACTTATTGATGACTAAAGTCCATGAAGGTTCCTTTGGTACTCATTCCAATGGACATGTTATGGCAAAGAAGATGTTGAGAGCATGTTACTATTATCTGACAATGGAATCTGATTATTGCAAGTTTGTGAACAAATTCAACAAGTGTCAAATTAATGTACATAAGATTCATGTTCCTCCGACTCTATTGAATGTCATTTCCTCTCCATGGACCTTCTCCATGTGGGGAATTGATATCATTGGTATAATTGAGCCCAAAGCTTCGAATGAACATCGTTTCATTCTGGTGGCTATTGATTACTTCACAAAGTGGGTTGTGTGAGAAAAGTCTTTACTTTGAATAAATTTTGAATGATAGGAAATTGTGTGATCATCATCCAAATGTTGGTTGTGCATCACATTACATGACACATTTGTGTTTTTATTGTGTTTTTATCCCATTCTATTGTTGCATGACTGTACATAAAGACATACATTGATACATCTCTTAAAAGAACTCATAAAATCCATTTTGTGTCAGTATACATCAACACATAAGCCTATGCATTGATCCATACAGCATGTTGCAAATCACAAAACTTTTTTGTTCAGTATGCATCGATGCATACGAGTCATGTATCGACACATGAACAGGCAAAATGCTCTATGGATCGGTCCATACGAGCCTTGCATCGATCCATGATTAGTTGAAACACCCTATGTATCAATGCATGCGTATTATGCATCGATGCATGTTAGTGGAAATGTCATATGCATCAATACATACGAATTATGCATCGATCCATGCTTAATTCATTTCACCAAAAACTCATTTATCTTACAGTATGCATCGATGCATACCCTCATGTATCAATGCATAAGTCTGTTTTATGTACTAACAGTTTCTGTTTTAGCATATATAAGAGATGTTATGACAGCAGTGAAAAACACGAATTCTGAGAGGGAAAAACAATTGAACACAAGATCATCTTCTCCATCTTCTCAATCACTTTTCTTCAAGAACATCAACACATAATCATTCTTGTTCTTTGGATTAAAGGATCAACGAGATAACATTCAGTGGTACGATCAAGGATCTAGCTGAGTTTTTCAGTGGAACGATCGAGGATCTAGCTGAGTTGAAGATTGAAGGGGGTTTCGAGGAAAAACCAATTGGTTTGTCCTTCAAGAACTGGAGTGTTCTTGAGGGTTTGTTAGTCACGTTTGCAGAACAGATTCAGCCGCAGCGTTGCGTTTGGAGATCGGGGGATTTCGCAAACAGGTCATGGAACCGGTGAATTGTTTGCAATTTCGTGCAGGAAATTCTTGATCGAGCTCAGATCAAGTGGAAGTTTCATACAAGAAGAAGTTCTTGGAATTTAGAATTCTGTCTTTGTATCGTAACCTTGTATCTACGAATTCGGTATAATTGATAATCAAAGTTCTCAATTTCATTTGAAATTGAGAGGGAGACGTACCCACACGGGAGGACGACGTGGGGAACTTCCTTACCAAATCTCTGTGTATCGTATTCTTCCCTTACTTTTCTTTACGTTTTCATCAGTTTTGCAATATCAGTTTGTGTGTTGTGGCTGAACTCTTTGCGGTACAATAGTGGCAAGAAAACTTTCAAACTAAAGTCCACCATTGTTCATCATTAAGCACATACACACCAACTGTTTGACAAAATTGTTATCCAGGTTTTATTCATTGGAAATAGACTTTAATGATAAGTGCATTCAACTAGCTAAGATTCTAGTGTTAATAATTTCTGTCATTCTTATCCAAATCCAGCATTAAACTCGCGTGTCCGGTTTTCTAGTAGCGGTTCAGAATAGACGGAAGTCGATTCGGGACTGAAATTTTCCGCCAAGTTTAAAAACTCTGATAAAATTTTAAATCCGTTTAATTTTTAAAAAGGTGATCTATTCACCCCCCCTCTCGATCACTAGCCACACCGTCTAACAGGTTGAAGCGGCATCGTATGAAAATATGACCAAGCAAGTTGTTGTGAGGTTGATCAAGAATCAGATTATATGCCGGTATGGTGTGCCAAGTAAGATCATTACTAATAATGGATCGAACTTGAACAATAAAATGGTGGAATATTATTGCAAAAACTTCAAGATTGCACATCATAATTCTTCTCCCTACAGACCCAAGATGAATGGGGCGGTTGAAGCTACAAGTAAGAACATTAAGAAGATCATTTAGAAAATGGTTGTGACGTGCAAAGATTGGCATGAGATGCTCCCGTTTGCTTTACATGGGTACCGTACATCTGTTTGAACTTCAACAGGGGCAACCCCTTTCTCTCTTCTTTATGGTATGGAAGTTGTGCTCCCAGTAGAGGTTGAAATCCCGTCATTGTGTGTCTTGATGGAAGCCAAGTTGACAGAAGCTGAATGGTTCCAGACTAGATATGATCAGTTGATTTTGATTGAAGAGAAAAGATTGACTCACATGTGTCATGGTCAGTTATATCAGCAAAGAATGAAGAAAGCGTTTGATAAGAAGGTCAGACCTCGTGTGTTTAGAGAAGGTGACCTCGTGCTCAAAAATACTTTATCTTTTAAACCTGATGCTAGGGGAAAATGGACTCCTAATTATGAAGGCCCATATGTTGTTAAGAGAGCCTTTTTCAGGTGGTGCTTTGATTCTTACAACTATGGATGGTGAAGAGTTTACTCGTCCTGTGAATGCTGACGCAGTCAAGAAATACTTCGCCTAAAAAAGAAAAGAACAACTCGCTAAGTTGAAAACCCGAAAGGCTGGTGATGCGGTGTTTCGCAAGTATACGAACGCGTCAGAGTAATATAAAAGATTGTCGAATCCAAAAAGACCAAGTTGTAAGAACAAAAGTAGTTCTACAATAGATTCCAGGAATTTGATGATAACAAAGGATGAAACCAAAACTGGCACTCTAACGAAATTTCTCTAAGTGTGTAGGACTCTGAACAAGAACAAAGGAATCTGATCACTTTATCAGATACAGAATCGGATCAGATACAAAGTACTAGAAGATCAGAAGCATCTGAAGAAGAAGCGCGCTCTAGAAGTTCTGACTCTGAGTAAAACAGCATAGCAGAACACCATAAGCTCTAAACTGCCTTTGGAATCAACTCTGATGATCTAAAAGAACAGGAATATCAGAAGCTCTGATGTTACTTCAACAAAATCTCAGATTGACAAAGATAACGTAGATCCTGACGAAGGAGCTCCTATTCTAGAAAGAGTAACGGAAACAACAACTTCTAATGGAAAGAAAGTATATTTGGAAAGAAGTTATTCAGGGAGGCAAATTGGTTATGGCAAGAAACACTAAAGTAATGGCATTAAACTCTCATCAAAGACAAATATTCTTCCATTACTACAACGGTCCTTTCATCACTATATAAAGGACGACTTTCTTCATTGAGAGACACACCTGAACGCACAGAAATACTCTCTCTCTCTCTTAGTCTTTCATGAGTTGTTGCTCATACGTGAAAACACTTGATTGCTCCACTTGCTGTAATACTTGCTTAAATCTTAGAAGCACTTTAGATTACAAATTCCTTTTGTTAAATTGATTGTGTTCCTCAAGTGACTCTGCGTAGTCTGTATACTTGGGAGGACTAAGAGATCTTTCTCTTAGACGTTGGTTGTAATAATCTTTCAAGATTAGTGGATTAAGTCCTTTTTGAAGGCGAAATCACCTTGGTCGGGTGGACTGGAGTAGCTTTGTGTTATAAGCGAACCAGTATAAAATCCTGTGTGTTCTTATTCTGCAAAAACGCTTATTTTCCAAAACAATTCAATCCCCCCTTTCTTGTTTTTCTCACCTTCAATTGGTATCAGAGCTTCGGCTCTGTTATTGATTTTCTAATCAAACACTTAACCGTGTAGAGAGATCCAGAACGAGAAAAACTATGGCCTACACAAATGAAAGAGACAGTTACAATGCTAAGCCTCATGTCTTTGATGGAGAGAAATTCGATTACTGGAAAGATAGAATTGAAAGTGTCTTTCTAGGCTATGACGCTGATCTCTGGGACATTGTCACAGATGGATACAAACCTCCTGTAACTGATGCTGGAGCTGAAGTTCCCAGAAGTAAGATGTCAGATGATCAGAAGCGCGAATTCAAAAATCATCACAAAGCCAGAACGAAACCTCTCAATGCCATATCTTACAACGAGTATGAAAAAATCACCAACAGGGAAACAGCTGAAGATATACTCGACTCCCTGAGGATGACTCATGAAGGAAACTCTCAGGTCAAAGAAACAAAGGCTCTGGCTCTAATCTAGAAATATGAAGCCTTCAAAATGGAGGATGATGAAGCTATATAGGTAATGTTCTCTAGATTCCAAACTCTTATTTCAGGTCTCAAAGTACTAGACAAAGGATACACAACTGCAGACAATGTCAAAAAGATAGTCAGAAGCTTGCCAAAGAAGTGGAGACCCATGGTCACTGCCTTAAAGCTTTCAAAGGATCTGAACAACATCAGTCTTGAAGAGCTTGTCAGTTCACTCAGAAGTCATGAGATAGAACTGGAGGAAGATGAGCCTCAGAAGAAGAACAAGTCCATAGCATTAAAATCCAGATCTGAGAAGCGCAAGTCTGACAGAAACAAAGCCTTCTAGGCCGAAACAGAAGATGCTGATGACTCTGAACAGGAAGATTATGATGATGAAGAAGAATTGTCCCTCCTGACTAGAAGAGTTAAACAACTCTGGAAAAAGAGGAATAATAACTTCAGGAGACCAAGACCCAGAGGGGATCGATCAGAATCAACCTCAAAAGGTAAAACTAACAAAGATATTACTTGTTATGAATGTAAAGAAACAGGTCACTACAGGAATGAATGTCCCAAGTTAAAGAAAGACATTTCCAGAAAAGAGAGCTTCAAGAAAAATTCCCTCAGAACGAAGAAGGGATTGATGGCTACATGGGATGATAGCGAATCTGATTCATCAGATTCTGACTCTAATGAACAGGCCAATGTGGCGTTCATGGCTACCACATCCAGGAACACCTCAGATGAAGAATCTGAATCAGAAGAGGTATTTTTTGAACTCTCTCGATCTGACCTAGAATCATGTTTGTCTGAAACTCTTAGCTCATATTAGAAACTAAAACAAAAATTTAAAGCAATAAAAGGTTGTCTTGAAGAAAAATTTGAAGAATGTGGTAAACTTGAGACAACAATTCTAGAACTAAAAGATGAAAACAAAGTTTTGACATCACTAAGAGATGCAGCAAAGAAAAACTGTTTAAAACTGGAAGAAGCGTTATCTCAAGCTCCACAGACTTCAAACACGATAATTTATAAATACGAAAAAGCCTTTCAAAAGTTTCTGAAAAATGGGATAGGAAGGAGTGTAATGGCATCCATGATTTATGGAGTCAGTCAGAACAATAGAAAAGGAATTGGGTATGATCCTAAAGAAGATAAAACTTCTACTAGTGACCAACCTAAATCTCCATTTTCATATCACTACACACACACACAAGAGCAAAAATTTGATAATGCTAGAAAATCCAAAGTGATAAGAAACTCTGGAAAAACTAATCATAAAGGACCCAAAAGACTCTGGGTACCAAAGGATAAGATTGTTTATGTTGCAGATATCTTATGCAGCAAAGTTCAAACACCAGTCATGGTACCTGGACTCTGGATGCTCGTGACACATGACGGGAATAAAGTCTATGTTCCAAAGCCTGGAACTTAAAGATGCTGGATTTGTAGGCTTCGGAGGAGATCAGAAAGGAAGGATCAGAGGCTCCGGAACTATTGGTAATGGTACTCTTCCCTCTATATCTGATGTCCTTTACGTAGAAGGATTAATGCATAACCTGTTGTCCATAAGTCAATTAAGGGATAACGGTTATGATGTAATCTATAATCAAAAAACATGTAAAGCCATAAATCAAAATAATGGTTATGTCCTATTCACAGGCAAGAGGAAAAACAATATTTATAAAATAAATCTTTCTGATTTAAAAGAACAAAATGTGAAATGTCTGATATCCGTTCACGAAGAGCAATGGGTATGGCATAGACGCTTGGGCCACATTAGCATGAGGAAATTATCCCAGCTAAATAAACTCGAGCTAGTCAGAGGCCTACCTAAGCTGAAGTTCTCTTCTGATGCTCTATGTGAAGCATGTCAGAAAGGAAAATTTTCAAAAACATCTTTCAAAAAGAAAACTATTGTTACTACCTCTAAGCCTCTGGAATTTCTTCACATTGATTTATTTGGTCCTGTGAAAACAGCATCAGTCAATGGAAAGAAGTATGGACTAGTCATTGTTGATGATTGCAGTCGCTGGACATGGGTGAAATTCCTAAAGCACAAGAGTGAGTCTCACTCTGTATTCACTAGCTTCTGTTCCAAAGTGCAAAAAGAATTTGACTCTAAAATTGTAAGAGTCAGAAGTGATCATGGTGGGGAATTTGAAAACAATTTTTTTGAGGAATTATTTAACTCTAATGGAATATCCCATGATTTCTCCTGCCCTAGAACTCCACAACAAAATGGAGTTGTAGAGAGGAAGAATAGGACACTCCAAGAGATAGCCAGAACTATGATCAATGAAACTAATGTGGCTAAGCACTTTTGGGCCGAACCTGTAAATACAACGTGTTATATTCAGAATAGAATCTCCATAAGCCCTATTCTGGAAAAGACTCCTTATGAACTGTGTAAAGGAAGAAAACCAAACATTTCATATTTTCATCCTTTTGGATGTTCCTGCTTTATTTTAAACACTAAAGAACATCTGAACAAGTTTGATTCCAAGGCACAGAAAGGTATTATGTTAGGATACTCAGAACGCTCTAAAGGCTACAGAGTATACAATACAGAAACCAAAATTATGGAAGAATCAATTCATGTCAGATTTGACGATAAGCTTAACCCTGAAAAGTCAAAGCTAGTTGAGAATTTTGAAGATTTGGAAATCACTCTTGCAGGATCTGACAAGAAGACTGAAGCTCCAGAAGCAACTGCCATTCAAACTCTTGAAGAAATTAACTCCCCATTAATCCCAAAGAAAGCTAAAAGTCGCCTCAACATATCTGAAGAGTTAATTCTGGGTAACACGGATGAACCTGTCAGAACCAGGTCTACCTTTGAGACCTATGAAGAAACTCCTCTGGGACTAGTATCTCTAATCGAGCCTACGTCCTATGATGAGGCACTTCAAGACAATGACTGGGTTCTAGCCATGCAAGAAGAACTAGATCAATTCACAAAGAACGATGTCTGGGATCTTATTCCTAAGCCCAGAGGCACTCACGTTATCGGAACCAGATGGGTGTTCAGAAACAAGCTGAATGAGAAAGGAGAAGTCGTCAGAAACAAAGCTCGATTGGTGGCTCAAGGTTACAATCAACAAGAAGGTATTGACTACAATGAAACCTTTGCTCCAGTCGCCAGGTTAGAATCTATTCGCCTACTTGTATCATTCGCTATAAATCATTCTATCAAATTGTATCAAAGGTTTGTCAAGAGCGCATTCCTTAATGGTTATATATCAGAAGAAGTGTATGTCAACCAACCTCCAGGTTTTGAAAATCCAAATTACCCAGAACATGTTTTTAAACTTAAAAAATCTTTATATGGACTTAAACAAGCTCCTAGAGCTTGGTATGAAAGATTAAGTAATTTTCTTCTGGAACATAATTTTATCAGAGGGAAAGTTGACTCCACACTCTTCGGTAAAAACCTTAACAATGATCTCATGATATGCCAGATATACGTTGATGATATCATTTTTGGTTTAGCGAACGCCTCTGTATGTCAAGAATTCTCTGAGTTAATGCAGGCAAAATTTGAAATGAGCTTAATGCAAGAACTAAAGTTCTTTCTAGGAATTCAAATTAACCAAACTTCAGAAGTCACGTACGTTCATCAAAGCAAATACATAAAAGATGTTCTGAAGAAATTTGACATGGCTGAATGCAACTCTGCAAAGACTCCCATGCATCCAACCTGCATTCTTGAAAAGGAAGAAGTCAGTAAAAAGGTTTGTCAGAAGCTCTATCGTGGTATGATAGGCTCCCTTCTCTATCTGACTGCTACTCGACCTGACATTCTCTTTAGTGTTTGTCTCTGTGCAAGATTCCAATCAAATCCCAGAGAAACTCACTTAACTGCAGTTAGGAGAATTTTCAAATATCTAAAAGGAACTCCTAACCTGGGCCTGATGTATGAGAAAACATCAGAGTATAGACTTTCTGGTTATTGTGATGCAGATTACGCATGAGATAGATTGGAACGAAAAAGCACATCTGGGAATTGTCAGCTCTTGGGAAACAATCTGATATCCTGGGCCAGCAAAAGACAATCAACCGTAGCCCTCTCCACAACAGAAGTAGAATATATCTCAGCATCGCTATGCACTACTCAGATGCTCTGGATGAAGAATCAGTTAGAAGATCTGCAAATCTTCGAGAGTAACATTCCTATCTTTTGTGATAATACTGCTGCCATTTGTTTAAGTAAGAATCCCTTTTTACACTCCAGAGCTAAGCACATTGAAATAAAACATCATTTTATCAGAGACTATGTTCAGAAATGGATAGTAACATTGAAATTCATTGATACAGATCATCAATGGGCAGATATCTTTACTAAACCCTTAGCTGAAGATAGATTCCTCTTTATCTTAGAAAATCTGAACATTCAAAACTGCCCTGAATAAAATGTGCCTCTGAGGTTGTTAAATGAGACTCTGATATAAACAAATGGATTCTGCCTGTGACTCTGATACTTCTACCCAGTTAGAAGTTATCTAAGTTAGAAATCTCCAAAAACCAATCATTTGGTATTCCTGAAGATCAGATAAAGCAATACGTGGAGTGCCTTGCGTTTGACCTTGGAACTTCTAGACAGCTGTCCAGCAGTAATCAAGGAACAATCTCTTGAGATCTCCTTGAGCAGTGTGTTGACTATTGGGATTAGACATCATTTATGAGCTATAATCATTTTCCCTATAAACGTGCTAACTTGGTTTTTATGCTAAACTTTGATTTGTGTGTCGTTTTGCATGCGCCCTAATTTGGGTATTTAAACACTCATTTCTCACTTTGCACACATTTCACTCTCACGCACTCTTTAAACCTCAGTTCTCTCAAGGCATTTCTACAAGCAGCTCTTCATCTTCATCTCAGTTCTTCATCAACATCATGGATGCTCAACAACAAGCTGTGTTCAACTACTCTCAGCAAATGGGTTCAAGCGAACAAGTTCAAAGCACAAGCAACCCTACTCCAACGGTCACAGGCGTAGTTACAACACCAATCTACAAGGAGCCTCACATTCTCGATCGTGAGCCCCATATTCATCTTGCAACGCCCTTTGACAAACTGGAAGTTTTATGTGAATCCTTGGTAGATTTTGATAATATGAAAAGAAATGGCGTTGACCTCACTGAAGAACTTCACAAACAAGGTTGGGGAAACTACTTTCAACGCCTCTACGGTCCAGTTTACCCAAATCTTGTGAAAGAATTCTGGAGATTTGCTGATGCTGACGATCACTTCATTGTCTCCTATGTTCTGGGAGTAAAGATTGTGATAACTGAGAAGGATATTGTTGTGCTTCTGGGTATGGAAAAGGATGGCGGCAGAAGAATCTACAACATCAATCCCAGGGCAAAATACATATCTCAAGAAATCAACCCAACAATCTTCAAACAAAATGCAGAAGGCAACCCCTCAAAGAACAAGGAACTACTTCAGAACCTCCGGGTTTGGCTGAAGATCATTCTGGGTACAATCCATCATCGCCCAACGTCAAACTCCTCAGATTACATCAACACAGACCAGAAATGCATTCTGTACTACATTCACAAGGGTCTGAAGCTATGCCTTCCAGCACTAATGTTCAAGTACCTTAGAGACTCTGTGCGGGATACCAGACACCACATGAAGCCCAGAACCTACATCCCTCTGGGAAGGCTAATCTCTGACTTTATGATTGAAAGTCAGCTGGTGGATCATCTGTTAAAGCACAAACTCATGGAGGATGAGGCGATCGACGTTGGAAAACCTATCAACGCCAAGAATCTGAAAAGCATGGGGATTCTGGAGAAGGTCAACGTTAGACCCACTCTGGACACTTCTTGGGATGCTTTAAAAGATCAAAGGAAAATTCCCAATGGTCTATATCTGTTTTCAAAGGAAGAGCCCCGAGATGTAATCCTCTTCTATCTACAAGGTCCGAAGGATGAAGGAATAGATATCTCTGATTTCCACTTAAGTGATCTACCAGATAAAGCTCCAAACTTCATGAGACATAAAAGAGGTCCCTCTAAGAAGACATCGCAGGCGAAGAAAGGAAAACTAGGAGAATCCTCCAGATCAAGACCTCTAGCACCTTTGCATGAGTCTTCTAGTAAGTCTGACTCTTTTGCTCCCTCTGCACAAACACGGCAAATTGCTTCTTCTCTCCCTCAACCAACTCCCATATACACTCAATCTGAAACCTCCCCTTCAACCACCAGAACATCTCAACCACTTCCAAAATTCAACCTTACCACCACCACCCTACCCTTATCTGAAGCTGAAAAGCTAAACGAAACCACATCTTCATCCTCTTCCCCAGAATCACCCCCCTACTTCATCATCTCATCCGACACAGAATTCTCTAACCCTTCTTCTCCCACTCTAGCCCAACTTCAGACTCAGAACCTTGCCTCACAACAACCACACAAAACCCACTTGAACCTGAAGTAACCTCACCACCCACAGAACCACAAAACATAACACCATCTGACACTCAACCCTCTGACCTAAACACTTCCGCTGAACCACAAACTCTCAACCTTAGCCCTCCCGCGTCTTCACCCCTACCATCTGAACCAGAAAACTCCCTGCCAACCCTAGAGGAAGCAATTATGTTGTTTGCAGGAACATCAGTTGAAAAGGTCAAGTCTCTGACCATCAACTCTGGCATCAGTGATGATCTTTCCTCTGTTAGGACACACTGGAACAGAGTTATTGGTTGGATGACCTCTGAGGCCTTCGAACTGAAGAACCTCTCTGAGCAAGTCAGAAACGACTTCATCAGAGACGCTGAGGCAAGACTACAGGAGCACTTAGCCAGAGAAGCTAAGGAGCAAGCCAGAAGGGAAGCAGAAGAAAGAGAAAGACAAGATGAAATTCAAAGGATTAAGGAAGCTGAAGCCAAAGCTCTAGCTGACGCTGCTACTGCAGAAGCTGAAGCAATAGCTGCTGTTGAAGCTGAAGCTAAAGCCGCTGCTGAAGCTGAAGCTAAAGCCGCTGCTGAAGCTGAAGCTCTCCGTGCTGAAGAACAGAATGCTCTGACTCAGGGGGATGCTTCCACATTTTCCCCTTTGGTTCTCAAGAACCTTAAGGAACTTCAGAAAGAGCAGAAGGAAGTCCGAGCCAGATTGGATCAACAGGACACAGTCAACGCCAACATCCAGAGTCTGCTGACCCAACTGCTTTAGAGAATGTCTCCTCCTCCCAACCCTTAGGCACCTAGGATTCTTTCTTGCTTGTTGCTATTTTTCTCTGCCTATTTTTCTTTTTTTCTGGATATATATATTTTTTCCTTTACTTTACTTTTACTAAGTCTTTTTGATTCTGACAAAAAGGGGGAGAAATCAAAATAGCTTTGATGAAAACATATCTAATTCCTTCAGTACTCTGCAAACATATTATTCAAAAAAACATATCTAACCCTCTTTGACTCAGAAAGCTGCAGAAAAGTATCTCGAAACATCATTTCATGGAAACTATGGTAAGAACCTCTGAACTCCCAGGCTTATCTCAGGGGGAGCTTACTTCTATCCGATCTGAAAAATTCTTATCTCTGAATGTTTCATCTATTAATTAAGGTTGTTTTGTCATCATCAAAAAGGGGAAGATTGTAAGAACAAAATTAGTTCTACAATAGATTCCAGGATTTTGATGATAACAAAGGATGAAAACAAAAATGGCACTCTAACGAAATTTCTCTAAGTGTGTAGGACTCTGAACAAGAACAAAGGAATCTGATCACTTTATCATATACAGAATCGGATCAGATATAAAGTACCAGAAGATCAAAAGCATCCGAAGAAGAAGCGCGCTTTAGAAGTTCTGACTCTGAGTAAAACAGCATAGCAGAACACCAGAAGCTCTAAACTGCCTTTGGAATCAACTCTGATCATCTAAAAGAACAGGAATATCAGAAGCTCTGACGTTACTTCAACAAAATCTCAAATTGACAAAGATAACGTAGATCCTGACGAAGGAGCTCCTAATCCAGAAAGAGTAACGGAAACAACAACTTCTAATGGAAAGAAAGTATATTTGGAAAGAAGTTATTCAGGGAGACAAATTGGTTATGGCAAGAAACACAAAAGTAATGGCATTAAACTCTCATCAAAGACAAATATTCTGCCATCACTACAACGGTCCTTTCACCACTATATAAAGGACGGCTTACTTCATTGAGAGACACACCTGAATGCACAGAAATACTCTATCTCTCTCTCTCTCTTAGTCTTTCACGAGCTGTTGCTCATACGTGAAAACACTTAATTGCTCCACTTGCTGTAATACTTGCTTAAATCTTAGAAGCACTTTAGATTACAAATTCCTTTTGTTAAATTGATTGTGTTCCTCAAGTGACTCTGCGTAGTCTGTATACTTGGGAGGACTAAGAGATCTTTCTCTTAGACGTTGGTTGTAATAATTCTTCAAGATTAGTGGATTAAGTCCTTTTTGAAGGCGAAATCACCTTGGTCGGGTGGACTGGAGTAGCTTTGTGTTATAAACGAACCAGTATAAAATCCTGTGTGTTCTTATTCTGCAAAAACGCTTATTTTCCAAAACAATTCAACCCCCCCTTTCTTGTTTTTCTCACCTTCACAAGTGTCAATCTATCGTTATTTATTGTTATGGTGTTTATCAAAGGCAATCAAATTAGTGTTTTTAGGGTGTGCAAGGAAAAGTAAAGTATTGAATAAAGGTCAATTAATAAAGACAGGGTCGAATGTAATTCACGTAATCAATTAATAATCCAAGTACTTGCTAGTAGAGCTACTTATGGGCAATGTTTCCTACTTTGAAAAGAACTAATTTAACAGGAACTGTCGCTTTCGCGTATTCAGAACCGAATTGTACTCCCTAATCAAACCCTCTTATTGTCACTTATAAAAAGGCGCGCATTGCGTTAGAGTAGTAAACCTATTTTTAAGAAATATAGTATCTTGACTAAGTTGAAAAGTATTATAACCTAGATTTCTTAACCAAAAGAGGTTCTCAAGAACCAGACTCTAAACTTATAAACGCGTCCGAAAATAGTTTTAAAATCTCTTTTCTTCTTAAGTTAAAAACTCCTAATGAACTAAACAAAGCACTTTCGCTGTTTTTGAAATAGTTAAAAACAATTAAGTTTAGATAGACGTTGGACGGCTTTCGATCTTAACCAACGGAATTGAAGTGCGGGAAAACTTAAGTTGAAAGTTAAAATAGCCCTTAAGTGTTTCTACGAACAATTGTACGGATTATCGGTTCAATTACGATCCTTACATTCTAACCTTATAAATTTAGTTAGACATGGTAAAGTAAAAGTGCATTAATTTAAATAAAAGTAGTGCGAGTGCGGAAAGTAAATAAAAGTAGTGTGAGTGCAAGGAAATAAATAAAAGTAAAGCGAGTGCGGGGAAATAAATAATTTAAGGCGAGTGCGAGGAAATAAATAATTTAAAGCGAGTGCGGGAAATAAACAAAGTAAAGCGAGTGCGGGGAAATAAATAAAGTAAAGCGAGTGCGGGAAAATAAATAAAGTAAAGTGAGTGCGGAAAAATAAATAAGATAAAGACAAGTAATAAAAACCTGCTCCAATCGGAGGGTTGAGTAAATTGCAAAGCGGAAATGAAAATGGCGGCAAGATTAACTTCCTTCCAAAGTGCTCCAAGCTCGATTACAGACTCTATCACAGACTCGATTACACAATTCTGGTAACACTCCAATGCGAAGCGATTACCACTTTAAAATACTGAATATATGCCTAAGTGAAACAAAGTTGCTCTGAGTTTGCCTTTGCTCTAAGTTTGGATCATTGAAAAAGTGATTTCGAGTTTCTATTTATAAGCAAGTAAAAAGATGGAAATGACAAGGATGCCCTTCAACTTGAAAATGGGAGGGAAAACTTTTCCTCTTGTGGCGCCTGCCACAAGACCATTCTGAGGCGCCTTAGTGGAAGTAGTGGGGAATGTGGCAGTTGAGGGAAGTTGAGCTTGAACACGTCATGGCAGGGTCTATGGCGCCAGCCATGGGGGAAGCCACAAGTACAAAATGCTGAATTTTAGGGTTTTTGGCTCTTTTTCGCTCCTATTCTCGATCGGGGCTCCGATTAAAGTGAAAACCTGAAAACAAAGAAAAACATAGTAATAACATAACAAAATAGCAATAAAACAACTAGAATGCATGTGAAATCGGAGTCGAAAATACGGTAAATTTCAGTGTTATCAGCTGGTCTAGGCAAAAATTAAAGACATAAAACAGAAAAACTATCCTGGTAGATTGAGTACCCCACCTTGGCGCAATCTCGGTAAAAATTAGGGATTTTGGCAAGTAATTGCATTCGGTTGGTCCTGATCTTGGAAGCAGTTTTGAGTAAGTCATTTGGTTCTGATTCATCATTCTGAACTAAAGACCAGCACAATGGATATTGAAGTTGGTAGGGAGAGTAGTGGTCATTGTATTCAATGTAGCCCTTTTCTATGTAAATTACCATTTTCAAATTTTGTAAAGATCCATGGAGTCCTGTCATTTACAGAATACCATTCTATTAAATAAATTTGAGCTTTTATCCAATTGATTCTATTCTTATTTATTTCTACTAAATAAAATTGAATCTTTATGATGATAATTTTGAAATAAATTAATGAATAATAACTGTTTTTCTTAAAATAATAAAAACAATCACTTTAAGAATAATCGCTTTCAGTAAGGAATGTCAACATCAATTCGAGAACAGTTAAGTCTTGAAGAGTGAAGCTTTCTTGGTCTTCCCCAAGTAGTTGGTTTGGTAACTACTTTCCTCCACAATAGTTCATCAGTTATCCCTAGTTTAGTTGATGGTCACATCCTCAATAGAGTCAATTTGATGGTCATATCCCTAGTAGAGTTGAGTTAATGATCGGTCCCCTTTGCAAAATCATATTCCCTAGCTGAGGTGCTCATGTTTTGTATCCTCCCAGTTTATGATTGGACCCTGGAAATCCGGAACCTTTATTTGGTTTCCATTTGCATAATTGTGTCGCATAACTTCGGCAGTTTATCAAATCCGGTTATTTTTGCCTTGGAATTGGTTTATTTCACAATTTCCAAGAAGAATTTGTTGATTGTTGAGGAATGTGATGATCTTGGCATCCCCGAAAATTTTCTCAAATCTTCGTGCAGAGTTTTATCTCTTGTATTCCCCAGCGGAATTCATCTCCTAATCATGAAGATCCCTTGTTCTCGGTAATTTTTTGATTCTGAGCAGTATTTATCTTTATCCTCTACAAGGTTGTCTCCTGCTTGATATGGTGTTGACCTAAAAATTCCCCACAGAGTTGACAATTTGGATCCTCGACACGCCTTTTCTCTATCCTCATCATGTTTGGTTGTTTATCCTTCAACAGTGCTCTCTCCCCCCGTAGAGTTTGTCGTGATTGGTCGGAAGCATGTTCTCTATGACTTTCCCAACCATAGTTGGTTTGTTCAGAGATGGATGATTTATTTTCATCCCCAACATTTTCTCTACTTGGTGTTTCCATCTTGTTGAGATTAGCCGAGTGTTGCAGCAATAATTCAAATCTTTGTTATTTGTATCCTTTGTGTTGTTGTGTCAACATAAACATAATCATATACATACATATTCATGCATAAAACACAACATCAGAAATTTCACTCTGCATTTTTATTGTATTTGATTTCTTTATTCTGTTCCCTTGCTTTGGTAATATCATTTACCTATGCAGGTTTGGCGCGTTTGTCCTCCTTCAATTGTAGAGTGTCAGCCCATTTAAGCAGAAAAAGTTTATTCTTTCTCATTTCCCCACTGAGTTATTTCCTCGTGGATGATTATCATTTTAGTTTCCTCCCAGTTAATTATCTGGATGGAACCACGCCCCTTGAGTTATATCCTCATTGGGTTGAGTCTTTGTTTGAACGTTCATTTCTAGTTATTACCTAGATAGATATTTTTGGTCCCCTGAGAGTCTATTACCCAATAATCGGTAGTATTCTTCTCAGTTTTTGAGGACTTTACTTTTTCCCAATACCCGATAAATGTAATCTACTTCCTTTGTTTTCTCTAGCTGATTCGTTTTCACGTTTCCCCCAGGCAGTCTATCCTTGATATGTTCATCATAACCGATGACGGATATTCTTCCTTTGTGGTTTTCTACCCTGTAAAAAGGTAGTTGTAATCCCTACTTTTATTCCCTAGAGAGTTAATCCTTGATATGTTCATCTTAACCAATGATGGATTTTCTCCTCTCAGTGGTCTTCTGCCCAATAATCGGTAGTTATAATTCCTACTTTTCCTTCCTGAGTTTATCTTGATATGTACGTCCTAACCGGTGACGGATATTCTCTCTTTGGTATTCTATCCAGTAACTGATAGATACAATTACTATTTTTCCTCGACGGTCTATCCTTGATATGTTCATCCTAACCGATGACAGATATTCTTCCTTTGAGTTATCCTTGATATGTTCACTTTAATCAGGTGATGAATGCTCTCTCTTTGGTCTTCTACCCTGTAGCCGGTAGTTTTAAATCCAATTTGATCTTTATCCCCGCCAGGTTATTCTTATCCAGGAATAGGTAACGAATACACCTCTTCCTCCTCAGTGAGTCATCCTTGATATGTTTACCCTAACCGGTAACGGATGTCCCTCTGTCAGAGTATATTATCTTCCTACCCAGTAAACGGTAATAGATAATCTCTGGTACATTTGTGTTGAATATTATTCTTCCCCAGTTGAGTTTGAGTGTGTATTCCTTCAGTGGAATCTCCTTTTCCTCTTTGGCTTGAGTATTTCAGCCTTGTTCTGATTCACCCGTTTCCCCTGCAAATTTTCCCTTATCCCCGATTGGTTTCTTCCATTGATTTATTTTCATGGAAATTCCCCTCGTGTCTCCAGGAATTTTTAAGACATAGCCTGGCCTACACACAACTTTTTATCCCCCCAAAGTCTCTGCCTCTCAAGTGAGTTTTCCTTATGGAATGCATGATGCTCCTGTCGATCTTCAGTTTCTTCCGGATTCTTTTCCTTTGTGGCAATATATTCCCCACAAAGATTATTTTAACATTTATATCGTATGCATCATAAGATCTCTTAGGGACCAAAATTTGTTTTTAGATGTTGTGATTTAAGTCCATTCTACTGATTCGATACAAAGATTTTAACCTTCAAATCCTCAGTTAAAATTTCCTTAAATAGGGGCAGCTTTAGGACCCCAATTTTGACCCTAAGATACCTCATGTTATCTCATCACATGCATTGGCTTTGGGATCACACCTTGGTGTCCTCCTTACCCCATATTCATTGGGTTTGCATTGGGAGAGATCACCAAGCACATTTGATTGTATCATACTTTGTTGTTTCATTATTTACTAACCAAAATACCAAAAATATGTCTATGTATAGTTTTATTTATTTTTGTAGGTAGTGTGTGCATCCACCAAGGCCTCATCAAGCTCATATCTAGGGTTTGCGACCCTCAATGCAAGAAGGCTAATCAAAAGATGGTTCACATTGACTCTAGACATCATATATGGATCCCCATGATCTCCATTTATCATTTTGATCAAGAATTCATCAAGAGTTGGAAGCTTGTTTGCCTTGGAAGCCCAAATTAATTTAGGTATCTTGTGTGACTTCCTCCGCAACTATCTTCATCATCTGATCAAATATTTCAAAGGATGCTTCATTATACATCAATTTATACATTTATGATCCTCCATGAGTGTCGTACCTCGAAAAATGGGAATACGACCTAGCGAAGCGCAATCGCACGCTCGCAATGATGGACTTAACAGAGTCGCCACTGAACTTTATTTATTCCTAAAAGGGAAAGGGGAAATATCGATAAAACCCAAGAAATAACGACAATGATTATGATCGTCGCAACCAAATCAGGGTTCGGGAGTCGATTACGCAAGGGGAAGGTATTAGCACTCCTCACGTCCGTTGTACTCAACGGGAACCATTAGGTTAGTTGTGCGCATTAGTGTTAGTTTAAAATGTTAGGCTTCTCGAGTTATTAGGTGGGAAAGAAAGAAAGGAAGAGAGAAGAATGTTTTTGGATTTTCGACAAAGGACTAAACCTAAGTTTTTTATTAGTGGGCCCGACAAGATTTACAAATCCTGCTCCTACGTATCTTAATAGAGAAATCAAGGCTTATGTAGTTCTGGGTAGAAAAATGTTTGTTTGTTGGTCGATATTAGCGAAAGCTACTTTGTGTCAATCGATGAAAACATTGTTGGACTACCTAAAACAGGTGGAAAAATATTGCCTTGCATTGTTTTGAAACAAAGTACCTTTCGTTTGAGAAAGGGTTTGAAGGGTCAATCGCACGACGGCGAGAAAAGAAATTTATTGGTTTGATGTGTTTTGAATAATGGCAACAACTTGGATGGGCGAGATATCCATCTCGAATCCTAGTCTCAGGAGTGTGTGGTATCCACCACGTTCCATTTCCCCCTTATTTGCAAAAGTATTTAATAAGAATTAAGTGTTTTTGAATTTGATTGAGAAAAAGGTTTAAAGAAACTACATTGACAGCTTTAAATAATGGCGAGAGCTAAGATAGGCGAGGCATCCACCTCGAATCTTAATCCCAAGAGTGCATGGTATCCATCATGTTCTATTTCCATCTTTATTGGAAAAGTGTTAACTAGGAATTAAGTATTTTTAGTTTTATCATGAAAATGGCTTGACGTTGGATCAAGCATTCGATGAAGGTTTGAAAGAAATGGAATAGAATGGGAGGAAGAAATGGATTAATTTGTTTACTGAGAAAATAGTCGATGTTGGATCGAGTCATTATTTTTTATCTTTTTGAAAAGAAATTGGTTTTATTCTTGCGTTAGTAGCTAGCTAAACAGTCAAGCAAGTAAAGAAGGAAAATAGTAAAATATTATTACACATTGTTGGTTCTTGTGTTGGCAGTAATTTTGTTAAAACCTAGAGTTTTCACAAGTTGTCACATGTGTTGTCTTGACATAAGATAACATGTACCTGCTGGATGCTTAAAATGTGATTATGCAGGATTTTTACTGAGATGTCAGACCCGATGTCATGACATCTGTATACAGAACATTCAGTCTGAATGTTATGTATTATGTGATTGCGTTTTTAATGGAAATCTATGTATGATTGAAGATATGATTGAACACGCTATCAATAAGTAATTACGACTAAGATTGACTTTTTTCCAACAAAATATAATCAACTGTCATGAGAAGATTTGAATGGAAAATAGTTTTAGGGTTTTATGATGTCCAACCCTAGCCAAATGCTTCTATAAAAAGGACATGGAAAACCTGATTTTATAGACAAGAAAGAACGAACGAAATATTGAGAGAGAATAAGGGTTTTAGTCTTGTGTGGTCGTGTGTATTGTAAGCCATTCAATTCATCCATAGATGATTGAATTGGTCTGATTTTTGAGTTGTAATTTGTCATTCTAAGCTTTTAAGCATGAGCGTGTGTCTACTTGATTGATGCTTTTAAGTAAGATCAAGTGTGTGTCTGTGAAGAGTGTCTTCTTTTCATTGTAATTCTTGTTTTATATCACTTCTGTGATTGAGGGGGAGTGAGTGGGATCTCATATCTAAGAGTTCTTAGGTAGAAGTCACAGGTGTAGAGATTTGGTGAAAAGACTGTAACTTGAAGTTGTTTATTGAGAGTCTTTGAACTTGTTCTATTTAGTGGATTTCCTTCTTGGCTTGTAGCCCCCAGACGTAGGTGAGTTTGCACCGAACTGGGTTAACTATTTCTTGTGTCTCTTGCATTATTGTTCTTTATCTTTTATCCTGTTTGTATTGTTCAAATATTAGTGTCATGACATTACCTTCGACATCTCATATGTGATACCATAATTTCAATTGGTATCAGAGCAGGCATCCTGCTCTCGTTCTGGGTGAGATCCAGGGACGTTACTTTCTGGTACTATGGAGAGAGATGGAGGATCTGTTCACAGGCCACCTAATCTGGATGGATCCAATTATGACAACTGGAAACCTCGAATGGTAGCCTTCCTAAAATCTCTGGATAATAAGGCTTGGAAGGCTGTTTTAACAGGATGGGAACATCCAGTTATTACTAAGGATGGAGAAGCTACTACTGATAAGAAGGTTGAAGAACAATGGACCAAGGAGGAGGATGATTTAGCCCTTGGGAACTCTAAAGCATTGAATGCTATATTAAATGGAGTAGATAAGAATATCTTCATATTGGTAAACAACTGTGAGGTGGCCAAAGATGCTTGGGATATTCTCAAAACCACTCATGAAGGCACCTCTAGAGTGAAGATGTCTCGGCTGCAACTGCTCACTACCAAGTTTGAAGATTTAAGGATGAAAGAAGATGAAAATATTCATGAATTTCATATGAATATCCTTGAAATTGCTAATGCCTCAGGAGCCCTGGGTGAGAAGATGTCAGATGAAAAATTAGTGAGGAAAATACTCAGGTCACTCCCTAAGAGACTTGCCATGGAAGTGACAGCCATAGAAGAGTCTCAAGACATTTCCAATATGAGAGTTGATGAGCTAATTGGATCCCTCCAAACATTTGAGATGGGAATGTGTGATGGATCTGAAAAGAAAGTCAAAAGCATAGTCTTCATGTCAAACACTGAAGAGAAAGAGGAGAAAAGTGGTCAAGATACTGATGAAGATCTGGCAAATGATGTAGCAATGCTGGGAAGACAGTTCAACAGATTTCTAAAAAAGATGGATGTAAGATCTAAGGCTAATGTCAAGAACATCTCATCTGACATCAATAAATCCAACAATGCTGGAAGAAGAACAAGGTCAGATGAAAAGCCCAAAGAAGGAAAAAGAGTTCAGTTCCATGAATGTGATGGGTATGGACACATTAGAACTGAATGTGGAACCTACATTAAGAAACAGAAGAGGAGTCTTACTGCCACTTGGTCTGATGAAAGTGAAACAGAAGAGTCTGCAAATCTTGTGACTGCCTTGACTAGAAGATGGGGTTCTGATGTAGACTCAAGTGATGATGAAGTAACCTTTGAAGAGTTGGCCACTACCTACAGAAAGTTGTGTCACAGAAGTGTAGAAGTGTGTCAACAAGTTGAAAGTCAGAAGAAAGTGATAGCACAGCTGGAGAATGAGAAGGCATAACATTTGGAAACCATCTCCAAGTTGAAGACTGAAGCAGTATTCTTGAATTCCAAATTGGATGAGATGACCAAGTATGTAAGAATTCTAAACAATGGATCTGACACCTTAGACCAAATTCTCCAGACTGGACAAATAACAGGAGACAAGTCTGGCATTGGGTTCCATGAATCTAAACCTGAGTGCAATGGGTTCCTAAGACTGATGGTACAAGTCTGATAGCTCACACTTCCTTCAGAGTTTCTTCCAAAGATGATTGGTATTTTAACAGTGGGTGCCAAAGATGTTATAACATTCTATGTGACATTCTCTGCTGGACTAATTGACATTTATTTTGTCTAATTGGTCTCTTTGGTCTATTTTGACTAAAAAGGGGAAGAAGTTATTATGTGGAGAGCTGTAGTTAATATATGGAGAGCTGCAGTTAACATATGCTGAATTAGCTAGGCTAAACAGATGACAGCTAATGTTGAACAGTATAATATTCTGTGTTGTACAGGTGATGTTGAAGGAGATTTTAGATGGGGTGATTCTGAATGTTACAAGTGTTGTTGAAGGAGATGTCTGTGTTGAACAGACTTACGGGGAGAAGAAGCACATATGTGTTTAATGTATGTTTATTACTAGTTGCTATTATAGCTAGTAATTGTTTGGTTATTACTTCTGCTGCTGCTTAACTGCTGATCTTGTGAACAAATGGATTGATATATGTTTTAGCCAAAATTTACCAAAGAAATTGGTTTTATTCTTGCGTTAGTAGCTAGCTAAACTGTCAAGCAAGTAAAGAAGGAAAATAGTAAAATATTATTACACATTGTTGGTTCTGGTGTTAGCAGTAATTTTGGTAAAACCTAGAGTGTTCACAAGTTGTCACATGTGTTGTCTTGACATAAGACAACATGTACCTGCTGGATGCTTAAAATGTGATTATGCAGGATTTTTACTGAGATGTCAGACCCGATGTCATGACATGTGTATACAGAACATTCAGTCTGAATGTTATGTATTATGTGATTGCGTTTTTAATGGAAATCTATGTATGATTGAAGATATGATTGAACACGCTATCAATAAGTAATTACGACTAAGATTGACTTTTTTCCAACAAAATATAATCAGCTGTCATGAGAAGATTTGAATGGAAAATAGTTTTAGGGTTTTATAATGTCCAAGACCAGCCAAATTCTTCTATAAAAAAGACATGGAAAACCTGATGTTATAGACAAGAAAGAACAAACGAAATACTGAGAGAGAATAAGGGTTTTAGTCTTGTGTGGTCGTGTGTATTGTAAGTCATTCAATTCATCCATAAATGATTGAATTGGTTTGATTTTTGAGTTATAATTTGTCACTCTAAGCTTTTAAGCATGAGTGTGTGTCAACTTGATTGAAGCTTTTAAGTAAGATCAAGTGTGTGTCTGTGAAGAGTGTCTTCTTTTCATTGTAATTCTTGTTTTATATCACTTATGTGATTGAGGGGGAGTGAGTGGGATCTCATATCTAAGAGTTCTAAGGTAGAAGTCACACGGGTAGAGATAAGGTGAAAAGACTGTAACTTGAAGTTGTTTACTGAGAGTCTTTGAACTGATTCTATTTAGTGGATTTCCTTCCTTGCTTGGTAGCCCCCAGACGTAGGTGAGTTTGCACCGAACTGGGTTAACAATTGCTTGTGTCTCTTGCATTACTGTTCTTTATCTTTCATCTTGTCTGTATTGTTCAGATATTAGTGTCGTGACATTAACTTGGACATCTCATATATGATACCAGAATTTCACACATCATAGGAGTGGGGGTACATTTTTCAAATGGGGATTCAAAGTAATGGAATAATTAAAATGGAATAAAATAATCAACGAGCAATGCATGAGTGTAAGTGCAAGAGAACCGTCTCATTGTAAGGAAGCCCAGGAGTAAACTATGTGAGGTTGATGGCGATGCTTAAAGGCAAACGACTTACAAGGGTGTGGAGATGGGGAAATTACAACTAAGTATTGTGCTCAAAACCGGTTTATGCATCATGTCAACATTGAATGATCATGTGCAACCAATCGAAACGCGGCAAAATTCTATTGTTATCTCGATAAAATAATCATGGGTAAACAACATAAGAACGATTGAATCCATAAATTAAAATCGATGCTTTGTCAATTAAAATAAATAAAAGTGGTAAATGTTAAAATAATAATAAGTATAGAAGAAATTAAATTAAAACATATACATGAGAATTAAGAATAACATAAAAAATTAAATGCTAAACAACCAAAATACCACACACGGGAATCGGACCAACCACACAAAGGGAGATGAGATAACTCTCCCTCCACTCAGCCATGGACAGCCAACTGTTACCTTAACAGCGACCCAAGTACATAAACAAAGAACTAAAATAAAAATATAAATATAAAAAATAAATAATTAAATTAATAATATGAAGTGGGCTTGGGACAAGAAAACCCAACAGTCTCTTGGACTGTCTGGGTTCGGGTTAATGAACCTGCTCCAGCCTGGCCCAAATGGGAGGCGACAAGAATCCCAAGCCATCCCTAACCGCGTGGCCGTTTGGTAGGCGAACAGAGGGACAAGAAACATCCTCATTAATGGCTAGTTGTCAACCATTCATGGGAAATAGCAAGGTTGGGAAAACTGAAGGGTCACGAGTAAATAGAAACGGCGCACGCACGTGAACTAAGTAGAAGCACCACAAAATAACACGAGATCCTCACTTCAAATTTCATTTTTATAAAGCACGAATGGTGACAAGGGTGATACCAACGATGGAGTTTCGAGTAGCGACGCCCAACAATAGTAAACAACAAACACAACAAGCATAGGGAGAAAGTAATAACTTGTGAAACCACGACTGCGATAATGGCTTGGTCCTTCTCCGCATTATCTCCCCCTCCTTCCGTGTTCAGTAGTGGTGGATTGAGATAATTAGAGTTTCGATTGGAACTCTAGTAAACTGTGTGAGATGATTTCGTGAGACTGAGGAAAAAAACTATATGAAAACTCCCTGGTTTTTCTCTCTTTTTCTTCTTTGAATCTCGTTAGGGTTTTTTCTCACTTTGCCGTCGTATTGAATTTTTAGGGTTTCTTATTTTAAACAGTCCCCTTCAATGAGGAGAAAGTTCTCCCTTTTATATTCATCCTTTTAGGGTTTGAATTGGCCGTTGAGACCAAAGGAGTATCGGAATTGGGAGTGCTTGCGGTGTTGCCAGTTGTCTACCCTATTTTGATGTTTATCCTGAAAAAGGTAACTTGTACCTTGTACCTTCTTCCTAAAATGTTTCGATTCCCTTTTGTTGCTTGTGGACTTTTACCGCCGGTAAAAGGCTATTCACTGTTGTGAGTTCACTTGAATATAATATGTGTTGTTTGATGCTTGCAGGAAGGAGGGGTGTATAATCCGAAGTATGGTTGCAATCTGGGTGCATTGAGGGAGTTTGCATCTGTACACAACCCAAAGAATCAGACTCCATATTTGGTCTTTGTTGGTGAATGCTATTCTGGGAAGTGACCCCACTAGAAGAGGCTTCATAGAATTGCTTCAGAGTTGCACGTTGCTCCTCGAGGGCATAAGGATGATCAAAATCACCATCTTCTAGACAACTAATTTTTCTCTTTCCCACTGATTGCTTTAACATTTGCCTTTGTATCCTTTGTTCACTCAAGACCAAAGCAGCTGAATCAAAATCATTACAGCCAGCAAGATCAGGAGACTTCCTAAGACGTTTATTTCTTCGTACAGATGCACCCTGGGCATTTCTCAATCAGAAGCAATAACACGACTGTTTGGAGGCCCATCCTTACCAACAACATTATGCATAGGCTGCTGGTGTGTGATCCACCACTTCGCTGGTTTAATTGAGATTTTGATGCTCCGTAGCATAATGATCTCTTTTGCTTCCAGGTTCATCTTGTCACGATCTTGGCGTTAACATAATGATCTCTTTTGCTTCCAGGTTCAAAAATGGCGGTCGGGCGGACTCGAAGGAGAAGTAGCACAAGATCATGGAGCAAAATGAAGCATCAATTGAACTCGCAGCGGGAGCTTGATCGGGGAACTCAACTCAATGAAAATAGGATGATGTAAGGGCCTAGGAAACAAGTACAAGATTTCACGCCTCTTCTCTCCTCTTGTTGATTTTGAAAATACCAAAAATTGATTTTTGTAGTTCACACCATGCCAACATTCACTTACGGTAAGCTTTTTCTTCTTTGTTCACGCCTTCTCATGTGTGTTGTAGACTTGGCAAATTTATGCTGAAATTGTTGCGTTTGATACCGTGCAGGATCTAGAGTCATGGCATTGATTGGTGAGTTGTTATACGCGCGACGGTTCGCGTTTCATTTTCATCTCTGCACTTTGTTGTTTCAGAAAATAGCAAGCGGTACCGGCGGTAAACCTCTTCTTTGGATGTTGTAGCAATGCAAACAAGTGCAAGGAAGTGTATGAGGCCGCGAGTATCTTCGATTCTGGGGTTTCCAGAAGAGGAATTGAAGACAGAAGTTGAGAATGGAAAAGATTCACTTTGTTCCTCTTTGGAGACTCTGCTTGAACTCCACATTGCTAATCTACCCTCAAATATAATTATGATCATCAGCTTTTAAAGTTTAGACTTTTGAAATTATAAACTTTCCCTTTCAACTTCTTTATCAAGTGTAACATAGATGCTGAGCCCTGTACGACACTCTGACTTCCATATGTTGAGTTCAACAGACTAGAATCTTTCATTATTATGAGTTTTTTCACCAAATCCAAAGGTAACCAAAGCATGAGCAGGACGCCCAAAAGATGATCTTCCAACATGAGGGGCATAAGAATGTTGTTGTCCACCATGTAACGATTGATTGTAGTAATCAATGGACTGTTGACTTTCAGCAGCATAATTGTTTAAGAAATTCTTTTTTTGTTCATCAAACTGTGTATTTGAACAATTAAAATGTTGACCAAAGTTCCCACTAGGGGCAAAGCATTGTGGTTCAACAGTTCCAATTAGCTAAACCGTGATCATGGTTAAATTTATTATTCAATGAAACTGATCCAAGTGATGGTTAAATTTATTATTCAATGATACTGATCCAAGTAAGCTAGACGCATTTTGTAGATCTTTGCTGCCAGGAATAATAGAACCAAATGAATGATCATACTGCTGGCCTCCAACGTAAGTTGCACCATTCCCACTCTAGAAGGCTAGCCAGCAAGTAGTCTTCTCTATCAGTTGCAGACGGAAATATATACTTAGTAATTAGGTGATGCTCTAATGGTCCACTATGGCCTTCAACAAAGTGACTAATAACTAGTGCAAGTTGTTTGTCCCCAAGGGTCTTAGCACAAACATTTACAGCAGAAGAAGTGATTGATTGTGACAGTTTTTTTTAGGACCAAAATCAGGGTATGACAGTTGCCCATATTTAAACATCTTCCACCTGAGGAATATGAAGCGGCACCTCTTCATTGGATCGTAGTGGGGGATGATTAAATACCATGTGGACCCAGATTTTGATCCTGAAAAAATGCAAATGCTATGATATGATATGCATGGGTGAAGGATTCTTTAGTTCCGAATTTATCTGTTAGGGGTATGATGAATCCTTAACAGGAGATGCTACTAGACATATCAATCTGTGGGGAATACTGATGGCCCAAAGAGAATCAGACAGATAATGTAAAACCGATTCGCCAGGGATAACAATCCTGCTGGAGAGTCAAACACACACCAGGGAGTACTCAAAGTGAAAGTTGATAAACGACAATTGGAGTACCAGAGGTTTCAACGGTAAGTGCACACATGACTTACTAATAACCCGAATATTTTTAAGGAAAAATCCTACAACAGGTTCATACATGACCTGACGACACTGGAATAATCAAAGAAAAAGGTTCTTCAAAAATATATTCAGTCATGACCTGGTAATACTGGAATAAAAGTTCAGCGACAGGTTCATACACGACCTGACAATGCTGGGGAATATCAAGAAGTTCTGACAACAGGTTCAAACATGACCTGACGAAATTTAGAAAAATCAAAAAGAGTATATCAACAGGTTCATACATGACCTGACGACACTTTGAACATTCCTGACAAATCTGGAGATTTCTCACAAGAAAATTATCTGATCAAAAATTCTGGAAATTACTGTCAATGAAAAAGTCAAAATGATAACTTTCTAGGAAACACCAAGGCCAAAAGGACAAAAAACTCTCTGTAGGGGCCAACAACAATTGGACTTATACCATAAACATATATCACAACCAACCTCCAACGGATTAGTGTCAGTTACAACATGACTTCAAGGGTGCTGGTGACGACCAGACTTAAAGATACCATTTACAGTTGGATTTGATAGATGCTGGTGATAACCAGACTTTAAAATGATACCAGTTACAACTGGAGTGGATAGATGCTGGTGACAACCTGACTTTAAAAGGATACCAGTTACAACTGGATTTGATGGATACTGGTGACAACCAGACTTTAAAATGATACCAGTTACAACTGGATTTGACAAATGCTGGTAACCACCAGACTTTAAAAGGATACCAGTTACAATTGGATTTGATCAAAGACGCTGGTGACAACCAGACTTAACAAACGACGCCAGTGACAACTGGTCTTAACAGGTAATTCCAATAACAATTGGACTCGCAAACAAATGCTGGTGACAACCAGACTTATCATACCATTTACAAATGGATTTTAAGACAGTGTCGGTTACAACTCTGATTGGGGATTCCAATTACAATTGGATTTAAAATAAGATGCTGGTGACAACCATATTTTACAGAGCCACCAGTTACAATTGGATTTTAACATTTGAGCCCGAGTTACAACTGGACTTAACAGATAATGCCAATAACAAATGGACTTGTAGACAATGTTGGTTACAACCAGATTTATCATACCATTGACAAATGGATTTTTGTCAAAGCGCCAGTTACAACTGTGCTTGAGGTACCAATTATGGTTGGATTTGAGACAAGATGCTGGTCACAACCAGACTTTAAAAGATACCAGTTACAACTGGATTTTATCATTTGAGCGCCAGTTACGACTGGATTTAACAGGTGATGCCAATAACAATTGGACTTGACAGAAAATGCTGGTGACAACCAGATTTAAAGAGATACCAGTTACTATTGGATTTCAAAAGATGTTGGTGACAACCAGTCTTAACAAACGACACCAGTAACAACCGGAGTTAGAGGTCAAGGGATACAATGAACAACGAGACATGAGCTTATGCAAAATGAGCGCGAAGCACTTCGGGCTATGCATGATTTGGATTTTGCTTATATGCATGATATATGAATGATCACGATATGCAAATGCTGACAATATACAGACTGGAAATTAGGGAAAGCTTTATGGAGGTACTGAATCCTCAACACCAATAACTCAACCGAAGGAGTGAGTAAAAATGTATTAAAGGGGGATCCATCGAGCTGAACAGTTACAACTGGCCATGGGAGAATGCTAAATCTGTGCTCTCTAGAGATATATGTTGATCATCTAAGAGAAATCTTGCAACTTGAGACTTGCCGGGAAAGACGAAAGGTTTCCTTTTTAATATTTCCACATGTCAAAGCAAAATTGTGTTTCTCATGATGTTGAAAAATTCTTTATAAGTTCAAAATTTCATTATTCACAAATAAATGACATTTTGCATAACAAATAAAATCAGAGAAAAATAGCAAATGATAGAATTTGATATGCAAACTTGTATTTATTCAAGAATGGTAGCACACAAATTGTGTAGCTCCATGGAATGTTACAAATTTGAAAATGGCAATAGGGAAAGGTTTACATCGAATCGCAATGACTAACTATCCCTAATAACAATGACTCCACAAAACGTCGCTTCTGAAGGGAGCAGTTGAGTTGATCTTCCACTTTTAGCTCTTCTGTGTTGATCAGTGACAACTGATGCAGTCTATGCCTCTTGTCCCTAATTTTTTCCTGGATCGCCCTTTTGGTTTTTTAATCCACCGGGACGCTTTTTTTTGCCTAAGTCGCTCTTTCAGGTTTTCAACTTAGCGAGCTACCATTATTTTATCCATAACTTTTTCCTGGACCACCCTTTCGGGTTTTTCAGTCCAACGGGTTTTGTTAGGCATAGTATCTTTTGACTGCATCAGAGTTCACAGGGTTAATGAGCTCTTCACCATCCATAGTTGTGAGAAATAGAGCACCTCCAGAGTATGCTCTTTTTACGACGTATGGGCCTTCATAGTTGGGAGTCCACTTCCCACGTGAATCTTTGTGTATTGGTAAGATCTTCTTGAGCACGAGATCCCCTTCCTTGAACTCTCGAGGGCAGACCTTCTTGTCAAACGCTTTCTTGATTCGTTGCTGGTACAATTTTCCATGGCACAGAGCAGTCATACGCTTCTCATCAATGAGGTTAAGTTGATCATAGTTGTTCTGGATCTATTCAGCTTCGTCAAGCTTGGCCTTCATCAATATTCTCATTGAAGGTATCTCTACTTCGACTGGGAGAACTGCTTCCATCCCATACACTAAGGAGAATGGGGTTGCCCCTGTTGAAGTGCGGACTGAGGTCTGGTATCCATGCAAAGCAAAGGGTAGCATCTCGTGCCAATCCTTATAAGTTTTCACCATCTTTTGTAGGATCTTCTTGATATTTTATCTGGCGGCTTCAACAACACCGTTCATCTTTGGACGATATGGAGAAGAATTTTGTTGGTCAATCTTGAAACTGTCACATAATTATATCATTGTCTTGTTATTCAAGTTTAAACTGTTGTCTATAATGATCTTTCTAGGGATTCCATAGCGGCATATAATCTCCTTCTTGATAAAGTGAGCAACCACATATCTCGTCACACTGGTGTAGAAAGCAGCCTCCACACATTTAGTAAAGTAATCGATGGCAACCAGGATGAAGCGGTGACCATTGGAAGCCTTAGGCTCTATAGCACCAATCATGTCGATGCCCCACATTGAGAAAGGCTAAGGCGATGTCAAAACATTTAGCAGTGTTGGCGGTACATGCACTTTATCAGCATAAATTTGACACTTGTGACATTTTCTAGCATTGCTGAAACAATAGGACTTCATGGTCAACGAATAATAGCCAACTCTCAAAATCTTCTTGGCCATGGCATGTCCATTAGCATGAGTTCCAAAATATCCTTCATGAATTTCCTTGATTAAAATGTCTGCTTCGTGTCTATCCACACATCTGAGCAGAACCATGTCATGGTTTCTCTTGTAAAGAACATCATTGCTAAAAAAGAATTTGGATGATAACCTCCTCAGAGTTTTCTTATCCATCAATGTAGCATCTTCTGGATACTCTTGACTTAAAAGATATCGCTTGATGTCATGAAACCATGGTTTACCATTAGTTTCTTCTTCAATCAGCTGATAGTAAGCAGGCTCATCTCTTCGCTCGATTCGAATAAGTGGAGCTTCATTATGGAATCTGACTTGGTACATTGATGCTAATATTGCCAAAGTGTCAACCACTTGATTATCTACTCTCGGGATGTCGCATTACGCGAAAAACCGGCGGGAAAAGACACATAGTCGCCACCGTGCGTTATTTATCCCAAAGGAGGGAAAGGAAACGCTCGAAGTAAACATGGAAAGGAAATGGTCTCACGACCAGAGATTGATGGGATCGGGAGTCGGTTATGCGAAGGGAAGGTATTAGCACCCCTACGCATCCGTCGTACTCGACGGGATCCACGCTCAGAAAGAATAGAATAAAGGTTGCTAAAAGACTGCTCACAAACTGCACACACACTGGAATAAAGCACAAATGGAAGAAGACGGGAGAAGGGATATGGGGAACGTGCTCGCTAGGATCTTGCATCCTATGCATACGTATCTTCTCTAACCAAAGAAAGAATCAGAGCACTCGTGGCTCGGCTAACGCACGCCAAACAGAACGCTGAAAGAAGACGCTGAGACGTCAGCACAAACACACAAACACAAACTGGAAACGGAATGCCAATCGCTGGGCTTACATCCAACTCCCCAAAAGAAACACAAACAGGAAACCGAATGCCAATCGCTGGGCTTACATCAGACTCCAAACAGACAAACGTCAACAGGAAACCGACTGCCAATCGCTGGACTTACGTCAGACTCCAAACAAGCAAACACACACGGGAAACCAACTGCCAATCGCTGGATTTACGTCAGACTCCAAACAAACACAAGAAGAAGAAGGGTCTCGATTGCAACTAGGGTAAGAGAAAGGGAAGGTCTCAATCGCAACGGGGGCGAGAGAAAAGGATTAAAGTTAGTTGTTAGTCAAACTCGACAAGACATCGCATCTCGTGCCTACGTATCTCATCTGGACATGAGAATCAGAGTTGTCGTAGTTCGACTAAACTATTTCTGTTTGTTCTGTGTTTTTTATGTGGACAACGTCACTACGCAATCTACCGGATGCTCGACCTTGGGAGACTTACTCACCTGAAGTAGAAGGAGTCAACGTGTCCTTAAGAGGGGATAAAGTTGGTTTGTGTTTTAGGAAAGCTCACGCAAGAAAGGAAGTCCTAGACGAAGGAACCGTGCTACCTTAATTGACATGCAAACGAGACTACGCGCAGTCTAGCAAACCTAGGGGATACAATCACACCACACAAACACATACAGCGTGAAGTAAACACACCAACAAGGGGCTCAAACATCAAGTCTGGGCTTTAGTCAAGGGGTCATATCAACCTCGACAAACAAGCCAACTGGAAAGGTATCTGAGGCTCTTATCCACTGACATTGACCGTCAGGGTGAGAAGATGAAAAGGTAATGAGGATAAGACCTCATAGCTCTTAACCCGGGCCTGGGTGAGCTTGACTCAATGAAAGTGTGGGGATCCAGAATGAGGGACCCTACTCCACATGACTGACTCTAGACAATGATCTTGGGTGCTTATTCAAAATGCATCAGCACGTAGTGCGAGCAAGATGAATGACTCAGCTGAATAGCAGGGGATGGATTGCACATCCCTTCTATCTGCCAATTGCCTCTTCACTTAGGAGGACTTGAAGTGCAAGGCACAAAGATAAACAAACACAATCATTGCCTCTTAAGGAGGGCTTCAGACAGGTGCCTGCCAAAATAGGTCTTCCAGACTACATGAAGTTAGAGAGGTTACCTAGGTGGTATGCCAACCACAAGCAAAGCAAAGTTCAAGTAATGAACTTAAAGCAGCTAGGGTACCTGTGTAAACAACCAAACAATCAGTATAGTATTCAGACAAAACAATCAACAGACAAACAACAGTGGTTTCCAACAAGTATGCCCAATGCAAGTCAGGTGCAACTCAAGAGAGTTCATTTCCAATAGTCCTACAACACAACAAGGTTAGTCAACCCAAAATAATTGACATCTCATGAATTGATATTGCATCAACCACTAGGGATAATAGCTTAAACCTGAAATGCAAAACTCAAAAGATGAGTACAAACCACTAGCACCAAGGCTAGGGTCAAAGGTAAGGCAAAAAGGCAAAACAGCAACCCATTCTCATGTAGCATATTTAATCTATCATGAACATGTCCTAAAAAGGACCAAGTCAAAAGCATTAAGCAAGGCCATGTAATGAACAAGATAAGGCAAGACACACAACATGATCATCAATTGGACATACAAAGTGAGAAAATGCACATTAAATCAGAAACACATCCAATAATAATGAAACTTTTTGTGCAAGCTCAACATACTAAACATAATCATCATGCAAAAACTTGGAAACAGAGGACATCAATTGGCATGGATATGAAAATGAATAAGATCAACATCAAATTGTGTGACACACATTGTCACACCCTAAGTTCATGTGCCTAAAACAGAAATGACAAATGCTAAAAATGCACAACCAAGCCTCAAGAGTCATGTTATGTGTTAGGAATCATCATGTCAAGTTTCATGGCAATTGGAGAAAGTATGAGTGTTTCACAAGTCAAATGGCATAACATATCGCATTTTGCATCATGTTCAATCAATCCATCACATTCAAAATTCCAGACATGGTAAAATCCAGAAAATTACATCAAAAAGTAAAGGACCCTTCAATGAACATTTAGCAAAAAGAATGGATTTAATTGGATGAATTTTCAATTTAATATGATTTTTCAAAGTTGGAAAATATTTGAAATGAAATGAACATTGTACATGAAAAATGGAGGGAAAGGTAAAAAGGTTTGGTTGATTTGAAAATATGTCTTCAGCAGGAATCGAAGTAAATATGCACAATAAACAAGCGCGCTGCACAAAATTGCAAAATCCAGGAATCGAAGCCTGGTATGGACCAAAACGCAGGCGTTCTATTAATGAAGTGGCGTGTCCAGTCATGGTCAAAGGCGTATGTGGACAGGTCAAAGGAAGCTAGGCCAATAGAAAGGCCAAATGGCAGCACAGGTGGCGCACACGCTGTCAAAAAACCCTAGCCAACTCAATTATTACAGACGGAGGCGCTAGCGGCCAGGCAGGGAGGAAACCACCGTCTTCTTCATGAAGACGGTGGTGAACAGTGAATTCAATTATTTATTTTTCCAGAATTTCGAAATGCATACACCAATGGAAAGCTTACAACATGAGGAATCCAAATCTATCATTATTTTGGCCTAAAACATCATGGATTATGTGAATCGATCAAGAACATCTTTGCATACAAAACTTTAAACTCATATATTTCCATGGATATTGCACCAAATTTCAAGATCTTTATATCAGGAGAATCAGCAAGCAACGAGCTACAAGTCTATGGCAATAAAAACAAGAATTAGGAGATGCGAAATTCTGACCTCTTGAAGCTCCAACAATGGCAGTAATGGATTCAGGTGGTTAGCAGCATCCAAATCTCTTCTATCAACCTTGTCAACTCTTGGAATGGCTTGGATCTAGCTAGATCTTCAAAACTCCATGTTCATGTTCATGTATGGAATTGCTTGATTCTTCACCAATTTCTGCAAATCAAGGCTTGATCTGTACCTAATGAATATCAGAGAACCAGAATATGGAGGAAAATTAAGGTGTTATGTGGAAGAATTTCAAATTTCAATGGAGAGAAAAATTTGGAGGGAAAAAGTTTGAGATCTAGAAATGATGAATAATTAGAATTCTGTTAGGATTTGGTATTTATATGCTGTACTAATCACATCCTAATCAAAATTAAGCATGGTTAATGAGATTTTAGTGAGAAAAGAGGTGTTATGCAAAAATTGGTTTTTCCACCCCATGCATGCAATCCCACGTGAACAGTGCATATGGCCAGGCAATTTCACTTAAAACCATTTTATGAACATGTTGGAATGATCAAAAGGCTCATGTGATGTACCAATTTCAAATTCATGATTTTCCCTCCAAAATGAGCATGATTGAACAAATGGTCATGTGATGAAATTTCATGAAATGCCTTGATGGATTTGGAAATTTCATGTCATGAGAAGAATTATGCAAAAAGGAGCACTCCATTTGGAGTTCTAGATCAAAAGTTATGGCCTTTTGAAGTTCCACGCACACTTGGCAATGATTTGATCATATCTCCTCAACCATTCATCAGATGCTCATGATCTTGGACTTTTTGGAAATGGGAGAGAAAGATCTTCAACTTCATGTTGGACAAAATTTCATTTGAAGCTTCTTTGATGTTGGAAAGTCAAGTTGAAAGTGGTCCAAGAACTTGCCATTTTTTGAAACTTAAAGTTACAGGTCACTTTCCATTTTGGGAAACTTTTGATGTTTGACATTATGAATAAACCTCTTTTGGACATGAATGAAGTGTCTCAAACCATTTCTCCACCTCCTATCCCTCAGTTGACTTTGTAGTTGACTTTTATGGGCCCTAGATGACCTGAAACTGCACTGTGGACTTTGAGCCTCTAACACTTGGTCAAGTTGCTTCAAAATGAACCTTGGTTCATATAATCTCTCTAGAACAACCATAGGGCTTTTACCTCAATAAAAACCTTGCTCTTTTGCACAAATTAATTCTCCTGATGCCAGTGTTGACTGATGAGATGCAATGTACTATGCACTATTAATGTAATGTTAATGTGATGTCAATGACCTAAAAATGAAATGAATGCATGAATGGGGGTGTCGCAAATTTGAGGTGCTACAATGTCATCAAAGTATTCTATCATCTTTACAACATGAGCGCGATACGGGATCAACTTCGTATCACGGCTCTCCCATTCACCTTTGACCTGATAAATCATTAAGGTCGAGTCTCCATACATCTAATGTATCTTGATTCGGAGATCAATTGCAGCTTCAAGACCAAGGATACAGGCTTCATATTCTACGACATTATTCGTACAATCAAAGCATAACCTTGTTATGAAAGGGGTAAAGCCACCATTTGGATTCATCAAAATAGCCCCCACACCATGACCACTATAATAGGAGGAACCGTCGAACACGAGCTTCCATCGAGATCCTGGTTTTGGTCCTTCATCTGGGCCTGGGATTTCATAATCCTTTATCAGCATTATATCCTCATCGGGGAAATCAAACTTCAATGGTTGATAGTCTTCAACTGGTTGATGAGCAAGATACTCTGCTAAAACACTTCCCTTGATTGCTTTCTGGGTTCCGTACTGGATGTCGTACTCTGACAAGAGCATCTGCCAACGGGCAAGTCTTCCAGTTAAGGCAGGTTTCTCAAAGATATACTTTATTGGATCCACTTTCGGGATCAACAAAGTAGTATGGCAAATCATGTACTGCCCCAAACGACAAGCGGCCCATGCTAGCGCGCAACAAGTCTTCTCCAAAAGAGAATATCGACTTTCACAATCAATAAACTTTTTACTCAGATAGTAAATAGCATGTTCTTTCCGACCAGTTTCGTCATGTTTCCCCAGCACGCATCCCATTGACCCTTCAAGCACAGTCAGATACATGATTAATGGCATTCTTGGGACAGGTGGAATCAAAATAGGAGGATCTTGCATGTATTGACGAATCTTCTCATAGGCACTTTGACAATCAAAATTACATTCGATAGCTTGATCTTTTCGAAGCAATTTGAAGATAGGCTCACACGTGGCCGTCATGTGTGAGATAAACCTTGAGATGTAATTCAAACGTCTAAGGAAACCTCTAACTTCTCGCTCGATGCGTCGAGCAGGCATTTCTTATATAGCTTGGACCTTGTCAGGGTCCACCTCAATTCCTTGTTGACTAACTATGTAACCAAGCAACTTCCCTGAACGGATACCAAATGTGCATTTTGTAGGGTTTAATCGTAATCTAAACTTTCTGAGGCGTTCAAACATCTTCTTCAGATGGTTCATATGATCTTCTTCACTCTGAGACTTAGCGATCATGTCGTCAACATAGACCTCTATCTCCTTGTGCATCATGTCATGGGAAAGAGTGACCATAGGTCTTTGATAAGTTGCCCTGATATTTTTAAGACCAAAAGGCATTACCTTGTAGCAAAAGGTGCCACAAGGGGTAATAAAAGTGGTCTTCTCCATGTCATCTAGTGCCATCTTAATTTGATTGTATCCATAAAATCCATCCATAAAGGAGAATATAGCAAAACTTGCAGTGTTATCTACCAGAGTATCAATGTGTGGTAGAGGGAAATCTTCCTTTGGACTAGCTTTATTCAGATCCCTATAGTCAACACACATCCTCACCTTTCCATCCTTTTTAGGCACAGGTACAATATTAGCTACCCATTGCGGGTACTTCGCCACTGCGAGAAAACCAACGTCAAATTGTCGTTTGACTTCTTCACGAATCTTCAGAGCCATATCTGGTCTTGTTCTTCGGAGTTTCTGCTTTACTGGTGCGCAGTCTGGCTGAAGTGGCAGCTTATGCTCAATGATGTCGGTATCCAAGCCTGGCATATCCTGGTATGACCATGCGAATACATCCACGTATTCTTATAGCAGCTCGACCAATCTCTCTTTGACGCTTGCTTCAAGTGTGGTGTCGACCTTGACTTCTTTCTTCTCTTCCTTTGTTCCCAGGTTGATGGTTTCCACCGGTTCTTCATGTGGCTGAAGGGCTTTGGACTCGTGCTCGAGCAGCCTTGCCAATTCGTCGGGGATGTAACAATCTTCTTCACCCTCTTCTTCCGCTTAGTAGATAGGGGAGTCAAAGTTATGAGAGGGAGTAAAGTCATTGGATTCAACGGGGTTATCATTTTTTCTGCATGTTTGAATGATTGATTTCTGTTAGAAAAGTAAAAATAAAAGATGCATAAATGAAAAGTTTTTTTTTGTCTTTTTTTGTTTTTGAAAAGATTGTCATTTTCTTTAGAGAAAGCAAAATGAATGAATAATAGGAATTTAACAAAATGCCTTTCATTCACTGATAATGATTATTTGAAAATGAAAAGGGGCCCTACAACATGATCCATTAGCCTTGGGTAGAGCTAAGGATTTGAAAAGAAAAAAACAACAATTATTACTTTGACAAAGGAAAAATTTCGGGGATCTCAACCGCCTTCTAGTTGTTCAAAGTTGTCTCACACCGGTAAACCAAACATGGCTCATCTTCTTTTTCGGTGCTATCTTCAATTGCGGTGACCTGATCTCCATGGATGAATCCTGTACTAAGGAATACTTCTTGGATGCTTCGGGTGTTGTCCTTTGTAGGGACTCGGGTTCCTTTCGCACCGGAAGGCACATGTCCCAGACCAAAGCAATCATGCTTCTCGCGAATATGAATAAGTTGACCCTAACCTTCAGGGTTTCCTCCTTCAATACTAGACTTTGCGCTTTTCAAAGAAGCGAAAGATGAACAAGCTTTCCCAACCGGGTCCTTCATCTCCATAAAAGTGGCATTGGCTATTTCAAGAGCTTGTAAAGAATTTTCCAAAGCGTCCTCATCAACCTCGATATACCTGAAGGATGAAAGGTGGCTGACCATAATGTCTTCCTCTTCAGAAATAATCAGTTGATTGTCCACCACAAACTTCATTTTTTAATGTAAAGTGGAAGCGACTGCCCCTGCAGCATGAATCCAAGGACGTCCCAGCAAGCAACTATACGCTGGATTAATATCCATGACCTAGAAATTAATCAGGAATACATGAGGGCCAATCAATATGGGCAGTTCAACCTCTCCAATCACGGTTCTCCTGGAACCATCAAAAGCTTTCACTACCAAGGCACTATGCTTCATAGCTGGTCCTAGATAAGATAACTTGGCGAGTGTTCTCTTTGGCATAACATTCAGAGAAGATCCGGTATCAACCAAAACTCTTGCCAAAGCATCATCTTTGCACTTTACTGAGATGTAGAGAGCACGATTATGATTTTGTCCAGCCTCAGGTAATTCCTCTCCACTGAAGCTCAAAGTATTGCAAGCTGTGATGTTTGCAACTACTCCAGCAAATTGGTCAACTGTTATGCTTTGCGTTACATGAGCTTGGGCAAGCACCTTCAACAAAGCCTCCCTATGGGCTTGGGAGTTCAACAGCAAAGACAAAATAGAAATTTTAGATGGTGTCTGATGCAACTGGTCCACAACCTTGTAATTACTTCTCTTGATCAGCATCAATAATTCAACAGCATCTTCGGATTGGACCACTTCGGGTTCTTTAGTGGGAGTTGCGACTTATGATTCCTTGTTTGGCCCTTGAGGAGTCACATTGAATTCAGGCGTATAGATTCGACCACTACGGGTCATTCTACTCATTCCTGTAATATTGGTGACGTCCTCACTTACAGCTTCTGTCACTTCAACATTTGCACTTCCTTCAACAACCTTTTCCACAGCGGTAATCTCATATTTCCAAGGAACGGCCTTGGTGCTCTCATATGGAAAAGGCGTGGGCATACATATCTCAGCAGGTGACAACTGACTATTCGCCGGAACCGCAGCACATCTTCGTTCTTTACAACACTGGAGATTTGAAGCACTCCTTTATTCATCAAGTTTTGGATATTATCTCGTACCATCTACCACCCTCTTGGGTGTGTGGCACACTCTTCATAGTTGTCATGGCGAACATTAATGAGGCAGCTTCCCCCAATCGGGCATGGAATACTGCCAAAGGAGTCCTAACATCATCCACCTTATCAACCGTAACAACAACAGAGGCATCTTCAATGGCGTTTACTGCAGGATCTCCATGAGGAGGAAGAGGATTGATCTTCAAATTTGGTCCCATATCTTTAAAAGACAGGATCTTGCTTTCAATCAGTTCACAAACCCTATGCTTCAAAGCATAGAAACCCTCTAGGTCATGCTTGGGGGCACCTTCATGAAAAGGACAATGTGCATTAGGGTTGTACCATGGAGGAAGACGACCAGGTGGAGGTCCCATAAGTCTGGGAACCACCAAACCCTTTTGCAACAGGGAGGGATAAAGCTCAGTGTACGACATTGGGATTTGATTGAAGGTCGCCCTATCCCCTTGCCTCCTATTCTTGTTTTGAGCATTTTGCCTTGGAGCTTGAGCTCTCGGCTGTTGATAAACAGGAGCTGCTGGTGCTTGTTGACAAGCTGGAGGAACCGCAGCACGTTGCTGAACTGGAGTCGGTCTATAAACCGGAGGCACTTGATAAGCCTGAGGAGGTTGTTGATTGAATGCGGGCGTCACAACAACTATGTACGGTTGCGGGGCGTACTGAACGGGATACATGGGTTGCTGGTAGGGAAAGGGTTGTTGAACATACTGCTCTGGTGAATATTGTTTTGGCTTCCTTCTTAGAGAGGCTCTTCCTTGGCCAATAGTCACAGCATTTGCTTCACCTTCCTTCTTTCTAGGAAACCCTCCAAAGAACTTCTTTGGATTAGCATTTGAATTTCCAGCTACAGCCGCAAGTTTTCCATTTCTCAAACCATATTCGACACGAGCCCCTATAGCAACAAGCTCGGAGAATCCCAATGAAGTACTTCCAACCATCTTCTCATAGAATTGGGGTTGGACAGTATCGATAAATAGTTCAGCCAATTCCTTCTCAGCTAGAGGTGGTTCAACTTGAGAAGCCAGTTCCCTCCATCTCTGAGCATATTCCTTGAAGGACTCCTTGTCATGCTGGAACATGCTTTGCGACTGTCTTCTGTCAGGCGCCATGTCCATGTTATATTTATAGTGTTTTATGAACGCGTCTGACAGGTCTTGGAAACATCTGATCCTATTCTGATCCAGACTTAAATACCACTTGGAAGGAGCCCCACTCAAGCTATCTTGAAAACAGTGGATCATCAGCTTGTCGTCTTCCACGTGTGCAGCCATTTTTCGGTAATACATGATGAGATGGCTCTTTGGACAAGTATGCCCCTTGTATTTTTCGAAGTCTGGAGTTTTGAATTTTCCCGGAATCACCAACCCAGATACAAGGCACATTTCTTTGGCGGCAGATCCAAAGACGTGGTCTCCTTCTAAATCTCAGAACTTCTTTTCAAGGAGTTGCATGTTCTCCTTTACTTTTCTAAAATCCTCAAATATCACTTCGTCACCAACAACGGTTGAGTCGACAGTCTGATACATATGGTGTTGATCTTCAAAGTGCGGAATGTGCCTAGCATAGGCTGCTGGTGGAGCAACAGTATGGATGATTGGGCGCGCGTCGATATAAACCGGTAATGACACGACTTGTTGGACAGATTTCCCCATGTCGTGCACTACTCCCGCTCGAGGGACGAAGTCGTAAGGTAGCCCATATGGAGGAAGGGTTGAGGGTAACATCCTCTGAAGTTGGACTTCCACTGCTGGGCCCGTGGGCTCTGAAATCACGGTCGCTTGCGGAACCTCAAATCTGAAGGTTAAAGCTTGTAACATTTCTCGCATCTGGGACATGCCTCCCTTGATCTCATCTAGTTCAGCTCTAACTCGGGCGCTCTCTTGCTCTTGTTCAGCCATCCTCTGTCTTGCTCGGGCACGAGTATTGTACCGGTGTTGAAGATTCAGCGTGAACCTGGAGGAAGAAAGGAAGGAATGAGACTCTATTTTGAAAATGTATGAATGCAGGTATGGATGCATCTTGTTGCAAAACTCTTGGAAGTGACCCCACTAGAAGAGGCTTCATAGAGTTGCTTCAGATTTGCACGTTTCTCCTCGAGGGCATAAGGATAAACAAAATCACCATCTTCTAGACAACTAATTTTTCTCTTTCCCACAAATTACTTTAACAGTTGCCTTTGTATCCTTTGTTCACTCAAGACCAAAGCAGTTGAATCAAAATCATTACAGCCAGCAAGATCAGGCGACTTCCTAAGACGTTTATTTCTTTGTACAGATGCACCCTAGGCATTTCTCAATCAGAAGCAATAACACGACTGTTTGGAGGCCCATCCCTACACACAACATTATGCATAGGCTGCTGGTGTTTGATCCACCACTCTACAGGTTTAATTGAGATTTTGATGCTCCTTAGCACTTTTATTATATTTCAGGACTTTGTCGTGCTTGGTGGTTCATCTTGTCACGATCTTGGCATTAACATAATGATCTATTTTCCTTCCAAGTTCAAAAATGGCGGTCGGACGAACTCAAAGGTGAAGTAGCACAAAATCATGGAGCAAAACGAAGAATCAATTGAACTCGCAGCGGGAGCTTGATCGGGGAACGCTACTCAATGGAAATAGGATGATGTAAAGGCCTAGGAAACAAGTCCCAGATTTCACGCCTCTTCTCTCCTCTTGTTGATTTTGAGAATACAAAAAACTGATTTTTGTAGTTCACACCATGCCGACATTCACTTACGGTAAGCTGTTTCTTCTTTGTTCACGCCATCTCATGTGTGTCGTAGACTTGACAAATTTACGCTGATATTATTGCGTTTGATACCGTGCAGGATCTAGAGTCATGGCATTGATTAGTGAGCTGTTATACGCGCGACGATTCACGTTTCATTTTCACTCTGCACTTTATTGTTACGGAAAATAGCAAGCGGTATCGGCGGTGAACCTCTTCTTTGAATGTTGTAGCAATGCAAACAAGTGCAAGGAAGTGTATGAGGCCTCGAGTTTCTTCGATTCTGGGGTTTCCAGAAGAGAAATTGAAGACAGAAGTTGAGAATGGAAAAGATTCACTTTGTTCCTCTTTGGAGACTCTGCTTGAACTCCACATTGCTAATCCACCCTCAAATATGATTATGATTATCAACTTTTAAAGTTTTGACTTTTAAAATTATAAACTTTCCCTTTCAACTTCTTTATCAAGTGTAAGACATATGCTGAGCCCTGTACAACACTCTGATTTCAATATGTTGGGTTCAACAGACTAGAATCTTTCTATTTATGAGTTTTTCCACCAAATCCAAAGGTAACCAAAGCATGAGAAGGACGCCCAGAAGATGATCTTCCAACATGAGGGGCATAAGAATGTTGTTGTCCACCATGTAATGATTGATTGCAGTAACCAATGGACTGTTGACTTTCAGTAGCATAATTGTTTAAGAAATTCTTTTTTTGTTCATCAAACTGTGTATTTGAACAATTAAAATGTTGACCAAAGTTCGCACTAGGGCCAAAGCATTGTGGTTCAACAGTTCCATTTAGCTAAACCGTGATCATGGTTAAATTTATTATTCAATGAAACTGATCCAAGTGATGGTTAAATTTATTATTCAATGAAACTGATCCAAGTGAGCTAGACGCATTTTATAGATCTTTGCTGCCAGAAATAATAGAACCAAATGAATGATCATGCTACCAGAAATAATAGAAACAAATAAATGATCATGTTGCTGGCCTCCAACGTAAGTTGCACCATTCCCACTCTAGAAGGCTAGCCAGCCAGCAGTCTCCTCTATCAGTTGTAGACAGAAATATATACTTAGTAATTAGGTGATGCTCTAATGGTCCACTATGGCCCTCAACAAAGTGACTAATAACTAGTGCAAGTTGTTCGTCCTCAAGGGTCTTAGCACAAACATTTACAGTAGAAGAAGTGATTGATTGGGACAGTTTTTATTTCTTAGGACCAAAATCAGGGTATGACAATGAGTCCAATAGATCAATATAACTTCAATTTTCCATGTTAGTTCATGGTGGTTGACCAGAGAGAGTGAACTGGTCAAAACTAAGGTTCATTGGACTCTATCTCCTACTACTTTTGTCATATGAAAATCATTTCAAGATCAAAGTTACTCCTTATGATAGTCCAAACAACTTTCATGTTGTGGTCAAAATCTAGTTTTTCTTGTAAAGTCATTTTTTATGGTGAAAGATGTTTGGTGATTTTGTCAGAACCCTAGTTAGGAGGTCAACTTCCAAGTACCATAACTTGCTCAATATTTATGAGATGAATGTCATGCAAGTTTCATGATCAAATTCAAGATGTCCTATCCAAATTTGATTCTTTGAATAAATTCAAATTCAACTTGAAAACGCATGTGCCAAGAGGAAATATTATAGGTCACTTTGGGCCATTACCATTGAGTAAGAGATTTTTCTCAACTTCTAAAATGCATAACTCCTTCATGCCAAATCCAAATGAGGTCAAATTTGTGACCAAATTGAAGAGGTTTGAAATAGATATAACTTTGATGAAAGATCATTTTCCATTTGAAGACCATAGAAAAAGTTATTTAAGATGGAAGAAGTAAACATTTGGCTTGGTACTTAGAAAAATTTCATTTATATTTGATTTCCCAAACTTACACCTTACAATTCATCATGATCAAAGCTTCAAATGTAAAAGTGTTTAACATAAAAGTTGTTGCCCTTGATCTCACATTTCAAAAACATCCAATATCATCTCATTTGGACCAAGATTGAGGGACTTGCGCATGTGTTCTTCATAAGGTTCCATTTGGTCAAATTTATGGTCAAATTTCATTTCCTTTATGCATGGTGATGTGACATCATTTCAGATTGGATAACACAGAATTATGGATCATTTGATGGGCCTATCACACGCCCATGCATCCATGCGTGTGGGATTTCTATTTTTGGCATTTTGAATGAAGTGTGTGGAAAGCAAATGCATAGCCTATAAATAAGACTCGTCATGCTCATAATTGGGGACACCTTGCCCAAGCTTTCAACCTGCAATCCTAACCCTCACCGTTAGAGGATAAACTTGAAGGTTTTCAATTGAAAGTCGATTTTCAATTTCATTTCAGTTTTGAAGTTGAAACTCCAACAATCCAAGCCTTTCTTTGATCCAATTCAACTCCTGCAAGCTTCTGAAGTCATGCCAAGGCCAACTGGAAGCAAGATCAAGCAATATTCAAGCTCCATCAAAGGTGAATTTTCAGAAACTTCATCTCTTCGATTCTCTCTCAATTCTTCACCATTCCCTTTGATTTTTGGTTGGCTGAAGTCCTACCAATGTAGGGAACAAGATTGAGTTGCTTTGAGATCAAATTGAAGTAACTCAGTTCATGATGCTAAAAATTTAAATCCATGTATCTTTTGATATAATTGGAATTGAATAAAATTGAGGCCAGATTCGAGATCCTGAGCATTTTTTCTTTGAAATAGTATCCTTATTTTTCATTTTTAATTAACAGGAAGTTGGACCAGTCCGGTGAAGCTCACTAGAGAAGATGACCAGACCCTTAGCTCCGGTGGTGTGTTGGCACGCCTCTTGGACATCTAATCTTGTTTGAATGTTCTAATCTGAGCCATTGGTTTTAAATACCATGTGTGTGCCGCTTTGACTGAGGTGCATCGTGGATAGCACGCGCGTGGCCATCAGATTTGCCACCCCAATTAATGAGAGAGATCTGATGACCCTTTTTTTTCTAACTTCTTTTTATTTTCTAAATTTTCATTTAATCCTTTTATTATGTTTAATTCATATTAATTTCATTTTTAATCCAAAAAATATGGGATTTTCACCAAAAATATTTAAATATTTTTCTATTTCATATTCTGAATTAATATTATTTTTTGGATTAATTTTGATATTTTTCATGAATTAAATGTTTTTGTGCATATTTTTAATTGTTTAAAAATACTTTTGACTTTTAAAAAATTGTGAATTTTTTTGTCTAAGGTCCTTTGACCTTGCTTGACCTAGGATAAATCCCTTGGACATTTATTTGGTGTTTTGTGGGGATTTTAGGTTTTGACCAAATTAAAATATATTTTAATTCATTTTTAATTGGATTTTTAATTAATTAAATGTTTAAAAATTATGTTGAGCCATTTTTATGGTCTTGTGATCTTTGACTTTCTGTTTGGGCCTTGGTCAAGGTTGATTTTACTTTTGTTAGATCAAAACCATTGGATTTAGGGGATTGATGAAATGTACATTTCATCTCCCAAAATGAATTGATGGTTTTGATTTGATGAAAGTCCTCCCTTGGTCAATTTGTGTTTCTATTTTCCCCTCCCTCTTCATCTTCATCCCTATTCTTCCCCATTGCCTCATTTGACCAATGAAATCTCTAATGTCTTAAGGCTAATTGATTCATCACTGACCTTCTGTAAGATGAATCAATACAAGTATCACTGAGATAGGTCCCTCCCTCTTGATCTTTTCTTTTAGTGTGTGTAATACCCCAAAATTTACCCTTCATTTTTTCTTGGAAGCATGGGATTTTATTTCACACTTCATTAGCATCATACTAGGTCATACTCATTGCATACTGCATTAGTGACATGGAAATTAGGTTTTGATTGATCACTCCTTAACAGTAAGACCCCACACAAAGCAAGATTGAGAATTGGGCTTCATTCTCTAAGTGTACAAGTCTCAAAGGTATCAGGGGGCTCCAGGTGTCTTATTGTGGTCCTTAGTTCATCAGTGGAGGATTCAGAGCTCTCAGAGTGTGCATCTGGATTTAATCAGAAATTAGGGTTTCATGGCTACCTACAACAGGCAATGTTTGGTTGGAAGTAAAGGGGCTCATCCATGTCATGATTAGAGAGGCATCTTGGCCTAGGAAGATTCACAATTATCTCAGAAAGATCCATTGGCAAGCAGTGCAATCAGTTCTTGATCAATTTTGCCTTAAAACTAGGGTTTGGTATAAAATCAGTTTATTTCTAATTCTTTGGGTGAAACTCTTTTCCATGGCCCTCCATATGTCCACAAGGCTCTACATACAAAAAATCAGCTTTTTATTTTAGCCCGAAGTACTTCAATTGATCACTGGAATCGGGAATCAGATAGTTTGGGAAAAGTCAACTGTGGGGCCAAAAAAGTCAACTCCTGATATTTTGATAGTGGAATCTCAAAATCCATGCCTAGGGGATCCTACATGTGAAATTTGATCAAGGTTGGATCTTGGATTCATCGTTGAATCAGGAATTGGAAAAGTTACTTAATTTGGAAATGGTTGACTTTCCATTTAGGGCAAGTTTTCATGATTGTTGCACTCACTTTAAGCCCATTTTCCATCACGATAAAAGCTCCACTTGAAAATTTCTCCAACATGAAAGTTGTTCCTCTTTTTCCAAGATTTCTAGAAATATAAAGTTTACTCCATTTGGATCAAGATTGAGAAAGTTATGCTTAGTCAAAGTGAGACATATTTTTAGAACACTTAGAAAAATTTCTAAGTCTCAAAATCTTCAAAGTGTTCCAAGACTTCTTGGCCAGTTTTCTTATACTTCAAGGCACCAATTGAAAATGTTTTCTTCACAATAATTATACCTTGCCATGTCCTCTTTCACCTCCTTTTGGAATCATCTCATTTGGATCCATGGTTTGAGAGATACATTCACCTAAAGTGGGCATCATGACTTGATTCTTTAGGCAGATTTTAGGCCAAATTGGCCCAACCATTTTGCAGTTGGTGTGACACGATTTTGGGACCATTTTTCACCTTCTTCCATTCATCATTTCCATTCATGCTCAACATGAAAGATGCTATGCTCCATGAGATCTTTCCACTGTTTGCTTTATTTCATCATTTGGTAGCTTGCTCATTAAGTTACATAGCCTCAAAGTCATCATCTTGGACTTTTTTCTTGCCAGACCAAGCCAACCAAGTCATGCTGCATTACACAGCCCATGATTTCTATTTTCCTCATTTGGGCATGCATCTTTTTTTCCACTTACTTAAAATTTGCCAAAATAAGTAACTTTCTAACACCACCTCACTTTGCATCATTTGTTCATAAACCAAAACATGGATTTCTGAGCCCATTAAGACACTTGACCCACCATATTTAAGAACTAAAACCCTAAATCTGAAGGCAAGGTATTGTGATTTTTCGAGCTAAGCAAGGCAAGGAGCATTAGAGATCTGTTTTCATTCCTCTTCCATTTCTCAAGTTGAAGCATTGAAGCACCATCAAGGCAACACCATTCTTCTTCTATTTCTCTCCACAATCAAAGGGGCAGTGGACCTAACTTCCACTAGGTAATCCTTCTACTCCATCTTCCATGGCCATGTATATCATGCTTGCTCCATTCTGTTTACCATGCTTGTTTCATGCCATGCTCATCATCATTACCATGCCAATCATGTGCTTGTGCTCATTTCTGAAGCCCTCAACATGAGGCAATGTTCACGTTATGGATTTGTGTTTCTGTTATGCCCGTGCCAATGTTGTCACCTTGTTGACAACATTTCTCCATGTTTAAACCATCATTTTACTCAAACAAGGACACCATTTTAAACCGTGCATTTTGTACTTGAGTTTTGGTTTTTATTTCATGTCATTTGGTGCACTATGGCATGCGCATTCTTGAGTGGAAGATTGAAGAAATCCATTGTTTTTCACGTTTCTGCATGGTTATGGCGCTAAGGTTTCTGGTTTAGTGAGGAAGACGACCACATGTCGTCTTATGAACCACTGGATCCAAGGCTTATGTTTTAATCCTGGCCGCTGGCTTATTTTTGTCCTGTAGTCACTTATGGAACGTGACCGGTTCATAATGTTGACATGAATTATTTTATTAAATTGTTATTTCATGTTGTCATGCTGGTTTAATAATTGCTTGGATTGGGCCTTCTCCACTTCATTTCCACGCCCCCCTTTTCAAGGCCCATCAGCGCTTCATATTTTCCAGCTCAATTAATTGCTAATGCACCCCTTCCATTTTCATGTTCATTTTTTAATTCTTATTTTTATTCTGTTTTAATTTTAACTAATAAAAAATATTTTATTTGTTCATAAAAATGTCCAAAAATATTTTTCACATTTCTTGATGCCTTATTTAATTTTATTTAATTTTTATTTTCATATTTATTTAATGTTAATATTTTATTTTAATTATTCTTTCCAAGTGGTTCATTTTAACACACATTTAACTCTTGATTTTATTTTCATGACTTCAAATTCTTTTTAGCTTTTGATTTTTGGGATGAAGGTTGACCATTGTCCTATGGTCAACCTGACCTTTTCTTGGAATTTTATTTCCCATTTAACTATTTATTTGATAATTATTTTGTTGGTTGACTTTTAGTTTGACCCTTGTTTTATTCCAATTAATTCATGAACCAATTTTTATTATTTTTAAAATCTTTTTGGGGGATGATGATGTCTTGACCCCACCTTCCTTAGTGTATTTTTTCATAATTTTCTATTAATTTGATATTTTTTAAGTTGACTTGAATTTTCAGTTGACTTCTTTATGATCGATGTTTGACTTAGGGATTGCTTATGGCAATTGAAGAGATCTTTTGATCCTCCCTTGTTCATCTCATATGCCATGTATTAGAGGCCTTTTACCTTGATTTTATTTGATCCTTACCTCATTTCCTGATTAAATTATTCAGTGGACCCCTTCTGTGCATCTTTTCATCTGTCTGATTCATCTATCATCTTTTATACTTGTTTCTTTCATCCATGCTTATTCTGTCTTGATTGTTTAACATGTTCATACTTCGCATGCCTTATTTAATGCTCCCTTATTTCATTCTTTGATTCTTTGATTTGATTATATACTTGTTTACTTATCTGATTTGATTGGTAACTGTTGCCTACTTGTATGATGATTGAGGCATATATTCTTATTGTTTGGTTAATTGTTGCCTACTTGTATGATGATTGAGGCATATATTCTTATTGTTTGATTGCCATGAACAATCCCCATTCATAACAAATGTACCCCTCTCCTATAAAGTGTATAATATTTATTCTTTCATTCTTTATTCATCTGTTAATACAAGAATTAAAATGAACATTCGATCGTCATTTCAGAACAAGATCAAAAGCTCGATCCAACATCGAGTAATCATTTTCAAATCTTAATAGAACCCGATTGTGCTGACGCCGCGGTGAAGGCCAAAGGCAAGCAAGTTGTGAATGAGGGTACCCCTGCACCACAGGATGGCTCTGAGCCTGCTTTAACGAAGGATGTAGACGAGCTCTTGAGAATCATAAAGAAAAGCGACTACAAGGTAGTCGATCAGTTGATTCAGACTCCGTCCAAGATATCTATTCTCTCACTCTTGCTATGTTCGGAGGCAAACAGGGAGGCACTTCTGAAGGTCCTTAATGCTGCATATGTGCCTTAGGAGATTTCAGGGAACCAACTAGAAGGGATCGTTGCAAATGTTCATGCAAGCAACGGGTTGGGTTTTACTGATTCTGACTTGACACCAGCTGGACGCAATCATAACAAGGCTTTGAATATTTCGATGGAATGCAAAGACACTGTGTTATCCCATGTTCTGGTGGATACAGGTTCCTCTCTCAATGTGCTACCCAAGAGAGCCTTGTCAAGGTTATAAGTAGAAGGTTTGGTCTTGAAGCCTTCCGATATGGTGGTGAAAGCCTTCGATGGGTCTAAGAGGTCAGTGTTCGAAGAGGTAGAATTGCCAATTTAGATTGGATCACAAACCTTCAACACCGTCTTCTATGTGATGGATATCAGTCCTTCCTATAGCTGCTTGTTGGGTCATCCTTGGATCCACAATGTTGGGGCAGTCTCCTCGACCTTGCATCAGAAGATTAAGTTCCCGGTTAACGGAAGAATTATCACTGTCTGTGGTGAGGAGGATATTCTAGTCCGCCACCTGTCTACATTCAAGTATGTAGAGGTAGAAGGTGAGATTTATGAGACCCTGTGTCAGGCCTTTAAGGCAGTTCAAGTCAAGGATGCAGCTCCGGTGGAAGAGGTGAAAGCAGGTGCCTCTATTTCTTCCTTCAAGCAGGCACAAGCCTTGGTATTTTCAAGTGTTGCTCCCAGTTGGGGACGTCTGTTGGATTTACCTGTAAAGGAAGACAAGTTCTGGATTGGGTATCAGCCTGCATTGACTTCTACAACTTCAACGCCTCAGACTCGTCAGGGGCCGATTACTTTCTCCCCCGCTGGCATCATTCAGTATGGCCAGATCTCTGCAATCAATGAAGAAGACGAGGATAGTGATTGTGACGTTGACAACTGGGTGCGTCCGAGGGTCCCGGGTGAAGTTCTCCGCAATTGGTTTTCTGAAGAGATTATCCAAGTCACTCTTCTTGAAGAGTAATTTTCTGTGATTATGTGTGCATATCCAAGTCTTACGTTCTGCCCAGGGCGTAATGACTCATTGTAGGGCTCATCTATGTGAATACCTGCATTTTTTATCATAAATAAAGGAAGTCTTTTTGCATTCAAATATTTTGTTCATTGTCTTTCTATTTTTGCAGTCTTCAAAAAAAAATCAAAAATATATATATTTGGCAATGTTTTGTTTAGTTTTCATTTCTTGTTCACATTCATAAGCACATACCATCACTCATGCAGATGCACGACACCCGATCCTATTGATAACAGTTCTGCTATGGCTCGCTTCGACTTTGAAAATCCAATCTTTCAAGCTGAAGAAGAGGGTGATGAAGACTGTGAACTCCCTGAAGAACTTGCCAGGTTGTTAAAACAAGAGGAAAGGGTCATTCAACCGCATCAAGAGTCTATTGAAGTGATTAATCTTGGCACCGAGGACATCAAGAGAGAAATCAAGATAGGGGCTGCTTTGGAAGATAATGTGAAGAAGGGGCTGATTGAATTGCTGCAAGAGTATGTTGACATCTTCGGTTGGTCTTATCAGGACATGCCAGGGCTGGACACAAACATTGTGGTACATCGTTTGCCTCTCAAAGAGGATTGTCCTCCGTGTAGCACCTCAAATTTGCACCTCCCCATTTGTACATTCATTTTCATCATTAGGTCATTAACATAACATAGTCCACTGCATAACATTGCATTGTCCTTTGCCCAAGTGCAAGTCATCAGACAAAATTAGGTCGAGAAGATCAGGAGATCAGTCAGACAAGCAAGCAAGTGCATCTTTCATTGAAGCAAAGCCCTATGGTTGGTTCATCAAGTTCATATGATTATGTGATCATTGTGAAGTGGTTTGGCCAAAGATTTGATGATCAAAGCTCAATAGTCAAGCTGAATTTCATCTGAAACCCTAGAAGGTCAACTGTGGTCAACTGTGCCAGAAATCAAGGATTTGAAGGTGGGAGATGGTTTGAAAGGCTTCATTCATGTCCATACAAGTCTCATTTGACATTTCAAAGATCAAGATTGAAGAATTTGAAGTCAGATGAAAAGTTTCCAAAAATAGCAAGTGACCTGTAATTGGAAACTGCCCAAAATGGAAAGTTCTTCTCCCCAAATTTACATCATCATACAAGCTTCAAATGGAATTTTTTCCAACATGAAAGTTTAAGATATTGATCTCACCTTTCCAAAAAGTCCAAGAACACTCATTTCTCATGTGTGGTTGGCAAGTTATGATCAAATCATTTTCAGAAAAAGTTGAAATTCAAAGTGCCATAACTTTTGAATGGAAAGGCCAAATTGGGTGATTCTTTTTTGAGAAAACCACATTTGACATGTACTATCATATTGCATCATCACATTTCATCAAAAATCATCATAGCAAAAGTCCATTTTTCAAGTGTTCATTTTGCATTTTGGTGGGAAAAATAGTCAATTTGAAAAATACATGTAATTTTCACTCAAAACCATTTCCAACACATCATAAACAAGATTTATGACTTGCTTCAACTGCACTTTTACTGTTCCATTGGCTTTAATTGAAAAAGGGCATTTTGGCCACTTAGCTTAAAATTGCATTTCACTAAATCACTTGAATTTGCTTAATCTTGATTAACAAATTGGATTAGTACATCATATAAAGCATTAATTGTAACTGTTTCAGATAATCACTATCATTCTTTCAGATCCAAATAGAAAAATCACCAAATTCTCTCAAAACTCTCTCAATTTTCTTTTCACTTTTTCATCGAATTCATTGATTCATGTTGCTTCCTCTTGGTTCCATTCATCATTGGCATGCATATTGAGTATCTGTTTGAAGGAAATCGTGGCCAAATCCTGAAGAATCGCAACTGTTGCATCCAAGCATTCACATGGCATTTTGAAGATTCTTGAAGCTGGAGCATAATTGAGCTGAAGAACCTACTTCATTCACTTCCTAGAGCATCAATCCACGTCTGTTTCATTAATTGGAGGCCTGAAGAGCACGATAGCAGCATCTGCACATTCGAGAGGTTGGATCTCGAATTCTTTAATTGATAGAATTGTGCTATGGCTTGTGTAGATCTTGGATCGTAGAGTAGCATGCAACTTGTAGTTTTGAATTTCATTGAATATTGATGAAGAAATCTGGATTTGAATGTTTGATGTCAAAACTTTCTTTGATCGATTCGTGCTGTATGGTTAGAATTAGGTCAAAGCATGTTGATATTGTTGTTGTGCTTGATTAGACGCGTCCAATGATGTATGATTTGTTAAGTTTCGTGAGCCTTTGTTCTTGATGGATTTCTGGTGATGAACGATGATGAAGAACATGAGAAATTCGTTTCCGGATACGTTTAGATCCATTTTGCCTAGCTTTATGTTCAAATTGTTGTTTCCCGCGCCCATGAACCAATCACGCGCTGCCAAACACTTAAGTGAAATGCAGCGTTTCACTTAAGTGGTTACATAATTACACTTTTGCCATTTTCTGATTTAAATTCTATTTCATTTCATTTTGTTTTCAAATGTTTATTTCATTTCAAGATTAGACTTCAAAAAATCATAAATAATTCATGGATGACCCAAATTGTGTGGGAATTTTTGCATTCATCTCCATTTTTCATCTAGTTTTTTATAGGTATGATAACATAAGTTGTGCACAGATGGTTTTTATTTTGATCTAATGTCTTTGATCATGTATGCCTTTTGCCTATGTTTTTCCATTTCATTCATGAAATCTTGATGCCAGCTCCAAAATGCTTGAAATTTTATATGCATGATCTAGACTCTTTCCTGGTGATTTTGGCATGTGGTTTGTAAATTTTGAGTTCTTGGATTGAGAGCTATGACATGATCTTTGTAGGTGTTACATTTTGTGCCATACCATTCCTTGTGCATCTTCCTGATTTTATTTGCAATGCTTATTGAACTTGGATTGAGCTGGATTTTTGCATGAGAATACTTGTGAATGTTGAGAATATATGTGAATTTTTCTGGAATTTTTGAATCCATTTCTTATTTTTATTGGGATTTTATTTGCTGCTTGACCAATTGTTGACCATTTGTGAGACATGTTTGTATTTGATTTGGGAAATTCTGGTTATTATTGGATGAACTTGAAATTTGGCATGTGTATTGTAGGCATCCTGAGGTTTGCCATGGTTTTAGTCCCATTCATTTATCATGTTTTGTCTATGTTTTATGATTGGTTGAAGTGAATGCATGTTTTGATGCCATGTATGAGTTTGCTTGAGTCTGTGTGAACTTTTTGAATTTCATTGACTTGCTTCCCTTGGTCCAAATGAGCTGAAATTTGGTATGATTGACATGTTATGAATGTTGTTTGATCATGAATTTTTTGAGGATTTATTGAAATGTTTTGGTATTGATTTGATTGTGATCATTCTGTTTGGTCCTTTGAGGTTCTAGATTGCATGTTTTGTGCCTTTTCCTTCATGAAATGATAATGATGAATGATATGAATGTGAAACCACTTGGATTGAATTCTTAATTGTTTGATATTGATTTTGGATAATTTTCACTTGCTGTTTTGAATTTCTCACCTCCTTTTGACCCTAGGCTTGTCCTAGTGGTCTTGTTTCTCATGTTTGAATTTGACTTTTCAGGTTAAGAAGCAAATGCTTTAAGGAGATTAATTCAAGTTGATTGAGTTTGGTTTAGTTGATTGTGATGGACTAACTTGTTTTATTTTGTAGGATGCTTAGCTCACTTGCTTTGGGCTTGTGCTTTGCACATGTGATTGATAGTGTTGACTGTTGATTCTTATTTGCTTGTTTTGACTTTGTGATTGGTATACTGACTGTATTTGATTGATTTCAGGTACATTAGTTGCTAATAGTTCTTTGAGAACTTGCTTTGCTTTGCTTAAGCATTGAGGTAGAATCCCTTGTCTCCATGTAGTCTGGAAGACCTGGCTTGTTACCTAGCCAGACACCTGTCTGAAGTCCTCCTTAAGAGGCAATGTTTGTGCTTGTTTATTTTTGTCCCCAAGCAGGAAAAGACCTTTGTTAAGGCAATTGGCAGACACAAGAGGTGTGTAGTCCACCTCCTGCTATTCTGTTGAGTCGTCCCTTGGCTCACATCACATGTTGATGCCTTGTGGACATTAACCCAAGATCAGTTGAGTCAGTGTCATAAGTGTAGAAGGGTTCCCACTTTCTGGACCCACACTTCATTGTCTGAAGCTCTCCCTGACCAGGGATAAGAGCTGTGAAGTCTAATCTTCACTCACCTTTCATCTGGCTTCACCTTGACTCTCAATGTCAAGGTTAAGAGCTAACATTACCCTTCCAGTTTGGCTTGCTCTTGCAGCCTAACCTTTTGATTGAGCCCCACTTGTGTGTATATAGTGTGTGCTATTTGTGATTGTCTGCTTTGCTGTTTGTGCTGATTAAGATAGGCTTGCTCCCTGTGCAAGTTAGCTAGAAACCTTGACTTAGGGATGATTTTGCATGATAACATCTAGGCTCGAGTTAGTCTCCCTAGTTGTGTCTCCCTCTGTTATCTGGTTAGGCTAGCCCTGTGTCCCTTCGTAGGGGAACTACGTCGCCCTGATCCTCATACCAGATGAGGTACGTAGGCAGGAGATGAGCAGATCTCTCCGGGCGCCCGTCTTGTTTTGTGTTGTGTGTGTCAGGAGATGGATGTAAGACCAACGATTGGCATTCCGTATCCTCTTGTTGTGTGCTTGGAGTCCGGTATAAGTCCATCAAGTGGCATCTAGTTTCCAGTGTGGGTGTGTTTGGTTCAGAAGCTGATGTAAGTCCAGCCATTGGCATTCGGGTTCCATGTTTACCCCTTTTTGTGTGGAGTTTGACGTAAGCCCAGCGATTGGCAGTCGATTTCCTGTGTTGTTTTGTTTGTGTGCGTGAGCCGAGCTACGAATGCTCTGATTCTTCTTCGTCCAAGAAGATACGTATGCATAGGATGCGACATCCTAGCGAGCATGTGTCGTTTCCCCGGTCGAACTACTTTGACTCTGATGTCTATGCCTGATAGACTAAGTAGGCCCAGAATGCGATATCCTGCCGAGTCAGTCTTGTTTGTTTTCTTGCGTCTCTTTCAGCCGGTATTTGTGTGTTTATGAGCAGTGTTTTAGCAACCATTTTCCTTCCTATTGCACAAGTTGTAGTTATTGAACACTGGAAAGTAACTGAGCGTATGACATTGGAAGAGTGTCGAAACGTCGGTCCATCATCCTTTGCCTCTGTTGATAGGCGGGTCTGTTACCCAGTTGTTGTTGTTGGTACTGAGATGGTTGACGTTGTGGTTGTTGTTGTTGTAGTGGTGTTGTAGCCGGAATGGTCATAGACGCAACATACGGTTGTTGATGATAGTTCTGAAAGTCATTCCCCCGGTTACCCCTGTTATGATAAGAAGATATGGCACTTGCATCCCCTTCTCTCCTCTTCTGTCCCTGAATGAACGGCTTCTTTACCCCTGATGAAGATCCACCTCCACTCTGGATCTTGTATGTCTTCAGGTAATTCTCCACCCTCTCTCCGGTAGAGCCTACATCGACAAAGTTGGAGGCATTGCAACCCACCAGGCGCTCCTAGTAAGGTCCGGGCAGAGTGTTCATGAACATGTTAGCCATTTCCTTCTCCAACATAGGAGGTTGAACACGGCAAGCTGTCTCCCTCCAGCGTTGAGCGTATTCCCTGAAGCCATGTCTGCATTATACTGATACTGCTTCACGAAAGCCTCAGCCAAATCCCTCCAGCAACGGATGTGGGCTCTGTCCAGCCTCATATACCATTCCAGGGATGCCCCAGCTAGGCTATCCTGGAAAAACTACATAACCAACTTCTCGTCATCGGAGTATGCAACCATTTTACGGAAATAGGCTTGCACATGGGTCTTCGGGCAAGAGTTGCCACTGTATTTGTCAAATATCGGGACCTTGAATTTCGGTGGCACCCTCACGCCTGGGACCAATCCTAAGTCTGCAACGTCTACTCCCAGAGGATTCTGTCCTTCCACTGCCGTCAACCTCTCTTCCAGTCTCCGAAACATAGGGTCCATACCATGACCCATACCAAAGTCCTCCTGAAGCAAGGGGAACTGATCCTCCTAGTCATCATGAGTGGGTTATTGACCGGAGTTGACATGTAGGATCGGGGTAGGCCCCGGTCCACTGGGTCCGTTAACCTCTCCAGCTGGAGGATCAGTCAACGTCTCTGGTTGAGTAGTGGCGGGATTCCTCTGCATCATCTGCCTGAGCTCTTGCTCTCCCTGAGCCACCCCCTGAACCACATCCATAAACTGGTTCATGCGGATCTTCATCTCGGCGAACTCTGCTTGTAGGCTTTCCATTGCTCTCTGGTGATTTCTGCGGGTACCGTACCGGTGAATGCCTGAGTCAGCTATCCTTCTAGTGGAACACCAAACAAACTGAGAACACTACGGCAGTACCTGTTATGCAAGACATGCTGATGGATATGCAAATGGAGTGACATGTTTATCAATTCCAAAGGTATTCTACCCCCTTGATTCTAGTCTCACATTTGATAAACAGTGTAAGAAGAAAACCCCGACTAGAATCAAGAAGAAGATATAAACCCCTGGGAATAGATAAACATGTGTTGAATGATATGAATGCAAAATGATGTAATGTAATGCAGTGACATGGGAATCAGGATTGCTGTATCCGCTTGAACAACTGTCAGGTTGCACTATCTGAAGAGAAACCCACTGAAGAGTATAATACAAGATCAAAACTCTGCTCCAGAAAACCGGGTTGGTTGAAGGTTAAGGTTTCCTGAATTTAGCCCGCCCCTCACTGGTAGGTTCTAAGAACAGAAGTTCGTCAACTTCGGCCCTTCAGTCGAGAATAATACGTTTACCACTGAAGGTTTGGCATTATTACGGGATAAAAGACCTCCGCTGACTCCCCTCAACAGGATATCCTAATAGCAAGTTCCCAGTCTCGGGGTCCTCGGATTGAGCAGCGAGAATGCGCCCACCAGAGTTAACATAACCGCGTCTCGGAGGAGAGGCCTTGACTGAGTTCTCGGGAAATGGTCACCAGAGTCGACGATTTCTAAAGAGACATATGTCGTTATGGAACACCCATAGGACATAATATATCCAAAAGAAACCTCGTCTGGAATGTGGGTCTTCATGAACGACTTAACGTAGCAACATGCCACGCAAGCCTCATGACTATCCACTCTAAAACCTGTGTGTACACTCATGCCTGGGTAGTTGGCTTATCACTCATGGAACATCCCACCCCAACAAACAAACAACCCAACAGAGCCAACAGATACAACAGACATATGTACATAATGCAATAAGATAAAGCAGATAAATAAATAACTGTACAAAAGAACGAACACCCAACAAACAAGAAACCTACAAAAGCTAGGAGGGACTCGCTTAGGGAAACCGTAATCCCCAGCAGAGTCGCCAGCTGTCGCAACCTGAAAAAGGAAATGCGAAAAAACAACCGGCGAGAAAGAAATGACAGAAGAGTCGCCACCGTGCGTTATTTATCCCAAAGGAGGGAAAGGAACCGCTCGAAGTAAACCTGGAAAAAGGAAGGGAAAAGACAAGGTCTCGCAACCAAATCTTGAGTTCGGGAGTCGATTATGCGAAGGGAAGGTATTAGCACCCCTACGCATCCGTAGTACTCTACGGGATCCACTCTTGTTGTTCTTGTCTAAAGGGTGTGGGTTTATCTAATGTACTATTTACTAAAAGAGGGGTCAAAAGAAAATAACTCGCACGGATGTTGCATCCACTGCATACGTATCTCATCTGAATATGAGAATCAGAGTCTTTGTAGCTCGGCTACCTATGGGCTAAAGAGGAGTGTGCTCGCTAAGACATCACGTCTTATGCCTACGTATCTCATCTGGAATGAGAATCAGAGCAAGCCATAGTTCGGATAACTACGGGTTAAGGGTTGTGTTTTTTAGACAAACGACGTTACTACGCAATCTACCGGATGATCGACCTTTGGAGACTTACTCGCCTGTAGTAGAAGGAGTTAACGTGTTCTTAGGAGACGAAAAATCAATGAGTTTGTTTGTGTTTTAGGAATGCTCATGCAAAAAGGAAGTCCTGGACGAAGGAACAGTGCTACCTTAATTGACATGCAAACGAGAGACTATACGAAGCCTAGCAATCCTATGGGGAGACGATCACACCATACAAAGCAAACATGCATAAATTAAAACATGCCAACAAGGGGGCTCAAACATATATGGGTAGGGCTTTAGTCAATAGGGGTCAGATCAACCTCGACAAACAAGCCATGAAAAGGTAATCAAATGGGCTCTTAACCACTGACATTGAACGTCAGGGTGAGCAGATCAAAAGGGTAATGAGGATAAGACCTCATAGCTCTTAACCCTGGACAGGGTGAGCTCATGACAAAAAGTGGGGATTCAGGAAGGTGGAACCCTCTCCACTGACTGACCGGACTAAAGATCTTGGGCTTTTGTTCTGAAGCATCGACACGTAGTGCGAGCATAAAGAACGACACACTGAATAACAGAGGATTGACTACTAATCCCTTTTATCCGTCGATTGCCTCTTCATGGAGGTTTTTAGCACTAGTGCCTCTTCTTGGAGGTCTTTGGGCATAAAAGTAAACACACAAAAACATTGCCTCCTATCGAGGTCTTCCAGCTAAGAAAACGGTAAAATGCGGGAAAGGTAAAGGATCAAGAGATCTACCACACGGATAAAAATCCGTAGTAACAACAACTAAAGAAATAAGAAACCCAAAGATCTATCAAGCTAGCACCATCAAAGAAAACAAGTCAGCAAAGCAATTAGAATAAACCGCCAAATGTTATCCCACAAATAAAGTGGGATACCAAGCAAGCTATCTCTTCAAGAGTCATGTGAGCCCTCACAAAAACTCAACAAACAGGTTAGAGAAACAAAATAGGGCGCAATCAAGAGTTGCCCCAAATCAAAATGTAACCATATGAATCATGCCATTAAAATTCACAAAAAGAGCTCACAAAAAGCAACCAAGGGTAGGAGGCCTAAACCTCTTGTCAAACATATGCATCAAAAGGGTATCAAAAACTCAAAGTCAGGGGGGGTCAGGACCCGCACATCAATACATGACATATATATACTAAAACAGGTGCCCGGATGCAATAGAAAGCATGTCATAACAAAGCATGAAACAGGTTGGAGAGCAAAAAGCAAAAATCAGCTACTGTCGCGATCGCTACTGCTTCGCTTAGTGAAGGCTTAGCGAAGCCTCGCTACAGGCTCTCCTAGCGATGGTGCTAGCGAATGCCTGCGGGTTATGGATTTTCCATTGATAACAGTATGATTTCAGGGACTCCAAACCCTATGGTATCCCTTTCAGAAATTAAGTGATCAAACATTCAAGGCATTGTTTTACACATTCATGCACGTCTAAAACCACATGTGAAACCTCACGATAATACCTCATTCATTCAGAGTATTCAAATTAAAAGCATAAAGTAATGGGAATAAGGCAAACCTGACTGGAGAGATCGAATGAAATTGAATCGCACCGTTGGGTTCGCAGAACAATCTTAGGGTTTATATGAGAGGGAATTGGTTCTTTGCAGATGAGTTCCTTTCAGTCTCTCGAGGCTGCTCTGAATTCTGTTAGCTCTTCTCTTCTGCCAGCTCTGTTCTTTTCTCTCTCTCTTTCTCTCCAGGGTTTTGTTTCACTGAAACTTTAGAATCTATAACCTGATTTTCGTGGCTTTGTGGGCTCAAATGAGAGAGGTCCAAGTCCAAGATTTTTCTGTTATATTTTGAAAGCGCGTGAGCTTCGCCTAGCGAACATGACAGTTCAAATTCGCTAAGCGAACCATGCTGCTCGCCTAGCGAGCATGACAGCTCGGGCACAGACTTTTTCTCCTTCAAGATTAGTGTTTTGAATGATGAATAGACCCTATTTGAAAATGTTGGAAGTAACTCACGTCATTTCCTTGTGTTGACTGATCACCCAGATAGAACCCACAAAGTGTCTTCGATGATATTCAGGCTCCTTGGATCTAAATATGATTGACATGATGAAATTCAATATGAAATGGTAACTGACCTAAAAATGAATGCATGAACGAGGGGGGCAAATTTTGGGGTATTACAGCCTTCGAAAAAATAAAAGAGTATTTGCAGAATCCTCCAATCCTTATGCCTCCAGTCCTAGAGAGACCGCTGATTATGTATTTGACAGTACTTGATAATTCCATGGGTTGTGTTCTCGGTCAACACGACGAGACAGGTAGGAAAGAGCATGCCATCTACTACCTGAGTAAAAAATTCACAAATTGCAAGTCGAGATACTCAATGCTTGAAAAGACATGTTGTGCACTTGCATGGGCTGCTAAGCGATTGAGACAATACATGCTGACTCACACGACCTTACTGATCTCCAAAATGGATCCAGTCAAGTATATATTTGAGAAGCCAACTCTCACCAGAATGGTTGCTCGTTGGCAAATGGTACTGACAGAGTATGACATCCAGTATACATCCTAGAAAGCCATCAAAGGGAGTATTCTGTCAGACTATCTTGCTCAGCAGCCGATTGATGAAAGACTGTGAAGAGCCAGTTGTTGAGGAGGGACCTGATCCAGATGAAAAGTGGACTTTAATGTTTGATGGGGCCGTCAATGCCAAAGGAAGTGGAATTGCTACTGTCATTACCATTCCGAAAGGTGCCCACATGCCTTTCACTGCTCATCTGACTTTTGAGCGCACCAATAATGAAGCTGAGTATGAGGCCTGTATCTTGGGTATTGAGCAAGCCATTGATTTAAGAATCAAGACTTAGACATCTTCAGAGATTCAGCTCTAGTGATCAATTAAGTGAATGGTGATTGGAATACTCTCCAGCCTAATCTGGTCCCCTACAGAGATTACATGAGAAGACTATTGACTTTCTTCACAATAGTAAAGCTGTATCATATACCTCGTGATGAGAACCAGATGGTGTCACCTTACGCGAAAAACCAGCGGGAAAAGACACAGAGCCGCCACCGTGCGTTATTTATCCCAAAGAGGGAAAGGAAATGCTCGAAGTAAACCTGGAAAGGACATGGTCTCGCGACCAGAGATTGATAGGATCGGGAGTCGGTTATGCGAAGGGAAGGTATTAGCACCCCTACGCATCCGTCGTACTCGACGGGATCCACGCTCAGAAAGAATAGAAGAAAGGTTGCTAGATAACTGCTCAAACACTACGCACACGCTGGCATCAAACACAGATGAAAGACGGAAGAAGAGGACTCGGCAGGATATCGCATCCTGGGCCTACGTAGTTTGTCAGAAACAAACATCAGAGTCGACGTAGTTCGGAGACAGGGGAAACGTGCTCGCTAGGATGTCACATCCTATGCATACGGATCTTCTCTAACCAGAGGAAGAATCAGAGCACTCGTAGCTCGGCTAACGCACGCCAAAAAAAACACAAACAGGAAACCGACTGCCAAGCGCTGGACTTACGTCAAACTCCGAACCAACACACACACACATAGGAAACCAACTACCAATCGCTGGACTTACGTCAGACTCCAAACAAAGAGACACAGACAGGAAATCGACTGCCAATCGCTGGGCTTACGTCAGACTCCAAATACACACAAAGGGTTGAAAAAGAAAAAGGGCGCCTGGAGAGATCAGCTTATCTCCTGCCTATGTACCTCATCTGGTATGAGGATCAGGGCGACGTAGTTCCCCTTAACAGGGAAAGAACTTCTATCCTAACCAGAGACTAGGGAGATAACAAGCTACTAGGGAGACTACGACTCGAGCCTAGAAGTTGTCATGCATACGATCCCTATGTTGAGGTCTCTATCCTAACTTGCACAGGAAGCAAGCTAGCCTAAACAGTACATCATCAAACACAAGCACAAGAGAGCAAGCACACACGCTATATGCAAACAAATGGCTCATACAAGGCTAGGCTTTAGTCAAGGGGTCATATCAACCTCGACAAACAAGTCAACTGGAATGGGGTATTTTTAGCTCTTAACCCTAACATTGAAAGTTAGGGTGAAGCAGATGAAATGGGAAGTGAGGGTGAGACCTCACAGCTCTTATCCCTGTCCTGGGAGTGCTTGAAACAATGAAAGCGTGGGAGTTCAGAATGAAGGAACTCTTCTCCACAAAGGACTGACACAACAAGATTTTGGGTGTTTTTATTCAAAGTGCATCAACACATGGTGTGAGCAAAGTGAATGACACAACTGAATAGCATGGGATGGATTGCACATCCCTTTTATCTGCCAATTTCCTCCTAAGAGGACTTAACCTGCTTGGCACAAATTTAAACAACCACAAACATTGTCTCTTAAGGAGGGCTTCAGACAGGTGCCTGCCAAAGTAACATGCCAGGTCTTCCAGACTACATGAAGATCAAGGGATTATACCTAAGTGGTATGCCAACCACAAGCAAAGCAAAGCAAAGTTCAAATGAACTTAAAGCAACTTAGGTACCTGTGGAAACAACTAAACCAATCAGTACAAAATTCAGACAATAGTCAACAATCAATATCAAACAGACAACCCAATATGCAACACATAAGCCATAAACACAAGTGAACCATCATTAAAGCCTACAAAACAAACAAATGTTAGCCAACAGTAACAAATGATCAAGCTCAAATGAAGGAGCAACATCAATCATGGAGATGCATACTTGAACCCGAAATTCACAACTCAAATGGTAAGTCCAAACCACTAGGTCAAAGCCTAGGTTCAAAAGTGGATCAAAAAGCCAAAATAGAACTTGATATTCAACACAAAGCATGTTTATTCAATCAAGAACAAGTCCTAAAAAGGACCAAATCAAAATCAATAAGCAAGTTCATTTGGTGAGCAAGAGAAGTCAAAGACCAATTCAAGGCATACATTTTGATCATTATGAATGAAAATTCCAAATCAAAACAGAAATGATTCAAATAATTCTGGAAAAATTCATGAGCATTCATCTAATACCATCATCATACAAAAAATCAGAAGCATCAAAGATCAATTGGCATGGAAATTAAATTGCACAAGTTGATCAACCACATGTGTGACACAAATTATCACACCATGCAAACATGTACATAAAACAGAATTGGCAAATGAGAAAAATACCAAACCAAGCCTAAAACATCCATTAACATGTCTAGAATCATCATGTAAAATTTCTTGTCCATTGGATTAAAATCAAGCATTTCACAATAGAAAGAGCAAGGCAAGGTCATCAAAGCACCTATGTTCACATTCTCTAACACAAATCAAAAACCAGCCAAGCACAACTTCAAAATTCATCATCATAAAAAACAAGACAAACAGAGGATCATTTTGCAAAAAATTGGGAGTGATTTGAGTCATTTTTCAATTTGTTATGATTTTTCTAAGTTAGCATAAAAAATGAAAATCAAAATGATCATGGCATGGAAAATAAGCAGGGAAAAGTTAAAAATGGAATGAAGTTTGAAATATTGTCTCAGGCCAGGATCGAACCATGTCAACATTTGAATTGTACGCGCCAGGCCAAAACGACACCGTTTTGCCTGAAAACCCTAGCCAGGCAAATTTGGACGCTAAAGCCGTCACTATGTGGACGCTAACCTGGAAACTTCATCTTCTTCACGAAGATGAAGATGAACAGTACATGCCTATGAACAAATTTTCCAGATTTTAAAAACAAGTACATCAACATGAAGATCTTTCAATGGAGATCATAGATCAACAAACAACTAAGCCTAATTCATAATATCCAGAGAGAATCGAGCAGAACATTTTTGGTGCATCAAACTTCAATCATACACAACTCACTCAATAATGCTCCATTTTTCATGAAATTTCTACCAGAATTATCAGAAACACAAGATCTACACAAACATGTACATGAATTTAAGAATTATGAGGTTCGAAACTTGACCTCTTGAAGAACAGCAGATTGGAAACGCGTGCTACAAGGCTCAGCAACGGTCCAAATCAGCTCCAGGATACTTGTAGTGATGATTGATGAAGAATTGGAGGCTTAGAAACGTGTAGATCCAGCTTAATAACCAACTTCCATGGCAAGGTTCTTGAACTTCAAGTGCTCGAAAATGGCTCCAAATCTTCAAACAATTGATGGCTTCACACTCAATTACACTCACTGATCATGAATCTTCAACAAAAACAAGGTGTTATGTTGAAGAATTTTGAAATTTGATTATGAGAAATTTTTGGAGGGAGAGAAAAATGTGAGATCTAGATCCAGAAAAACTCACCAATTCTGTTGTGATTATCAATATATACTCTTCACTAATCACATACTAATCAAAATTAGGCATGGCTTAGTTCAAATTAAACAAGATAAGGTGCATGGAAAAAAATGACAAATTGGAGGGTGTGTGAAGCATGCACACGTGAACAGTAACCCTTACCATCTCAAATGCACTTAAAATCATCTTTAAAACATATTGGCAATGGTAAAAAGTTCATGTAATGCACCATTTTTAAATTTTGCAATTTCCCTCCAAAATTGACTTAAATATGCAAATGATCATGTGATAACATTTTATGCAATGTAATGATTGATTTAGAAACTTCATGACATGAGGAGAAAAATGCAAAAAGAGGCACCAAATTTGGAGTCTTGGTTCAAAAGATATGGCCATTTGAAGTTTCAAGCACACTTTTCCATGATTTGATCATAACTTCTTAACCATTCATCATAAATTCATGATCTTGGACGTTTTGGAATTGGGAGAGAAAGATCTTAAACTTTCATGTTGGACAAAAATTCATTTGAAGCTTCTTTGATGTTGGAAAGTTGAGTTGAAGTTGGTCTAAAAACTTGCCATTTTTGGAAACTTTCAAATTACAGGTCACTTTCCATTTTGGAAACTTTTGATCTGGCTTCAAAATCTTCAATTTAGATGTTTGGCATGTTGAACAAACCTATTTTGGACATAAATGAAGTGTCTCAAACCATTTCTCAATCTCCTAGCCCTCAGTTGACTTTCAGTTGACTTTTATGGGCCTCAGATGACTTGGACATGCACTGTGGACTTTGAGCCTTCAACACTTGGCCAAATTGCATCAAAATGAGCCTTGGGTCATGTAAGCTCTCTAGAACGACCATAGGGCCTCTATCTCATGGAAATGCTTGGTCTCTCTTGCACAGATGAATCCTCCTAACCAGTTTTGACTGATGAAATGCAATGTGATATGCAATGTTAATGCAATGTTAATGACCTAAAAATGAAATGAATGTACAAATGGGAGGTGCAAATTTGAGGTGCTACAGCTGCCCCTATTCAATCAACTGGGAACCTGAACGAATGAGAGCAACAGCTGTCAAACCTTCAAGGTACACAGGGATTGAATACCAAAGAACCGTAGAAATTTGCACTCTGCGGTGGATGATCAAAGAAAAGAATGTTCAACAATGGCAGCTTCCACTGGGTATTTGGATTTTTATCACTGGACCAGACAAGACGTTTACCGACGACTCCATTGGGAATTTTGATTTTTATCAGAAAAAGGAACCACGACCAGACATCGAAAGATGATGAATGGGAAGAGAAATCATGACTAGACGCCAAAGGACGAATAGGAAAGGCTCAACCAGACATCAACAGATGAATGGGAAAAGATACAACCGGACGTCAACGAACGAATGGGAAAAACTCGACGTTTACCGACACCAACGGAGAGGTGACCAGACATCAACGGATGAATGGAAAATGATACAACCAGACGTCAACAGACGAATGGGAAAAACTCGACGTTTACCGACACCAACGAAGAGGTGACCAGACATCAACGGATGACTGGAAAAGGATACAACCAGACGCCAACAGACGAATGGGAAAAACTCGACGTTTACCGACACCAACGGAGAGGTGACCAGACATCAACGGATGAATGGAAAAGGATACAACCAGACGCCAACGAACGAATGGGAAAAACTCGACGTTTACCGACACCAACGGAGAGGTGACCAGACATGAACGGGTGAATGGGAAGACTCAACCATACGTCAACGGACGAATGGGAGAAACTCGACGTTTACCAACATCGAAAGATGATGTTTACTGACATCAAAAAAGGACGACCAGACATTTACCGATGATTGGGATGAGATACAACCAGACGTCAACGGACGAATGGGAAAAACTCAACGTTTACCGACACCAACAGAGAGGTGACCAGACATCAACGGATGAATGGGAAGACTCAATGTTTACCGACATCGAAAGATGATGTTTACCGACATCAAAAAATGACAACCAGACATTTACCGATGACTGGGATGAGACTCGATGTTTACGGACATCGAAAGATGATGGTTACCGACACCAACGGAGAGGTGACCAGACATCAACGGATGACTGGGAAGACTCAACCATACGTCAACGGACGAATGGGAGAAACTCGACGTTTACCGACATCGAAAGATGATGTTTACCGACACCAAAGAAAGAACACACACGGGTGCTGACACGACACTCACTGGTATCACAAGGATGACATCTACATATGTCAAGACAAGGCCACACACTTGTCGGGGACTACGCTGGGGAGTCAAGCTTTCCTTTCACTGATGGGTGAGGAAATAAACCTCTCTAGGGATTATCAAACCCTGAATGCTGTCAGGAGTAACTGTAGCAAATGTGCCATACAGATGTTGAAATATGATTCGCCTCTACTGGGGATATGATCTGATCTAGTGTAACACATGTATGCATATGTTTGAGTTTTTATGGCGTAATGCTCCATATTGAATGGAAATGCTACGCTATTTGAGGACACAATGATTACTACATGCAAGATGCAAATGAAGAAAACTCCTGTTGGGGAGGAAATGATCGCTTCGCTGAGCACACAATTCTGATTAGATTCTCCAACTCTGTGGGGAGACGTACTGCTGGGAGTGCTTCGCTGCTCTGATACTCTAGGGACGGCAGAAAAACCAAGTTAACTGGGGAGACTCTGTCTGGGGAATACACCAACTTCTCAACCGTGCTAGGAACTAACATTGCTGCTGGAGAAAGGATAAATCCCACCGGGGACAACTCTCACTGATCCAATCCACTTGGGTACTCCGCTGGGGGGAAACAACCAAAGTTTACCTCTACTGGGGATAACTGCCAATCCACGGGAAGGATTAACTCTACTGGGGATAATTTTCACTGAACCTGGTCCGCTTGGGGACCTTGTTGGGGAAAACATCAACACAAACCTCCGCTGGGGAGACTGCCCACTTCAGCTTTGGAAAACAAACACAACCCTACTGGGGATGCTGCAAACTCGACCCTGCTGGGGATTGTAGTACTTCAGATCCGACTGCTGAGGAACAAACTAACCACAGACACCACCGCTGGGGATATGACAACTTTCCGGCTCAGTGGGGACTAACAATCTTCAGACTAGCTGGGGAATAGATCAAGTTTCAGGCCTGCTACCCGACTGGTGGGGAAGAACAATTCTTAAAAGTTTCCAGACTTGCCTGGGGACATAGCCACTTTCAAACCTGTTGGGCAGTGGTGAATTATCTCTGAACGAACCGTGGCTTGCTTCAGCCAGGAATCAAAGGTAACAACCTGCAAAACAGCAAGACATACATGCCTCAGGGGATTGTATGGACAAGATACACCCAAGTGTACTCAACATTCACAATGATTTTCAAATGTTTTATCCTTCTGCACGTTATTGTCTAGCCTTCATGTTTTTTATATGCAATGTTTATCGAAAATTCGGACGTTTTTGCAAACAAAACAGTAAAATAAAAACAAGAGAGCAATTTATCTGAATAACGACTTTTATTGATTGAAAATGGGCCTGAAAAGGCAAATACATCGGGAAGCAATTCCTAGGAAGAGGTAATTGCGCACAAAAGGAAAATAAACTATCCTATTGGCAATGTGAACACGGCATCCACTATTTCCCAATTCTGTTATGACTCACAGATTCTCAATTTCCTCCCAAATCCCTTGCTTTCTGAGAAGAATGATTGGACCGATCACATCCTTCGAGACGGTAGACACTAAAGCGCGATGAAGTACAGATAACTCAGACTGTAGTCTTCTCTTTAATCCCTCTTTTGGCTAGATCGCCCTTTCGGGTTTTCAATCCACCGGGATACCCATTTTTGCCTAAGCCGCCCTTGCGGGTTTTCGACTTACCGGGTGTACATATTCTTTTCATTCTTTATCCCTAACTTTTGCCCGAACCTTTTTCTTTTTTTTTTCTTGGTTCGCCGGGATGCCCTTTTTTTCCTGGACTTTTTTATTCTTTTCGTCCAGCGGGTCGATTTATGCGAAGTATTTTTTGACTACATCTGAGTTAACAGGGGACGGAAAATCTTCACCATCCATAGTTGTAAGCATCAAGGCTTCACCGGAGAAGACCTTCTTAACAACGTATGGACCTTCATAATTAGGAGTCCATTTGCCCCTGTTATCTGTTCCGGGAGGAAGGATCCTCTTCAAAACTAAATCACCTGTCTGATAGCTTCGAGGACACACTTTCTGATCAAAGGCTTTCTTCATCCTTCTCTGATACAACTGTCCATGGCACACAGCCGCTAACCGTCTCTCTTCGATAAGGCTCAGCTCATTAAACCTTGTTCGGATCCACTCAGTTTCGTCAAGCTTGACATCCAGCAAAACTCTCAGAGAAGGAATCTCCACTTCAACAGGCAGGACTGCTTCCATACCATACACCAGGGATTAAGGGGTTGCCCCGGTCGACGTACGTACTGATGTACGGTACCCATGCAAAGCGAAAGGCAGCATCTCATGCCAATCCTTGTACGTCACGACCATCTTCTGCACAATCTTCTTAATGTTCTTGTTTGCCGCCTCTACAGCACCATTCATCTTTGGTCTGTAAGGAGAAGAATTGTGATGTTCAATCTTGAAGTATTTGCAAATCTCCTTCATCATCTTGTTATTGAGATTCGAACCATTATCAGTAATGATTCTCTCAGGAACCCCATAACGACAGATAATCTCCTTCTTAATGAATCGGGCAACCACTTGCTTGGTAACGTTGGAATAGGAAGCTGCTTCCACCAACTTGGTGAAGTAGTCAATCGTTACCAGGATGAAGCGATGTCCATTAGTAGAAGTAGGCTCAATCTTCCCAATCATATCAATAACCCACATCGCGAACGGCCAAGGCGAATTCATGACATTCAGAGGGCTTGGTGGTACATGCACCTTATCAGCATAGATCTGACATTTATGGCACTTCCAAGCATATTTGAAACAATCGGATTCCATAGTCATCCAGTAGTAACCGGGTCTCAGCAATTTCTTAGACATTGCATGGCCACCAGCATGGGTACCAAAAGATCCCTCGTGCACTTCTTGCATCAACATGTCTGCTTCGTGTCTATCCACGCATCTGAGCAGAACCATGTCAAAGTTCCTCTTATACAGCACATCATCCTGATTCAAATAAAAGCTTCCAGCTAGCCTTCTCAGGGTCTTCTTGTCAATCTTTGACGCTCCTTCAGGATACTCATGGCTCTTGAGGAAATTCTTAATATCATAGTACCAAGGCTTCTCATCAACAACAGACTCGGCTGCAAACACATACGCATGCCTCTCGAGTCGATTCACAGCAACATGTGGCACATGATTCCAAGGCATCTGTATAAGACAAAGTATCCAAGGCATCAGCCATCTGATTTTCATCTCGGGGGACATGATACAGTTTCACCTTTTTGAAGAAAGTCAGGATCCTTCTGGTGTAATCTCTGTAAGGAATCAAATGCGGATGGTGAGTATTCCAATCTCCATTAACTTGGTTAATCACTAGAGCGGAATCTCCATAGATGTCTAGAGTTTTGATTCTTAAATCGATGGCTTCTTCAATCCCCATGATACAAGCTTCATACTCAACCTCGTTGTTGGTTACGTCAAAAGTCAATCTGGTAGAAAAAGGTATGTGTGCACCTTTGGGATTAATGAGTACTGCCCCAACACCGTTACCATTCACATTCACAGCCCCATCAAACATCAGTGTCCACTTGTCATCAGGATCCGGTCCTTCCTCAACAAGAGGCTCTTCACAGTCTTTCATCTTTAGATACATGCTGTCTTCATCAGGGAATTCAAACATCATTGGCTGATAATCATCGATTGGTTGCTCGGCAAGGTAATCTGACAGAATACTACCTTTGATGGCCTTCTACGACGTGTACTGGATATCATATTCTGTTAAAATCATCTGCCAACGAGCAACACGTCCGGTGAGAGCCGGCTTCTCAAAGATGTATTTCACTGGATCCATCTTAGAAATCAATAAGGTAGTATGGTTCAGCATATACTGTCTCAGTCGGCGAGCAGCCCAGGCCAAAGCACAACAAGTTTTCTCGAGCTGCGAATAAATTATTTCACAGTCGGTAAACTTTTTGCTAAGGTAGTATATGGCATGCTCTTTTCGACCAGACTCGTCATGTTGTCCCAATACACACCCCATCGAGTTCTCAGTTACTGAAAGGTACATTATCAGAGGCCTTCCAGGAACTGGAGGTATAAGGATTGGAGGTTTCTGCAAATATTCTTTTATCTTATCAAAAGCTTTTTGACAATCATCATTCCACCTGATTGCTTGATCTTTTCTTAGCAATTTGACTATCGGTTCGCACGTGGCAGTTAGGTGAGATACGAACCGTGCAATGTAGTTCAGTCTCCCTAAAAACCCACGAACCTCTTTTTTTGTTTTTGGTTCAGGCATTTCTTGTATAGCTTTCCCTTTTGTTGGATCAACCTCAATCCCTTTCTCACTGACAATGAAGCCTAACAGCTTATCGGATCTCACTCCAAAAGTACACTTGTTTGGATTCAGCCTCAGTTTGAATTTTCTCAGCCTTTCAAACAACTTCTGTAGGTTTACCAGGTGCTCTTCTTCTGTCTGCGACTTCGCAATCATATCATCCACGTACACTTCAATCTCTTTGTGCATCATGTCATGAAAGAGAGTCGTCATAGCCCTCTGATAGGTAGCACCGGCATTCTTCAGCCCAAATGGCATCACCTTATAGCAGAACGTGCCCCAAGGTGTAATGAATGTCGTCTTTTCCATGTCTTCTGGCGCCATCTTGATCTAATTATAGCAAGAGAAACCATCCATGAAAGAGAAAACCGAGGATTGAGCAGTGTTATCAACCAATACATCAATGTGAGGTAATGGGAAGTCATCTTTCAGACTGGCTCTGTTTAAATCCCGGTAATCGACACACATCCTGACTTTGCCATCCTTCTTCGGCACGGGAACAATGTTGGCAACCCACGGGGGATAATTGGTCACTGCCAGAAAACCCGCATCCAACTGCTTCTGAACCTCTTCCTTGATCTTGACAGCCATATCAGGACTAGTTTTGCGCAGCTTCTGCTTCGCCGAAGGATAATCTTTTCTGAGAGGTAGCCTGTGCACCACAATGTCTGTATCCAAACCAGGCATATCTTGATACGACCAGGCGAATATCTCCACATATTCTCTCAGCATTTCAATCAGCCCTCTCTTGACATCTTCCTTCAAAGCAGCCCTGATCTTGATCTCTCTTCTAGCGTCCTCAGTACCAAGGTTAATAATCTCCAACTCCTCCTGATGAGGTTGGATGATCCTTTCCTCCTGCTTCAATAATCTGACCAGTTCTTTAGGGAGCTCACAGTCTTCCTCACTCTCCTCTTCGGCTTGGTAAATGGGATTATCGAAATCATACTGAGCCATAACAGAACTGTTTATAGTGGAGTCCGTAAGATCGATTATGCATGTTTAATGCTTTATTTTAGAAAAGAGTTCAAGAAAGTCATAAAAACAAAAACATTTCCATTTTTATTGTTTTGAAAAAAATGAAAAACAAAAACAAAAAGACAGGGATCACAAAATTGTTTGCAAAACGTCCTTTATTAATGATATCATTGGAAACATGATGAGGCCCTACAATGAACCACTACGCCTTGGGCAGAACGTAGGGTTTTGTGCAAAATGAAAAACAAGAGAAAATTACTCTGTTTGAAGAGTAACTTGGACCATTTCTTCGGTTGTCCAATTATTGATTGACTCCCCTGGAGCATGTAACACCCTTTTAAAATACCCCAAATATTTAATTAAAATAGCAATATATCAATCAGAGTAATTATGCAATTAAGGGTGTCACACAATCATTTCACACCATTCACCAAATAACTGTCATGCTCTTTTATTAATTCAAAACATAAAGCATTTGCACAATACGCAGTGGATAGAAATCAAATCAATCATGCAAAACATGTAACACATTACATGTAAAATTATTCAACAAGGTAAAACATCCCATCCCGATGTTACATCTATCAGAGCATGACCCACTAAGGAGATTACACTAGACTCCAAGCATTAGCTTCTACTCAATCACTGCTCGTTACCTGAAAAATAGTTGTAAGGGTGAGTTCCTCAATCGATATAATAAGCATTATAAAATATCATGTAATGCTAAGTAAATAACACATTAATCACCCTAATCATATCACACATTCGGTAACGGCACATCAACTCAAACATCATAATCATGCTCAACATAAACATCAAAACACACGTATAATATTGGAACACATCCATTCATATTATACACAATACATACATTATGCAATGAGACTCCATGCATGCGGTACCGACTATTCGTGAACATATAGTTCAACCTCATTGATCAAATCCAGATGCGGCTACCAAGCCCACTAGTCCCACTCATTTGAGACCTAGTGACTCACTCACTAATTCCTCACCATGGGAATTAGCTACCACCCCAAGGGCTATGCTATGCACGCTAATCACCTAGCATGCAAACATCAACAACAATCTACAAAGATTTACTCACTAATTCCTCACCATGGGAATTAGCTACCACCATAAAGGCCACAATATGCATGCTAATTCACCTAGCAATGCAACATCATCAACAACAATCCACAATGGACATATGCTCACACTCTAAGCCATAAAACAGTCCATTCACCAACACATGCATAATATATACATTCACAACATTATGCATATTTTCACACATCATCAGCATATTTATCACATAATCATATCATGTCATGCCAAATAATTCAATCACAGTATTAGCACACTCTACTAATACCTATCCTACTCAAAACAACGGGAAATAATCCCTACTATATCACACACCGATATAGGCCAATCGCCAATTATGTTCACAACATTAAAATATCAATTTTTCCAATTTCCAACAGTGTTAACCGGTTAACGCCCTGGGTTAACCGGTTAACGCAGAACAGAACACGCTTCCTGGCCAAATTCAACAGTGTTAACCGGTTAACGCCCTGGGTTAACCGGTTAACGCAGACAGAACAGCAATTTCTCAGAAACCACAACAGTGTTAACCGGTTAACGCCCTGGGTTAACCGGTTAACGCAAGCAAAACAGCAATATTTTCACAGTTCATAACAGTGTTAACCGGTGAACACCCTGGGTTAACCGGTTAACGCAAGACAGAAAGCTGTTCCTGCGCTAACACGAAGCAGAATGCAGAATTCTCCGCATTTTCCGCCTTTGGAGAACTTCCGGACCTCCGATTCCGATTCCGTAAAAAGCTATACGTTCGGGGAATCACAACTCACACAAATACAGATTCAATTACAGTTTTCCCATCATCTATTCATCACAATTTTTCAACATTCATAATCCAATTAGGGTCAATTCAACGGTTTATCACTACCCATTACATGTTAACCCATAATACCCATTAAACGATGATAAACCCCCCTTACCTGAGTTAATCCGGTAATCCTTTAGCCTCAAGCTCTTCTCTTCTCCAACCTTCTTCCTCTTGCTCTGCCTCTTTGCCCTTTTCCTCTTTTTGAGCCGCTTCTCTGTTTTCACGTGAAAACTCTTTTTACCAAAAATGAAACTCTTTTTCCTTATTTCCAACTTATATATTTTCCAATAATTATTATTCCAATAATAATAATAATAATAATCCAAAAATTCCAATTATTTAATTAAATTAATAAATATAATATTAACTTAAATTAAATAATTATCTTATTTTATCGGGGTGTTACAACTCTCCCCCACTAAAAGAGTTTTCGTCCTCGAAAACATACCTCAAGCGAATAGCTCCGGATAAGACTCCTTCATCTGACTCTCAAGTTCCCAAGTCACATTACCACCTGCTGGTCCTCCCCAAGCTACCTTTACCAAAGCAATCTCTTTACCCCGCAACTGCTTCAACTCTCGATCCTCGATCCTCATAGGTGATGTTTCAACAGTCAGGTTATCTCTCACCTGTACATCATCTACTTGGACAACATGCGACGGATCAGGAATGTACCTCCTCAACTGAGACACATGAAAAACCTCATGCAAATTCGCAAGGGACGGCGGTAAAGCGATACGATAGGCTACCTCTCCTATCCTCTCCAAAATCTGATAAGGACCAATAAATTGAGGTGTCAACTTCTTCGACTTCAAAGCTCGACCAACCCCAGTTATCGGAGTAACGCGAAGAAACACATGATCTCCCTCTTGAAACTCAAGTGACTTCCTCCTCTTGTCGTGATAACTCTTCTGACGACTCTGAGCAATTCTCATCTTCTCCTGAATCATCTTAATCTTTTCCGTAGTTTGTTGAACAATCTCCGGTCCAACCACAGCACTCTCACCGGACTCATACCAACATAAAGGCGTCCGACATCTCCTACCATACAAAGCTTCAAACGGTGCCATACCAATGCTCGAATGAAAACTATTGTTGTAGGTAAACTCAATCAAAGGTAAATAACAATCCCAAGCACCTCCCTTTTCCAAAACACAAGCTCTCAAAAGATCCTCTAGTGACTGAATCGTCCTCTCAGTCTGACCATCAGTCTGCGGATGATATGCAGAACTCAATCTCAGCTTAGTTCCCAAAGCCCTCTGCAAACCTTCCCAGAACTTCGATGTAAATCTAGGATCTCTGTCCGAAACAATACTCGACGGAATACCATGCAAACTTACAATCTTCTCAATATACAACTCAGCTAATCTCTCTAACGGATAATCCATTCTGATCGGAATGAAATGAGCCGATTTTGTCAATCTATCAACAATCACCCAAATAGCTTCAAAATTCTTACTTGTCCTCGGTAAACCAGAAGCAAAATCCATACTGATACTATCCCACTTCCACTCTGGAATAGCCAACGGTTGCATTAGCCCAGACGGCTTCTGATGCTCAACCTTTGACTTCTGACAAGTCAAACAAGAATAAACAAAACTCGCAATTTCTCTTTTCATTCCCGGCCACCAAAATAACTTTTTCAAATCATGATACATCTTCGTAGCTCCAGGATGAATACTCAGGCCACTACGATGTCCTTCCTCAAGAATACTCTTCTTAAGTTCGGTAACATCCGGAATACACACCCGATTACCAAATTTCAAAACACCATTCTCATCAACTCTGAATTCACCACCTTGACCTTGATTCACCAGAGTCAACTTATCAACCAAAAGCACATCGGATTTCTGACCCTCTCTAATCTCATCCAGAATACCACTCGTTAACTTTAACATTCCCAATTTAACGCTATTGTGAGTACTCTCACACACCAAACTCAAGTCTCTAAACTGCTCAATTAAATCCAATTCCTTAACCATTAACATAGACATATGCAATGATTTCCGACTCAATGCATCAGCCACCACGTTTTCTTTACCCGGATGGTAATTCAAACCAAAGTCATAATCCTTCAGAAACTCTAACCATCCCCTCTGTCTCATATTCAGCTCTTTCTGATCAAACAAATACTTTAAACTTTTATGGTCACTGAAAACCTCAAATCTTGACCCGTACAAGTAATGCCTCCATAACTTCAGAACAAATACCACAGCTGCCAACTCTAAATCGTGTGTCGGATAGTTCCTCTCATGAACCCTCAATTGTCTCGAAGCATAAGCTATAACCTGCTTGTTCTGCATCAACACACCACCCAAACCCAACAATGAAGCATCACAGTAAACCTCAAATAGTTCCGATGGACTCGGTAATATCAGAATAGGAGCAGTAGTTAACCTTCTCTTTAACTCTTGGAAACCTTCTTCACATTTTGAGTCCCAAACAAACGCTTGCCCCTTTCTAGTCAACATCGTCAACGGTAACGCCAACTTAGAAAATCCCTCGATGAACTTCCTATAATAACCAGCCAAACCAAGAAAACTCCTTATCTAAGAAACTGACTTCGGAGCTTCCCACTTAGATACCGCTTCTATCTTAGAAGGATCAACAGCAACACCACCTCTTGAAATCACATGACCAAGAAAACTAACCTCTTCTAACCAAAATTCACACTTGGACAGTTTAGCAAATAACTTCTTTTCTCGTAGAACTTCTAAAACCACTCTCAAATGCTCAGCATGCTCTTCTTCTAATTTCGAATACACCAAAATATCGTCAATAAACACCACAACAAACTTGTCTAGGTACGGATGGAAAATCCTATTCATATACTCCATAAATACTCCAGGCGCATTAGTCACACCAAAAGGCATTACAGAATACTCATAATGTCCATACCTCGTTCTGAAAGCAGTCTTCTGAATATCCTCAGTTTTCACACGTATCTGATGATAACCCGATCTCAAATCTATTTTGCTGAACACACTCGCACCAACCAACTGATCCATCAAATCATCAATCCTCGGCAAAGGATACCGATTCTTGATCGTCACTTTATTCAGTTGCCTGTAGTCCACACACAACCTCATAGTACCTTCTTTCTTCTTAACCAATAACACTGGTGCACCCCACGGCGACACACTCGGACGAATAAATTTCTTATCCAACAGATCTTCCAACTGACTCTTCAATTCAGTTAACTCAATAGCAGACATACGGTACGGAGCCATCGACATCGGCCTAGTACCAGGTACCAAATCAATCGAGAACTCAACTTCACGCTCTGGCGGTAATTCATTCACTTCTTCAGGAAACACATCAGGAAAATCACACACCACGGCTAGATCGCAAATCACCAGTTTATCTTTAGCCTCCAAAGTCGCTAACAGCATAAACAACTCTGCCCCATCTGCTACTGCCTCATTCACCTGCCTTGCTGATAGAAACAAACTCTTTCCTTCCTCAATCTCAGGAAAGATCACAGTCTTATCAAAATAGTTGATATAAACTCGGTTAAACACCAACCAGTTCATACCCAGGATAACATCAATCTGCACTAGTGGAAGACACACGAGGTCCATCCCAAAGTCTCTACCAAAAATACTCAAAGGACAATTTAAACAAACTGAAGTAGTAGTCACTGAACCCTTCGCAGGAGTATCAATCACCATACTTCCATGCATCTCAGATATCTCTAACTTAAGTTTCACAGCACAATCCAAAGATATAAAGGAATGAGTAGCACCGGTGTCAATAATAGCTACAAGAGGAAAGCCATTAATATAACACGTACCTCGGATCAAACGATCATCTGCAAAAGTCTCAGAACCCGATAAAGCGAAGACCTTGCCTCCCGACTGGTTCTCTCTCTTCGGCTTAGGACACTGTGGACTGATATGATCCACCTCTCCACAGTTGAAACAAGTCACAGTCTTCAACCGGCACTCTGCAGCCAAGTGACCACCTTTGCCACACTTAAAACACTTCTTCTCATTACTGGTACACTCATGGATACGATGTCCAGCCTGACCACATCTGAAACACTTAGCAGGGGCACTGGAGTCTCCCCCACTAGGCCTCTTCATCCCACTCTGTCGCTGGAAACCATTGCCAGCTGCATACGGTTTCCCACGATCATTCTGATTCTTGCCTTTCTTATCAACCCTCTGCTGATAGCTTTCCGCTCTGGCTTTGGTATCCTGTTCAAAAATCCTGCAACAGTCAACCAAATCAGAAAACACTCTAATCCGTTGATACCCAATAGCCTGCTTGATCTCGGGACGCAACCCGTTCTCAAACTTCACACATTTCGAAAATTCCCCAGTAGCCTCATCATAGGGAGTGTAATACTTCGACAGCTCTGTGAACTTAGCAGCATACTCAGTAACAGACCGGTTGCCCTGCTTCAATTCCAAGAACTCTATCTCTTTCTTTCCTCTAACATCCTCTGGAAAATACTTCCTCAGGAATCTCTCTCTGAACACAGCCCAAGTGATCTCAGCATTCCCAGCAGATTCCAACTCAGTGCGGGTAGCAACCCACCAATCATCTGCTTCTTCTGACAGCATATGCGTACCGAACCTGACCTTCTGGTTATCGGCACACTCAGTCACTCAGAAGATTCTCTCGATCTCCTTCAACCACTTCTGAGCACCATCTGGATCGTATGCTCCCTTGAACATTGGAGGATTGTTCTTCTGGAACTCACTCAGTTGACGAGCAGCTCCCATTCCCACAACATTCGGATTCCCTCCAAGTACTCCAGCTAGCATACCCAGAGCCTCAGCAATCGCAGCATCGTCTCTACCTCTTCCAGCCATCTCTATTCTGAAAACCCAACAAGCTAAAACAATAAGTACGGATAGGGTTACACAACACCTATCACATACAGGGAAACAGAATAATTACGACTCGACTCGACCGACTATGCTCTGATACCACTAATGTAACACCCTTCTAAAATACCCCAAATATTTAATTAAAATAGCAATATATCAATCAGAGTAATTATGCAATTAAGGGTGTCACACAATCATTTCACACCATTCACCAAATAACTGTCATGCTCTTTTATTAATTCAAAACATAAAGCATTTGCACAATACGCAGCGGATAGAAATCAAATCAATCATGCAAAACATGTAACACATTACATGTAAAATTATTCAACAAGGTAAAACATCCCGTCCCGATGTTACATCTATCAGAGCATGACCCACTAAGGAGATTACACTAGACTCCAAGCATTAGCTTCTACTCAATCACTGCTCGTTACCTGAAAAATAGTTGTAAGGGTGAGTTCCTCAATCGATATAATAAGCATTATAAAATATCATGTAATGCTAAGTAAATAACACATTAATCACCCTAATCATATCACACATTCGGTAACGGCACATCAACTCAAACATCATAATCATGCTCAACATAAACGTCAAAACACACGTATAATATTGGAACACATCCATTCATATTATACACAATACATACATTATGCAATGAGACTCCATGCATGCGGTACCGACTATTCGTGAACATATAGTTCAACCTCACCGATCAAATCCAGATGCGGCTACCAAGCCCACTAGTCCCACTCATTTGAGACCTAGTGACTCACTCACTAATTCCTCACCATGGGAATTAGCTACCACCCCAAGGGCTATGCTATGCACGCTAATCACCTAGCATGCAAACATCAACAACAATCTACAAAGATTTACTCACTAATTCCTCACCATGGGAATTAGCTACCACCATAAAGGCCACAATATGCATGCTAATTCACCTAGCAATGCAACATCATCAACAACAATCCACAATTGACATATGCTCACACTCTAAGCCATAAAACAGTCCATTCACCAACACATGCATAATATATACATTCACAACATTATGCATATTTTCACACATCATCAGCATATTTATCACATAATCATATCATGTCATGCCAAATAATTCAATCACAGTATTAGCACACTCTACTAATACCTATCCTACTCAAAACAACGGGAAATAATCCCTACTATATCACACACCGATATAGGCCAATCGCCAATTATGTTCACAACATTAAATATCAATTTTTCCAATTTCCAACAGTGTTAACCGGTTAACGCCCTGGGTTAACCGGTTAACGCAGGACAGAACACGCTTCCTGGCCAAATTCAACAGTGTTAACCGGTTAACGCCCTGGGTTAACCGGTTAACGCAGACAGAACAGCAATTTCTCAGAAACCACAACAGTGTTAACCGGTTAACGCCATGGGTTAACCGGTTAACGCAAGCAAAACAGCAATATTTTCACAGTTCATAACAGTGTTAACCGGTTAACACCCTGGGTTAACCGGTTAACGCAAGACAGAAAGCTGTTCCTGCGCTAACACGAAGCAGAATGCAGAATTCTCCGCATTTTCCGCCGTTGGAGAACTTCCGGACCTCCGATTCCGATTCCGTAAAAAGCTATACGTTCGGGGAATCACAACTCACACAAATACATATTCAATTACAGTTTTCCCATCATCTATTCATCACAATTTTTCAACATTCATAATCCAATTAGGGTCAATTCAACAGTTTATCACTACCCATTACATGTTAACCCATAATACCCATTAAACGACGATAAACCCCCCTTACCTGAGTTAATCCGGTAATCCTTTAGCCTCAAGCTCTTCTCTTCTCCAACCTTCTTCCTCTTGCTCTGCCTCTTTGCCCTTTTCTTCTTTTTGAGCCGCTTCTCTATTTTCACGTGAAAACTCTTTTTACCAAAAATGAAACTCTTTTTCCTTATTTCCAACTTATATATTTTCCAATAATTATTATTCCAATAATAATAATAATAATAATCCAAAAATTCCAATTATTTAATTAAATTAATAAATATAATATTAACTTAAATTAAATAATTATCTTATTTTTATCGGGGTGTTACAGAGCACACGGGCGCACCCAGTTATCCAGATCAGAATCACTGTCCCCGTCTTCACTACCGGCTGCAAAGACGTCACCATGATTCATCAGCCCAGCGTTGGTGAAGGTACTCGGCCCTTTCTGCTCACCCTGCTCTGCCTGAAGAGGCTGATAACCAATACCGAACTTGTCTTCTTTAACGGGCAGGTCCACCATCTTGCCCCAGCCTTCTGCATTGCCCGAGTTGACAACCTCCATAGCCTGCTTGTATGACGCAATTGAGGCACTTGGCTTCTTCTGCTCAGCAAAACCCACCTTCTCAATGGCAACGGTCTCAAACGATTGGCACAGAGTTTCATGGATCTCGCCATCCACCTCCACATACTTGAAAGAGGATAAATGACTCACCAGAATGTCCTCCTCGCCGCACACAGTTATAATCTGACCATTCCATACATACTTCAGCTTCTGATGGAGAGTTGACGACACTGCTCCAGCGCCATGTATCCAGGGACGCCCCAATAAGCAACTATATGCTGGCTGAATATCCATCACATAGAAGATAATATCGAATACCTCCGGGCCAATCTTCACTGGCAACGTGACTTCACCAAAAACAGATCGTTTGGATCCATCAAAAGCACGAACAATGAGATCGCTTGGAGTGAGGACAACCCCTTTAACATCAATCTTGCTCAAAGTCTTCTTGGGCAACACATTCAACGAGGAGCCAGTACCCACCAACACATGTGACAATACTGCGCCTTTACACTCCATGGTGACATGCAAAGCTTTGTTATAGTTACGACCTTCAAGCGTCAAATCCAAGTCTGTGAACCCCACACCGTGCCTTGTGCTCACATTCGCAATAACACCCTCCAACTAGTTGACAGAAATCTCCTGAGGCACGTAAGCTAGATTCAACATCTTCAGCAAGGCGTTACGGTGTGCCTCAGAGCACAATAACAATGAGAGTATAGAAATCTTGGATGGAGTTTGATTCAGCTGATCTACAATCTTGTAGTCACTCTTCTTAATAATCTTCATAAACTCCTCCACGTCTTTCTCAAAAGACCCCTCAGGCGCCTCCTTCTGTACAGGTTCTTCCTCAACCACAGCTTGCTTACCCTTTGCTTTGGCAAGAGCCTCAGCATTACTATCTCTCAAGGTCTACGGTGCAAACAGACGACCGCTTCTTGTAAAACCTCCAGGTCCCCCTACATTGTCCACAACAGGACCAACAGTCACTGGAGCTCTACTTGGCAAACCAATAGTTACAGGAGTCTGATTCACCGGTCTGGTTTGACTTGCTGACCTTCTGTTATTGCGGTAAGCATTATCATACTTCCACGGAACAACCCTACTATTCTCAACCGGTCTTCTATCAGAAGCAACAATAGTAGCAGGAGCACCGACAGTTACTGGAGCAGACATGGTAACAGGAGCACTGACGGTTACTGGTGCATTGACGGTTCTTAGCACACGTCCAGGACCTTCGGACGGTTTGAAATAAATGGTGACAGTTGACACCACTCCACGATCTTCCATAGCCCTAGCAAACTGCAGACAACCCTCATCAATCAGTCCCTGGATACCATTCCTCAACTTGTCACAACTATTCTCTGAATTAACACAATCTGCACAACCCTCATCACAGCCCGGGAACACTCCCCTTTTCAACAAACACTCTTTCACAACAAACAGCGACGTCTGAACCTCATCGACATCAACTACCAGATCCACAACTTCTCCATCTTCCACATTATTCACCCTAGGCCCACCATGTTGAGGCATAGGGTTGTTCACAACATTCGGAACAGGAGCAAAGTTGATTGTTTTGGCGTCAATCAAGTCCTGGACCTTATGATGAAAAGCCCGACAGTTCTCAATATGGTGTCCCGGTGCACCAGAATGAAAGTCACAGGGGATGTTGGCATCATACCCAGCAGGTATCTTCGTCAACGGAGCCATAGTGCGCAATTCAACAAACCCTAACCTGAGCAGTTCGGGCAGCAACTCAGCATATGTCATAGGCAATGGGTCAAAACGACGATCCGACATTCTCTGTCTCGGCTGAAATGGATGTTGCTGTTGTTGTTGTTGTTGTGGATGTTGGTGTTGTCCCTGTTGTTGCTGAGGTTGATGTTGAGGTGCTGGAATAGTCACATCAGCAATCTGGCGATACTGGCCTCTATTTGCATTTCTACGACTGTGCACGGCATTAGTTTCACCCTCTCTCCTTCTAGGTGCCCCAGAAAATGGCTTCTTTGAAGACGAAGAACCAGCATCCTGAATCTTTCCTGCTTTAATAAGGCTCTCTGTTCTCTCTCCACAGATAACAACATCAGAGAAACTACCGAACGGGCAGCTCCCCATACGGTCCATAAACACTCCTTGCAAAGTTCCAATAAACATATCGGTCAACTCCCTCTCCAGCATCGGAGGTTGCACCCTTGCAGCCAATTCAAGCCATCTCTGGGTGTACTCCTTGAAACTCTCGCCTGATTTCTGACACAAGCTCTGTAACTGAGTTCAGCTCGGAGCCATATCCATATTATGCTTATATTGCCTCCAGAAGGCTTCACCCAGATCCCTCCAGCTTCTAATGGATTCCTTCTTCAGCTCCATGTACCAGTCCAAGGAAGCTCCAGACAAGCTATCCTGGAAAAAGTACATCCACATCTTCTCGTCGTCAGTGTATGCAGAGATTTTTCTGTAGTAAGCTTGCACGTGGGTGTGAGGGCAGGAAGTACCATTGTATTTGTCAAAGGAAGGCACTTTGAACTTGTACGGAATTCTCAGCCCTTCAACCAAACCCATATCCGTAACATCAAACCCTAAAGAGTTCTGACATTCCATAGCACGGACTTTCTCAGCTAGGGCATCAACTTTTCTATCCCTCTCTTCAATTCTTCCCACATCGTCTTCATCACTAAGCAGGGTGAACATATCCTCCTGTCTGTCAACCAGCGGAGCAGGATGGCACACTGGAGCACGGGTTGCTCTGACATTAACAGTCTCTACAGCAAGAGGCTGTCCATTGATTCTGATACCCCTCAACTCATCACCCACAGCATAATCATTGACGGGGATAGTAGCAGCAGTATCATTGTCATTAACAGGGACACCCACTGGTGAAGCACGGCTGGCAGGTGGAATCACAACTTCCTGTCTCTGGGCTAAGGTACGCAGCTCCTCTTGCCCTTGAACGACCCCTTGCATAATGGTCATGAATTGGGCCATGTTAGCCCTCATCTCTGTTAATTCAACTTGAACTTGAACCACATTCCTCTGTTGATTCAGTCTGGTAGCGTAGCGATGCGGACGTTGATCAGCAATCCTGCCTAAGACAGGAACTAGAGTGAGAAGTCTCGTTCAAGAACACCTGTAATGCAAGATGATATGTATATGATGCGCATGATGCGTATGCTGTTTATCATGAATGATCCTGAAAAGGATATACATATGCGGGTTAACTTCTCCCCTCTTTTTTTTTTAAAAATAAACATGCTATGATGCAAATGATGAAGCCATGGCAGGCTGACTGAGTATCACACGGCACAGGATCAAAACTTCGGCATGAATTCGGCACTGGAAACCACTGATCAAAATCATCTGGAACCCAAGGTCATCTGGAACCCATACTTCAGAACCAAGTCACCATCTGAGCAAGTATCCTCAAATTCATCCCAGGGGTCCGAAATAAACGGAACCCTCTGATAAATACCAAGGTCAAACCTCCGGCGTCCATAAATAAAGACCCATAAGTCCATATGAACCATAGTCGCCATCACAGAATCACTGACGGAACCTGTACTTGCAAGAATCAAACCCTCCCCTCACAGGTGAATTCTAAAAAGGTCATCCTAAGGCGGACAATGGTCTCGACAATCGGGAAAAGATACTCAACGGGTTTGCCCATTCGGGTGTGCCGTTGTAGCTCTCTTAAGATCGTCTAAACCAAAGATCCGGGAAAGAACGGCCACCGAAGTCAATAGCTCAGATGAGATAACCCAACCTGAGTGGAATACTCCAAACGGAAGGACTCTCTCAAATGAACCTCGTCCGGCTGTGGTGACACGTCTCCTCATCATGTCGTACAACATGTGAAGAAACATGAGACCACGATAATCCTAGGTGTATACTCGGGCCTGGGTATTGGGCCTCACTCAGAACACCCACCCCAAATCAGAGGAACCCACCTGTACAGAATCCAATATGATGACAGTATGATGCATGCAAGCACATATGCACATTGTCGCAACCTGAAAAATACAGTGCGCGCAAAAACAACCGGCGAAAGAAAATGACAGAAGAGTCGCCACCGTTCGTTATTCATCCCAAAGGAGGGAAAGGAAACGCTCGAAGTAAACCTGAAAAAGGAAAGGACAAGACGGGGTCTTGCAACCAAATCTTGGGTTCGGGAGTCGGTTATGCGAAGGGAAGGTATTAGCACCCCTACGCATCCGTAGTACTCTACGGGATCCACTTTTGTAGTTCTTGTCTAAAGGGTGTGGGTTTATCTAATGTGTTATTTACTAAAAAAAGGGGTTAAGGGTAATTGTGCTCGCTAAGACATCGCGTCTTATGCCTACGTATCTCATCTGGCCTGAGAATCAGAGCAAAACGTAGTTCGGCTAACTATGGGGTTATGGATTGGGTTTTGGACGAACGACGTCACTACGCAATCTACCGGATGCTCGACCTTTGGAGACTTACTCGCCAATAGTAGAAGGAGTTAACGTATTACTTTGGGTTTTAGGGTTTCAGATGCTCAAGGGTAAAAAAGGCAGTCCTTGACGAAGGAACCGCGCTACCTGCAGGGATACGAACACATACAAAACAAACATGTATAAAGTAAATGTGCCAACAAGGGGCTCAGAAGTAAATAAACAAAAGAAAACAAATGCCTCCTATCGAGGTCTTCCAGCTAAAAAAGCAATAAAATGCGGAAAAGAGGTAAAAGTACCACACGGATAAAGATCCGAAGTAACAGCAATTAAAGGAGTAAGAAACCCAGGGATCTCCCAAGCTAATGCCATCAAAGAAAGGTGAGTCAGTACAGGTAATCGGAATGAACCTCCAGGGGGTATCCCACAAATAAAGGGGGAAAACCACGCAAACCATCTCTGCAAGAGTCTGTGAGCCCTCACAAAAACTCATCAAAAGGGTTAGTGAAACACGATAAGCATTTTTTTCATGGATAACAGTATGGTTTCAGGAACCTCAAACCCTGTGGCATACATTTCATAAATCATGTGATTAAACATTCAAGGCATAGGTTTCACCCATTCATGCATAATTAAACCCGTGGGCAAAAACATAATGAAATTCATCCATCATACCTCATACATTCAGATGGTCCAAATTAAGAGCATAAAATCATGGGAATGAGGCAAACCTGATGGGAGAGACCGGTTGAAATCAAATGGCACGGCTGGGTTTGCAAGGCAATGTTAGGGTTTGCGTGAGATGAAAGTGTGTGAGTCAGATTGAATTTTTCAGAGCTGCCTGGGGGTTCCTCTGAGTTCTCTGTCAGGTTTCTCTCTAGGTTTTGTCAAGGGTTTTGTTTCAAGGAAACCTCAGAGTATTTTGCTTCTCTCCCTTTTTCTGTCTGATCTCCCTCTTTTATAACCTGATTTTCATGGCTTTGTGGGCTCAAATGAGAGAGGTCCAAGTCCAAGTTTTTTCTATTATATTTTATTTATTTTTTTATTATTAATTTTATTTATTTATTTATTTTTGTAAAAAATTATTATTATTATTTTTTTGTTTTCTTTTTCATTTTTTTTTAAATTTTTTTTTTAAAGTTTATTGGATCTAATTCTGATTGACATGATGAAATGCAATATGAAATGCTAAATGAATGCATGAATGAGGAGGGAAAATTTTGGGGTGTTACACACATATATACAATCACATCATAATTATAAATGCAATAAATAAAGTAGTAAAGGCAACCAAACCCTATCCTAAAGAGCGCTAGGATTGACTCGCTTAGGGAAGATGGACCAGCAAGAGGTCAACTTCTCGGAATAGTCCCCAACAGAGTCGCCAGCTGTCGCCTTACGCGAAAAACCGGTTGGAAAAGACACAGAGCCGCCACTATGCGTTATTTCTCCCAAAGAGGGAAAGGAAACGCTCGAAGTAAACCTGGAAAGGACATGGTCTCGCGACCAGAGATTGATAGGACCAGGAGTCGGTTATGCGAAGGGAAGGTATTAGTACCCCTACGCATCCGTCATACTCGACGGGATCCACGCTCAGAAAGAATAGAAGAAAGGTTGCTAGATAACTGCTCAAACACTACGCACACGCTGGCATCAAACACAAATGAAAGACGGAAGAAGAGGACTCGGCAGGATATCGCATCCTGGGCCTACGTAGTTTGTCAGACACAAACATCAGAGTCGACGTAGTTCGGAGACAGGGGAAACGTGCTCGCTAGGATGTCGCATCCTATGCATACGTATCTTCTCTAACCAAAGGAAGAATCAGAGCACTCGTAGCTCGGCTAACGCACGCCAAACAAAACACAAACAGGAAACCGACTGCCAAGCATTGGACTTACGTCAGACTCCGAACCAACACACAAACACACAGGAAACCAACTACCAATCGTTGGACTTACGTCAGACTCCAAAGAAAGAGACACAGACAGGAAACCGACTGCCAATCGCTGGGCTTACGTCAGACTCCAAACACACACAAAGGGTTGAAAAAGAAAAAGGGCGCCCGGAGAGATCAACTCATCTCTTGCCTACGTACCTCATCTGGTATGAGGATCAGGGCGACGTAGTTCCCCTTAACAGGGAAAGAACTTCTATTCTAACCAGAGACTAGGGAGATAACAAGCTACTAGGGAGACTACGAATCGAGCCTAGAAGTTGTCATGCATACGATCCCTATGTTGAGGTATCTATCCTAATTTGCACAGGAAGCAAGCTAGCCTAAACAACACATCATCAAACACAAGAACAAGAGAGCAAGCACACACGCTATATGCAAACAAATGGCTCATACAAGGCTAGGCTTTAGTCAAGGGGTCATATCAACCTCGACAAACAAGCCAACTGGAATTGGGTGTTTTTAGCTTTTAACCCTAACATTGAGAGTTAGGGTGAAGCAGATGAAATGGGAAGTGAGGGTGAGACCTCGGAGCTCTTATCCCTGGCCTGGGAGAGCTTGAAACAATGAAAGCGCGGGAGTTCAGAATGAAGGAACTCTTCTCCACAAAGGAGTGACACAACAAGATTTTGGGTTTTTTTATTCAAAGTGCATCAACACATGGTGTGAGCAAAGTGAATGACACAACTGAATAGCATGGGATGGATTGCACATCCCTTTTATCTACCAATTGCCTCCTAAGAGGACTTAACCTGCTTGGCACAAAATTAAACAACCACAAACATTGCCTCTTAAGGAGAGCTTTAGACAGGTGCCTGCCAAAGTAACATGCCAGGTCTTCCAGACTACATGAAGATCAAGGGATTATACCTAAGTGGTATGCCAACCACAAGCAAAGCAAAGCAAAATTCAAATGAACTTAAAGCAACTTAGGTACCCGTGGAAACAACTAAACCAATCAGTACAAAATTCAGACAATAGTCAACAATCAATATCAAACAGACAACCCAATATGCAACACATAAGCCATAAACACAAGTGAACCATCATCAAAGCCTACAAAACAAACAAATGTTAGCCAACAGTAACAAATGATCAAGCTCAAATGAAGGAGCAACATCAATCATGGAGATGCATACTTGAACGTGAAATTCACAACTCAAATGGTAAGTCCAAACCACTAGGTCAAAGCCTAGGGTCAAAAGTGGATCAAAAAGCCAAAACAGAACTTGATATTCAACACAAAGCATGTTTATTCAATCAAGAACAAGTCCTAAAAAGGACCAAATCAAAATCAATAAGCAAGTTCATTTGGTGAGCAAGAGAAGTCAAAGACCAATTCAAGGCATACATTTTGATCATTATGAATGAAAATTCCAAATCAAAACAGAAATGATTCAAATAATTCTGGAAAAATTCATGAGCATTCAACACATCTAATAACATCATCATATAGAAAATCAGAAGCATCAAAGATCAATTGGCATGGAAATTAAATTGCACAAGTTGATCAACCACATGTGTGACACAAATTGTCACACCATGCAAACATGTACATAAAACAGAATTGGCAAATTAGAAAAATACCAAACCAAGCCTAAAACATCCATTAACATGTCTAGAATCATCATGTAAAATTTCATGTCCATTGGATTAAAATCAAGCATTTCACAATAGAAATAGAAAGGCAAGGTCATAAAAGCACCTATGTTCACATTCTCTAACACAAATCAAAACCCAGCCAAGCACAACTTCAAAATTCATCATCATAAAAAACTAGACAAACAGAGGATCATTTTGCAAAAAATTGGGAGTGATTTGAGTCATTTTTCAATTTGTTATGATTTTTGTAAGTTAGCATAAAAAATGAAAATCAAAATGATCATGGCATGGAAAATAAGGAGGGAAAAGTTAAAAATGGAATGAAGTTTGAAATATTGTCTCAGGCCAGGATCGAACGATGTCGACATTTGAATTGTACGCGCCAGGCCAAAACGACACCGTTTTGCCTGAAAACCCTAGCCAGGCAAATTTGGACGCTAAAGCCGTCACTATGTAGACGCTAACTTGGAAACTTCATCTTCTTCACGAAGATGAAGATGAATAGTACATGCCTAAGAACAAATTTTCCAGATTTTAAAAACAAGTACATCAACATGAAGATCTTTCAATGGAGATCATAGATCAACAAACAACTAAGCCTAATTCATCATATCCAGAGAGAATCGAGCAAAACATTTTTGGTGCATCAAACTTCAATCATACACAACTCACTCAATAATGCTCCATTTTTCATGAAATTTCTACCAGAATTATCAGCAACACAAGATCTACACAAATATGTACATGAATTTGAGAATTATGAGGTTCGAAACTTGACCTCTTGAAGAACAGCAGATTGAAAACGCGTGCTACAAGGCTCAGCAGCGGTCCAAATCAGCTCCAGGATACTTGTAGTAATGATTGATGAAGAATTGGAGGCTTAGAAACGTGTAGATCCAGCTTAATAACCAACTTCCATGGCAAGGTTCTTGAACTTCAAGTGCTCGAAAATGGCTCCAAATCTTCAAACAATTGATGGATTCACACTCAATTACACTCACTGATCATGAATCTTCAATAAAAACAAGGTGTTATGTTGAAGAATTTTGAAATTTGATTATGAGAAATTTTGGGAGGGAGAGAAAAATGTGAGATCTAGATCCAGAAAAACTCACCAATTCTGTTGTGATTATCAATATATACTCTTCACTAATCACATACTAATCAAAATTAGGCATGACTTAGTTCAAATTAAACAAGATAAGGTGCATGGCCAAAAATGACAAATTGGAGGGTGTGTGAAGCATGCACACGTGAACAGTAACCCTTACCATCTCAAATGCACTTAAAATCATCTTTAAAACATATTGGTAATGGTAAAAAGTTCATGTAATGCACCATTTTTAAATTTTGCAATTTCCCTCCAAAATTGACTTGGATATTCAAATGATCATGTGATAACATTTTATGCAATTTAATGATTTATTTAGAAACTTCATGACATGAGGAGAAAAATGCAAAAAGAGGCACCAAATTTGGAGTCTTGGTTCAAAAGATATGGCCATTTGAAGTTTCAAGCACACTTTGCCATGATTTGATCATAACTTCTTAACCATTCATCATAAATTCATGATCTTGGACTTTTTCGAAATGGGAGAGAAAGATCTTCAACTTTCATATGGGGCAAAAATTCATGTGAAGCTTCTTTGATGTTGGAAAGTTGATTTTAAGTTGGTCCAGAAACTTGCTATTTTTGGAAACTTTCAAATTACAGGTCACTTTCCATTTTGGAAACTTTTGATCTGGCTTCAAAATCTTCAATGTAGATGTTTGGCATGTTGAACAAACCTCTTTTGGACATGAATGAAGTGTCTCAAACCATTTCTCCATCTCCTAGCCCTTAGTTGACTTTCAGTTGACCTTTATGGGCCTTAGATGACTTGGACATGCACTGTGGACTTTGAGCCTTCAACACTTGGCCAAATTGCATCAAAATGAGCCTTGGGTCATGTAAGCTCTCTAGAACGACCATAGGACCTCTATCTCATGGAAATGCTTGGTCTCATTTGCACAGATGAATCCTCCTAACCAGTTTTGACTGATGAAATGCAATGTGATATGCAATGTTAATGCAATGTTAATGACCTAAAAATGAAATGAATGTACAAATGGGAGGTGCAAATTTGAGGTGCTACAGATGGCAGATGCTCTTGCTACTCTATCCTCCATGGTCAAGGTGATTCGGTGGAACTTTGTTCCTAGGATCGATGTTGTGCGCCTTGATAGGGCCGCGTATGTGTTTGCTGCTGAACTGGTAGTTGATGACAAGCCCTGGTATCACGACATCAAGTGCTTTATGAAGAATCAAGAGTACCCTGCAGGGACATCCAACAATGATAGAAAGACTTTGAGAAGATTGGTAGGCAGTTTCTTCTTGAACAAAGACGATGTGTTGTATAAGAGGAACTTCCACATGGTTTTGCTCAGATGCGTGAATAGACACGAAGAGGACATGTTAATGCCGGAAGTTCATGAAGGCTTTTTCGGTACTCATGCCGGCGGACATGCAATGACTAAGAAATTGTTGAGAGTGGGTTATTACTGGATGCCCATGGAATCTGATTGTTTCAAATATGCTCGGAAGTGTCATAAATGCCAGATTTATGCTGATAAGGTGCATGTGCCGTCAAATCCTCTAAATGTGATGTCTTCGCCATGGTCGTTTGCTATGTGCAGTATTTTGTTATTGTCTGAACACCGTGTGGCCGGTCATTTCCCCACAGAGTTCATTGTGTTGTGTATCTCCAATAGCATCGCCTGGGTCCGGAAGATTGTGATCATTTCTCCAACAGATTTCTTTGCCTCGATTTGGCGTTCTCTCTAGCCTAGCATTTCACATCCCTGCATGTAGAATCATATCGCATTGCATCCTCCCAAATCGCGTAGCATTTCCATTTTCCTGGAGCATTACGCCATTGAAAAATTCAAACATACACATGTAAAGCATAAGACATTCTCGGTATCCCAAGTGATAAGCCAGAAGTTTGTTTCTAGTGCTCAGACTGAAGTTTGTTCATGATTTATCCTTCATTATTCCCAACTGGGGTCGTTGGCCCATGTGCCGCCTCAATAATCATTTTCCCTATTTTTGCCGATGCTGACAAGCATGAAAGTTTCAGTTATTCAGACCGAAGTGGCATTCAGGCCAGTTTTCCGATGTTCAAATTGAAAAAGTTTCCGACGTTCAGGTCGATGCAACTTGTGGCATTCAGGCACGTTTTCCGATGTTCAGTTCGAAGAAGTTTCCAACGTTCAGGTCGAAGCAACTTGTGGCATTCAGGCCAGTTTCCGGTATTCAGATCGAAGTGGCATTCAGGCAAGTTTTCCGATGTTCAGATCGAAGATGTTTGCGGCGTTCAGGTCGACGCAACTTGTGGCATTCAGGCCAGTTTCCGGTATTCAAACCGAAGTGGCATTTAGGCCAGTTTTCCGATGTTCAAATCGAAGAAGTTTCTGACATTCAGGTCGATGCAACTTGTGGCATTCAATCCAATTTCCGGTATTCAGACCGAAGTGGCATTCAGGCCAGTTTTCCGATGTTCAGATTGAAGAAGTTTCCGACGTCCAGGTCGACGCAACTTATGGCATTCAGGCAAGTTTCCGGTATTCAAACCGAAGTGGCATTCAGGCCAGTTTTCCGTTGTTCAGATTGAATAAGTTTCCGACGTTCAGGTCGACACAACTTTTGGCATTCAGTCCAGTTCTCCGGTATTCAGACCAAAGTCGCGCTCAGACCAGTTTCTCGGTGTTCAAACCGATGTTGATAATCTCGTATTCAGATTGACGAGCGGCATTCAGACCATGGTTATTTATGTGTTACCATTTATTTTGGTATTTAGGCTAACATTCTTTTTTTTTCGGTGTTCAGACCGACTCTCATCGTACCAGACGGATTCTTCTTTCAAGACCATCTCTTTGCCGATTCTGACAGGCATTATTACTTCATTTTTTCACTTCAGTGTAAATTTTCGGGCTTTTATCGTATTCAATCCCTGGATACCTCGAAACTGCGAAAGCCGTTGCTATCTTCATTTCGGGTTTCCAGTTTATTAAATAGGGGCAGCTGTAATACCGCAAAATTTACCCTTCATTTTTTCTTGGAAGCATGGGATTTTGTGTCACACTTCATTAGCATCATACTAGGTCATACTCATTGCATACTGCATTAGTGACATGGAAATCAGGTTTTGATTGATCACTCCTTAACAGTAGGAGCCCACACAAAGCAAGATTGAGAATTGGGCTTCATTCTCTAAGTGTACAAGTCTCAAGGGTCTCAGGGGGCTCCAGGTGTCTTATTGTGGTCCTCAGTTCATCAGTGGAGGATTTAAAGCTCGCAGAGTGTGCATTTGGATTTAATCAGAAATTAGGGTTTCATGGCTACCTGCAACAGACAATGTTTGGTTGGAAGTAGAGGGGCTCATCCATGTCATGATTAGAGAGGCATCTTGGCCTAGGATGATTCATAATTATCTCGGAAAGATCCATTGGCAAGCAGTGCAATCAGTTCCTGATCAATTTTGCCTTAAAACTAGGGTTTGGTATAAAATCAGTTTATTTCTGATTCTTTGGGTGAAACTCTTTTCCATGGCCTTCCATATGTCCACAAGGGTCTACATACAAAAAATCAGCTTTTTATTTGAGCCAGAAGGACTTCAATTGATCACTAGAATCGGGAATCAGATAGTTTGAGAAAAGTCAACTGTGGGGCCAGAAAACTCAACTCCTGACATTTTGAGAGTGGAATCTCAAAATCCATGCCTAGGGGATCCTACATGTGAAATTTGATCAAGGTTGTATCTTGGATTCATCATCTAATCAGGAATTGGAAGAGTTACTTAATTTGGAAATGGTTGACTTTCCATTTAGGGCAAGTTTTCATGATTGTTGCCCAGTTTTCTTGTACTTCAAGGCACCAATTGAAAATGTTTTCTTCACAACAATTATACCTTGCCATGTCCTCTTTCACCTCCTTTTGGAATCATCTCATTTGGATCCATGGTTTGAGAGATACATTCACCTAAAGTGGGCACCATAACTTGATTCTTTAGGCAGATTTTAGGCCAAATTGGCCCAACCATTTTGCAGTTGGTGTGACACGATTTTGGGACCATTTTTCACCTTCCATTCATCATTTCCATTCATGCTCAACATGAAAGATGCTATGCTCCATGAGATCTTTCCACTGTTTGCTTTATTTCATCATCTGGTAGCTTGCTCATTAAGTTACATAGCCTCAAAGTCATCATCTTGGACTGTTTTCTTGCCAGACCAAGCCAACCAAGTCATGCTGCATTACACAGCCCATGTTTTCTATTTTCCTCATTTGGCCATGCATCTTTTTTTTCACTCACTTAAACTTTGCCAAAATAAGTAACTTTCTAACACCACGTCACTTTGCATCATTTGTTCATAAACCAAAACATGGATTTCTGAGCCCATTAAGACACTTGACCCACCATATTTAAGCACTAAAACCCTAAATCTGAAGGCAAGGCATTGTGATTTTTCGAGCTAAGAAAGGCAAGGAGCATTAGAGATCTGTTTTCATTCCTCTCCATTTCTCAAGTTGAAGCATTGAAGCACCATCAAGGCAACACCATTCTTCTTCTATTTCTCTCACAAATCAAAGGGGCAGTGGACCTAACTTTCACTAGGTAATCCTTCTACTCCATATTCCATGGCCATGTATATCATGCTTGCTCCATGTTGTTTACCATGCTTGTTTCATGCCATGCTCATCATCATTACCATGCCAATCATGTGCTTGTGCTTATTTCTGAAGCCCTCAACATGAGGCAATGTTCATGTTAAGGATTTGTGTTTCTGTTATGCCCGTGCCCATGTTGTCACCTTGTTGACAATATTTCTCCATGTTTAAGCCACCATTTTACCCAAACAAGGACACCATTTTAAACCTTGCATTTTGTACTTGAGTTTTGGTTTTTATTTCATGTCATTTGGTGCACTATGGCATGCGCATTCTTGAGTGAAAGATTGAAGAAACCCACTGTTTTTCACGTTTCTGCATGGTTATGGCACTAGGGTTTCTGGTTTAGTGAGGAAGAGGACCACGTGTCATCTTATGAACCACTAGATCCAAGGCTTATATTTTAATCCTGGCCGCTAGCTTATTTTTGTCTGTAGTCACTTATGGAACGTGACCTGTTGATAATGTTGAAATGAATTATTTTATTAAATTGTTATAACATGTTGTCACGCTGGTTTAATAATTGCTTGGACTGGGCCTTCGCCACTTACTTTCCACGCCCCCCTTTGCAAGGCCCATCAGCGCTTCATATTTTCCAGCTCAATTAATTGCTAATGCACCCCTTCCATTTTCATGTTCATTTTTTGATTCTTATTTTTATTCTGTTTTGATTTTAACTAATAAAAAATATTTTCTTTGTTCATAAAAATGTGAAAAAACATTTTTCACATTTCTTGATGCCTTATTTAATTTTATTTAATTTTTAATTACGTATTTATTTAATGTTAATATTTTATTTTAATTATTCTTTCTAAGTGGTTCATTTTAACACACATTTAACTCTTGATTTTATTTTCATGACTTAAAATTCTTTTTAGCTTTTTATTTCCCATTTTACTATTTATTTGATAATTATTTTGTTGGTTGACTTTTTGTTTGACCCTTCTTTTTGGGGATGATGATGTCCTGACCCCACCTTACTTAGTTTAATTTTTCATAATTTTCTTGATTAATTTGCTATTTATTTGATATTTTTTAAGTTGACTTGAATTTTCAGTTGACTTCTTTATGATCGATGTTTGACTTAGGGATTGCTTATGGCAATTGAAGAGATCTTTTGATCCTCCCTTGTTCATCTCATATGGCATGTATTAGAGGCATTTTACCTTGATTTTATTTGATCCTTACCTTATTTCCTGATTAAATTATTCAGTGGACCCCTTGTGTGCATCTTTTCATATGTCTGATTCATCTATCATCTTTGATACTTGTTTCTTTCATCCATGCTTATTATGTCTTGATTGTTTAACATGTTCATACTTACCATGCCTTATTTAATGCTCCATTATTTCATTCTTTGATTCTTTGATTTGATTATATACTTGTTTACTTATCTGATTTGATTGGTAACTATTGCCTACTTGTATGATGATTGAGGCATATATTCTTATTGTTTGGTTAACTATTGCCTACTTGTATGATGATTGAGGCATATATTCTTATTGTTTGATTGCCATGAACAATCCCCATTCATAACAAATGTACCCCTCTCCCATAAAGTGTATAATATTTATTCTTTCATTCTTTATTCATCTGTTAATACAAGAATTAAAATGAACATCCGATAATCATTTCAGAACAAGATCAAAAGCTCGATCCAATGTCGAGTAATCATTTTCAAAACTTAACAGAACCAACACGAATTCATCCATTCTCTTGTAAGTCGATTGCTTCAGGCATCGCCATCTACCTGTAAGTCGATTGCTTCAGGCATCGCCGTCTACCTGTAAGTCGATTGCCTCAGGCATCGTCATCTACCCTTATCCGTGGCTCCTCTCCTTGCTCCATCCGTCGACTCTTGTTCCGTTTAGGTAGCACCCATTAGGTAGAACCCTTTATATGATAACATAGGTAGAATTCCCTTATTCTTTGCATGATAACATTAGGTAGATGTTACCCTCTGTAAATCCTAACACATAGGTCCATATTGCATGACAAATCTAGGGCAGAGCTTCCCCACTTTTAGACCTTCAGTGCGTCTCCGATCTTGTGGCATGTGAGTCCGTTCTATTACAAAGAGGTAACTGCCTAAGACTCGATTCAGCGAGCTGCGACACCTACTGCTAGGACGTGAACACAATGCCCACCCTCCTTTGACATAGCTGGTGTCCTCTTTTGTAAGTCCATGTTAAGATGGCAATCCTTAACCCCTAGTTCGCCGAACTACGACAACTCTGATTCTCATGTTCAAATGAGATACGTAGGCACGAGATGCGATGTCTTGCCGAGTTTAGACTGACGACTAACAACTAATCCTTGTTTGCTTTCGCCCTTGTTGCGATTCTTTTCTCTCGCCCTCGTTGCGATCGAGACCTTCCCTTTCTCTTGCCCTAGTTGCAATCGAGACCCTCGTTCCTGTAGTTAGCTGAACTACGTTTTGCTCTGATTCTCATTCCAGATGAGATACGTAGGCATA